>NC_081407.1:434158729-435358729 GCF_030272615.1 Cryptomeria japonica | reverse complement strand
CTTTAAGTTTTCATTTGTATATTATATCTGTTCCTCGTCATGGTATGTTTATGTTGTCTCCCACTTCTCATCCAACATTTGATCTATTATGTTTCATATGGATATATCATATTTAAAATAACAAGAAATGTAAAAATTAACATCTCAAAAAATAACGTCAAATTATGTGAATAACAATATTCATTTTAAATGGGGGAAGCCACCATTTTGGAAGCTAAGAACATGAAGAATATTCTAAACACTTATGAATCTGCCTCTGGCCAAAAAATCAACTAGGATAAAAGTTCCATGTTCTTCATCAATACCTCGGTCCAAAGGCAACTAAAGATTAGAAGGATTCTTGGCTGCAATATTTCTGACCTTCCCTCTACTTATTTGGGGCTTCCTCTGTGTCTCAAGCCTAAGGATTCTTTCTGGAATAAGCTGATAGAAAGACTTAACTTGAAACTTGTTGGTTGGAAAGGGGTTGTCCTTAATCAAGCGGGCAAAATTACTCTGCTCAAAGCCACTCTTCAAAATCTTCCTGTTTATGCTCTCAGCCTGTTCAAAATTCCCTCAAAGTTTGTGGAAGCCATTGAAAGAATCCAAAAAAGGTTCCTTTGGTCAGGGGTGGAAGTCAAAAATAGAATACCCCTTATTTCCTGGAATAAAATTTGTTCCTCTAAGGCCTCAGGTGGGTTGGGCTTAAGGAACATTGGTTCTATGAATAAAGCTTTATTATCCAAGCAAATTTGGAGACTGAAAGGGGAGGAAAGAGAATGGAACTCAATCTGGAAAAACAAATATCTCTACATGCAACCCTCTGAGGAAGAATTCCTTGATAATTCCTTCATTGTTGAAGGATCGGCTATATGGAATGTTGTTCAATATGCTAAAAGCTAGGCTGCTACTAGTAGAACCTAGAACCTTGGGGATGGGAGGAGAATAAGATTTTGGGAAGATAGATGGATTCTGGATAAACCTTTGGAGGAAATCCCAATCCTTAAAGATTGGAAAGAATGGTTCAAAAGTAGGTTTGGTGAGTTGGCTAGAGATTACTGGAGAAATGGGAATTGGATTAATTTTAGCCAGCAATGCCCGGGGCTCAAGTTCCTTCAGATAGCTCTCTCTGCTAAAATCCCTAGAGACAACAAAGATGACAGATTGATATGGAGGGAAACCCTGGATGGGAAATATTCTGTTTCCTCAACTGTGGCAATTCATAATGATCTGGTGGAAGAAATTCTCATCTGGGCTAAAGTTTGGAATAAGAAGTTAGTTCCTAAGGTTAATATCTTCTTTTGGATTTTCATCCAAAATAAGGTTTTAACCCTAGATAGCCTTCATAAAAGAGGTTTTATTTTTCCTAATAGGTGTTCTCTTTGTTGCAAGGAAGAAGAGACGGCTTGCCACATTCTCAATCAATGCACCTTTAGTCAAGACATCTGGAAAATCATCTTGAGCAGGTGGAACCTGAGCTGGGTTTTCCCGAACTCCCTTGCGGATTCTTGGCAGCAATGGCAATGCCCTAATTCTAATCCTAAAATTGTGGAGACATGGAAAATCACTCTGCTGATTATTATTTGGAATATCTGGAAAGAGTGTAACAATAGGATTTTTAGGGATAAAAGAGCTATTCCTGAAGTGGTGGCAGATAAAATTTTTAGGAGTATTTTTGAATGCCTCTATGGCACTGATCATGGACCTGCTGCAAAAGATGACTTCAAAGATAGGTGGAACCTCTCTACTACTACTACCAGCAAGGAAAATGAAAGAGAAGGTCTCGTCTAGTGTTTTCCTCCTCAGGGGTGGATTAAGGCTAACTTTGATGGGGCCTCTAAAGGGAATCCGGGTAAAGTTGGATATGTGAGCATTGTCAGGAATTTTGCTAGAAGTTGTTTAAAGGCGGTGGCTGGTCCCCTGGGAAATCAAACTAACCACTTTGCTGAAGCCTCTGCCACCCTAAACACCTTAATTTTAGCCAAAAATCTCAATTATGATAAATTATGGCTTGAGGGAGATTCACTCAATATAATTAAGTGCTTAAAGGGGGAGTCGAAGCCTTCTTGGTCAATTGAAAATATCATCATGAAAGCCAGGGAGATCATTGCAAGTTTTAAAGAAATAATTATTCAACATGCCTTTAGAGAGCAAAACAGTGTAGCGGATTGTTTAGCGAATATAGGAGTTAACTCAGACTCCCAATCAATTTGGCAGGAGGAGGATCTAAATTTAAACATTAAAGAGTCACTTAGAAAGGACCGTTATATGGGGAGAGAAGGACAATTTAATCATGACAGGTAAAAAGAATTATTTATGCCTTGTTGGAAAGGTCATCATTACTTGGCAAAGCGACAGATCTCCTACAATCTTTAATTATTTTCTGCATGCTTTGTGGGTAACCCGCTTCAAAATCTCAAGCAACTTTGGGAAAGAAGGAATTAGTTTGCAGAGAAATAGAGCAGATATCCTGAATCCGAAGATGGGAGGTGACCTAAGGCAGGAGGAACCAAATAATATATCGACTTGGAGAGCGATGCCAAAATTCTGGGCAAAACTGGAAAAGGGTTCTCTTACCAGCTTCATGGAGAAGCTCGTGGACTATGACAAAGGTAGGGTCAACCTCGTCGTTTCCAAGATTTCTGAAAACTGGTCAAATTGGCTCTTTTAAAATCTATGGAGTCAAGTTTAAATTGGACGCTGGGCTCATATCTACTATAACTAGAATTCCCCACACTGGGCTTAATTTCTTTCGAGATCTCAAAGTCTCCAACAATGTGGTCAATCTGTTCCCACAGAAAGAGAAAGAAAGGGTTAAAATCGGCAAAGCTACTAGGGGCTACTACGAAGCTGCAAACCTCAAGAAACTATGGGGTTGGGTTCTGAATGCAATTATGGAATGCATCACGGTTGAAGGTCATTTCTCCAGGGCCCACACCTACCATTTCGTTCTCTTAAACCATTTCAGACACGACAAAAAGGTATCCCTACCCTACTACCTTTTCAGGTCACTCTCTAGGTCCCTTAATAAACATAGGAATAACCCTTCCAGCTCGATTCTCCACTGTGGGCTTTTTCTTCTCATCTATGAGCATTGCAAAAACCTCGCCCTACTGGAAAATAAGAGGATTTCGACCTCTCCGAGTAAGAGAAAGATGGAAGAAGGAGACTCCAGCAAGGAGAAAGCATCCTCTAGCAAAAAAAGGAAAAGTGCCTCTGAGTTGGAGACAGAGGAAATTGAAAAGGAAAGCAGCGGTATGGAGACGGACGACTCCATCGGTGAAGACAGCTGGAAAGATGAGGAGTTGGGTAATGAGGAAGAAAGTGGTGGTAATGAGCCTGGTCATGAAAGCCCTATCCTTAGTGATTGCCCTGGTAAGGACAACAACCATCCGATGGAAGAAGTGGATATCAAGGATAATAAGGAGACGGATGTGAACTCCGAGAGGGGAACGAACAAATATTCTGAGAAGGACCGGACTAAGGACAGGGTTAGCGAGGATAAGGAAAGTGCAAGTAAAGGGCTAATCTTGGATAACCTCAAGAAACTCTCTGAGGCAAGAATGGACTTCGATAGATGGACCTATGAGCACCTGAAGAACCTGGATAAAAAGGGGAAAAACATGGATGAGAAGAGGGAGGATGAAAACAAAGAGCAGCTAAATTGGAAGCAAAATATGGAGGATAAGGTCAAATTGCTGGAAGATGGGAAGGAAGCGATGAAAAATCTTATGGGCGTTATCCCGATTTTCCTTTCTGTTGTCATTAAAAACCTGGAGGATATTGCTAAGGTCTGTGACAATCCAAAACCGGTTGTGGATCTTGATTTGGATGAAGAGACCATCCAAACTAGTAGCAGTGATGCTACTCCAGTGGGTGGCATTGCGAAGAGGACCAGGGCCAGTGTCAAGAAAGTTGTGGTTGCTCTTGCAAAGAATCTCCCTAATCTTAGGGATAACATCAAAGAGTTGCACAAAATTAGCAACACTCTGGCAAAAGCTCTGGAAAAAATCAACTAGTATCTTCTGGACTCTGGATGGCTTGCTGGCTTTGTGGGGCTTTTTCCGGTTTTCTCTGGTTTTTTGTTGGTTTTTCATAGGCATGTCCTCTTTTGTTTCTTGTCGTTTTGTTGTTTTAAGTTCTGATTGTAAAGGGTTTTCGGGCCCCTTCAAAACCTGCTTTTACCTTAATCAAAAACAATATTCTTTTTAGTGCAAAACAAAGTTAACTTTTTCAATTATTATCATTTTACCACAATCAAATAAACTAATGAGTTTGTTATTATGTTAAGTATGAAAATATTTTACTTTTCAACCAATGCTTTCAAATATGTTGCAACTTCTCCATCATAATACACATACAAGTTAGATGATTCTCTCTAAAGTACCAAGAAAATCATAAGAAGTTATTTTTATGGATATTTTTGGATTAAAAAATATATGTTTACATTATTAAAGATACATTTAAATCTTATCTATAAACACTATTAATTTGAAATTTTCATTGATTTAAGGAATGATGTCAATTAATATATTATTTAAATTATATTTATGTAAGATTATTATATTAATTTCAATATTAATAAAATAATAAATATTAAAATAAATAAAGCTATTTAAAGAAAATAAAAATATAATTTATTATTTAAAAATTTAAATACATAAATTCAAAAAATATTATACTTATTAAATACTTCCTATTAATAATAAAAATAAAAAAATAAATAAAATTTAAACACAACTTATTATTAAAAAAAAATTAAAATATAAAATCACAACGGCGAGAACGGTTGGAAGTTCCAACGGGTGCAAGTGGGCATTTTCCGTTTAAAGGCGCTGCAAACTACTGATAGGTCATGCAATGCATAGAGGAAGGCATTGGCCGTGCGGTGCAAATTTTCCCCTACATAGCCAACGCCCTTGTACATTGCATAGATATTAGTGATTCATTAAATACTTGTACGGTCAAAATCGAGGATGACGACTTGGCATGATTCAAAGGACACGATTTGAAATATAAGTAGTATCTAATGGGCTCGAATAAAGAGAGTGCTAATGGACACCCAAATAGGCTAGACAAATTTGTTCGGTGCATTTAAGTATTTGAAAAGATAAATAAACAAATAAAACTTGAAAAGATTTTTTAAGCATAAAAATCTAACGGAAGAAAGTAGTAAGCACAGGTTAACTCAAACTTGGAGTTTTGTTTCTCTCTAAATCACAAGCAAGACACACTATTTTAAGCCATATAATGGATTTATTCCACATTTAAATAAAGATTCTTTACCGTATTATTACATAATTATATTACTAGACTTACAAGAATGAGTAAGAAAAACTTTACTGGGAGTAATATGATTTAATATTTTATTTTAAAATTATGTGAATAGAAATTATGTATATAAGATTAATTTTATAAAATTTTAATAATTTGATTAATTTTTTTTTTATAATATATTTGAATAAATATTATTATAGTTTATAATTATAAATTAAATTATATGTAATATTATTGTATTTTAATTTTATATAGTATCTCATTTAATATAAATTATATCATTATTATATATTGTATTATAATGTATAATATTTTTTTATAGTACATATTACATTGAATTATTATGTATTATATTTTATATAATGTAAAGTATTATTATCTGATATTTTAATTGATTGATTGAAAATAACTCTACAAGATCGTTGGGTTTTAAATGACATTTTCGCTCCAGTTTCATCGTTCATCACCTTTAAACATAATAGACCCACTCTATCTTTATCTCTTTTACCTTTCCCACTCTCTATCTCATGTACTACACATGTATGTAATAATAGATCAAAATTTTGCCAATAAGGTTGACCTTCCAAACTATTTTGGTGTACCCATTACACACCTAGGTCCAAATTAATAATAATATAAATACGGTTTCTTTTAGTTAATAATTAAAATTATAAATAATATAGAGATAGAGAATCAAATTTAATGCTAAATCTATCTCTATTTCTCTATCTCTACCTCTCTCTATTACTTCTCTAGCACCTTCTCTCTTTTTATATCTATATTGCTCTCTAACTATATCTATATCTCCCTCTCTCTCTCCCTCCCCCAAATTATATCCATCTCTCCTTTCTACACCTATTTCTCCCTCTATGTGTGTGTGTGTGTCGCTCTCTCCCTACCCTTCTATTTTATTATATTAATTTTTTCCAACTCTATATATCCCTCTCTCCTCTCTTTGTTGTTATCTGCCTCTCTAGCTCAAGTCCATCTCTATATTCCTCTCTATCTCCTTACCCCTTTCTCTCACTCTTCCTGCCTTTGTTTATACCTCTCAATCCATCTCTCTCTCTCCTCTCTATTCCTAATATAAAAAGACCATATTGGTAATGGACCGTGCCTATCTACCTGATTCAAAGGTTTTTCTCCAATCATGTTTAGATTCACATAAGTGGATGCATAGTTGATTTGAGGCTACGACTTCTCCATTGAGACCATTGTTGCACAAACAACATCATTTGCTAAATTACCTACCTATACCTCCCTCTATCTCTATCTCATTATATATCCATCTCTCTCCTCTCTATACCTCTCTCTATATATCACTTCATGTTCCATGTTTATCTTTCTATCTCTCCCTCTCTCTACATCTTTATATATTTATCTCTTCCATCTCTATCTACCCCTCTCTCCTCTCTCACTTTATCTCTCCCACTCCTCTCAATAACCCCTCTCTCTCACTCTCCCCCCTCCATCTCCCCATCTTTCGATCTCTCTCTCTTTCTCCCTCTCTCCCTATTGTAAACATAGTATGATCCTATTGGTAATTGAGTATGATTATCTTCCTAATTTAAAGGTTTTTATTTTAGTCATGTTTGGATCCATGCTAGTGGATGCATATTTTATTTGAATCTAACAATCATCTATTGGGACCTTTTTCCATAATAATATCATTTTATAAATGACTTATTAATTTACCTCATTTATTATAAAACTGTACAAAAAAATAGACCATTTTTTTCTTAATTGACCATTCACACCTTTTCAGCGCACCCATTGCACATCAAGGTGCAATTGCTAGTTAAATAAATATTAATTTATTTAAATGTGAATGTGAATTTTGAATTTTATTTAAATAAACCTTAATTTATTTACATGAGAAAAAGGAAGATAAAGCATTAAATGTTTGAAGACTTTGAGGGAAACCATTAAAGGCTTGAGAAGACTCTAGAAGGAAGCCATCAAGTTTGAAGCCTTTAAGGGAAACCATTAAAGGCTTGAGAAGACTCTAGAAGGAAGCCATTAAGTTTGAAGACTTTAAGGGAAACCATTAAAGGTTTCAAGTGGGTGAGGATAAATAAGATTTTAAATAAATAATTTATTTATTTAAAATAGTTTTGTAACTTGCATTTGTAGGAAAATGCAAGTGGGTGGAGGATAAATGTGATTTAAATAAATGTTAATTTATTTAAATGTGAGAGATGGGATTTTGGGGGATTTAAATAAATATTAATTTATTTAAATGTGAGAGAAGATTTAATTAAACAAATATGATTTATTTATTTAATTAATGGTCTGAATTTGGTTAAGTGAATTAAATGAAATAAATTGAATAATTTATTTAATTAATAGGAGAAGAGGGTTAAGATGAATTAATTAAATATTAATTTAATTAATTATTGATTGATGGTTAAATAATCAAATAAATACTAAATATTCATTTAATCAAGTAGACAGATTTATGTGACTACGCATAGATTAAGTGAGATGGAAGATTTATAGTTGATACCTGATATTGATCAATGGTTGAGATGAATCAGAAGAATCAATGGATAGGAATGGCTGAGAGGATTTGAAGACTAAAAATAGGAGTTAACTTATTGCATGAATAAGTTAAGTGGTTGCATGAGATAGTGAACTGATTACATAAAGAAATAATTGATGAGTGGACTAAGAGTGATTGTGAGTTAATTGATGAGATGAAGTTGCATGAGAAAAAATTAGTGGAATTAATATTAATAAAATATTTAATTCATATGCATGATAGAAAATAAATAAAATTGAGGAATTTTTTTTAGAAAAATAAGTATATAAATTAAAATGATTTATTTAATTGTGGAAGAATAATTAGATAGTTAAATAAAAATTATTTAATTATTGCACACTAATCGAAATTATGAAAAAAATAATTAAATAATATAAAATTATTTAATTAATATGTGTGAGAAAAAGAAATGGATAAATTAATTAAATAATTATTTAGTTAATGTGAAGAGAAAATTTGAATTTATTAGTTAAATAATTGAAAAATATTTAATTAATGTGAATGAGGAAATATGATGAAATAATTAAATAAATAGAAATTATTTAATGAATTTTGATGACAAGAGGAAATGATGAAAAATGATGAAATGGTTAGATGAAAAAACATTAATCATTTTTAGATGTCTACAAATAATATAAAGTATGATAGCTTTATTTGCCTTGCACTTGAATTTGGTAGAGAAAGCTTTCACAATTTTAAAAACCTTAAAAAAATCTTTAAAAAATCTTTTAAAAAAAACACTGATAATTTTACTACCCCTCTTTACAAATATTTTTAGAAATTTATATTAATTAAAATACAATATATTTATGTCCAAGGGGTTGAGCTTAACTGGTTAAAACACTAGGTTCTCACTGTGGAGACCTAAGTTCAATTCTCAATAGGGACATCTAAAATGGAATTATAAGTTGTGACTCTTGGTCTTCCATAAAAATGGGGAAAGTCTAGGGTCAATCTAATCAAACATAATAATAATAATAATAATAATAATAATAATAATAATAATTCAAAATATTGCGGCTTCGTCCTATTACCTACCAACCAAAATCTCTAAGATCATTATTTTTGAGAATTTAGCCAATCTTGCCCTCTAATATTGTTGACCAAGGAAGATAAATCCTTGATTCAATCTTACATTTCCTCTCCCATGTAATTGGTTCTAATTATTTATTTATTTTTATTTTTATTGGCAAGGTGGCAATGCCACTTGATATATTTTATTAATAATAAATATTCTTTACAATATAATTGGTTCTAATTATTGACTCTCCAACCCTTGTTTTTTTAAGTGGAAGAGGTTTGAGATATGGAGATATTGTGTGCCCTTCATTATTATCATGGCTAAATTTTTAGGAAGGATCTTTGTGGATGAGAAAAATAGTGAGTGTTTTGTTTTATATATATAGGTGTTGTTTTCTTACTTCTTTTGTTCCATTTCATGAAGTATATTCTTAATTGCTAAATAAAGTTACATTTCATAAATTTCAATTTTTTGTCATCTATAAATTGTTTTGAACATTTATCTTGGAAGAATTCCAAATTTCCAAGTGTTTATAGAAATATGGACTTATGATGAACATATGGACATAAAAACTTCATGTCCTAACCTAACAAGGCCCTTTCCTTTCTCATAATCCTCCCTTCATTGGCTAAATATTAAAAATCCTTAGAAGAATATATTTTGTAAGATTTTGACTGGCTACTAAACTTCTACTTTATTGTGTAAAACCTCTCAATGTCTAGTTGTTTTTTTAAGAAGCTAAGATAGAAAAACAAATTTCTACACTAATCTTGAGAGGAGAGTTGTGCATAAATTTTTAGATCATTACAACGACTACAAAAACTAGATAAAAATAAAAATAAATACCATTAATACCTAACATAGTGATTTATGTAGGGAAAACTCTTTTCGGAGAAAAATCTCACACTCCAAAAGTCGTACAATATATTATTCAAAAACCAACAAGATTACTATATAGTTATAGAAAAAGATTTCATAGGAGTATCACCAACCAAACATTTATAAGACTCTACCTCACAATCTCCATCTAAGGTGTACCTAATATACATGAGATACAATATATAAAACCACTAAATGGTATTTACAAAACCATGAACTAAAATCACCCAAAAAATGGAACCCAATTTATCTCCAATTAAAGATGCCCTATGATGTGTCAACTCCCCCTTACAACTCATTTTTGTGTCCAACATGTTTTCACATTTTCCAATTTGGAAGACCAAACTTTTAAAGACTGTAGATTTTGATTTGGGAGATCGGTTGATGAACTATTTAAACTACTGGAAAGCTTATGAAGTGCTTTATCCAGCTACAATTTGCTTTACTAGTTATGATCACTTTCTGAACCAAAAATAGTCTCTAAGTGCCTTAAACTTGTAAAAATGGAAATTTTAATAACTTGAAATCTAGACATGATCTTGGGCCAAAACTTTACTAGCATTTTCATTTGGAAATTTCATATCTTTGAGGAAAGTTTTGAACCCATCCATGCTCAAATGTAACTTACTATGAATATTAACATTTTCTAATTGCAAGGTTGAGACACCTTTTTTCTAACATTCTCCCACTTGTCGAATACCATAATTTAATTGTTAGAGATCAGGAGGCCTGTAGACTTTGAATGCCATTGAAAATTATCTATTCTCACATGCTTATATAATAAATCTGCAACACTATTCAAAGCCTCTACCTTAACTAGCTTCACCCTAGCATCCTTAACCATATATTTGGAAAAATAATAATGTACATAAATGTTCTTGGTCTTAGCATGAAATGTTGGGTTCTTAGCTATATAGATCATACTCTAACTATCACAATAAATTATTATTGTACCTCAATTTATTTTGATGTTTGAACATTATCTCTTAAGACAAATGGATCCTTGACAAGAATGAGTAGCTATTGTATACTTAGCTTTAGTACTGGACAAAAAAATCACAACCTATCATTTAATCATCCAGCTAATTGAATCACCAAATAAATTAAACATGCAAACACTAGTGGATTGTCTTCTATCAACATCACCTGTCCAATTTAAATCCACATAACATTGAGTATCAAGGTAATTCTCATCTCCTACAAAATTACCATGATAACACAAGGAATATGATAAGGAACCTTCTAAACATATAAATATTATTTTAATTGCATCTCAATTAAATATACTAGGATTATAATATATCTATAAATAACTCCCACATCTTGGACAATGTTTGGTCTAGTGTAAACCATATCAGACATAAAACTTTTGACTATAGGCACTCTATTCATGTCTTCCATTTCTGATTAGGATGTTGGACAATATGAACTAGATAACTTTGATCCCATGTTCAACTTCCATAAAATTGAAATGACATACTCTGGCCAAGCCATAGTTTTATGTTCACTCTATCTCTTTTGATTTCCATCCCAAGAATGTGTTTAGTTACACCAGGGTTTTAAGCAATTCTTCTTGAATTGAAATGTGTGTTGGGAAAAATGGTGTATCAACCTTGCATTTTCATGAGGTTACTATTTATAGTAAGTTTTCATTTGAACACAAAATGGTGCGAAATTTTTCTCGAAGCTTTTGGCTAGCTAGATAAGCATTCCGGTAAAGTTACGTCACATGATCACAACTAGTTTTGAAGATATTAAAGTTTTTGTTTTGGAGGGGTGCAATGAAAAGTTTAAATTTAATTTTGAGAACTTTAAAGGCCCAAAAACACCCTAAAAATTGGGTGTAAATGATGTAGCATTTTATGAGGCAATAGAGAACTTTGTGATCTTTCTGGCGCTTCAAACGGTTCGTCATTAGGACACACGATTCTCAAGTTATGGCCTTTGGAAGTTTGTACTCCTGAAATTGGAAATATAAAATGTATCAGACACATAAATGAGTTGTAAAAGGGAGGGAAATGTGTTGATGTGTGTTTTAACACATCATAGGGCATCTAGAAGGGAGATAAGGTCGGCTCTACTTTATTGGGTGGTTTTAGCCCATGGTTTTGTAATACCATTTGACAATTTCTTGTATTGTATCTCCTATATATGAGGTGCATGAGATAGAAGTTGTGTGTAAGAGTCTTCTGACGATTGAGTTACCTTTGAATCTCTAATTAGTGGTATTCCTACGAAGAGCTTGCTTTGCAAGTATATTGTATGTTATTGATTGCTGAATAATATTTTGAGCTGCTTTTGGAGTGTGGGGTTTTTCTCTCGAAAGGGTTTTCCCCACATAAATCATTGTGTTATGGTATGCATGTTATTGTGTCTATTTCTGTTAAGTTTCTATAACTGTTGTAATGATCTGTAAAAATATTTACATTACCCTCCTCTCAAGGTTAGTGTAGGAAGTTGTTACGCTACTTAACTTCCTTACAATGTGGAATAAAAGCATATGCCTTCGACAAGTTTCATTTAGTTTTCCAAATATAAATAACCCATTTCCAAACCAAATCTATATTATGGGAGAAAGAGAACTAACCTATAGCATAGTATCTATTTGAGAAATGATTCTACCAAATAAGGATTATGTACTTTCAACTCAAAACTTTCAATAGATTGAGATAACACTAGAGAGTCACAAAATACACATTATTTGATGGAAGCACCTTTATTGGGTCATAGGCCTAATGAATTCAACACATATTTCCAACCATCAAGTGGTCGTTCCTGCTAGGAGCATTGAAAAAGGACAAATCACAACTAGGAGATTTTGATGAGGATGAGGATGCCATTGTCAACATTGATCTACATTACTAAAAATAAGTGCCTATTTTAGGAAATTTTTAGTTAAATTCTACATAATTTTGATGATTAGAGAAGTAAATTAAGTATAATTTATATATTGAATAATATCATTGGCCCAATTTATTTGGAATGGAGTCTAGTGTGTTGGTGTGGAGCCTGATCAGTCTCCAAGTGGAAGATTGTTGATATGTGGTGACTGATCATGCAAGTACTGTACACTGGCTATGTATCCTTGGCGAGGTTTGGGGGCACATACCTCGAGGAAAAAAATTGTCATTTTTGTTGAAAAAAACCCTAAAAATTGCTTGTTATAAGCGGCTGGAATGTAAAAAGGCATTGTAATGGTGTTGCACTGATTTACTGGATAATAAGAAAAGATTGGACGATTGTGTTCTGTGGATGTAGCCCATCTTGGGTGAATCACATGTTAAATCTCTGTGTTATCTGTGTTATGCATTTTTCTTCATCTTTTGTGTTTGTATCTGCATATAATTGTTAATTTGTATTTGCTCTGGATCCCTAGATGGGTGTTTGGTTTCATCTGTTTAATTTTTTTTTGTCTTTTGTGTATCCTTGTTGAGATTAGTGTCTATGAAAACTATTAGGAACCTTAGATATTTAGGTGTGATAATTAATTTGCACAAGACATATATTTCACTTAAAGTAGAGATACAATGAAATTTTTTAAATAACACCATTACCAAGGACCACAAAGATTTATGGTGGGAAAACCAAAAAGGTCAAATAACACTACAAGTATCACGTTATTATGAGAAAAATATAGTATGTCTATAATACATAGACTAACAAGAACTTGGGATTTCCAAAATTCCTTTCCCTTGCTTCTTCCCAATAATGGCTTCACACAAATTCTCTCTTATGGGTTAGTCTCTACTTACTCTTCAATAGGGATTCCTTCCACATCATTTAGGGAATTAGTATATTTGGGGGTGTTAAAGGATTTTTAATTCCTCGAATTAAAAAAATCTTTAAAAAATAAATGTAAACAAATTTATTCTACTTTAAACCACTAAAAACATAAAATCCTTACCTCTATAACCTCATTCGTATCATGGTGGCATGTGCTAGCTTGCATCCCTCCAAGATCTCATAAATGCACTCAAGCTTTTCCTTGCTCGTGTTAGGGCTTGCAAGAAACGGGGTTAAGCTCAAATTCCTTTTCTCTAGATTTTAACAACACATTTTTGTTTGCATGGACCAAAAAGTAGTTGTGCCCACTTTTGGTCCCCCATCTTTGTGCACATGCCTAATCTCCCTCTTCATTTCAAAAAGTTTCTTATTTTGAGTCTATTGGCAATGCTCTTGGTTATATTTTACAAGGGGATGCATTGTCATCAAACTTCGACCATATTGCTTATGCCCACATTCTCACGGACATTAAAATCTCTAATGATTTCCTTGGAGACATTGTTTTGCTTGTTGGGGATAGATTGTGGATTCAAATACTTGATTACAAGGGCCTTCCCTTTCACTATAAGAGATGCTTTGCTATAAGATACCTTTCTTTGGAATGCTCTTGTTCTCATTGCAAGAAGGGTAATGCAAATTGGTGAAGGAATGTCTTCCATGACAATTTGACTCTCAATTTTGATTTTGATGATTTTGAGCCTTTGGTGGCCCCGTCCCTTAGGGATGCTTAGTTTTTAGAGTTTTCTCTTGTTGGATTGCCTTCTCGGGGCCTAATAATACCCACCCCACCTTTGGACTTCCTACCACTGAGTGTTGAGTCTTTTATTCCCACTCTTCTTAAGGTTTCAACACAACATTCAACTCCTTTTTTGTGCCTATGAAAGCTTCGTTGAATTGAGGTATTCAACTGAGTCTAGATTTCTCCTCTACCCCCATCATGAGTCTTTGGAGGATGATGTCTTGTGGAATATTATTCAAAGAAGGAAGATAGCTTCTCCTAAACATGCTTGTGTTTCCCACACCCAAGTCAAAGGTGCACAAAATGCTAGGACGAGGCTTGGGGTTGTGTAGGTTGCTTTCAGAGTATGTTTTGTTTGGTAGCCTTGTTGTAGCCTCATTGTACAATGTTTATAGTCTCTTCAAAACAATGTTTATGTTGGTAGTTTTGTTGCATCCGTGTATTAGTTCTAGGTCCTTCCAAAACGTGATTGTTTGTTGTTTTCTTGTGAATTAGCTATGCTTTCGTCGATGCTTCCCCTAGTTTTGAGTTTACACAGTCTTATCAAAATTTGTTACTTTACCCCTTTAATAGGAAACAAGTAATAATTTAATCATACATAAACAATACTTTTTTAAATGAATGATTTTTTTCTTCCCTAAAAATAAAATAAAATATAGATAAAATTTAAGTATATATATGCATATACTTAAAATTTATCTTGCACACTAAACCCTAAACATTTAACACTACTTTTAACTCTAAATTCTAGATCCTGATATTTGAATCCTAAGTTGGAGATAATAAACTAAAATGTGAAGCATAAATCCTAGATAATAAAATTGGAGAAAAATGGCAATATTTAAATGATGTCGTGGATGCTCAATTTGTTGAACATAATTATGTTCAGAAATATAATATTGTAGTGCAACCTGTTCATGGAGGAAATGCCTGTACTTTTCCTCAAATAAAAGTATGATCTCATTACCAATTAGATGGAACATTGGTAAAGCCAGGGACTTAATTAGTAAATTCTGGAACATGAATCCTACAGCTATAAGTAACTTGGCCAATGTATCTTTTCTCTTGAATCCATAGTTTTTGTATAATATTTTGTTTGGTTGATTATTGTCTTGTCTCTGTTGCAGAAGAGAGATGTTATTATTGCAGATTGAATTGTTTTCTTGCATCCACTAATAAACATGTTTTAAGTTGGAGGTAGGTTTTGGAACTAAAACCCCCTTACAATTGTATCAATCTGTAGCCCTGCATCCAAATTCTAAATAATTCTTTGATTTAATTTGTCATGGACCTGAGATAAATCTTTAGATTCATTTATTCATATTCGTTAGAGAGCATGACCCAAAGTTCAAAGCATTTGGTAATACCGAAAAACCTTATTTGATTTCATTTGCCCTTAGCCTTGTGTCCATGTTTTCAAATTTAATTTTTTAATACTGGTGATTTTCAGACCTGAGATGAATTGTTAAGGCATTTTACCCATATTCTCACGTCCACTAGATAATTCACTTCAATTCCAGGAAAGCTATGGATTGTGATAAGTCCATTAAATATGATTAATTGACACACTCACTTCTGGATTTGATATCTGAATGCTCCCCAGAAGACCAAACACAAAGAGTCAATATTAGACATGTTTGCACGGAACTCTAATAAACGTTTGACAGGTTAAATATAGCTATAAGTAATGAAACATAGTCTAACCCAGTTCAGAAACCTTAAGAGGACAAAACCCTATGCATATTGACCTTTTATGGAGGATGATAAACTTTGTTCCTTATCCAGATTGCTAGCACCCACGTCAACCACAAATCTGTAACGAACATCATTCTTATCTAGTCTTTCCATCGCTTCGTTCAGGTAGTCCATGCCCACAATCTCAATCTGGCATGAAACTTTCTTCTCTGCACAGAAATTTAGAGTTTCCTGTGTTTCCTCCATGCTGCCAATGAAACTCCCACTTATGCTCTTCCTTCCTGTAAATTTTATACAATTTGTTAAAAAAAATCCATATTCAGAACCCACACCACATACACCCAAAAGAGATTCAACTAGTTCATTTGCATGGTCACTTGAAAACATAGGATACTGTTAAGTGGATGGGGTCGGGGGAAATTTTGAAAATAGGGGGGAATTTCTAAGTGAAATAATGTATTCAACTATAAAGCTGAGAAATTTACCAAGGATTAAACGGTTAGAGGAAAAGGTGAATGGCTCCTTAGCAACCCCAAGCATAATCAATTTTCCATTGATCTTCAACAGGGAAAGATATGGTTCCATTGGATGGCATGCTGGAATGGTGTCTAGTATGTAATCCAGGCTCTCTGCTGCTCCCTGCAGTACAGATGGACATTAGATATATAGCAATGTGACAGAAAATCAAGAAATAAGTCACTGTACCTTATTGAAGCTTCAAATTTTACAACATTTGCATTTACAAAAGAACCTCAAAGTGCTTTAGCTTTGCTAGGCTATGTATGTATATTAGACAATAAAAATGCTAGCACATCAAACCAGGGAACCCAAAGTGCCCTAGCTTTGCTAGGTGATGTTAGTATAGAGGAAAAGAAGAATGCTAGCACATGGACCCCAAAGTAAATTAGCCTTACTAAGTGATGCTAGTAGAGGAGAAGGATGCTTACAGATAAACCAAGGGACTTGCACTTTCAAAATCTTCTTAGAGATTGACAAAGCTTTCAAGTGTTTACGCTTAATGACCCAGCATTATTTGACAATTGTTACCCACAGAGTCTCATTGTTATTAAGATAAGCCATTAAAAGCATACCTGCATCTGGATGGTGTCTTTGCTAACAACGTATTCGTCTGCACCAAGGACTTCAAGTGCCTCTTTTCTCTTGTTATCAGAGGAACTAATAACAGTCACATGATGCCCAAGGGCCTTGGCAATCTTCACACCAATGTGACCTACACCCCCTAACCCCAATATTCCACATCTCTTGCCAGGCTCTGTCATTGCAAAGTGCTTCATTGGACTGTAGACTGTAACCCCAGCACATAACAGTGGTGCAGCTTGTTCAAGAGGTAGACTTTCAGGGATATGAACCACAAACCTGCACCATCTCAAAAAATTATTGTTTTACACAAACATAACTATGATGGCGGGAAGATCGGTCTGACTAGACTACAAATGATCCAAATTAAATCAGAATAAGGAAATAATGCAGAATCAAAATGTAAGAGCAGGGATCTGTTGCTTAAGAAAAGTGAGTAATCAAATAATTGAACTGATGCTGAAAAGAGTGCACAGATCTAACGGTTGTAGCATAGGACTTCAAGAAAAGTGAGAAAATCTAAATAATTGAAAAAATCACAACAGATTATACGATATAAGAAAAAGCTTCTAATTCCAATTTCAGCATACAAACGATGGGTTGCAGAAAATTGGGATAATGTAAATGATTGAACAAGGCATACTGGGTTATGCAATATAAGAAAAAAAAAATGTAATTTCAGTTCCAAGATACACACAGTGGGTTGCAGAATTAATATCTAACGGTGGGGAATGACTCTGAAGTGGAAAGAAACTGTAAGTTGTGTAAGCACTGACTATAATAAAATAAAAGATAAGCAAATCTCCTTTCTATGTGCCCACAATTAAGTAATTTCAGACAAAAAAAAAGATTAGTTATTGAAATCAAAGATCCTACAGCCCCCTTTACTGTAATAAATAACTTTAAAAGGTATGCTATATGCTATCTTTATCTCTGCAAATAAATATGCAAAACTTTTTGGTCCAGAGTTGTTAGAGTTGTCTTATCTTAATATTTACAAGATATCCATTGGTGAATCAATAAGTGATAGTGGTGACTCAGAAGTGAGTAAAGATATCCAACAAATTGCACTGAAGCAGAAGAGAGTGTTAAGGAACACAAAATAATACCCCCACAGAGAAATACTTACATCTGATCAACTACCATAGCACTTGCAAATCCTCCCTGTGTAGGATTGCCATCAGGGTACACATCATTGTAGGTCCAAATCTTCTTCATGCAATACTGCTCCATTTTTCCACCACAGGCTTGACAGCTCTTGCATGATCCAACAATACACCCCACACCCACATACTCTCCTATCTTGAACTTCTCCACTTCCTTGCCAAGTTCAGTCACAACTCCCACCACTTCATGCCTATTCCACAACAGCCATGAATGCAATTATTACAAAAACAAAAAACCACCAAACTGAATATAACATGGATTATGGTAGTCATCAGGATGTAGGTAAAGATATTTACCCAGGGACCATGGGATAACGAGATATTCCCAAGTCATTTCTGATCTGATGCAAATCAGTGTGACAAATGCCACAATAAATGACTTTGAGCACCACATCTTGGGGTCCTGGGTTCCTGCCATATGCAGAGCATTCATTCAATTATGAAAGAAGATGGAATGTAGCATTAATGGGAACAGTAAGAAGTAGTATTTCCCACCTGAGTGTGAAGTTGTAAGGAGACAAATGGGCTGAAGAGTCTCTTGCTGCCCACCCTGTAACACATTTCTCATGCTCCACACTACCCATGGTTATCTGTTATGGTAGCTCCGAAGCAAACAATGTATATGTAGATTACAAGATATGCTTCTTGCTATGGAGAGCATCATAATTTTACAGAGGACAAATTTATTTAATTGACAATCATTTATTTATTTATATGAGGGTCCATGTTGAGGGTCCATGTTTGGATTGGAGCTCGTGTCCATTAGTGTATGAAATAGAGAGGTTTCAGGTACACTCCTTACACGTATTGGGTTGATGTGACTTGCATTCCATAATCTCTTTTGGGTGATGTGACTTTAAATCCTTAAATATGCCCGCCTGTCTGAAGTTACTGTTTTTCTTTAGTTATAAATGGTATCCAATATTTTTTGTTAAAAGAATTAATAATTGTGGTATGGATTTAACGGTTCACATCTATTATGTAATGCCATTGGCACATATATTTATAACTAGGGCTTGCATCAAAAAATGAAGGTGCAATGGTAAAACTGATAGTAATATATATTAAAAGTTTTGGAATTGCCAATCCATCATAGTAATCATTATGAAATGCATCACCATATTTTAATATAAAATTTATTAAAGTCTTAGATTTTTCAAAATGCATGTATGCTAATGATAAAACCAATAATTTATGATTTAAGATGGACATTCCTTTTATTATACATCACTGTTTTCTATTATTTTTATTAATTTTTTATATTTTATTCACTAAATTTTTAATTCACACTTAAGTTTACCATTTACAACGACTTAGGTCAATCCAAAACCAAAAAAAAGAGAACAAAGAGTCTATAAGTGTTGCTTAAATGAATTTCTAATAAAGAAAAATACATTATATAATAAACAAAAATATTTATTTACATGATAATTATGTTTTACTTAAAATATAATTATTTAAAATTTTTTTTATATTTTGCATTCTTAAATATAATATGAAATCTTGTTTTTGTTTCAAATTGCCAATCCAGTAAGTAACCATTATGCATCACCATATTTTAATATAAAATTTATTGAAGTCTTAGATTTTTCAAAATGCATGTATGCTAATGATAAAACTAATAATTTATGATCTAAGATGGACATTCTTTTTATTATACATCATTGTTTTCTATTATTTTTATTAATTTTTATATTTTATTCACTAAATTTTTAATTCACACCTTAAGTTTACCATTTACAACAACTTAGGGCAATCCAAAACCAAAAGAAAAGAGAACAAACAGTCTATAAGTGTTACTTAAATGAATTTCTAAGAAGGGAAAATAAACAAAAAATATTTCTTTACATGGCAATTATGTTTTACTTAAAATATAATTATTTAAAAATTATTTTATTTTATTTATATTGTTTAGTGAATAACCATTTTATTTACTTAAGATGTAATGATTCCATGAGAGAAGGTCTCTAACATTTGAATAAGGTTATTTTTCTTTTCAATAATGTGAAAAATATGATTTAAATATTTAAACATTTTAAAGTAATTAAATAATTTATTTAATTATTACTTTAACATTAAGTAATTGTCAAATTTATATCAATTTTTTGTTAAAAATTTCTCTATTAAAATCTATACATTGCTACTTAATTATAATTTTTTTTATTATTTACTTATAAAAATGTGAACTGATTTCACATTAGAACACTACCAACATTATTTTAGTCAATTAAAAATAGATATATCTAAATAATTATACAAATTACAATAATGAGAAATCTTAATTTTTTATTTTATCTTGTTTGTGGCACAATGCGAAGAACATGGTAAGGCGTCATGGTTGAAACGCTGGATGGAAAGGGAAAACGTAATAAACGTATTTGTTTGCCACTAGACCACCACAAATGTATTAACATTTCTGGTGAAAATTACCGATTCCTTTCTGACGTGCATTTTCTGGTTTGAATTTTGGGGTTTTTTTTTTGGTTCAAATTAAAAAGATAGTGGAGATCACACTCAAGGATCTGGATTGCATAAATAGTGAGGGGAGATGAGAAGAAATAGAAGATGAATTAAAAATAATTAAAATAAGTGTCTAGTGGTGAGTATTTGTCGTCTTAATATTCTTTATGAAAATAAAATCATAAGGTTAAAATTATATGTATTGTAATTTGATTTTAATTTTGATTAAAATTATATGTATTGTAATTTGATTTTAATTTTGATTTTGATAAATAAGGTTGTATTTGAAATAGTAAGATATATTATAATATTATCTAATTCTATAAATGATAGAGTATTAAATTATATGAATATAACGTAATCTAATTAATTTTTTTTTTTTGAATTGATTATAATATAACCACATAAGATACAAAGTATCATAGTCAACGTGGGCCTAGGTCATGCTCAGAAAAACCCCACAACAAAGGATAATATAGTTACGGGTAGATATTAATATTGATACAAACAACATACTATCCTGACAGCATAGAGTTAGCTACAAAATGCCATAGTTACAAGATTTTCAAGACAAAAAAGTGAATCAACAGCACTTCATAAAGCATAAATGAAGTATATAAACCGAAACTCTGCATGTGGTAGTCCATCCCAAATCCCCCTCCATCCATACTTCTATCGGCCATCAAGTAACTGCTCCTTGTGAGGGTGAGAAAGTGTGGAGCGCAACAAATCTTCCTCCTTCAGATGGAGGTCCAACTTTTTTTGTCTCTCCTCTAGGAACTGCATAAAGTTGAATAGAGCCTTTTCAAATGGAGCCTTTGTGGGATCTCCTATGTCCCATGTAAAACCATGAGAGATTTCTCCGATCTAGGCTGGAATAGTACCTTTTTCGAGCCATTTATCAAATTTGTCCTCATTCATTTTGATTAAAAATCTCATCATTGCAGAACTTCCATATCAACCATAAAATTTCCAAAGAGAAACAAGACCAAAAAGAATTGACACCTTTTTTGCAGCCTTCTATGTATCCTAAAACAACCTCAAAAAGTAGAATATTAAAGTACCAAAATCAAGGCCAAACATCAACCAGGAAAAACTGAAAAACAAGAAAATAACAAGATATAAATGATATAAAAAAACAAGAAAATACAATAATGAAAAATAAAACCATATTAATTTAAATCTAGTAAATACCCCATTCATTTTAATACAATAGATGGTTATATATGCATACATATACATACATAAAATTGATAAGTTTTAAAAGATTTAGATTAAATCAAATTTAATTCTTAAATAATAATATTATTATATTTAATGGTGATTATATTATATTATATCAAATTAGAATATATATATATATATATATATATATATATATATATATATATATATATATATATATATATATATATATATATATATATATATATATATATATATATATATATATATATATATAAGACAAAAATACTAAAGAGTAATCTAGTGAAAAATAAAACCATATTAATTTAAATGTAGTGAATACCCATTTATTTTAATTGGATAATGGGTAGTAAATTAAAAAAATAAAATTATAAATCCTAAATAACTGGTTAAATATTTGTTTAATGATAGTGGATGCCTGAAATTACAGTGCCCTTTTTAGCACACCATTGATATTTTTACAAATGAGAGATTTCAATAAACAAAATGGTAAATTAAAATAAAATAAAAATTGTCAACAAAAATAGTAGTTATAGATTCAAATGTAAATCAAATGTATAATATTAATTGAAAATCCCATCTTTGTGGGTGTTAAAAACAATTAATACATGACTGCAAAATATCTTGATAAGTAAAGAACAGATTTAATAAAATCAAACTATTGGTAATAATTCAAAGAAAATAACATTAACAAAGAAGAAAATACATAACATCTCTACTAAATATGTCATTGGGTTATGCTACTTGATGAATACATGGTTACAAATAGTCTTCTTTTTCACCTGGAGGGTTGCCTAACTCCTCGAGCTATATGGAATAAGTTTCATGATCCTTTTGGCACCATTAATCAGTTTAGGGCACTTCAGATTGAGGCAGAATTGACCACCTTGGCACCTGATTCTTTTCCATCTACTGAGGATTTCTTGATGAAATTCAAATCACTGTGATCATTGTTACAGGGTTGTGGTAAGACCAAGATAGACACCGAGTGTATATATCTGATTCTATTTAGGCTTTGAGGTTCCTTTCAAATATTCTCTTCTACCTTCTATTTCACCATGGATGCTTTGGGAACACGATTTACCATGCCTTCATTTGAGGTATTATGTGATAGGTTGACACAAGAGCACCTCACACAGTTGGATACTCTCCCTAGTTCTAAGAACCAAGAATTGGTAGCTCAACCATCTAAGGGGAAGCAGAAGCAGAAACAAAAGTCGAACACAGATTCAACAGGTAGTGAGAGTTCCTCCAGACCTCAACCAAAGTCTACTTATAAACCACAATCCAACCCTAAACAAGGTAATTCTTCTAAGTCTGGTGAGTCTTCCTCCAAGACTAAGAAGAAATCAGGTGAACCTTTCATTTTCTGTGGCAAGGAAGGACATCCAGTTCTCAGGTGTTGGAAATGATTAGAGGCTTTAGAGGATGCCATGCAGCAACATCACATCACCTCACCTCAGACACCTTACCCACCCATAGGGAAAGGTCATGCTCTTTCTACACGAGCATTGCCTTCATGATCCACTTGGATCCTATATTCTAGTGCTTCTCACCATATGACACACACTCAGGAGTTTGTCACCTCACTTTCCCATTGTGGTACTTCACAGATTGCAGTTGGTGACTCTACACAGCTTTCTGTTATGGGTTCAAGTCTTGTTCCATTGGATGGTGGTTGTCTTCAGGAGGTCCTTGTTGTTCCTAACATTTCGACAAACCTCCTTTCCATTTATTAGATTTGCCACTCTGGCACTAGTAAGATAGTTGATTTCTCACCACATGATGTGGTTATTAGAGACCTTCATGATCCTAATTTGGTTGTGGCTACTGGGAGTGTTGATCTTGCATCCCGCTTATACAGATTTGATGGATTTTACATGACAGATGGTACAGGTTCATCCCTTATAGCACATGCAGACATAGTGAGCAAACTTTGGCATGAGCATTTTGGCCATGTCAATTATAGATATCTACAACAGATGAGTACACATGCATTAGTGATTGGGCTCCCACAAATTTTGTGTACTGATGGTGTTTGTCGAGGCTATGTACTTGGAAAACATCACGGAGATTATTTTCCCATCAATGGGTCTCCACGTGCTATGGTACCCTTGGAGTTGGTACATAGTGACCTCATGTCATTTCTGAATCCTTCTTTTTTAGGGGCTCGATATGTGCTCACATTTATTGATGACTTCTCCAAACGTACATGGGTGTACTTTCTTAAGTACAAGTCTGATGTCTTTGATTCATTTCGAATCTTTAAGACATTTGTGGAGAAGCAATCTGGACTTTCTACCAAGCGGATACACACACATAACGAGGGGAGTATGTGAATCAGGACTTCAGAGATGTTTGCACTGAGCATGGTTTGCAACATCGGTTTATAGTTCCCTATACCCCTCAGTAGAATGGTGTTGCTGAGAGAAAGAACAAGACTTTATGGGAGATGGCCAATTGTATGATTCAATCATGGTCTATGGATTCTTCTTTTTGGGCTGAGGCAATCAATTGTGCCACTTATATTTAGAACCAGATGCATCATAACGCATTACGACATATGACTCCTAAGGAGGCTTGGACCCATGTCAAGCTTGATGTTTCTACATTTTGAGTATTTGGTTGTGAGGCTTGGGCATTTATTCTTGATGCTCAGAGGAAAGCCATGGAGAGGAAGAGTCGACTGCTCATATTTTTTGGCTACTGTGAGAATGTGAAGACATACAGGTTGTTTTATCCTGATTCTAGAGAGGTCTTGTTTCAATGGGATGTCCAGTTTGATGAGCGCTTCACTCCGCTAGATTCTCCTTCACCAGCTTCTCCCTCACTACCTAATCCTCCCTCTTCATCTCTTGAGTATTGTTTATCTCTTGAGGATGTTGCAGATGTTGACCCACCACCCCCCACCACCAGATCCATAGCATCTTCCCAATTGGGCCTGCTTAACTGTAGAGGTAGTTGGTTCTATGGTAGGTGACCCATCATACACGATCACATACTTCAAGTGCTAGTCTCTTGATGATAACTCAATGATGAACGAATAGTACCAAACCGGTACTGAGAGGGGGGGGGGCGAATCAGTACAAACACAAATACAGTCCAAAACCGGTTTGACAACAAATACTCCAAATGACTGGCAAGCAGTGATACTAGTTGAAACAGAGTGCAACCGGTAAGACCTAGAATAACTAAAACAATCATAAACTGGTCACTCACTAAGCTTTCCTCTTAGCTCAATACTATAGTACCATTACACCCTCATGCATGAACAGGTAAACTATCATCAGATCTTCACAACGGTTAGTTCAATATGTTTTATAGACAGGCATAAAACACAGAACCATCATATGCTCAACAGGTAATAACAAAGCATCACAAGATAAAAGCATCACACATGACACACATATTTTTCACGTGGAAACCCAACTGGAAAAACCACGGTGGGGATGAATACCCACAAGCTGCTTTTGAACTCTTTAGAATTCCGCTCTGTTAGGAGTCTTGTCCGGTTAAAGACATTACAATAGGTTCTGCTAGGAACCAATCCTGTTAGGGATCACCTGGTTAAGGGATGGCTACAATACCCGGTCAAGGTTACCTTGTTAGAGGATTTCAAGAACTCAATAGCTAAAGGATCTCCAGAGCTCTATAGCTTCCCATAACTCAATAACTTCGAGTTACCCTGTTAAGGGATTTGAATCAAGCCGGTTAAAGCTACCTTGTTAAGGGATTTGTATCAAGCCGGTTAAGACTACCCTGTTAAGGGATTTCACAACTATTGAAGTGGTTAAAGATCAACAGGAATTACAATGATTTGGTAAAAGCACTCAATGCTAATGCAGATCCGTTTTGGCTCCTCTTCACCTTCTGCACATTCACTTTGCAGGTATCTCTTCTCTCCTTTGGTCTGACAAGAATCATGTATCACTTCCTTTTGATACACACACACAACTTTTTCCAACAACCTTAGAAAGAAACACAACATCGAACTTATAGGAAACAGACTGGTCGATAGCAAAAACCCTAAACCCTAAACCTGTTAGGTTAAGCAATTCAAGCGATTCAATCTTGACCGTTGAATCATACTGCATTAAATGCAATAATCTTGAATCGATCTCAAGACATTCTCCATTGTCCATTATCCACCGATTTCATGGCAGTTGATAACCCATCATGCGTTATCGCCATTTGACAAACTTCGCACATTCCTGAGGTAGATAGGAATAGTCTTCTTCATGCAAGATCCTTCAGGCACACAGGGCTTACGTGGCAACACAATTTGTTCTCCGTTATACCTCTAACTCATCACACAAAGATCACTGATTGAGTCACACAGGCTTGAGGTACTCCAACTGGAAATCCTGAAGTGGAAACTACCTACCAACCGGTAGCCATACAATGCTTCTATGTGTCGGTTCCCATAACTACATGCCAGTTCACCTTGAGCAAATACACCGCTTCACTTTGGCATATATACCGGTTCACACATATGCCGGTTCTCTCTTCTCACATATCACATATGCCGGTTCACTTCACTTCACTTTGGCATATATAACGGTTCACACATATGTCGGTTCTCTCTTCTCACATATCACATATGTCGGTTCACTTCATATCACATATTGACATCAATGACAACATACAATATCATTATGTTTTTATACCGGTTCACATTGTAGTCACATAAATCTATCCACTTAATTAAATGAATACTTAGTATTTATTTGATTATTTAACCATCAATTAATATTTAATTAATTCATCTTAACCCTCTTCTCCTATTAATTAAATAAATTATTCAATTTATTTGATTTAATTCACTTAACCAAATTCAGACCATTAATTAAATAAATAAATCATATTTATTTAATTAAATATTCTCTCACATTTAAATAAATTAATATTTATTTAAATCCCCCAAAATCCCACCTCTCACATTTAAATAAATTAACATTTATTTAAATCACCTTTATCCTCCACCCACTTGTATTTTCCTACAAATGCAAGTTGCACAATTATTTTAAATAAATAATTTATTTAAATCACCTTTATCCTCTACCCACTTGTATTTTCCTACAAAAGCAAGTTGCACAACTATTTTAAATAAATTATTTATTTAAAATCCTATTTATCCTCACCCACTTGAAATCTTTAATGGTTTCCCTTAAAGTCTTCAAACTTGATGGCTTCCTTCTATAGTCTTCTTAAGACTTTAATGGTTTTCCTTAAAGTCTTCAAGCCTTTAATGGTTTCCCTCAAAGTCTTCAAGCATTTTAATGCTTTATCTTCCTTTTTCTCATTTAAATAAATTAATATTTATTTGAATATTTATACAATTTCAAATTACACCATTTAATTGAAATAAATGATTTTATTTTAATTGAAAATACCAAAATTTCTCCCACTTGCATTTTCCTACAAAATCCACTTGCATGCCTAAACCCCTTCTAGATTCTTCTAAACCCTTCCTAATTAACCTAATCCATCCCCTAAATATTGTCACATTCCTAAGCAAATTGGAGTCACTTCTCAAAGACTCCAAAGTCTTTGAAAAGCAATTAAAGCTTTGTGTGTTCAACAAATTAACCTCTAAAGTCTTCCAAACCACTTATGGCTCTTACATGACCATTAATGGTTAATTCCACTTGCACCCATGGTTAAGGACTTTGACCCTTAACTTAACCCTCATGTAACCCATGTGTCTCTTCAAAGCATTTATTTCTTTGACTAGGGTAACCATCATGTCCCCTCAAGCATTTAATGTTCCTTATCTCTCCTCTCAAGCCTCCTCATGGTGACACTTGTCAACATGGGACTGGGTTGAAAGTCTCACATGGATTGAATATCTTTCAATCCTAACCCTTGTTAAGATTACTCAATCTTAACCCTTCATTTCCCCATTTCTTCTATAAATAGAACCCTTCTCCTCAAGCAAAAGGAAGCATTAGAGTATTGTTGTTATACTGGCATTAGCATAGAGCTTTCTCATAGCATCACTATCTACACTTGCATAGCATTTGCTTATCATATTCAACTATCTTGAATCTCCATATGGCATCCATGGCTAGTGCTAAAAGCTGAGAGCTACACTCATTTGAGACTTGGAGAGGAGAGGAACAAGGGAGGAGCAACTATGAGCATCTTGATTAGCTATTTTATTCTATGTTTATATGCTTTCTATTTCATGCTTAATATCTCTCTTGATATGCCTGTTTAGGATAATCTTTTGTTGCTAACACTAACGTTTGTTTCTTGTGCTCTTGTGTGTGTTGCAATCAAACAGATTTTCTAATCCTTTTTGCAGAGCATAATTTGGTGAATCCGACGTGAATCAAAGAGCAATCATTTTGAAGACTACTAACTTTTGAATGTTTTAATTGACACACAGGTCATTCTCTTGTGTTTTTGTTCTCAATTTAGCACCTTCGCAAATTGATACTTTAGCGCTATTGTCTATATTGTTGCTCTTTCATGTTAAATAGCACTTCTGTTTTCACACAGAGTAGAGCTATTGTAACAGAGAGTTATAAGAAAATTCCTTGTAACTGAAAACCAAAAATTTTAGGCTTGTAGAAGCCCACCAAAACATGTGGATTTTTCTAACTAATAATCTTTTGTGCAGGTTTTAACTAGCCCCTACAATAGGATTTTTTTAGCAATTTTAGCTTAGGAAATAAATTTGTTCATATTTCCAACTTCGTCTTTCAAGTTAGGATAAAATAAATTCATTTTCCTTTTGGGTTAAAATCAACTACACATTCATTTGGAGTTTTAAAAAGAACCACATCTTTCATTTAGAGCTCTAAAAAGAATCACACTTGTTCAAAGTTAAAAAGAATCACAAAAACAAACATGCAAATTTATTTTTTTGCAAAGTTAGGAACAAATTCTTTTGGTGCTTAAAATCAACAAGGCAAATTTTATTTCTTGCATCAAGATAAAACTCACAATCCACACTTCCATTTTTGGTGCAAATAAAATTCACAATCAACTTGTCTCATTTTTAAAGCAATTTTACTTCATGCAAACGTGTTTTTCATTAAGTTGACCAGGATTTTCAAATTCTAGTTTACTCAAACAATTGCCTTTGAAAATTAAAAAGAACACCATGATTGTTGAAGCAACATCTCCAAATAGATAGAAAATCATTGCGATGATAAGTTAAAAGGAACAAGTGAATTTTGTGTTTGGCACACTTGTGCAAAAGAGTTGGTCAAGTGGTCCTACTTCTAACACACACTATCCTCTCCCTTGGCTCTCGTGGTCCTAGGTGCAAGAGAAAAGTGTTAGTAACACTCAAAATTTTTATCTTTTTAAGAGAGGCCTGCCAAGAGACACATCACTCTTGGGAAACGACCTCGCGCGGTAAATCCTTCAAGCCGCTATAGAAATCAGGTGAGAGTGAAAGTTGTAGCCTTGGGTATAGCTATTCCTACAGTGTAACTGGCCGAAAGGACAAATGGGTCCGACCACTAGTTACAAGGCTCTTAAGTGAGTCACTGCAGAATGAACTTATGTCCAAAAACATCGAACATGACTAAACACCTTTAAGTAGTAGCCCACCCGTTCTATTGATTGAGGATATTTGCGATATAATTTAGTGCAAGAGCATAGATGGTTTTGCTCCCAAGATACTCACCATACATATTTCCTTGAGTAGAAACATAGCTTTTTGAAAAGTCACTTGTGGCTTGATAAAAGTGGTGACTCCCCCATCATAGGGATCATCTATTTGTTATACTCATGCAAGACTTAGTATATCATATCCTTACCTACCAAGGCGGGATTCATAAGGTATGTAGTACCAAAGTCGAAGAAATATCAAGATGTGGGCTAAATTCATCACAACTGGCCATTTGACCTTAGGGATAAAAAGTGTTTGAAGTGTGTTCGTTTTAGTCAAGACCAAGTGCAAATTAAGTCGACTTCAGGCTTTGGAAATACACCTTAAAATACATCTAAAGGAAGGGTCATATACAAGTCCAAGGATTGGGTTGATCTAGACCCATACTCATTTGTGCCTTTTTTAGGCAACATTCTTGTGTTTGTGAGCTTGCTTTGTTTTCTTGTCAAAGAAAAATCAGAAAATCACTTCCCAAAAACAAAGTATTCATCCAACCAAACATCTGTCAAAACAACCAAAAACATCAAAAAAAAGGTACAAACAACAAAGAGTCAAATTTTATGACCATTCTTCACATCTTGCGAAAGAAGAAGCGTCATCAGAATATCAACTTGAAAAGAAGACCATTGAGCTCAAAGGCTTTGATCAAAAAGAGGAAATTCTTCTATATAAATAGACAAATCTTTGTCTCACATCGAATCTTTCTGCGTCACATGCGTCTCTACTTTCAAGGAAAAACAAACGAATTTGATTCCGAATCATTGAACCACAGAGCTTTTACGCAATATAGAGCTCTGAGTTATCACAAAAACCGAGGAAAGATTAATCCCAACTTCTTCCCAAACGTCTGTATCACATACAACACAGCTCGAGAAATACCACCAACACTCGAAAGGGAAGAGATAGAGTTTGTCCCATTTGTAACACAAAGTTTTTATTGAAGTTGAAAACATTTTCATCCATCATCTCACTCATACATCATCACTTCATCATCAATCCGTCCCAACTCTCAAAACATTAAGAGGTTCTTGTCCCAAGTTCTCTTTTAGATATTGCTTGAAATCAAACACATCACATCACTTTTTAGATTGTTTCTACATCTAGGATAAGCTCATCCTAAGAGACACATCTATGCAGGTTAAAACTAGTTCATGAGTGAATTCTCTCATTACTAGGTAGTTAAATCTGTAACACATCTCAGATTTCTCTACACCTTATCACATCAAAACTTATCAAACAAACAAGCAATTCAAAGAAGGAATTTTGGTTACATCCACCTTAAAGGTGCTAGAGATCCATGTGCAACACAATTCACCAACCATCAATCTCTCATTTCAACAAAAACTCATCATCATTTTCACACAACTTCAACAAAAAGCTTATAAATAAAATGGCCCAAACCTGATCACAGTCCAGGCAACGAGAAATAGAAAGGGAAGAAGAAGAAGAGGAAAATCTCAATGAATTTCAAGAAGCACTTGGAGGAAATGCAGATGATGAAAACCCAAGTACTCCCACTCCTGCAACAATAGAAAGGGCTCAGCATAACCCTCTCTTTAACAGACTTTTTGACGAAATACTCAAGAGCAATGCGGATGCTCACTTCTTAAGACTCGCTCAAGAAGGAGCAAAACTCCCCTCTGACTTTGATCTTGCCCAATTAAGACAAGCATCAGAAAGACAAAGTCGCCATGAAGAGGAAGGAGATAGAGATCCCATCAGATATAACATTCCTCGAGGTAACCCACCACCTCCTCCTCCAAATGAAATGGAGATGTTGTGGCAACAAGTCGAGAATCTCGCCCAACAGCTTCATAGTGGTGTCAAGACTAACCAATTCTCACTCAATGACATCTGTCCTTATCCTTTTGATTGGAATCTTTATATGCCACCCTTTCCACAAGGATTCGAAACACCCAAATTTGAAAAATATAGAGGAAAGGGGGATCCCCGCAATCATGTCAGAGAATTTCATTCCACTTGTCTCGAAGTGGCATATGAAGACACATACCTAATGCGCCTTTTTCCCCAAAGCTTGGGAGGAACAACCACATCATGGTTTTCCCGACTACCAGGTGGCATTAGAATATTTGAGGAACTCATCCAGAAGTTCCTAGCTCATTACTCTCATAACATTGAACGCGACATCACCATGGCTGATCTGTGCAACACCAAACAAAAACCAAGTGAACTATTCTCAGTATTCCTGCAACGATGGCGCCAAATCTCTAGAAGACGTTCTCTTCAGTTACCTGAATGAGAACTAGTGGAAATATTCATTTCCAACTTAAACAAAGAAATGGAATTTCACCTAGATGTCAAAGACACAGACTCTTTTAATGATATGATCACCAAGGGTTTGAAGTGTGAACGGGCACTCATCAAGAAAGGACTCATCAAAATCTATAATGAACCAAAGGATGGTCCTCGCCCACACTTCAATAGTGATAAACCAAGCTTCTGGAACAAAAACAAGAATATCGTCAATGATGGGGTTATGGATGCCTGGACTATCCAAAATGCACAACCTGTGGTTCGGTTTGCAGGACAAAATCCTCCACCTCAGAACAACACAAATGTTCCTTCAAATCAAGGTCGCATCACATCTCACGATGAACCTAGACCTCGTTAGCAAAAACAAAAACGCACATACACTCCCTTAGGGGAACCCATTGAAATAGTATTGCGACAACTCATTTCTCAAAATTTGGTCACTCTACCAAACACCTCAAACTATGAACCTTAGGTCAAACTTGCATGGTGGAGAGATACTGAACACTGTGATTTCCATCAAGGAAGAGGACACAAGACAAGTAATTGTCACCGATTAAAAGATCTTATTCAGGACCTTATTGACCGAGGAGAAATTGAAATAGAAGGACATGACCCAAAAACAACAAACAATGATCATTTGATGTTCAAAAATCCACTTCCATCACAAGATCAAAGGGGTCCTTCCACTTCTACACGAGGCACTGATACCACAAATTATACACAGGCTGTGTATAATTACACTGTAAATCATCTGTATGATGCCAGTGAACAAGTTGCAACTATAACCTTCAAAAATCCCAACTCAAATTGCAATGTTGTTACACGTCACGGTAAGGTTACCATAAAGGCAGCTCCATAAGGCACCACCTCCATCCCAAAGCAATACAATCTTGTGGAACAATTAGACAAAACCCCTGCGCTTATATCCATTTTAGAGCTTTTACGCCTATCGCCATCTCATAAAACTATCTTGGATTAGGCACTCCAAGAGGCGTCAGTCCCTACAAACCTAAATAAAGACCAATTCCAAGCCATGGTTGGAAGTCTAAAAGCATCCCCTTGTCTCACTTTTTCCGAAAGTGACAACTCTTCCTTCCAGCAACCTCATAATGCTTCGCTACACATTGAAGGCTTTATCAACCAACACAAGATCAAGCAAGTCTTGATTGATAATGGAGCAGGCCTGAACATTTGTATACTACAGTTGGTCACAGCATTGGGATATGCAGTAGAATCAGTGGATCCTCGTAAGAAGATCACAATCAAAGCCTATGACGATGCAGAGCGTTCATCCAAAGGAGCTGTGGTACTACCAATCCGAGTGGGCCCTGTGGTAAAACACATCATCTGTCAGGTTCTGGACCTTCCTCTGCCATACAATCTATTGTTAGGAAGACCTTGGATACATGCCATGAAAGTTGTTCCATCTACCTACCATCAATGTATCAAGTTCCCACATAACGGTGTAGAGATCACAATCCTAGGCAATGCAAATCCCTTTGCATATTGCCATAATATCAGCCATCAACCAGAGATTACTGTTCCTAATAATAGAGAAGCCATTTCCTCCACATCATATATAAGTCCCGGCTCTCTTGCCAGTTCGAACACCACTATACCAAAGCAAGAAAAGCTTAAGATGAAAATAGCAGAGGAAGGTCCCAGGAAATACAACTTGAGTCAACTCTTTTGTGTAGGACAAATGCCCACTTCTCCTAGAACACATGGTAAACCACAGCAGTTACTCCAACAACCACTGATCACACTAGCATGCGCTTTGACACCTTTCATCCCTGGAAAGAGTCAAGAAGAAGAAACCCAAGATGAGGACTTAGCAGAATGGATCTATAAAGATCCCATCACCACTGATATACCGAAAGTTAAACTTCCTACAGAGCAGTATGGCAAAGGCCTCCTCATTATGCAAAGAATGGGGTATGATGGTCAGAGTGCTTTAGGATATTGCAAACAAGGACGACATGAACCTCTACTGCCAGAATTAAAGCTCAAAGATAATACAGGCCTAGGCTTTGAAAAGGAGATATTTCCTAAGCTCAAATTCAAAGGAAAACCCAGCAAACCATTATGTCAGCCTACTGCAAAAAAAACACCTTTCATTATCAAAGCAGCCTCAAGCACCATCCCAACTACCCCATCGAGGCTCAAAACCCCAACACAACTATCACCAATGCTAATCATCCCACCAATCGAACCAGTAATCCCATCAGCAGCACCATTAGTAGCAACAACTGTATCAGAACCTGTAGTAGCATCTATGGCACCAGCAGTTCCAGCAGAAGCCACTGAGTCAATATTACCGATACTCCTTGTACCAGATTCCTTGATCTCCATCAACCTTCCTGCAGCACCAATCACTACAAAGGTACATCAACCAATCACACCTGCAGTATTTAACTCAAAAGACATCCCAGTATGGTATAGTAATCGGATGCTGGAAAGTGACTCAGAGACCGACTCCCATGAGTGGGAATTTGATTCTGTACAGCTTAACACTTCAGATGAGGAAGATGCATCACTACCTCCGCCACGCAAAGATATCCCTATTTATGGAGAAGCACAGATAAAGACCACTTGGGTTCCTGAACTGGAAACATCTTCCACAGACCCTACATCTCATCCTACGCCTGATTCTGACAGGGAGAGTACCATTAACGACCTCCACCATAACGTCTTAACCCTCACTGATACATCTAATGCACTTAACCTAATCGATGAAGTAATGCCCATTATCCACCCTGAACTCATTGAATGGAACCAACCAAATCTCCCATGTCTTGACTTCTTCCAAAATGATGAGGCCATCATTGACTTTTTGGAATTAAGGGATAACCTACCAAGCGGGGATCACAAAGCTGGATTCGCCATAGAACTTAATAGTGCAACATACTTCGAGGCGGATGCCAAACCTTTCAGCTGCAAAAATATAACAATAAAACTTGGATCTTCCAGTGAAAACCACACTGTGGCACTATTTGATCCAACAAAAGTAAAAAGAAAGAGTATATCCAATGGTGAAAACCTCTCTGAGGCGCCTGAGGATGAAGGGTTTGACATTCTCCCTGCTAATGCACAACAGGAACAATCAACGATTTTCATTGAGGAAACCAAAGAATACAATGTGGGGACTCCTGAAAATCCTCATCTCATACATCTAGCATCTCTTCTCACTCCAAAAGAATAGCCTAAATTTATAGAGTTCTTCCAGAAGCGTCAGATCAACTTTGCATGGTCATATGCAGACATGCTTGGGCTTGATCCTAATTTAGTCATGCATCACCTCACCGTAGCAAAAGGAGCCAAACCTGTCAAGCAGAAGCTTCGCAAGATGCATCCTCAGATTGCAGTGCTAGTCAAAACAGAACTCAAGAAACTCCTAGATGTTGGTTTCATTAGACCAATTGATTATGCAGATTGGATCTCCAACATTGTGCCTGTCGGCAAACCAAAAGGGGGCATCCGCATATGTACTGACTTCAAAGATCTTAATAAGGCATGTCCTAAGGATGACTTCCCCCTACCAAATATCGACATCATAGTAGACCTGACAGCAGGACATGCCATGCTTTCACTCATGGATGGCTTTTTAGGATACAATCAAATAAAGATCACACCAGAAGATCAACATAAGACAACCTTCACATGTCCATGGGGCACATACTACTGGAATGTAATGCCTTTTGGTCTAAAGAATGCAGGAGCGACCTATCAACGTGTAATGACTACTATCTTTCATGATATGATGCATACCATAATGGAAGATTATGTTGATGACTTATTAGCAAAATCACTCACTAGAGAAGGTCATTTGGACATATTAGAGAGAATCTTTGATAGACTGGAACAATATCATGTTCGACTCAACCCAAAGAAATGTGTCTTTGGAGTAACCTCCGGGAAACTTCTAGGATACATTGTCTCAAGCAAAGGCATTGAGGTCGATCCAACAAAGGTTAAGGAAATCATGGACATGCCACCTCCAAAGAATATCAGTCAGCCAAGGACACTACAAGGACGGCTCCAATCTATCCGCAGATTCATTGCACAATTGGCTGATAAGTGTCACCCATTCACACACCTGCTACACAAGAACATCCGCTTTCAGTGGGATGCCCGATGCCAGCAAGCATTTCAGACACTTAAAGACTATCTCATGAAACCACCATTGTTGATCCCACCAGATCCAAGTAGACTGTTGTTACTCTATATCTCAACAACAAGTACAGCATTGGGTGTACTACTGGCACAACATAATGCAGAAGGAAAAGAATGTGTTGTTTACTACATCTCTCGCACACTAGTGGGCTATGAACTCAATTACACACCTATTGAGCGAGCTTGCCTAGCAGTAATCCTCGCAGCCACTAAACTAAGGCACTATCTGTTAACACATAAAGTACAACTCATTGCAAAGATTGATCCACTCAAGTATTTACTTAACAAAGCAGCATTGACAGGCCGCTTGGCCAAATGGGTGATGATTCTAAGTGAATTTGACATCGAGTATGTGGATCGTAAGGCTATCAAAGGTCAGGTTATTGTAGATCAGTTGGCCGATGCACCTCTCATAGGTGATCATCCTCTCATTTCCAATTTTCTAGATGAAGAGATATTCATGATCACAACAACACAACCCTGGAAACTATACTTTGATGGTTCATACACTAGGCATGGCTCGAGGCAGGCATTCTGTTTATCACACCTCAAGGTGATAGCATCCCGAAGTCTTACAGGCTCACATTTCCATGCACTAACTACATAGCAGAATATGAGGCCTTGATCACAGGACTCAGGCTAGTCGTACAATGGAAGTTACAAGAACTACAAGTATATGGTGACTCACAACTGGTCATTCGACAAGCAATTGATGAATATTAGACCAAGGATGTTAAACTCATGCCATATAAGCAAATGATGGACAATCTAAAGACATCATTTACTACTATCACTTTTGAGTAGATACCAAGAGATCAGAATCGAGCTGCTGACGCTATGGCTACCATCGCATCTCTCCTAGATCTTCCACAAAATTCAACACGCTACGAGTTCTTGGTAGAACAGTTTTGGATCCCCGCTTATGATATCCCGAAATCTGAGATGATATGTCGCCTTGTCGGTTCTGAATCCCCATGGTACGGTGAGTTCTACACCTATCTCCATGATCACACCCTTCCTCCCAACCAATCAAATAACCAACGTAAAACCTTCATTCGCCAAACTGCTCAATATACCATTATTGTTGAAACCCTATACCGACGCGGTCTTGATGGTACTCTCCTTCGATGTCTAGAACAAGGTGAGATAACAAAGGCTTTGGAAGAAGTCCATGAAGGAATTTGAGGGACTCACTCAAGTGGTCCATCACTAGCCAAGAAACTCCTGCACAATGGATACTATTGGCCATCTATGGAAAAAGATTCCTACTACTTTGTCAGAACATGCAAGAAATGTCAAGTTCATGGCGACCTGATACATGCACCAGCCCAGGAACTGCAACCAGTCATGACACCATGGCCTTTCTATCAATGGGGTCTTGACCTTGTGGGTAAAATCCATCCATCTTCATCCAATGGCCATAAATTCATTATTACCGCCACCAAATATTTCACAAAGTGGATCGAGACTATTCCACTTACCCAAGTCACCGGCAAGCAGATCGCCTCATTCATCCTCAACTACATCATCTGTCGGTATGGTGTGCCCATGTCCATCATCACAGATAACGGTCTTCCTTTCAAAAATCAGGATGTCTGTGAACTTTGTGAGAAATTTCACATCCAACATCACTTTTCCACCCCCTATTACCCACAAGGCAATGGTCAGGCCGAAGCATCAAATAAAAACATATTAAGAATCCTCAAGAAGACAGTCAATGATGCCGACCGTGACTGGCATGTTCAACTAAATCCAGCACTATGGGCATATCGAACTAGCATTCGAATCCTTACAGGTGCAACTCCTTATTCATTGGTCTATGGTGCAGAAGCTATCTTGCCTATTGAGGTCGAGATACCATCATTATGGGTTTCCTTGCACAATCTCATCGATAACGAAGCCTACAGAGTATCCCGTCTTCAGGACTTAGAGTTACTTGATGAGAAAAGATAAGCTGCATACAATCACCTCAAAGCCTATCAATAGTGCATGAGTAGAAGCTACAATCACCGAGTTAGATCTCATACATTTGAGGTAGGTGATCTTGTTCTACGAGAGAATCCTCGCAACCAACCAAACAGAGAACATCAGGGCAAGTTTGAATCAAACTGGCTGGGCCCATATGTTGTCACTGCTGTGTTCGGGTCCGGGGCATATCAGTTGGCTACATCAGAAGGAGAACCATTCGCAGATCCAATCAACCACATGCACCTAAAACAGTTTTATACCTAAGCTGTACAGAGCATCAAGCTCCCCTGCATACTAGAAAATACCAAAAACATTCAGAAAATGTCTTGAAGAAATACAAAAACATTCAAAAAAAAAAAAGCAAAGAAAAATCATGCATCCAAATGGTGAACAACCGCTCCGGTGGCACCTTGGGTAAGTGCGATGGTGAAAACCTCGCAAAAAGGCACCACTCGTAAAGATAATGGCTCCAGTATCTTTCAGGCTTGTTGTGATCACATTCATACATACACACATCCATCCATCCAAACCATGGCTTGTTATTTGATCTGTAATCAAAGATAGTACTTCATGCGTCTTGCATCCCACTTTTTTTCATAGTCATGTCTACACTTGGGGGCAATACCCTTAAAATCTAGATGATGGAAGTGGATTCTACATTACTTATGATTCATTGGCAAAAACATTCAAAAATGTCTCACAAAATCCAAAAACATTCAAAAGGGTCTCGCAAAATCCAAAAACATTCAAAACTATTCCACAAAATCCAAAACATCGAAAAAACCATTGAAAATTACACAAAAACATGGCAACACCTTGTACATACTCATCCGTGCAGATACCAAACAAACATTGTGATATACTCCACAAAATGACCACTTATCAATCGATCACACAATCAACATCAACACTCAAAACTGTCTTCAACAAGGATGCATCCTTCCTTACAAAAACAAAGACAAAAGTGACGTTTTCTTTGACAAGAAAATTATGTTAAGCTATCAAATACATGGTTGATTTGTGAGTACAATCATTTGTTTATCTGTATCACGATCTTTCAGCATTGTTTTGTATCGTTTGCGCATTACTTCCGATGAAGTTCCGGGGCATGTACTAATGGTGTCTACGTGGGAAGTTCACTAAGCTATGTGATCATAGGCAAAAATATAGTCATAGATCACTACGGCTTGCTGACTACATCGTATACCTTGACCATATGAGCATGAACCATTACCAAGGATCCATATTCTTTGTTCTTTATTTATATATTGTTTGTTTGCAGGTACAATGCTCTTTCTTTGGTTCCTCCTAACTCATCCAAACTGGATAAAGATTTTATCTCTTATTACAGTATGCACTTGTCTCAGGATATGATCAGCCTAAGATCAAGGAGGACGATCCAAGTCATGCATGAAAGGAGATAATCCTTGTCTGTTCTGCAAGCAATACTCAGGTCAACTTGATCCATTATATCAAGTTGCTTATATTAACTTGCTATATCAAAATCCATGTAAGAAATACTTTGGTCATCTTGAATCTTTATGTCAAGTTGCTTGTATTTTCTTACAACATTTTAAAGCTCAATGATGAAAAATAAAGCACCATGGATCGTCATTCTATCTCATCTGTATATATTGCATTTCGTTGCATTCCACCCATCCATACATTCATAATAGCTGCATATCATGCATACATAGTCATAATAATGCATACTCTATTTTACTTGTCTTCTTCCATAGGACTCAGTCCTAGTCCTCCATATCTTCTATCTAACATCAAATCCCCCCTCACCCTCCCTGTCTTGATCATCAACATCATCCTAATCCCTTCATCGCTTCCCATCCTCACTCATCCACAAAATTAAGCCAGTTACTCTGTCTACACAGATACATCGACTGCCACACACCTAGACTATCAATAGATACTCTGATCAAGTATCTTCGGGTCTCAATAGGTAATCGATTATGGTAATCCTAGACTACATCATACATTTATCACAATGACCTAGTCTCAACGGGGTTGCCATGATTCCCCACAACCATCCATCACATGCACACACACTATCAATTGGTCAACCAATCAAACACAATCCAACGGACAATTACATCAATTGTCTACATCTCAACGAGTATTTTGCTTCATATACCTTGACTTCATTGGGCAATTACATCAATTGTCTAAGTCACATCAGGTCACTTTGATTCACTTACTCAGACTTTATCATGTCCAAGCGACCAACTGACATCAACTATCACGCTTTGACTTGACCGAGGCAATTAAACCGATTGCACCAGATTGTCCAACCAATTTTGATCAATTGTATAGCATCAATCCAAACCCCACACTACATCTACTATGTATCTCTTGCATGACCTCAGGGTACTCACTGACTTGTTGTTTCTTCATATTCACTCCATTTTCTCCCATTCTTTCATCATTAGTTCTAATTTCTTCTATTCTACCTCCCCTCCACTTTTCATTCTTTTTCGAGAGATTGCCCGATTTTTCAAAAAAAAAATTCGGCCCATCTCTCGAGGGGGCATACCACCCATTAAATTTACATTTTATGGGGCATTTCTTCACACCTATTTTTCTTTCTTTGAAACGACGCGATAAACTGCACCGTCTCAATGAGGGGAAAATGTAGTCACATAAATCTGTCCACTTAATTAAATGAATACTTAGTATTTATTTGATTATTTAACCATCAATTAATAATTAATTAAATTAATATTTAATTAATTCATCTTAACCCTCTTCTCCTATTAATTAAATAAATTATTCAATTTATTTGATTTAATTCACTTAACCAAATTCAGACCATTAATTAAATAAATAAATCATATTTATTTAATTAAATATTCTCTCACATTTAAATAAATTAATATTTATTTAAATCCCCCAAAATCCCACCTCTCACATTTAAATAAATTAACATTTATTTAAATCACCTTTATCCTCCACCCACTTGTATTTTCCTACAAATGCAAGTTGCACAATTATTTTAAATAAATAATTTATTTAAATCACCTTTATCCTCCACCCACTTGTATTTTCCTACAAAAGCAAGTTGCACAACTATTTTAAATAAATTATTTATTTAAAATCCTATTTATCCTCACCCACTTGAAACCTTTAATGGTTTCCCTTAAAGTCTTCAAACTTGATGGCTTCCTTCTATAGTCTTCTTAAGACTTTAATGGTTTTCCTTAAAGTCTTCAAGCCTTTAATGGTTTCTCTCAAAGTCTTCAAGCATTTTAATACTTTATCTTCCATTTTCTCATTTAAATAAATTAATATTTATTTGAATATTTATCCAAATGCAAATTACACCATTTAATTGAAATAAATGATTTTATTTTAATTGAAAATATCAAAATTTCTCCCACTTGCATTTTCCTACAAAATCCACTTGCATGCCTAAACCCCTTCTAGATTCTTCTAAACCCTTCCTAATTAACCTAATCCATCCCCTAAATATTGTCACATTCCTAAGCAAATTGGAGTCACTTCTCAAAGACTCCAAAGTCTTTGAAAAGCAATTAAAGCTTTGTGTGTTCAACAAATTAACCTCTAAAGTCTTCCGAGCCACTTATGGCTCTTACATGACCATTAATGGTTAATTCCACTTGCACCCATGGTTAAGGACTTTGACCCTTAACTTAACCCTCATGTAACCCATGTGTCTCCCCCATTTTCTGTAGATATCTTTCCCGCTTCACTCCTTCTACTCCTTTGACAACAATGCCAAAGTGGAGGCACAAGCATCCCTGTTCCATTATGCTGCTCCCCTTGAGGAGTAGCATCCTTCAACACATCAATCAACAAAAAATTCGACTATGCAATACTTGACTGATGTGGAACAAATACTTTTAGTTCACCTCCTGAAGGGGCAGTACCCCCAATTCACCTCTTAAGTGCACAAATGTAGTCTTTGGGAGAGGCTTGCTGAATATGTCTGCGAACTACTCCTTACTGGAAACATGTTCTCTTTATTCTGAAACTTTTCCCTCAAGAAATGATACTTAAGCTCAAAATGCTTGGTTCTAGAATGTAAAGCTGGATTCTTTGAGATATTGATAGCACTTGTGTTATCACAGAATATACTTACCGGTTCAGATATATGGATTTTGAAGCCATTTAAAACATGCTTCATCTAGATTATTTGAGTGCAGTTCATGAAAACTGCAACATACTCCACTTCCGTTGTAGACTGAGAGATACAACTCTACTTTTTACTCATCCATGAGACCAGTCTACCGCTGAGAAAGAATGCACCACCGGTTGTGCTTTTCCGGTCATCCACATTACCTACCCAATCAGCATCTGTGAATACTTTCAGATTGAAATCATTGCTGTATGGGTACCACAATCCATAGTCAACAGTTCCCTTCAGATACCCAAGAATCCGCTTGACTGCAATCAAGTGGGATTCTCTTGGACTTTTCTGGAACCTTGCAGTAATGCCAACTGCATGTGCAATATCCGGTTTGCTATGCACTACATAATGCAACTTACCAATCATTGATTGGTATTCCTTCTCATCAACTAGTGCGGAATCATCCTCTTTTGACAATTTGCAACCGGTCACCATCGGTGTACCAACCGGTTTGCTATCTTCCATGCCAAAGGTCTTCAACACCTCTTTGACATATTTGGACTGAGTGATAAAGATTCCATCTTTCATCTACTGGATCTACAGTCCAATGAAGAACTTAATCTCCCCTATGAGTGACGTCTCAAACTCTTTCTTCATCTCATCAACAAACTCATGACTCATTTTGTCATCTCCACCAAAGATAATGTCATCAACAAAAACCTCACAGATCAGGATCTGATCTCCTTTAGACTTCAAGTAGATATTGCTATCTTCACTTGTTCTCTCAAATCCAATCTTCACAAGATGGGAATGTAGGCGCTCATACCATGCCCTAGGTGCTTGCTTTAGACCATATAAGGCTTTATGTAGCCTGCACACCATATCACTGTCTTCAAATAGGGAAAGCTCATTTGGTTGCTCTATATACACCTCCTCTTCAAGTACACCATTTAGGAATGCAGATTTTACATCCATTTGATATACTTTGAACCCTTTAAAAGGTGCATATGCAAGAAGCATACGAACTCCTTCCAATCTGGCTATAGGAGCAAAGGTTTCTCCATAGTCTTCTCCTTCTTCTTGAGCATATCCTTTGCACACCAATCTGGCTGTATTCCTAATCACTGTGCCATCCTCATTCAACTTGTTTCTGAACACCCATTTGGTGCCAATGACATTTTTATGCTCTGGTCTGGGTACCAAGGACCACGTACCATTTTTCTCTATCTGGTCAAGTTCCTCCTCCATTGCCTTGATCCAGTCTCCATCTTTATGAGCCTCTTTGAATGATTTAGGCTCAAATTCAGAGATCATACATGAGTTTTCTCTGACCTTTCTTCTTGTAAGGATTCCTGCATCCTTATCTCCTATGATCTGCTTAGGATCATGATTCAGCTTCACATACCGAGGAATGGTCTTGACTGGTTCTTCTTGCTTTTCCTCTTCATCCTCATCTTCATCAATATCAGCATTCATTGGTTCAGGAACACTGTTACTGGTACTTGGTTGACTGACAACCAATTCCCAAAAGGTTGCAACCGGTTCATTTACAGCTTGCTCACTGCCAGTTTCCTTAGTTTTCTCAGAGGATTCATCAACTCTTACATTGACACTTTCCATAATTCTCTGAGTCCTATTGTTGTAACACTTGAGAGCTTTACTCTTGGTGGAATATCCTAAGAATATTCCCTCATCACATTTAGCTTTGTCCAATACTCATAAGGAGTTTTGTCCTTACCTTTCTTGATGAGTACCCAGTTCATAGTGTAGACTGCAGTGCTCACCGCTTCTCTCCAAAAGGTGTGAGCTACCTTTCCTTGAATCAACATGGTTCTAGCTGCTTCAACCACAGTCCGGTTATTCCTCTCTGCTAGGCCATTCTGCTATGGAGTCCAGGGGGCAAACAGTTGCCTTTTGATGCCAAATTCTTCACAATACTTGTTGAATTCATCGGAAGTGAATTCCCCTCCTTGATCAGTTCTGAGACACTTGATCCTTTTACCGCTTTCCTTCTCCACTAATGCTTTGAAAGCTTTGAATTTCATAAAAGCTTCAAACTTGTCTTTCAAGAATGTGACCCACATCATTCTTGAGTAGTCATCAGTGAGAATCATGAAGTACCTATCACCCTGCACACTTCTAGTTTTCATAGGACCACACAAATCAGTATGCACAAGATCAAGCAAGTTGTCAGCAGTGAAAGATTTACTTTTAAAGGTTGAGGAAGACATTTTCCCTAGTTGACACTCTCTACACAAGGTATTATCCAGTTTGCTTAGCACTGGCAACCCTCTAACTTCCTTGATCTTACTAGCCTTCACAATGTTATCAAAATTTACATGGCAGAGTCTCCTATGCCATATCCAGCTATCATCAAGCTTAGCCAAAAGACATGTACTTATATTTGCATTCAGATGAAATAGGTTACCTTTGGTCTGCATGCCAATGGCCACCAATTCACCATCTTTTCCTTTGATTCTGCAAACTCCATTCTTGAATTCCAGAGTGAGGCCACTGTCATTTAGCTGGGCAACACTTAGAAGGTTGTGTCTGAGACCATCAACCCAATACACATTGTCAGCACTGCTCTTTCCATTCAAAGAGATGGACCCTCTGCCTTTGACCATGCATGGTGCATCATTGCCAAAGTGAACCACACCACCATCATACTCCTCCAAGGATAGAAACTTGCTTTGGTCACTTGTCATATGGTGAGAACAGCCATTGTCAATGATCCACTCATTGGAATTATCAAACTGGGAGACAAGAGCCTTCTTGTCTGCCACATCTTCCTTTATAGCAACAAACACAATGTCTTCATTCTCTTCATCTTCTGATTCCTCATATGTGACACCTTCATCAACTGCCACAAAACAGTTTCTCCAATTTCCTCCTTTGAATTTCCTGAACCTTTCTGGTTTGTCCTTGTTATTGCCATTAGGACAGTTTATAGCAATATTTCCTATCTGGTTACAAGAAAAGCATTTCAAAGGTAGCTTACCTTTGTATTTACCGGTTCCTTTAGGAAGCTTCCTGGCAAGGAGAGCTTCAAATGCCATCAGAATCTCCTCATCATTCATTTCTCTACTCTGACTAGGTTCACCACTAGTGCTAGCTTCTTTTCCTTTTCTGGATGGTATAGCAGAGGCTTTAAATGCTAATTTAGTCTTTCGAACACTTCCATCAAAACTATTTAGCTCATAGGCTGTCAGCTTGGCTATGATGGAATCCAAGGATACCTTAGTATTGTCTATTGATCTCAGCTCCTGAATAGCAACAACCCTTATTGTATAGATCGGCAATAGGGATCTCAGGACTTTGCTTACCACAGTGGAATCTTCTATTTTACCACCTGCACTCTTGATTTCTCCAACAACCATTTTGATTCTTATTCCATACTGTTGAATGGTCTCACCTTCAACCATCTGCATATCTTCAAACTTCCCTCTCAAGCTTTCTTCCTTAGCCTGTTTTACATGTTCATCACCACCATAGATATTTTCAAGAGCATCCCATACCTCTTTGGGATTTACCTTGTCCTGAACATCAATAAACTCAATGTCAGATAGACTACTAATGAGGGCTTCCATGACTTGCCCATTTTCTTGTATCTCTCTCTTTTGGTCATCGGTGAGTGTACCGGTAGGGACAACATAGACATTCTCAACATAAATCCAGTGTTGAGCACCCATGCTTTTGATGAATATCTTCATCCTATCTTTCCATATACCGAGATTTTCCCTGTTAAACTTTGGACCTTCCCTCTTCATCATTTGATTGGGATCTTTACCTCAAGCGGTTAAGCTTACAACACAGAGGACCTAGAGCACTCTGATACCAATTGATAACTCAATGATGAATGAATAGTACCAAACCGGTACTGAGAGGGGGGGGTGAATCAGTACAAACACAAATACAGTCCAAAACCGGTTTGACAGCAAATACTTCAAATGACTGGCAAGCAGTGATACTAGTTGAAACAGAGTGCAACCAGTAAGACCCAAAATAACTAAACCAATCATAAACCGGTCACTCACTAAGCTTTCCTCTTAGCTCAATACTATAGTACCATTACACCCTCATGCATGAATAGGTAAACTATCATCAGATCTTCACAACAGTTAGTTCAATATGTTTTATAGACAGGCATAAAACACAGAACCATCATATGCTCAACAGGTAATAACGAAGCATCACAAGATAAAAGCATCACACATGACACACATATTTTTCACGTGGAAACCCAACTGGGAAAAACCACAGTGGGGATGAATACCCACAAGCTGCTTTTGAACTTTTTAGAATTCTGCTCTGTTAGGAGCCTTGTCTGGTTAAAGACATTACAATAGGTTCTGCTAGGAACTGATCCTGTTAGGGATCCCCCAGTTAAGGGATGGCTACAATACCCGGTTAGGGTTACCTTGTTAGAGGATTTCAAGAAGTCAATAGCTAAAGGATCTCTAGAGCTCTATAGCTTCCCAGAACTCAATAACTTCGAGTTACCCTGTTAAGGGATTTGAATCAAGCCAGTTAAAGTTACCCTGTTAAGGGATTTGTATCAAGCCGGTTAAGGCTACCCTGTTAAGGGATTTCACAACTATTGAAGTGGTTAAAGATCAATAGGAATTATAATGATTTGGTAAAAGCACTCAATGCTAATGCAGATCCGTTTTGGCTCCTCTTCACCTTCTGCACATTCACTTTGCAGGTATCTCTTCTCTCCTTTGGTCTGGCAAGAATCATGTATCACTTCCCTTGGATACACACACACAACTTTTTCCAACAACCTTAGAAAGAAACACAACATTGACCTTATAGGAAATAGACAGGTCGGTAGCAAAAACCCTAAACCCTAAACCCTAAACCCTAAACCTGTTAGGTTAAGCAATTCAAGCGGTTCAATCCTGACCGTTGAATCATACTGCATTAAATGCAACAATCTTGAATCGATCTCAAGACATTCTCCATTGTCCATTATCCACCGATTTCATGGCGACTGATAACTCATCACGTGTTATCACCGTTTGACAAACTTCGCACATTCCCGAGGTAGATAGGAATAGTCTTCTTCATGCAAGATCCTTCACATGCACAAGGCTTATGTGGCAACACAATCTGTTCTCCATTATACTGCTAACTCATCACACAAAGATCACCGATTGAGTCACACAGGCTTGAGGTACTCCAACCAGAAATCCTGAAGTGGAAACTACCTACCAACCGGTAGCCATACAATGCTTCCATGTGCCGGTTCCCATAGCTACATGTCGGTTCACTTTGAGCAAATACACCACTTCACTTTGGCATATATACCGGTTCACACATATGTCGGTTCTCTCTTCTCACATATCACATATGCCGGTTCACTTCACTTCACTTTGGCATATATACCAGTTCACACATATGTTAGTTCTCTCTTCTCACATATCACATATGTCAGTTCACTTCATATCACATATTGACATCAATGACAACAGACAATATCATTATGTCCTTATATCGGTTCACATAATGCCAACACTGGAGTCATGCCATTTCAGATGATCCTCAAAGGTTTTCAAAGGCGATAGGTCAGCCTGAGTGGGATAGGGCTATGGATGTGGAGTATTCTTCTTTGATGAAGAATCATACTTGGGGTCTTTGTTCTCTTCCTAAGGGAAGAAAGTTGGTTCGGTGCAAGTGGGTGTACCATACCAACTATGTTGTCGATGGTTCGATAGAAAAGTACAAAGCACGTCTTATTGCGAAGGGGTTTTCTCAGGTCGAGGGTATTGATTACTCTAAGACCTTTGCTCCTATTGCCAAGATGAATTCTATTCGCTTTGTACTATCCCTTGCAGCTTCATAGGGATGGCCATTTTTTCAGATGGATGTGAAGAGTTCTTTCTTGCATGGAGACTTACATGAGGAGATATATATGGAGCATACTTAGGGGCTTGTGCAAGACACTTCTTTGGTTTGTAGACTTAGGTGTTCATTATATGGTCTCAAACAAGCCCCTCAGGCTTGGTATGAGAAGACAGACTCTTTTTTGCTCTCCTCTCACTTCACTCATTGTCATTTTGATCCCACGATTTACATTCAACGTCTAGAGGGTGATATTTTGAATCTTGTGCTATATATTGATGATCTCATTTTTACAGGTAGCTCATCATCTATGATTCAGAGTGTTCAAAGAGCTTTGATGGAGTAGTTTGAGATGACAGATCTCAGTCTTCTACACTATTTTCTTGGTCTAAAGGTTGTTCAGTCTTCAGATGGGATTTCCATATATCAGCAAAAGTATGCTCTTGACATGCTCCACCGATTTGCCATGCTTGATTGCAAGCCTACCCCCACACCATTTCAGTCAGGTGTTGTTCTGTCCTCCACTTATTGTACTCCTTTAGTAGATTCTACATTATACAGGCAGTTGGTTGGCAGTTTGTTGTACCTGACACATTCGCATCCTGATCTTTCCTATGTAGTTGACCTTGTCTCTAGGTTCTCACATGATCCACATGAGAGCCATTGGCAAGCTGCCAAATGTATTTTGAGGTACATTTAGGGCACTTTATAGTATGGCATTCACTACACATCAGGGGCTCCTCACATAGTTGGCTTCACTGACTCAGATTGGGCTAGTGATGTCGATGATTGGAAGTCTACTTCTGGCTTTGTTTTCTGTCTTGGTTCTGGTACTATTACATGGTCTTGCAAGAAGCAATTTTCTATTGCATTATCATCTACAGAGGCTGAGTACTAAGCAACGGTGCTAGCCAGCCAGGATATTTTATGGCTTCGACAGTTATTGATAGAGTTCGGTTTTTCTCCTGATAGTCCCACACTTCTTTGGTGCGACAATAAGAGTGCCATACACATTTCTTGCAATCCAGTGGAGCATCAATGGACAAAGCATATTGAGATCCACGCGCACTTCATCAGGAAGTTGATATCACGAAAAAACCATAATAGGCTTAAAAAGATTCAAAAAAGAGAACAAGCAACCTACTAGTGGTACTCAGGTGGTGGTCGGGTGGAGGTGGAACTATGGTGGCTCTGGTCAAGCGGTGGTGGTGAGTCAGCGACACGAGTGGTGCACGGGCACGTAGCCATGGAGATGTATCATGAAGACAAACCACATTTTTATTTTTTTTTAATGTTTCATTAATGATTGTAAGGTCACAAAAGACCATTTGTATCAAGGGACCTAATAGGTTCTGATAGGGTCAACTATGGTCAAAGTGTGAAGAACATCCAAAAAAGTTTAAATTTTTTTAATTTGTCAAATTCAATTCATTATAACATGTTAGGGGTGTCCATGAAGGCTAGGGTGAAGTGTAGTGGTAATTTGTCAAAAATTGTAAAAATTGCAAAGTTGCAACATTGCCAAAATGTGCAACAAAAGTGTAAGAATGCAATACATTGGTCATGAGGTGGTTAGAGTAGTTAGGAGGATTTGTAAATGGTTTATAAAATCATTTTTGGTCGAGATCAAGGGGGTACAACAGTTTGGAGGGGATTTGACAAAGATTATCCATCAAACTCTCAAACTGTCATAAGTTTTTAAGGAATATGTGACTGTCATAGATCCATGAAGGATCACATTTTGATAATTTTTATATGTAGATGTTTTTTAATGATATATTAGTGAAATATCTTTCGGATGAATCCTTTCTTATGCATTTTTGTGGATTATTTGGCAAGATATGTTTGTTTTTAAAAAAATTGTCAAAACCCTACCAAGGGTTACCCGTTTTGATAAAATCATCATAACTTTTGATTTAACAATTGGATCTGGCTATAAATTTGAGAGAAGTTTTGTAACTAGGAAATAAAAAGTCTGACTGGAGAGATTTTCTTTATGAATAGTATTTAAAAAGTTATTAATGACTGTTTGTTACAGTTCATGGTGAAAAGAAGACTGGTGAAGGCAGCAACAGTCCTGTTGTAGTGTTTGATATGTTCATATGAGGAATCATAATGAAGAAAGGATATATTTTTTGGAAAGGTCTCTGAATCCTCTTTCCGGTTCTTTTTGTCTGACTTAATTTTGTTAAGAATCGAATAATTTGTGATTATTTTTATGAAAACAGTTTTTAAAGGATGAAACCCTGAACTAGGGTATTCCATGGCAATAAAGAATTTGTTCTCTCATGTTGTGGTGAATGTTATGATTTGAAATATTGAATGAAGAACAGGAAAGCCTCAGGGTTGAAGCTTTGATACCATGTAAAAGTTGTAGAATACAACCTCACAAAACCCAGTGAACACCTGTATGCAAATAACTTGTCACAACAATGGAAGATTCACAAAACACAAAGATTGCTTTGAAAACCTAGAGCAAAAGAATGCAATAAATGATAATCAGATAATGAAATTCAAAAGGGATCAATCCTTATTAAAGGAGATCAAAACCTAAAAAAGGGAAAACCCTAAAAGCAATTAATAATTAATAATAATATTCTTAAGTTTAGCTTCCTAAATTTAGCTTGAGTGAAATAGAGAAAAGGTGACTTAATTATTAAATCAATATGATTTAATTAATTAAGTAAACTAATACCTTTTACTCTAACAATTGGGTTATGCTGCCTTGTCAATGTTCACAATGTTTTTTGATTTGTAGGACCTTCTCAATGTTTACAATGTTTTTTTGATTTGTAGGACTTTCGTAGGATGAAACTAACATTGTAATTTGAAATCATTTTGTTTATATTTAAAAATAGTTGGAGGAATAATCAACCACTTTTGTTACATTGTATTATTATTTATGATAATAATAACCCTAAACTAACTAAAACAATAATATTAATTTTTGTATATGTTATAGATAGATTATATATTAATCTTTAAAATGTTTTAAAAGATTTAGATTAAATTTAGTCTTTTAAATTTATTTAATAAATTATTAAAAAAATTATTATATTATATTTAATTGTGATTATATTATATTATATTGTTTTAACTTTAGTCTAGTGGAAAATTTCAAGATATAAAAATACAAAGAGTAATTAGTGAAAAATAAAATGACATTAATTTAAATCTAGTGAATGCCCCATTCCTTTTAATGGGACAACCACCAATTTTTTTTTGTCTATATATATAAAATAAGTTTTCAAAGATTTAGATTAAATTTAATTCTTGTAATTTATTTAATATATTATTAATAATGTTTTTGATTAATAAAGCAGTGAGAACAAGGGCACTGGCCCTTTACATAGCAAAACTATTAAAAATCATAGTGCAGAAACAACACTATAACAACAATTAACAACAACTATCAACAAAAAGGAACCAAGTCTTTAGAAATCAGAAACAACAACAGATAACAAAAAACAAACTATGGGGGTGCCTTGTGCACCCCAGTGGCATCCATGGCACTGTTCCATTCATTGGACAGGAACTTGTAGAGGTCCCTAGCCTTCTGCTTGTCCTCCTCAGTGTCCATAGAACATTCCCTCAATAGAGAGAGGGTGAGTGTGGAGCTATGTAATACCTGCACATGGAATTTGTGAAGGCCCACCATTTGGGCTTCCCAAGCCTCCATCTTGTTCTTGAGCCGGTTGACATCATCCTTGATAGTCTGCAAATCAATCATAGGGTTGAGGTTTTCAATCCTCTACGTGATATCCAACACAGCCATGCTCAACTTTTCCATTTGTTGAAGAGTAGGGACACCTTGGGGGTTCTCAATAGCCATGTCATCCATAGTCTCTCCGGTCTCTTTGGGCACACCACTAGCAAGGGAGTTATCACTATCATTAACCAGGCCCATCAGGGGGATAGACTGCATCACTTGTTCAACCATTTTTAACTCTGGTTCCAAGTTACCAGAGTCCAGGGCTTTGCTATCGAAAATTTCCATGCCCATAAGATCCTCAGTGCCCGTGTTCATAGGGGTCGTATCCTTAACATCAATGGGGTCCTGGGTTTGCATTTCAGAGTTACCCATGTCAGTGGCACCAACAGTGGTCGGAACCATGGGGTCCCTAGTCATATTCACATCCACAACATCCCCATCAGGGGCCCACATAGTGGTATTAGGGTCCTCTTCCTCCTTGTCCCCAATGGGGTCCTCCTCAGAGTCCAAATTCTCGATCATTGGGGTCTTATTTTTGCGGCTTTTTGAAGCTAGTTTGGAGGATCTCCTTTTAACCTCAGAATCAGGGGAAGGATTGTCATTCTCAGCATCCTTAGAGGAATAATTTGTTGGCATATGTGCAAGAGTATGATGACATGATGATATTGTATGTTGTCATTGATGCCAATATGCTAAGAAGTGAAATGGTATATTGAAGTTAAGCAACTGGCAAAGAGAACCGGTATGGTGGTGTAAATCGGTATATGTGCAATAAGTGAAGCGATATGCTTGTCCAAGTGAACCGGTATGATGTTGTGAACTAGAACCAGTATGTCAGAATGAGAACCAGTACATGGAATGTGATAGGACTACCGGTTGGTAGTCTTAGCTTCAGGGTTTTCAGTTGAAGTGTTCCAAACCTATGTGATTCAACCAATGACATTGTGTGATGAGTTAGCATTATAATGGAGATCAAATTGTGTTGCCACGTCAGTCTCATGCATGTGAAGGATCTTGCATGAAGGAGATTGATCCTATCTACCTCAAGAATGTGTGAAGTCTTTGCAAACGGTGGAGAATGCGTGATGGGTTATCGCCTCCATGAAGCGATGAAGAACGAATGATGGATAATGTCTTGAGATCTATTCAAGACCGTTGTATTCAAATGCAAAGTGTTCAATGGTCAATATTGAACTGATCAATTGCTCAACCTAAGTGTTTAGGGTTTAGGGTTTATGCTGCCGACCTATCTGTGTTCTATAAGATCGATGTTGTGTTTCATGTCGAGGTAGTTGGCAAATGTTGTGTGTGTATCTAAGTGCAAAGATACATGATTCTTGCCAAACCAGATGAGAGGATTGATACCTGCATAGTGTGTGTGCAGAAGGAAGGAACTAAAGCAGATCTGCATTGGTATTGAGTGCTATTACCAAATCATTGCAATACCTATTGATCTTTAACTACTTCAACATATGGAAAATCCCTTAACCAGGTAGCTTTAACCAGCTTGATGTAAATACTTTAACAGGGTGACTCAAAGCCATTGAGTTCATAAAATCCTCTAACAAGGTAACCTCTAACATGGTTTAACCCCTAACCGAGTATTCTAGCCATCCCTTAACCGGGTGATCCCTAACAGGATCGGTTCCTAACAGAACCTGTTGTAACAATCTTTAACCGGAGTAGGCTTCTAACAGAGTGGACTTCAAAAGAGTTCAAATCAGCTTGTGGGTATTCATCCCCACCATGGTTTTTCCCAATTGGGTTTCCACGTGAAAAATATGTGTGTCATGTGTGATACCTCTTTCATTTGATGCTTTGTTGTTCTCTATCAAGCAGTGAATCATGTTATACTAGTAAGTTATTACATTTCTGATGATAGATTATCTGTTTATGCATAAGGACAAAATGGAAATGAGGAAGTAGGTTGTGTGGAAAGCTAAGAAGTTTGACCAGTTCATGTCTTTCACAATCACATTGTGTTTAATCGATAGTAGTCTGGTTTGAACCGGTGTTAGAGATTGCCAGTAATTTACAGTCTGCAATCAAACCGGTTAGGAAAAAGTTTTTGTACCTATACTGATTCACCCCCCTCTCAGTACTGGTTTGGTACTTAGCATTCATCATTGAGTTATCAGAATTGTCATCAAAGACAATGCATTTGCATTTAGCAGAGGTTTTACCTTTGCCCTTGGACAGGGAGCGGAAAGCACTGAGAGAGGCAAATAGAGTTAAACTAGGGGAGACCGCCGATAAGGAAACAACTGAGGCGTAAGCAGCCAGGGACATGGTGGTCATAGCAAAGTCCTCATAAAGATATTGAAAAAATCTAGGGAAAGCCATAGATAGGGCTGCAAGATACTAAGGAGTAGGCATGGGGGACCGAGAGAGTGAAAGGTTTCATGGGGGGGGGCAAAAATTTATACAACCTGTAAATGAGGTCCTAGTGAAGGAGGTAGGGTGACTTATCCCCATGCTTGGGGTCCATGGTGTCTTTAACAAAACTTTCTATAGAGTGCAATAAACAAAACGACAATCAAAGCAAAACATTATTGCGGAAGTGATTGAGGAGGGGCAAATGATAGTAGTAGAATACCTTATGCCCACCTTCGAGAGTGAATTAATTCATGATCATAAGGTAGATCATGTTCCACAGGTGTTTGAGCTCCTCTCGAGCAAACCCACCTTGCAACTTGACGGGTTCTTCCTAGTTACCGAAGAATCATTTCAAACCTTCACTTTTTGCAACATGGCTAGTATGCTTCTAGCATCGGCCATTAAGGGTCAATTTTGTAGCTTGGGAAATAGTCTCCTCAGAGACATCAAAGGCAATGCTGCCAACTGAGACACACCTCCCAAACCAAGAGGAGGCAAAAGCAACTGAGAGCTGCTCATCGTGGCCCTTCAGGCAATCCAAAAAATTTGCAACCCCACCTTCAACACAAAAATTCCAGACTAGGGGGTCATTTTTAAAATCATCCGGATTATCTGGTTCATATCTAACTTTGTCGCCCCCTATATCCTCCACCAACAGAGCTTCTTTAGTCATGAAAAAATTAGCACAAAGAAAGTTGCAGAGACCCTTCGAGAAGCAAGCCAAGAAGAGATAATGGGAAGTGTGCGAGCTTGACGTCAATAAATGAGAAATGAAGTTGGGCGCATGGGAAAAAATGAAGTCACTTTTAGAAATGATTTCCTAGTTATGAGGCATTAAGAGTTAGCAAATACCAGTGGCAACCAACACGTTACCAATCTAATCATATCTCATCATGAATTTGCAAGCCCAAAGGAATTCCAACACAACAACACGTGCATCATCGCCATCCTGGCTGAACGAGTCACCACCACATCAAAAGGGATCGAAGGGATATTCCCAATATTTGAATTATGAAACCAACACCTCTAGACTACCCTGAGGGAAGAGAGGAGGGTAAGGGAAGCACTTGGCAACTACTCAATCATTAGTAAAGATTTTGGATTTCTCTTCCTGAAGAAGGAAGTTAACATGGTCTGGGAGGGAATTGTGACTCCTCCAGCATCTCAAACCTGAGAGGTTTAGGCCAATGGTTGCCAGGGCATCTGCCACACTATTGCCTTCCCTGAAGATATGCATAATTTGGAACAAGTCAAGCCTAAAGATGAGCCTCAGGGTGTCACTAATGGTTCTCTCAATTGTCCAATTAAGCTTATTCCACCCTTTGACAACATCAATGATGAGCTTGGAGTCACCCTCAATATCCAGAATCCTGATTCTCATGGTGAGGGCAATGCAGATTCCCCAGGCTAAGGCCATAGCTTCAGCCTATTTAGAGGAATGCACATTCAGGTTACCCCCATAAGCAGCAACAAGGGCCCCCAAATGGGATCTAATAACCCCTCCACTAGTAGCCAGGCCCCCCTGGCAACCCCATCAAAATTGAGTTTAAAATTTGTAGCCGAAGGGAACCGGACCGTGCTTTGTCCTAGGAGTCTCTTAGAGCAGTCAACAAGAGAGAATGAGGGGGGAAGGTTCCAACATCTAGCAATTTCCCAATCCTAGGTAGAGGGGGGATTGGATGCCATCTGGGTTTTAGAAACAAAGATATTCTCAAGAACCAACTTAAGGAATCGAGCAAACACAGTTTCCACAGAGGCCTCTTTGTCTCTGAATATTCTGTCATTCCTTTTCTTCCAAATACTCTAGCTCATGTGGGGGGGATCTGCTTCCACAGTTGTTGGATAAGGAGGTTGGAAGAGGGGAACCGAAACTCCTGGGACAGATTTAACAAATTATCATTCATAATCCAACAGATATTGATCTTGTTGTAGACCATCCCCCGGAGCTCCCGAGTGAAGGCACAATGGAGGAAGAGATGAGCAGGAGTTTCTTCATCATTTTTGTAGAGGATGCATCTAATAGGGAATAGGAATCCCCACTTGACCAAGTTGTCTTGGGTCAAAATTTTGTTGAGGAGAGCAGTCCACCAGAAGAAATTAACCTTGGGAATGAGCTGGGGATTCCAAACCTCTTTCCAAGAATAATTTTATTAGAAGAAATTAATGTTATTCTATTATATTATATATAATTAAATATAATATAATAGAATCTTTAATAGAAATGTATATAATTCTCCATTATTATTTTTAAATTAAATAAAACAATCTAATTAATTTTTTAAATAATTTTTTTGAATAATTATTAATAAAAATATAACCTTACAATAATTAAAATTATAATGCATGCAATTTCTTGTATGTATATCTATCTTGTAAATAAGGTTTTGATGTCTTATTAATTGATCAATGTAATATGGTCCTTATATCCATGTCTAGTAGGTTTTATTAAATTCAATTTCTTGCATGCATATTTATCTTGTAAATAAGGCTTTAATGTTTCATCAATTGATCAATGCAATATGGTCTTTATATCTAAAATTGTAAATAAGGCTTCAATTTATTATCAATTGGTGAATGCAATATGGCACTTATATCTATTTTAATTGTTTTAAATAGTAAATCTTGTCATTTGTTCATATTTATGAATGCTATTTTTTTTTGAATTTGATCTCTCAAGTTATCTAAAATAAATTTTATTTATGAAATATAGGAATGCTAGTTTACATGTGTATGTTTAGATTTGTGTTAATATATACAAATATGCTTTATATCATGCATGTTCTTAATATATATTAAAAAAACATTATATATCCTTGTTTATCTATGTTTAAATGCTTTTTTTTCTTTGAAAAAAAAATGTAACATCATATTGAAATTTATGAGATTACATATTGAAGAAGTTGAAATTTATGTTTATATACTTGTACTTATACAAAACTTAAAAGTTGATGTGTATGTTTAATATAATTTATCTCTTCCTCTTTCTTTCCTTATTTCTTATGTTATTTCATTCTTTCTTTTTCATTCTTTAACTTTATTATTAGTGCTTGTCATTAAGCTAGTACTATTGCAATTAATTTTCATTAACACGTTATTATTTAATTGTTTCTTCATCAATTAGAATTGTTAATTTTTTGTTTTGATATATTTTTTTCATTTTTAAAAGTTAAGATGCATGATTATAAAAATTATTTTTCTAGAATCTAATTGACTAAAAAAACTTTACAACTTATTGCTTAAGTATTTAAAGTATGTTTGAATTTTATTTTAAAATTTATTTGAAGCATTGCTACCATCAAACAAATATTTAACCAACTATGTAGGATCTATAAATTAATGGGGCATTCACTAGATTTAAATTAATATGGTTTTATTTTCCACTAATTATTCTTGGATCATTTTTGCCTTTTATATCTTTTAATTTTTCATTAGACTAAAGTTAAAATAAAATAATATAATATAATATAATAGAATAACATTAATTTCTTCATTATTATTCTCAAGATAAATATAAATGCAAGAAATTGAATTTAATAAAACCTACAAGACAGGGATATAAGGACCATATTGCATTGATCAATTAATAAAACATCAAAGCCTTATTTACAAGATAATTATTGTAAAGTTATATTTTTTTATTAATAATTATTCAAAAAATTTATTTAATAAATTAATTTCATAATTTTATTTAATTTAAATATAATAATGGAGAATTATATATATTTCTATTAGGAATGTTGGTTTCTATTTTGAAGAGATCCTTTAAAGTAGAAGTCAAGTCTAGGATAAATATAATAACGCAATAAAATAGAAACTTGTCTTCTAAATGATAGTTTGAAATAGTTTCATCTAAATTTTAGGGTTGAATATATTTATAAATAATTGCATATAATAGAATTAAAAGTAATAGTTTAAATATTATAGTTAATTTCAAGAGTAAGTGAATTCAGTGGGCAATTTGACAAAGCAAGAGATTTTTAGTGGATACTAAATATGGCTGAAGTAGTTTTAGCTTCTTCTTAAACTTTTTGAAGATGGATTAGGAGAAGGTTCAAAATGTTGACAAGTTTTTCAATAAATGTTCCTAGATTCCAAAATGTTTAAGATGACATGACATTACAAACAAGATAACTTGAAAGCATAAGTTACCCATCTTGATCCCAAAATAAAATATGACTTTAAGGTATACATTCCACAAGAATTTGTAGAAAATAGTTTATTACAAGAGGATTGGAAATTAAGAAAAAAGAACTCTACAGTTTGGAACCATCTTTAAATAGAAAAATAGTCCTGCATTCCCCACACATAAATATGTGAAATTGTTGTGTGTTCAACATATCAATTGTTTAGTACCACTCAATCGTTAGCCTTACAACCTTCAAGAAATTATTCATAGCTTTTAAATTCATGGTTTTATACATCAAAAATAATTTATAGAGTAAAAAACACTACGACTGACAATAAAGTAATACCCTGCATAATAAAGACCTATTTCTAACTATTGCCATTGTTTATAGTATTAAAAAAAATATGTACAAAATAGGTGAGATGGAAAGGCCTTCAAAGCCTAAAGCAGATGCAAAGACATGAATGCAAAGATGAAATAGATACCAACAAATGCACATAATCAGTCAAATATTTACCATGAGAGCAGACAAACAATTTCATTATAGTGCTCATTTATAGTTCAACCATGTTGCGAAAATTGGAGATGCATATCGAAAGTTGCCGAGCTCACAACCACACTTGCTAAATATTTTTTGTTTTAAAACCTAAAAGATATTCCTTGTCAAAGACTTTATCCTCATCTTTGTGTTTATTCTTGACAAGCGATTAAGTAGCCGATGTTCAATGTCTAGTCTTGCCAAGTGATATGTTGCTAATGTGAAAGTTGGAAAGAAAAAATTAAAGTTTAGTTTTTCTTACATGGATAAGAATGTTTGTGTCATTGTAGAGTATGTCTCTCGACGTAATAAAATAAACAAACTCAAAACTATAAACAAACACAAAACTATATATATTAGCATAAACATAAATATACACATACACATAAATATTAAAGTATGCACAATGATCAAAAAGTATATTTATGTAGTAGAGTATAATTAAACAAAAATAAAATATAAATAAATAAAATAAAATCATAAACACAAGTACTTATAAATAAACACAAATATGCATTTTTTGAATATATATGTAATTAAATAGTTAATAAGAAAAAGAACACATAAAAATCTACACATATACACATAATCATATACAATTACTAACACAAATGCATACACTTATACAAATCTATTCATATACTTAAGCATATAAACAAACAAACAAAAAAATACACATATGCATATACAAATACAAATCCTATGCACTTATATACAATATACATAACATATGCATATAATTAAATAGACAACATAAGCATAAAAATGCATATATGTGCATGTGTATGCATATACAATTATTGATAAATATTTGAATATGCATAAAAAGAATACAAATATAATACACGGAGAGGGGCAACTCCCTTTCTATTAATTCAAAAACAAAATTGCATAGTTCAGTTCAAGTTCCAACACTAGGGATCTCACTATTGCATTAGATACAAATCATATGCCCTCAAATAACTCTATGATCCTTCTGATTTAAAGGGGGGAAAACAAATTTCCATTTTTTTTTTGAAATCATGAGATAACCTAGCGACTCAGTCCAACGACCCAACCACACCTTGCCTCGGTCTTTACTTTTTGTTGAGTTTTGGGTCATAGAGGGGGTGAGCTAAGGCGATAATACCTCGATGGACAACTAAGAAGGTTCAAACAATCTAGCTGCCGAGTAAACCTAGCCGGTGAGAGTTGAACCTTGGACCTACATGGGAAGAACCCAAAGCCTTGGCACAACTTACCAACCGTTTGAGCTATGGGTTGAAGCCCAACAAATTCCCATAGTTGCCACACATACTTGAAGTTTCCAATTAGCAATACCTTTATTTTGGACTACATTGATGTAGATTATTGAGTCTCCTTCTATATCTACTTGCCTTATTCCCCTCATCCTACACTCTCAAAGCTCTCTAGCCAATGCCTCCATCTCAAATTCATTATTACTTGCAACCCTAGTATGTTTGGATAAAGCCCAAATAGACCACCTTTCTCATCTCTTACCAAACACCAAACTCCTATGTTTATGGGGTTTCCTTTCGATGGCCCATCAAAATTCAATTTCAATATCCCTCTTAGAGGGGCAATCCATTTAGTTGTTTTTTTTAGGTTCTTCTTATCCACACAATGGTTCATTCATGATGGAACTCTAAGATCATTGAACTCTAAGATCACCCGAGGTCTTATTCACCTTGTTTGTCCCAACATGTGTTAGAGATCCATCCTCATCCTTGACTTTATTGTTCAAAACCTCACATATTTTTCTCTCGATTTTTTTGGATGGCTTTATTGATCATGCATTCTAATCCACTAAATATGTGTCTATTTTTCTCCTTCCATAAAGCCACAACAACATGGATGGAATCAAGATCCTAATATGTCATGCCCAATCTTTTGGGCACGAACGGAATTTTTTTTTTTTTGAAATACTTAACTAATTAACGACTTACCTAACTAATATAATTAACTTAATTAAAATATCCAACTAAGTACGACTAATTTAAATAAAGAAATGCAACTTGTTGGGTCTTAACTATGTCTCAATTAAACCAAGCAACTAAATTTAATGAGTCAAAAATAACCTATGTTAAAAACGAGCCTTTATCTCCCCAACTAGAGAACATTAATCTTCTATTAAATGGTTAAATTCTCAAATAAGAAAATTTTTAACTAAATATAAGATTTCTAAAATAAGATAAAAACTTACTATAGTTCATCCACCCCGTGGGTCAAATATTGACTCATCCTAACTCTTAGGTTGTTTAAATTTGTTAAATTAAATGTTCGTTAGTTTGAAACAAGCCCATTCATTCTCAGGATAGAGGGGCCAACATAGAAGAATTTATCCTCTAGAATTTACCCTCTCAAAATATAAAATATCTCTCTCTCCTTCATTTATTTATTCATTTATTTTTTTATTATTTTTTTCTTTTTTTTTTTACTCTATTAAATCGCTCTTACATTTATCAATATTTTAAGAGAAAACCTTACTTACCCTCACTATTAGCTATATGATTCCAATAAAAAGTCGAAATTAAACCACCTATAAATATATAACAATATTCACACATATATATATATATATATATATAAAATTACATATAAATGAAAATATATATATATAAATATATATATATATATATATATATATATATATATATATATATATATATATATATCAATCTGTACTTTTATACACCCCTCTTTAATTACATTTCCTCAAGGAGTGTGGGGTTTAATTCTTTTTTTTTAAAAAATTACCAATCCCCCAAGTGAGGTTTGCCCAACCCCGAGATTAGGGTTAGGGCGAATCAACCAACCCCTTTTGTTTTATTTCCTTACTTTCAACCCCATGTGCGTGTGTGTGGTTGTGAGCAGGGTCGGCCGCCACGGGAGGGGCGCGCAAGGCCGAACCCCGCTGCCGAGCCCTCTCCCCGTTGTTCTCTCTCTTTTTTTTTTGAGTTCGAGTTACAGTCCGGGCGGAGTAGACAGAAGCGGCGCCTATTTTACACGCGGCGTGGGAGGCGAAGGCGGCGCGGTGGATGGAAAAACCCGTAACCGACCCTAGCGCCCCTTTTTTTTTTGTTTGCTTATTTATTGCGAAGTCTGCGGGTAGCGGAGGGAGGAGACGCGGGGGCACCGCCGACCGCGGCAGCGCCGCTGGCCTGTGGCTCCCGCAGTCCCTGGACGACGGCGCCCGCAGTCTGCGGGTGCCGCAGGCTGCGGCCGCCGCCGCCCAGGCGCTGCGGTCCCCGCCTACGCATTGCACAAAACTTAGTTGTTAAGCGCCCATTTTTTTATGAGATGTACAGGGCGTAAAACCCCTCGGAAACTTAGCATATGTTTTTTTTTGTTTATTAACATTTTTTTATATATATATATATGTATATATATATGTATATATATATATATATTTATTATGTATATATAATTTGGTGAAATAAAGTGCATAAAGTTTTCTGTTGAAACAGGCAGATTTTAAAAAGGAATATATATATATATATTTAAAGACCTAGCATAATATTAGTCCCTGCTTTTTTTTTTTTTGTAGAAAAACCAGATCTACCAATATATCATTTCTTTCTTTTTTGCAACAGATTCTTTAATGTTTAAATTTGTATTATATATATATATATATATATATATATATATATATATATATATATATATATATATATATATATATATATATATATATTTGTATAAGGTAATTTTGTAACTCAAGGAGGCATAATTTTCTGTAAAACTAACAAGGTAATCTTTCAGCAAATATCAATGTGATCGATTAAATAACAAAACAAACCTGAAAACTAGGTGCCTTTCTTTTTTTTTTGAAAGGAAAAAAAATAGACTACTACCACTAGGATTTCATTTTCTGCTAATAATGGGAAATAAATGACTGTCTTTTTTTTAAAAAAATTAAATTTACAGCAGCATAGCTTCATTTACTTGCAGAATACAAGAAAATAAAATGCATTTACTCTCTTCCTTTGTAAACATAAAAAAATTCTCATAAAATCTAATACATCACTTTTTTCATTTGCAACTACTAAAAATAGGGAAAACATCAAATATTTCATTATCAAGTAGATATCAAGTAATTTTATGGATACAAAATAATCATGAATACAAATGGGTTGAAAACCCAACAATGTATTTCTCTACATAGTAACTTAAAAATAATACATCTCTTTCTCTTTCTTGAAAATAATTACTACAATTTCTCACATTCTCCTTTTAGACACTACAACATTGAATCCTTCCATTTCTCCCCTATTTTTTTTTTTTAACTTTTTTTTTTCTGCAACACAAACAGCAACATAGCTCTTTAACCCTTCTTTTCCCATCCCTTGCAACCTGCAACAAACACATTTTTGACCATGGGAAGCTCACCTCCCAGCCTAGGCTTACTAGAAGCCACCCCCGAGCTTGGAGAACCAAACACTAGACGGGTTACAAACATGCATACCCCACAACAAACATAGGAACACATTTACATTCAAATATCCCTTCCCAAGCTACACATTCACCACTTTCATGGTGACTCTTCCATGGGTGGAAGTGGACCAAGTACCAATGGGGAGAATGCATGCCAAAAACATTACAACACAAGCCACCTCATGGCAATATAAATGCAACCAAGAATACTCCCACAATCCTTATGCCCCCCAAAAGGCCCATGGCCATATTTACTCCCCTTATGACCCCCAAGTGCATACACAAGGCTATGCATCAAGGGTCACCAAGGACACCCTTGAGAACACTCTCCACAAGGAGAGCCTCTCACCCATGGCTGTCATACTCCTTCCACCCCAAGATCTTCCTACCCTCCCAAGGGTAGGAGATCTTGGACACTCCCAAAAACAACAAGAAACACAAACAAACACATAGAAAAGAAAACTACACATTTTAAATTCAACAAAAACTTCATAAAACACATTCTTACAAGCAACTCTTTTCTTTTACAAAACAACATAACTAACACTTACAACATAATAAGAGGAAGTAAGAAGTAACCAACCTTATTCTGCCAAAAGGTTTGCTAAATTTAGTTGGGGATGAGCTGCCCAATTCCACACTAACTTTCTCCAAATTCCACCAAAATGCTAAACTCCTACTAACTTTTTTCAAAACAAGCATAATCTCCAAGAAAGGAGAGTGGGTGATTACTCACTAAGTTTCCAAATTCTTGCCTAAGAAGGCCTCTCACACACTTCCCAACCCCTTGGGTGAGGTGTGAGTTCCCATTGGTTGCCCTTCCCAAACTCTTGCACATTACTCAAATTGGAAAGGGAAAAGGTGGAAGAAGATGGGGAAGAGAGTTTAACTTCTAAAAGGAAGGTTCTCTATCCTAGGAAGAACTTCCTAAGTTGAATTTTCGTGCATCTTGAAAACACCACTTTTTGGAGTGACTAAATAGTCACATGGGAGAAGCCACATGTTTCAAAACACCCCTAACCCATAGGTATACCCTTTGGACCTTTGGAAAAGCCTTAAAACTTACCCTAGGAGTCCATTAAACCCTTTGGAAATCCCACTGAAGTTTACCTACGGGTCAAGCTTGAGTTGACCACTCCCAAGACTCCCTACCCAAGGCAGATTTGGGACCACACTCAAGTTTTTGAATGGCTTTGGTAGAAACAAAACTCCCTCCAAGAGACAAGTCAAAATCAATGACACTTAATCAGCACATGTGTCAAGTGACACAACAAAAATACAATATAAAAATCACACATGGAATTTGTCTCTTGAAGGATTACACATTTACATATAAATTAAATTTTACACTCAAGCATTATACACATCACAAATAAAATACATTACAAGGGGGGGGGGGGGGGTGTTGTCTCTCCAAATAGACAACTCCCGGCTTAACAAACGCACATTGGTATAGGCTTGCTTCTCCATTAAATTCCATGGTCACATGGATAATTTTTCTGCGCATCTCAATTAACACATTAGTAATTCCAAATAATCACATTTATACATAATCAAATACATGGATTCCATTACACATCAAACACTCACACATTAGGCAACAGTAATTCAATATCTCATTTGTTTCAAATTCAATTTCACATAAGCAATCAACATAATTTCCCAAAATTGAACCATTCATAACTATGCATCATTTTTCTATCATCAAAATAAAGTCCTGCAAATTTCCAATAATGACATTCACCATCATAAGGTAATTCTATTCTAGTAACATATCTAAAGTTTCATAATCATCATGCATGAAATAAAGCATCAACATATGTCAGTGTGATCCAAATCATGGAATCATATAAGTTCTAAGTCCATAATGCATAAAATAAAGCAACCATAATAGTCTCAATGTGCAAGTAACTGAAAATGTCAAACTGAATCGGGGTAGGGCCTCACATAATACTAACCCATAATGCGTAGCTATATAATCTAGGCCACCCCTTCAAGAATTCCACAACATACCCATTATTGGGGCCCTAACAATTCAATTTCTCTTGTAGCCAATCCCAACACCCAGCAACAAAATAACAATTCAATACAAGATGGTTAATCATTTCCTCTTCTTGTTCGCACAATACACACTAGTTTGGATCAATATTATGTAGCCATAAATGATAAAAGATGACAAAGGTCTAGCAAATGATGAAGTAGACATAAAAGAAGAAAATAGGATAATCTTAGGGATCAATCAAGATAGTTTTTATTGTTTCATATCATATTGGGTCATGTATTGGTCAACTGTATTGTTTGGAGCCAAACTTTGAAATGCATGTCCATCTACTAGTGGGCACTTATAAAAATGTCTTTGCCTATGTTAAAAGAAAATAAGACCTAACATAGTAGAGTCAAAATAATGCAATTAAGTTGGTGGTTTAGTAAAAAAAACAAATACACAAATTAAATATTTTCAATTAAGATATTATTATATCGAAATCATTATCAACAATAATCAATTAAATTAAAAAAAACTTTCAAACTTATTTTTTATAAAGTTATTGAAAATCTTTTCAATTATGATTTCTATTTAATTATTGAAAATTAATAACAAATCTTTAAAATACTATCAAACATTTACAATCTTATTGACTAAGCACTACATAAAATAACTCTTAAGAATATAATATAAAATGTTTGACTAACAAACTATATGTATATGTATATAATAAGAGTCTAGGCTGTAGCAACAAGAACAACCAAATACATATCAGCTGAGAACTAGAACTAGAACTAGAACACAAGCAGCTGAAAACTACAACTAAAACTAGACGAACACAAGCAAAAGGGCTAGAAACAACTGGAGCAAACAAAACATAAATGAAAATTAATGAGAGCAGGTTGTGAGCTACAAAGCTGAATGTATCAGTCTTGAGCTGCCTTGAGAATTTTATAACATCCGATGTGATTAATTGTAAAAAACCATAAATTAAAACATTTAAAATTTTTATTAGATGGTCGATTGGATGGATCAGAAAATCTATGTAAAATAAATCCAAACCCCATAAAAACAAAAGAAAAAATCTTTGAAAAAGTGAAATGTGTTTACATCAGACTTGCTATTTGTTTTTCTTATATAAATAAGAAAAAGCCTATTGTCCTCATTCAGATTAAAATATAACTAGTATTAATGACACAAATCTAAACCAGTTTTAAAACCTTATGAATACTGAATCCTGCACTTATTTATCTTAGACGGAGGATGATAAACTTTATTCCTTATCTAGATTGGTAGCACCCACATCAACCGCAAATCTATAACAAACATCATTCTTATCTAGTCTTTCCATTGCTTCGTTCTGTTAATTATGAGTAGCTTGGACAGCTGTTTGTCCTTACCCAGAAATAACAGCATTAGTTATGGGTAGTTTTGGACAGCTGTTCGTCCTGACCTAGAATTAGAAAATGGTTTTTTTTGTCAAACAAGTGTTGTTAGGATAATAACAATTGTTATTTAATAGTGGCTCTTTTTAGGTGACACCTCATAGCCAAAATTAGTAATTGGTTATTGAGTTGTCTTAATCTCAACCGTTGGTTTGAATTAGTCTCGGCCGTTGGTTTTCCAATAGAGTAGTATAAAAAGGGGTCATGGGTCATTTGGAAAATAAGAAGTCTTGAGAAGAATTTGCAGTGATAGCAAATAGTCTTGCAGTGTTAGCAAGAGGCGCAGTGATAGCGTTGATATAGCAGTGGAGGATATCAGCAGGAGATATTAGGAGTTTGTCGGAGTTCTGCCAGTAAGAGGCAAGGAATTCTTTTGTAATTCTTATATTGCTGAAGATTAATATATTTTCCATCTGTAGAACTGGTTTTCCCTTAGGGGTTTTTCCAGGGACGATTGTCCAAAAATATTGTGTCCTTGTGTTGCTTATTTCTTTCCGTATTTTTAGTGAAGTTGCAGTTGTGTTATTTTTTGATATTCAGCTGTAAATTTATTTTCAGCAGTTAAATAATTTTTATGAGATAGGAGATTAATAATCAGTGACTGCAATAGAATTTCTACATGGTATCAGAGCTTTGTTGAGGGTAGAAAAGGTTTACCCTAAGCAAAGGAAAGAAATTTGAGTTTGACCTCTTTCGAGTTATTGTTTTCCTTTATTTTTTTGAGATGGCCTCAGCAGGTTTGAGAGATCAAGACAGATTGGATGGTGCCTCAAATTTTGGTGTCTGGAAAGCCAGAATTTCTTTATTGCTGGAAGAGAATGGTATCAAGGAATATGTTACCAGTACTGTAGCTGTACCTACAGATCCAGTACAACTTGCAGCATACAAGAAGGATGATGCTAAGGCGAGGAGGATAATCCTTGATGGTGTCAAGGATCATGTTGTTCCACATATCGCAGAGTTAGATACAGTGAAGAAGATGTGGGACGCCATTATGAATCTATACCAGAATGCTACCACTAACCGGAAGTTGATTCTCAGAGAAAAATTGAGGAATACCCGGATGAACAAGGGAGAAGATGTTACAAGTTACCTCACCAGGCTTAGACTTGTCAAGGATGAGTTAGCAGCTGTTGGAGATAAGCCAAATGAAGATGAGCTAGTAAGAATAGCCCTAAATGGGTTTACTAAGCAATGGGATGTCTTTGTTCAAGTCATTAATGGACGAGACACCTTACCTAGCTGGGATCGACTTTGGAGTGATTTCACTCAGGAGGAGCTTAGACTAAGCCTTGTCAATGGAGCCAACAATAAGAGTCAGAAAAGTGAGGTAGAACAAGAAAATGTTGCCCTAGCAGGAAAGGGGAAAACAAAGAAGGGATCTAGCAAAGGAGAAAATTCACAAATTGAAAAGAAGAAGAAGGACCTATCTAAGGTCAAGTGCTTTGGTTGTCACGAGTTTGGCCACTATGTCAGCGATTGCCCACAAAGGAAGAAAGATAAGAAGGGAAAGAACCAAGTGGCAGCTTCAGCAAGTGCAGAGGAGCTCTCTAGTAGATTGGAGGATGAGTTTGCACTCATAGCCTGTATGATTAGCTCAACCTCACAGAGTGTCTGGTATAGATAGTGGGGCGTCATTTCATATGACAGGAGTTCGAGAGTACTTCTCCAGCTACAAGGAGGAAAACACCAGAATCCAGATCTCTATGGGGAACTTGTCCAAGCTCAACTCAGTTGGGAAAGGGACTGTTCAACTTCAGAGGGAGAATGGAAAGGTAATTCCTCTTCATGATGTGTTGCATGTGCCAGGCTTAGGTATGAATTTGGTTTCTGTATCTGTCCTTCAGGATAAAGGGTATAATGTTCTCTTTAGAGGGATGCATGTTTTGATTAAGCATAAAGATTGGAAATCACCCGTATCTATTGGAGTTAGGAGTGGTCGCCTTTATAGGTTGCAGTTTGATACTCCTAAGGCACTCATGAGCAGCAGTAACCCTAGAGATCTTGGAGAGCTATGGCATAGGAGGATGGGCCATATTCATCATGGAGCACTTAGATTGCTTTGTGAGACGGTGACAGGTGTTCCAGAGGTGAGCACAGAGCATGATGATGTATGTAAGGGATGTGTGTTGGGAAAGTTTGCGAAAGCATCTTTTCCAAGGAGTGACACCAGATCTACGGGTGTTCTTGATCTAGTACATTCAGATGTATGTGGACCAATGTCGACAAAGTCTCTCAGAGGATATGAGTATTATGTTACCTTTATTGATGATTTCTCCAGGAAGACCTGGATATACTTCTTGAAGACCAAGGATGAGGTTTTCAGTCGCTTCTAAGAGTTCAAGGCTCTTGTGGAGAATTCAACAGGAAGGAAGATAAAGGTTCTTCGGTCAGACAATGGAGGCGAGTACAAAGGAAATGACTTCCAGGATTTCTGTACCAGAGAAGGAATCAAGAGAGAGTGGACTATTCCTTACAATCCACAGCAGAATGGAGTTGCTGAGAGGAAGAACCGTTCTATTTCGGAGGCAGCAAGGGCTATGCTACATGACTAGGACATGCCCCGCTACTTATGGGCAGAAGCATGTAGTATAGCAGTCTACATTCAGAATAGGGTTCCACACAAGGTACTAGGGAAAATGACACCAGAGGAGGCTTTCACGGGGAAGAAGCCAGATGTTGGTCACTTCAGGATATTTGGGAGTTTGGCATATTGCCTTATTCCTGGAGACACACGTACCAAGTTAGATCAGACTGCAGAGAAGGGGTACTTTGTTGGGTATAGTGAAACTTCAAAGGCATATAGGATGTTCATTCCAGGGACCAGAAGAATTATTGTCAGATGTGATGTCAAGTTCATGGAGGACAAGGCGTTTAGAAGATCCAGAGATTTGCCAGCAGATGATCAGAGTGAGCAGCCAACAAAAGCTCCAAGTCCAAGTCAAGGACAACAAAGCTCAAGTACAGTTACTAGTACAAGCATAGACTCAGGTAGTGAAGATTCACAGAGTATGGAGCAACTGGTGCAACAGGATATGCATTTAGATGATATAGAGGTTGATATTTCATCCTCTACAGTTGGCAGTAGGAACCATGAGGTTCAAGACATACAAAGGGATACTCAGGAGTCTGTGGGAGCTCCTAGGAAGAGTACAAGATAGAGGAGACAACCAGCCAAGTTCAATGACTATGTGGCATTAGTCAGCCAGTTGGTAGATAGTGAACCTTCCAGCTATCAGGAAGCTACAAAGCATCAGGTATGGCGAGATGCTATGGTTGAGGAATATAACTCAATAATGCAGAATGATGTATGGGAGGTAGTGCCTAGACCAACTGATAGAGCAGTAGTTGGATCGCGTTGGATCTTCAAGATAAAGCATGGTGCAGATGGTAGCATTGAGAAATATAAGGTGAGGTTTGTGGCCAAGGGGTTCTCTCAGAAGGAGGGAATAGACTATGAGGAGACATTTGCTCCTGTGGCCAGGTATACTTCTATACGAGCTGTAATCTCATTTGCAGCACAGATGGGATGGCAGATCCATCAAATGGATGTCAAGACAGCATTCCTTAATGGAGAATTGAAGGAGGAGGTATACATAGAACAACCAGAAGGCTTTGTAGCACACAGCAAAGAGACCCACGTGTGCAGATTAAAGAAAGCCTTATACGGACTCAAGCAGGCTCCCAGAGCATGGTATGAGCGCATTGATACATACTTGCAGGAAATGGGCTTTGTGAAGAGTGAGGCTGATGCGAACCTCTACTACTTGGTGGTTGGGGGTGAGGTTCTCATTCTTGTTCTATATGTGGATGACTTGTTTCTTACTGGTGCGCTAGGGCTCATAGAGGATTGCAAGAGGGACCTTGCAGAAGAGTTTGAGATGAAGAATTTGGGACTTATGCACTACTTTCTAGGCATGGAGGTGTGGCAAACTGATGGAGAGATTTTCCTTGGTCAAGGGAAATATTGCATTGAAATCTTGAAGAGATTCGAGATGGAAGATTGCAAAGCCATGTCTACACCCATGATCACTAATTGGAGGAAGGTAGATGCATCCAAGGAAAAGAATGTTGATCCCACCCTATACAGGCAGCTGATTGGTTCACTCATGTATTTGGTCAACACCAGACCAGATATAGCCTTTGCAGTAAACTCTCTTAGTCAGTTCATGGTAGAGCCAAAGAGAGTGCATTGGACGGCGGCTAAGCATGTGTTGCGTTATCTTCATGGTACAGTTGAGTACGGGATCAGATATGTTTGAGGTGAAGGTATCAAGTTGATAGGCTATACTGATGCAGATTGGGCAGGCAGTACAGTGGACAAAAGGAGTACTTCAGGATGTTGTTTTAGCCTGGGATCAGGAGTTGTTTCTTGGTTCAGCAGGAAGCAAAAATCTGTGGCCTTGAGTTCATCAGAAGCAGAATACATGGCAGCCAGCATGGCGACGTGTGAAGCTATATGGCTTCAGAAGTTGCTAGTAGCCTTGTTTGGTCAGAAGGTTGAGACTACGGTGATACACTGCGACAATCAGAGTTGCATCAAGTTGACTGAGAATCCAGTGTTTCATGATAGATCGAAACATATAGACATCAGGTATCACTTCATCAGGGATTGTGTACAGAGGGGGATTGTTCAGCTATAGTACATACCTACAGAGGAGCAGGTAGCAGACATTCTAACAAAGGCATTGGGGAAGGCAAAATTCATCTTCTTTAGAGATAAGATGGGTGTCGTGCAGAACAACTTCCTCACTAAGAGGGAGTGTTAATTATGGGTAGCTTGGACAGCTGTTTGTCCTTACCCAGAAATAACAGCATTAGTTATGGGTAGTTTTGGACAGCTGTTTGTCCTGACCTAGAATTAGAAAATGGTTGTTTTTGTCAAACAAGTGTTGTTAGGATAATAACAATTGTTATTTAATAGTGGCTCTTTTTAGGTGACACCTCATAGCCAAAATTAGTAATTGGTTATTGAGTTGTCTTAATCTCAGCCGTTGGTTTGAATTAATCTCGGCCGTTGGTTTTCCAATAGAGTAGTATAAAAAGGGGTCATGGGTCATTTGGAAAATAAGAAGTCTTGAGAAGAATTTGCAGTGATAGCAAATAGTCTTGCAGTGTTAGCAAGAGGCGCAGTGATAGCGTTGATATAGCAGTGGAGGATATCAGCAGGAGATATTAGGAGTTTGTCGGAGTTCTGCCAGTAAGAGGCAAGGAATTCTTTTGTAATTCTTATATTGCTGAAGATTAATATATTTTCCATCTGTAGAACTGGTTTTCCCTTAGGGGTTTTTCCAGGGACGATTGTCCAAAAATATTGTGTCCTTGTGTTGCTTATTTCTTTCAGTATTTTTAGTGAAGTTGCAGTTGTGTTATTTTTCGATATTCAGCTGTAAATTTATTTTCAGCAGTTAAATAATTTTCCAATAACAACAATATCAAAACTCATCGACCTTATAGACAAGAATTAGGTCGGTAACATAAACCCTAAACCCTAAGTATTTTAGGTTTACAATTACAAGCGGTCCAATCCTGACCATCCAAACACTTTACATAGAATGAAACAATCTAAACTGATCTCAAGTCAATCTGCATCGTCTGATCTTCACCGCATCTAGAAAATGGTAACCCATCATGTGCTCTTCATACACCACTCAGAAAATCGCACATTCTCGAGGTAGGCATTCAATGCATTCGATCTCCACGCGCAAAATCCTCAAGGAAATTCTTCACGTGCACACAACTGACGTGGCATCCTGATCCTTATTCTTAATGTTCACAAAATACCATCGGTTGCACTGCACAGATCATATCGAAAACCCTAAAACTAAATAGAGACTAAGAGACTACCAACCGGTACTAACACTTGTGAACCCCGACACCGGTCCACTCCATCCGAGTTGACCAAAACCGCTTCCAATCTTCATACTGGTGCATACCGGTGTACCTGCTTGAGCACATATTGACATCAATGACAACATACTTTGTCACCGCTTCATCATATGCCAACAGTAACATTTGCAGAGCTTGTAGATGGCCATGATATGCTGCCAAATGGAAAGTTGTATTCCTTGTGTGTGTAACAGCTTAAAGAAAGTTTAAGTCCCTCATCTTGCAAACTTTTGAGGGCCTCCACATTGCCAAAAGTAACTATAAGGGAAAGAATGTTTTTTAAAGAATTTCTTATGGCCTTCCTCTCTAGTTTTGAACAACACGGTCTCCCTTGCTTGATCGATGACATCCACCAGATCACTGTGATGATAAAAAAATTAGCAGAATGTTAAGAGTGAACATTTAACACATACCCCACTCCAATAATGGTTTGATGATGTCCATACCCTGTTTCATAGCTCCAATTTTGGCACATACAGGGAGGATGCTGGCAAACGTCATGGAATTTGGCTTTACCCCTGCCAATTTCATTTTATTGAAAGTTTATAAAGTCTTTTCATCAAATCCATTATGTGCATATCGTGCGATCATGGCATTCCACGAGACCACATTTATTTCGGGCATTTTGTCAAACAGTTCGCCTGCCTTGTCGATGCTTCCACATTTTGCATACATGTCTACTAGAGCATTTCCAACCATAATATCAGACAAAATCCCCTCTTCCATTTTTCTTTGATGGATGTCCATACCCTGTTCCAAAGCTCCCATTTTGGTACAGGTAGGCAATTTTCTAGCGAAAGTTGTGGAATTTGGATTTACCCTGCCAATTGCATTTCCTTTAAAGTCTCTAACACCTTTTCAACAAATCCATTTTGTGCATAACCTCCGATCAGTGTAGTCCATGAGAACACATTTCTCTGAGGCATTCTGTCAAAGAAGTCACGCGCCTTGTCTATGCATCCACATTTTGTCTAAAGGTATTGCCATATTGTACGGTCTCCTTACCCTGTGAGAGATAGATGGACTTGTTCTCTACCCAAAGGCATAAGAAAATAGTGAATGCATTCTAGCAGCTCTTTCTCTATAGAAGATAGAATGTTCCACATCAACCACTCCAAGAAACAGTATAGAACAATACATTGCTCCTAAAATATTGAATAAATCTTGTTGATTACCTCTACAAAAACAGAGTGTAGAATGTTAAAAAAATAAAATGCTAGTATGATGGGTGACAACTGAATTGAAATAGGTTGTCGTCTTGTAGAAAAACACTAGTAAATCACAACAAAGGTGTAAACGCAAATCTGGTTGCTGTAGTTGCATATTGAAAAATCTAGACTATCGTGCCAGTGAAAAAAACGTCTAACCTCTTTATCCCAAAACCCTAAAAGATGCTCCCAAAGAGCAGAGCAACCATTGTGCTGAAGAAATGATGCATAATAACATAATGTGGATTCTACCAGTATCACCAATATTGCTTCCAAATTCATGCCATGCTCTGAAGTGGTAAGGACTGTGCATACTGTGTTGGAAAATTTAGATTCTTTGGGCCCGAAGCAGGGGTGCTTACTTTTTTTATAAGTTGTTGATCCCATCTTACAAATAGAAAGCACTTCAAACAAGGGTGTGATGGTTTAATATCCTTAGAGGAGTCATGTTAGTAATCCTTATTTAGTCTGCATTTCTTCTCCAAGAAACGTTCAATTATTAAGTCCATACTCGCAAAGTGAAGATTTTATGTAGATATCAACAAAGTCCATGCCTAGACTTACATAGACTTTGCTCAATAGATATGGAGCTAAATTCTAGCACCCATGTTGTTGGATTGTATCCTTCTGTAATTGATGGAATGCCTTCCACAAACTGATTAATCATGCAACAAACAAACAACATTATTACTTTCTGCTATGTGTGACAATGCCATGCACCATGTATGAATCAGTAGCTCTCCTAAGAACCATGAAGAGAATAAGTTACCACAAGTTTATGAGAATGTTAACCCAATGGCCCTGCATAGATAACTTGGCCACCCCTTTCCATAAGTAGCAACTGCAATTCAGAAAGACATAGAAGTGAACCATTACGGGTTGATCAGAATAGGCCTACCTTATCTCTGGCATTTGTAATTCAATTCCCCTTTCGGAAGCAACGATATGAAGTTTATTGGATACAAATAACATACTACAACTCTTCCACAGTTATGAGGCCATCACCATTTCCATCAAGTAAAATACGATGCGAGACAGGCACGAAAGAACCATGGAAAAAGAAAAACGACAATGATTTATCGGTGTGAGACAAATTTCCGGTGGGGGAGATCCCCACAAGGAATAGCCTATCGGGAACAAATTAAAAAATAATTTTATATTTGAATGGAAAACTACATTTATCAATAATTAAGTAGTCGATAGGCTATTCCTGTCTCACGCCAGTGAGTTGTACTATTGTTGGGAAATTATTCATCAATTCAATCATGGAAAATTTTGCTCAGGCGTGCCTTCCGTTTGGTTAAACCTATCTGTGTGTGAAAAGTGGATAAGGTATCTGCATCTGTATCTGAATACACAACACTTCAATTAAGTCATTAGATGCATGGTTAGTAAATCAATAATCAATAATGAACAATAAACCATTACAAAGCGACCTATTTCCTTCTAGTAGATGCGAGTTTAGTCTTGCCTTCAGATTTCATATACAATACCAAAGACTAGACGACACCTAAACGAAAGATTTTTAATCTATATGAGCATGAATTTGAGCTAAATGAATGCAAGATTTAAGCTAGATGAATGCAAGATTTAAACTAGATATGTAAGATTTAAGCTAACATGATTTAAGCAATATTAAGCTAGATGATTTAATAAGGCTGCAATAATTAATATGCAAATATCTAAATGAAAAATCTTAATGAACCTAGAGCAAAAACAACATAATAACAATATATTCTCTAGGATCCTTGAATGAGAGATGAGAGCCTGAATTTATAGAAAATTTAGAGAGAAACCAATGGCCGAAATCAATTAGCAATGAGTGGTCAAGATTTTTCAAGAGGAAGCACAATCCAGGTGAATTGATGTGATTGGCTGTTTTTCTCAGTTTTAAAGGAAATTGAACTAAAATTAAGATAAAATTAGAAAAAACTGATTTATTCTCTATTTCATTCAATTTTAATATTTAAATGTTTTAATTGCTTTCTTTGAGATTATTTATCAATTTTTAATCTGTTTTTCAAGATTATCTCCAATTAATTTCTTTTCTCAAATTGTAATTCTTTTTTCCAATTAATTCATTTTTTGATGATTTAATGGCAAATTCATTTATTTAATTAAATATGCCAGGATATTCAATAAAATAAATAGGATAATTGTTTAAAATGATATACTTGGAATTATCAATTAATTAAATAAATATTTAATTAATATTGGGTGATTAACTTTGCCATGTGACATTGGTGATATTAGAAATTAATTGATAAGGTTCTCAAGGTTGATTTAATTGCCTTTGGTTAGGACCATGGTGACGTTGTCGAGATTAGGGGCTCATGGTTTAGATAACTATTTTTAGGGTATTACATTTGCCCCTCTTTGAATTAATGCGCAAGCAGCGCGTTGGTTCAAAGAATAGTTTGATGTCTAGGAGATACCAGTTCTGAACTTGATTGATCACGAACCAGATGAAGAGCGAGGTATTCAGTTTGATTTGAAGCGATCAAACTGAACAGAGTTGATTAAAGTGAAACCGATCCCGAACTTGATTGAACTAGGACCAATGAAGAGCAAAGATACCGAACTTGAACTTGATTGATCAAGAAGCGGATCTTACTGATCTAGAACTTGATTGAACTAGACACAGTGAGCAAAGATAAAATCGATCTTGAACTTGATTGATCAAGATACGATGAGCGAAGATAAACTGTCCAACTTGATTCGATGCGATGAAACTGAACACCTGCTTAGATTGAGCGTGATCAAAGATATTCTTTAAACCCTTGATTGAGTTTAAACGAATAATCAGTTTAATGAAAAGCGATGAAACTGATTAACATTAAGAGACTAATTCAGATGAAGGCAATATCAGCTTGATTTGATTGATGAAATTGATATGCCCCTAGAGATTGATTTGATTTACATGAACAAGAAATCTCAACTTGATATGAAGCAATGAAGCTGAGATGCCCCTAGAGATGAGGTCTTTTTTGATGTTCGATTAAAGATCAGCTGCTCAACTTGCAACGAAGGTTTTGAAATAAATTCTCGACTTTGAGGATGATAATAATTGATGATGATGTCATGAGTATGCCCCCTCGGAAGCAAAATCAAAAGATAATGAGGGTTGTGCAGTGATTTTAGGCAAAATTTTTTTTGTAGCGATGATAAGTTATTTGAGCACAAAGATTAGTATTGAAGATTAAAATCAGAGTTGATTTGAGAATTAAATTGAGATTCAGCGTTGAGTGCAAAATGACTCAAAAAATTGACTTGAGGATGAAAGTGCTAAGTGGTCAATGTCGTGAAATTTCTATGAGAGAATTGATGTCCGATTTTTATTTTGATCCTGAAAATGGACTCAGGATAGTCGATTTATGAGCTCTTGATTTGATTTCATCGAACTTGTGTTGATTGATTATGAGATGTTCTATATGCTTTATTCTATATGTATTCATATCTTTTCAGTATAGATGAATGAATGCAAATGGAATATGGATGTTTATTTTTGTTTCTTTTTATGCAAATAAATGAGGAGAATGAGTAACTAGTAATGCAAATGTTTATTTTTCTTCATGCAATAATATGAATGCAAATAACTATAAAATAAAATGTATGGGTCTATATAAGATGCTCATGTATGCAGCTAACATCTCAATACACAAGTACTCGATCGGAAAAATGATGATGAAAAAGAGACCACTTAGCTAAGAAATGATGATGCTTCAAAATCTCATTCAAAAGATAAAGAGATCATTGTTATCATGCTGAAATGACTTTTAAATGCATAAAATTTAGAATGAATGCAACCTAAACCTAGTCACTAGATTTGGTGTGCTTAATTTTCATCATTGAGTGTTTTACAAACAGAGCAAGAAAAAAAGAGTTCCTTTCTTTTCATATGCAATATTAAGTATCTTGTCCGCAATGACCCTTTTTTTGTTCATATCCTTGGACAGATCATGCATGCATCTAGATTGCACATTAAATAAATTCCTTCAAACAGACAAAAAAATGACTCCAACATCCTTGTAGCATACAAATAAGAGGAGTCGACGTATGTGTGGCGATTTCACCTTCATGTGAAGGCACTTATCATAGACACCCAGCTAATTAGATGTTTCTAGATCATCAGTTTCATTCCTACAAGCTAGAAAACAAAGAAAAGTATTATGCCCCCAATCCTTGCTCCTCTTTGTCAAGATAGACTTCCTCGAGTTACTCAGAGGGAATAATAAGTGAAAGCCAATGTAAAAGACAACACACGAAAATTTCATGCATATCTCAAACAGTTTAGTGATTGTTTTTAGTAGTCTTGTTTTTCTTGTGTACTTAGTGATAAAACTCTTCAGTAGCTAGGAGACAGGTGACTGACTCAGAGTGGATGACCGGGTACCACTAACTGAAAGATGACTTGGTTGATACTGCTTAGGACATGTAAATTTCTCAGTCGATTACCCTAAGATTAAGACAATGATCAATTTCAAGCCATGAGGGTTCCAAAAAAGAACTAGGATGTCACGAAAGTGACTAAAAGATATGTACAAGATAAAGCAAAGATGTAGCATTTCAGTACAAGAGATAAGACTAACTTGGACAAAATCCAGCAACCATACTAATCTATGTCATTGTTTTGATTTGTGTGATCATTGATAGGAATGCCTGGTTTCAAAGAGTAAGTACCCCGTATAAGACCTGTCTAGTTTTGAGTGTACCCTTCCTTGTATAAGACATGTTGATGTTTGATAGATAGATTAACAAGACATGAGATAAGTTTGATTGCAAACTTTGAGAGTTTGTCTGATGTTGATTTAGTTTGATGGATAGTCTATGCTTTCTTGCTTTGATTTTTTTCAGTTTTTTTTTCTTTTTTTTTGATTTTGTGAGTTTTTTATTTATTTTTAGGATTTTGTTCAGGACATTTTATGATTTTTAGGAGTTTGTTCAGAACATTTTATGATTTTTAGGAGTTAGTTCAGGACATTTTATGGTTTTTTTTTAGGATTTTCTCAGTTATGCCACCACTATGCAGACCTATATGACATGGTGATCTGTAGAATGCATGTGGAGACAATGAATTTTTGATATGACCTATGTTAATGCAATATGCATGATGAAGATGCATTTCCTATTTGAACAAGGATGACTGTGTTTGTTTAACACTTCGTAATACACCAATTGAATTGGAGGTACAAAACATTTTATAGGTAAGCAGTCATTTGATCCTTAATGTCCCTTGGAACATCCAAATTAACACACTTAGTGACTAAGATTTATAAATGGAGACACAGAAAACTTCTCCATTGGTTCTTGAAACTTTGATCTTCTTTTGCCCATGTGAGTGCAAATGAGTTAATTCCTTCTCTTGTGTTCACTAAAGATCCTTAGCATCCTATATGGCCAGCTATGTGGATTATTCTAACTTCAAAAGCATCTCGAATAGAGCTTCGCTGCCAACAAGCTTTTAGAGCTCCGACGAGGTTATAGACTATAATTTCTTGAATATTGCTCCATTGCCAGTAGGCATCCATAGCCTTGATGGAGTTGCTTGCATGTTCCCATAGTTAAGCTTTTTGTCGCACTTGTATGCATGATATTTTGAGATGAATATTTGGCATAACACTTTTTTTTTTCTTGCCTTGACTTGTAAGTAATGAAACCTACTTGGGTGTGACAATTACAGTGGCGTTGAAGTAGAATTTTAGATTTTTCACTAGTCATATGATCAACTAGGTGTCTGGAATGAATTAGAGATTTTATTAATGTGTTTGAGATATAGCAATTGATATATTTTGGGTTAACAAGTCTCAAATAGTGAAATCACTACCCAACCATAAGCAAAGCGTTGTCATAGGGTAATGTTGAAAATTGATGACCTTATGACATCAAGGACTTCATGTCTGAATATCTAAGAAAGAAGACAACCCTTGTTTGTCTTGAATGCAAACAAATGATAAATGTGGACAATTGCCTTGTTTTATTAATGTTACTATACGAAAATGCATAAATTTTGCGAATGCGATGCATTTAAAAACTATATGCGATGCAGTGCTTTGAATAAAATGTTATACAATGTAGAAGCAAAACTTGAACTAACCCAGCCCTTAGATATAATATTGTTTAAGTTGCATGTTGTTCATAGGGATAGGGAGTTTTGTGTAGGTAGTTCATTTGTCTAGCATAAAGATGTCTTTCCAAGAAGGTCTCAGCTAAGTGTACATGTTCAACTTCTCCAATGTTGATTTCCTTAGTTTTTTGGATTTTGAGATGAAACTAGGGTAAAGTATTATGCAAAGGATTGGATGAGGGGTATGGAAGGATGAAAAGGGGGTTTTGGATAATGGATCAGATATTGAAAGTTTGGTGCATGAGCGAATGTAAACGTTTGCAGGATCACCATTGGCACACATCTTGAGGGATGGTGGATTGATGGAAGAAAAGTGGATCTCAAATTTTGAGATTTGGATGAAGGAACAATTGGGGATTTTGGGACATAAGGATCCAAAATGGATGAAGGAGGTGATGGAGAAATAGATTTGGAAGGTTTGGATGGAGGAACAACAATCTTGGCTGTTGATTTGGATTTTTCTTTAGACTGTTGTGCTTCAAGGAGATGCTTAGGGATCCACATGGTTTTTGACTTTTCATGCTTTTGCAGTTTCTTGGAACGCATTGCTTCTACAAGTGCCTTAGGAACCCATATAGATTTTGATTTTGCTTTATTTTTCTCAGTGGGCCTTTGTGTCCTTTTAGATGGATGGAAGGTACGCGAAGATGTGCACCTTTGTTGATCCTCTACAAGGGATGGAGGAATATAAGGTCCTAAAATGGATGGAAGAGATGAAGGGGAAGGCATGTACTTGGATTTTGGTTTAGTAGGGATACCAACATCTTGAGGAATGCCACTGAGGCCTTGAGGTGAACATGGAGGATTATGACAAGGAGATGAAGGTATACTTTGATCTTGATGTGAAAGAGGATCATTGGATAGAGTAGGAAGGGTGTTTGACTCTTCATTTTGAATAGGATCATTTGAAAAGGTGGAAGAGGCATCATGATCTTGTTTAGGAAGGATGAATTTCTCTTGATATGGAAGGGGATCATCTTGAAAGAAATGGAAAGGTATAACGGGATCATCATGGGATTCTAGGGAGGTAAGATCATTTTCAACCATTGGATGGGATTGAGGAGTTTTGGTGTCTTGATCTTGATTTATGATAGGACTTGTTTCTTCATTCTTCAAATTATCCTCCTGGCGTGGAACCACTTCTAAAGAAGGGATAGGATTTTGCATAGGCATAGGGGATTCTTGGAAAGTCTCCATATTTTGGCATGATGGGGAAGCAATTTGAGTGGGATTTTTTGGAATTGGGGTGTATGATGGCATAGGATCTGGGATTTTTAAATCTTTAGAGGAACTTGTATCAATATTGGCATTAACTTGGATTTCCATAGGAGATAGCCCTTGAAGGTAAACATGAGAAGTTTCATTGTTTGAAGGAGATGGTATGGATTGTTGCTGAGAAGTTTTAGGAGATGAAGGCATCATGGAAGAGATGGAGGCGACATGTGGGCCATTGCTAGACACAGGTTTATAATTTTGATCATGCTTGGAAATGACATCTGGTTTCTCCTTAGGTGAATTTTTAGGATCTTCAATTTTAATAACACCATCATCAAGGAGTTCTTGAATTTTATGTTTTAATTCCACACACATTGAAGTCTTATATTTGTTATGTCTATGATATGTACAGTAATTACTCAAAACTTCACATCCTCATATGGTTTTTTTAGGTAATATGATAAGATTATGATCAAGAAGCTCTTTCAAAGTCGACTCAATAGATTGCCCCAAAGGTGTAAACTGTCTATCTAGAGGATATTTGGAGGAAATGTATTTATGTCTTGGTGAAGGTGTCTTGTGAGATTGTTTGAGATTTGGCTTTTGATTGTCAATTATTTGCTGGTTTTTTATTGTCAAATCATATAATCATTTTAGCATTCCTTGAAGTTTCTCACTCTTGATATCATGCATTTGTTTTTCAAATGGAGTCATTGATTTATTTTGTTGGATTTCAATGTCATATATTTCTTTCTTGATATCTTGAATCATTTGAGCCAAGGTAGCCATGGGAATTGGAGCTAAGGTAGTCATTTATAATTGAGAAGTGTTACAGATGTCAAGGTTAGATCAAAGCTAGTTGTTTGTTGAGGCCAGAGGTTGATGTTCAAACTTATGCAGGTGAGATACACTGACTCTAATTTTGAGTCGAGGCTAAGTAGCCTAAGTGATACTCGAGAGTGAAGTTTGGACAACAGATTGGTTGATTGGATTAGGTTGATTGAGCTAGCTAAGAGGTAACCGACAAAATGGTGCAACACAGTTGCAGAAGGTGCACTACCTAGGTTCTTTATGCTCAGGATTATGATAACCAGTTTTATGCTCACTATAGACTGATTTGGGAAAATTTGATTGTTTTGACTGACAAGATCAGGAATTCGTATGACAGATTTTTTAGAACCAGATGATAGTTCAACAATTTCTAGACGATAAAGATAGTTTTTCGTACAAGTTGCTGCCTAAACTCATACGATAGTTTAATGGACTCCAGACGACAATCTATTGAATATGATTTGTATTCGTACGACAATATGTTAAAAGCCAAACAATGGTTCTTTAGACTCGTACACCATTTTTAGCAGAGCCAGATGACAAAATGGTAAGATCAATGAAAACTCATACGACAATACGTATGTAACAGGACGGCAATTCAACAAACTCGTACGATAGAGGATTGGATAGAGATGAGATTCTGATAGGCAGATTTTCAATGACTGACAAAGACCAGTTTTTGATAAGACTGAGTTTTTTTTTATGATTGACAGAGACCAGTTTTGGACACGGACAAAGTTTTGATCACTGAGTTGTTGATTTGTTTTCTCCAGTTTCAGTATTTTAGTTTCAGTTTGAAGGATGAAAACACATAAAACATGCAAGATGTATAATAATTCCAAGCATAACATGCTAACCTTACGAAAGTTGGCTAAGAGAAGAAAACCTTTGCTTGCAAACTTAGGTACACACCCAATAGCTAATCAAAATACGACCGTTGAGTCTCATGCAATGGATTCTCAACGTCGTATTAGCCAACTCCAAACGCTAAAGGGGACATGATATGGCAAGTGTCTTGGGAGAGCTACTATCTCTCTTGCACAAAGATTATCCCCCTTTTAGAGGTGAATTAGGTAGCTTCTATCTTATAGTTCTTAGTCAGGAATTCTGTTTGAAATTACCCCTTGAAGTCACGCAAGCATGATTGAGGCCTATAGCCCGACAAGGTACCTAAATAAGTTGTAGTCACGTAAACGTGATTGAGACCATGAGACCCTACAAAATGCTTGATACAAGAGATCTCAAAGAGAAAACTCAAATAATCCCGTCCTTTGATTCTTCTTAGGCAACTTGCAAGAACACCGTATTAGTAGTCATATTGTTTTTGATTCTTTGCCAGGTGTATGTTTGACTGATAAATTCTTTGACATGCATTCTGCAAGAAATTGATTAGGCTATAAAAATATCAGGTAGATAGAAGACAACTTAGGGTTAGTGTCAGTATCATCAAAGTTTAATTAAAGAAAAACCCTGAAAAGTAATTTGTTTTTCAAAAACTCCTAATCTAACTCCTCCAACCTGCAAGAAATTGTTAGAAACCTACAAGAAGAAAAAGTTAGTGAAATATCAAATCTCTTGGTGGGCTTACACAAGCCTAATTTCAAATCTTGGTTACAAATTTTTCACTCCTAATGCTGAAATGCCCTGAAATTTGACTAAATCTGAAATTTGGAAGATCCTCCAAAAACTAGATTTTGCATTATAACTCCTGGAGGTCCGAAACCCCTCTCAAAAATCTTGACAATATATATATTGACCTTCCACAAGCCTAATTTCAAGCAAACTCCTAAAAAAAAACTCTCTGTTTTTCATAAGACATAACAGTAACTCGTACGAGTATTCTCACTGAACCGAATGAGTAAACACAGAAGCAAATGACAAAGCAGTTACTTGTACGATGATTCCCACAGAGCCGAATGACAAAACACAAAATTAGATATCCAGAGCAGAAACTCATACGAGTATTCGCTCTGAAACGCACGATAAAAGACAGGTCTTGACAGAATATCATACGATGAAGGATATAGACTCGTATGATTTTTTCACAGAGGCTATACGAACGAGACCTGAAAGATAAATAAGTGATTTTGAGGCTGAAGGATTGAATTCTGAGCCCCATGGTGGGCACCAAAAATGTGTGTGTGAAAAGTGGATAAGGTATTTGTATTTTTATCTGAATACACAACACTTCAATTAAGTCATTAGATGCATGGTTAATAAATCAATAATCAATAATGAACAATAAACCATTACAAAGCAACCTATTGCCTTCTAGTAGATGTGAGTTTAGCCTTGCTCTCAGATTTCATATGCAATACCAGTGACTAGACAACACCTAAACGAAGGATTTTAAATCTATATGAGCATGAATTTGAGCTAAATGAATGCAAGATTTAAGCTAGATGAATGCAAGATTTAAGCTAGATATGCAAGATTTAAGCTAACATGATTTAAGCAATATTAAGCTAGATGATTTAATAAGGATGCAATAATTAATATGCAGATATCTGAATGCATAATCTTAATGAACCTAGAGCAAAAATAACATAATAATAATATATTCTCCAGGATCCTTGAATGAGAGATGAGAGCCTGAACTTATAGAAAATTCAGAGAGAAACCAACCACCGAGATCAATTAGCAATGAGCAATCAAGATTTTCCAAGAGGAAGCACAATCCAGGTGAATTGATGTGATTGGCTGCTTTTCTCAGTTTTAAAGGAAATTGAACTAAAATTAAGATAAAATAAAAAAAATTGATTTATTCTCTATTTCATTCAATTTTAATATTTATATATTTTAATTGCTTTCTCTGAGATTATTTATCAATTTTTAATTTGTTTTTCAAGATTATCTCCAATTGATTTCTTTTCTTAAATTTTAATTCCTTTTTCCAATTAATTCCTTTTTTGATGATTTATTGGCAAATTGATTTATTTAATTAAATATGCTAGGATATTCAATAAAATAAATAGGATAATTATTTAAAATGATTTACTTGGAATGATCAATTAATTAAATAAATATTTAATTAATATTGGGTGATTAACTTTGCCATGTGACATTGGTGATTCTAAAAATTAATTGATTAGGTTCTCAAGGTTGATTTAATTGCCTTTGGTTAGAACCTTGGTGACGTTGTCGAGATTAGGGGCTCATGGTTTAGATGACCATTTTTAGGGTATTACACTGTCAAGTTTGTATGTGCAGTTAAGTGGCTATGTACTTTGCAGGCCAAACATATTAGTTGTCCTGGGCACCGCCTCAGCTACAGCGCCCCAGGCAAACTTATTTTTGATTTCACCAAAATCAGAACCAAATAAACAATATCGCGTGAATTAGAGAGAGTTTGAAAAAATTGGAAAAAGTACAGGAGTAATGCAAACAACCATTTGCAAGAATTTGCAAGCATATTCCAGGTTCTTGATTTACCCCTCCAAACTTCTTCACTCCACTTTTAGTGTCAATTTATGAATTTATAGTTGTTTCTGAAGATCTATATGAAATAACATTAATTAATTTAATGATGATGATGGCCATGGTGATGAGAAGCCCAATCTAAGAGCAAAAAATTCAATTCTGGTAAAAATATATTGTCTCATCACTATTTTCATTAGCACCTTCGCCAGAGGAATATCTCCTTATTTTTTCTAGATGGAATCAAATGTTTCATTAGCTGGACACCCAATTCACATGAGGGATTTTCTTGGAGACTGCCTTAATGCATTTCTTGAGTGACTTTTTTAGATTTGATGGAGAAATAGTATCCCTTTGCATTCATGCTCTATAATGCTGAATATGTGCTTACTACAGTGGGGAATCTGGTTATCACTTGGGTTTATGCCAAGCAATTAGACAAGACAAAAATGACCCCTCTCCAAAATCCCGCAGCCTAAAGATTTTTAAATTGTTTCTCTTATTTCTTATTACATCAAAAATTTTGGATAGTATTCTTACATTTTTTGTAGTAGTTGATTAGTTGTCCTGTTTGCTCCGCCTTCTACTTTCTCTCTTCTGATTGGAAAAACCCCTCTTATTTAGGATCAAAGTAAAACATAAATAAAAAAAAAAAATGGATCTGTCCATGGAAAACATCAAAATTTAGGATTCCAAATATAGCATATGTATGTCATTCTTAAAAGAGGTAAAATATTGCATGTTTACTATGAATTAAAACTATTTCCCTTGGTAATTCAAAATTATATCCTCCAAAGTCCTCGATGATCCACTTAATGTTAGTTTAAAATGAGCTGAGAAGAACATAATATAAACATAAAATAGCAGAAAAGAAAATCGGATAACAAGAACACAAGACAAATTTATAGTGGTTCGACAATTGCTTACATCCACTCTCAAAGCAGGGATCTATCACATTAACCGATATTAATCTTACATGAACATACACATCTTATTTATACATTTATTGAGCCATGAACGAAGAGTTGGGGAAGCCAAACAATCATATGACTGTTGGGCTTCATATACCCAACAATCTCCCCTATGAAGCCCAATAGGCACAACCATGCACAACGACATCCCTGCTTCCAATTCAAGTCACATTGCATCCTTCTTACGAGATTTTAATTTTTCAAACTCTTGTTCATGCACACTACAGATTAATCTTCTCCAAGTTTTGTCTAGCTCAATAAAATCTATCAGTTGAACATCTTCGAAAAGAATTTCCTCCTATTTATGGGACATGTTAGGCATGATAAAATAATCTAAACCAGAGGGTGAATACATTCCATATGGTGGAATCGATGCAAATTTTGCTCTTTGTAATTCCTCCCTCCACAATTGTGCAAGCCAGACACACCACAACTCCTCCAACCACAATATCTCACTACACTCAAATCTCCCTTGCAACGCATCGTGCTTGGCTTTACAAGCCTTCTGCAAGAATAAAATATAGGAAAATCGAGCTTGGAGTCGCTCTGCCACCAAGTCCCACTTCTGCATGCCAAATTTCTTTCAAAAGTCAAATTCTAGTCCCTATCGATAAATAATGAAAGGGGAACTCTGTAATTTTCGCTGCATATCAAATCTATTTTTTGCATTATAACAATCTTGTGCAAGTGCAACCAAAGCTTCAATACCACCAGCCATGGCAATTGCTTCCCTATTTCTATCATCAAAGAACAAGTTCCAAAGGGCTTCAGTTGCCTCTAGCCTAACATCTTTATGATTTAAAATAGTCATATCCTCCTTTGGATTTTGATTTTGTGAATCGCTTTCTTCCTCTACACTTTCTTCCATGGTTGCATTATGCTCAGTTTTTAGTCCTGCAACCTTCATTCTAGAACTTCCCCAATAATCTGTAATGTTTAAATTTTTTGCAGGCTCCTCTATAGAAAATTGCAATCCTGTCCCACCCACATTGACATCCATTGTTGATATTTCCTGCTTATGAATCTCCTCAAGGTTATTGAGCTCTATGAAAAGGCGCTCCTCAAGCATCGGATTTGCATCAAAGAAATTCTCTTCCCCATCACTTTCCTCTCCCCGACTCAAGGTTTCCTTATCTTCATGACTCCCCTCATGAAGGGGCATGAAACCATGTACAAGGTTCGAAGGTCTGGGAGAGAAGTGTGCAATCAATGCATTCCGCTTTGCTTCTACTTCTGCAATCTTCATCAATAAATCATCGCTTCTGCAAACTGGCTCTTCTTCTTCAGGGTCATCCTCATTCACTAGATTCGAGACTACATCCTTCTCACTCCAAGAGGAATCCCCCTCATCTTGGAAGGGAAACAAACCAATCTCTTTTGCTTCAAACAATGAATACAACAAACCCTCTTCTTCTTCAGCTGAAGTCTCCTCCTTTTCCCAACCATCCCACCAATGATGTTTGGTTTCAACCTCTACTTGGACATCATTCTCTACTGAGTCTAGACTGGCAATAAATTTTTCAATTACTGATTTGGCTTCATCATCTGATTCGGCCTCATCATCTGAAACTTCAGCTCGTTTGTTGATAACATAAAAGCACCCAACTCTAGGATCAAACACAAAGTAAGGGCACCCATATCCTGGATCAACTATCCAATCGGATCCCATCTCTGCTCAACATTTCACCATAGCTCTGATACCAATTGTTAGTTTAAAATGAGCAAAGAAGAACAAAAGATAAACACAAAATAGCAAAAAAGAAAATCAAACAACAAGAATGCGAGACAAATTTATAGTGGTTCGACAATTGCCTACATCCACTCTCAAAACAAGGATCTATCACATTAACCAATATCAATCTTACATAACCATATGCATCTTATTTATACATTTACTCAACCATATTGAACGAAGAGTTGGGGAAGCCAAACAGTCATATGACCGTTGGGCTTCATATACCCAACACTTATAACATCATCTTGCATTTGAGTAAAGTATCAGATTTTCAAAATGGAAAGATTTCGCATTTGAGTAAAACTTCAGATTTCCAAAATTGAAAGTAAATGTGGTTAGATATTTGCCAACCTGTACAACAACAATAAGGACCATGGTAGTACATTGAAACATTTCTGCTGTTGAGACGGGTTTCATTGTATTTTAGTAAAAATTTACAATTCCCAGATTATAAAGTATATGCTACCAGAAAGAACATTTGGAGACATTAAATCATTATTTTGGCAAACTAGGTATCACTAAAAATGCCCCAGTATAGCAGGAAAAGTCTTCTTGGATGACCTGTTTTTGGTAGCCTCACTAATTTTAGTGGCGTTGATGTACTGGGATTTGTTGTAAGGCTTGCAATTGAACTTAAAGGAGTTCATAATCCTAGTCAGCTCCCCTACTTCACTCAATTTCTTAAGCTGAGTTAACATTATTTTCTTGATATTAATGTTGTTGTTTATTCTTAGTGAAGCTCCACGTGCCCTGTTTATGCACAACACTTTTACATGAAATTAGAATAGCCCATTCATGTGTCTTACATGCTGCCCACATTTTTACAATATATTTTAATAATTTTTATTAAAATAGTTGTTTGAAGTATACTTTAAAAAAAAAAATCCTCTTTTTACATCTATTAGGGTTCAGTGGCACCCATATCCATGGGCACAATTAGGGTTCTTACTACCCAACACTCTATCTGAAAGCCATCTTGAATGCTGTGTCATTTTGTTTTTCACTCAGAATGGCATGGTATATGGAACCTCTTCCCCTTCACAGGGAATTCCATTCATGTTGGATAGATAAGCCAATATCATTAAGAGTGATAATTCTTGCTTCAAAATCCTATTGATTAGTTAAGTGGTAGCTCACCTTGGCCTTAGGAAGACTAAATAAATAGGGCTCTGAAATTTTTCTTTCTGGAACAACCAATTTTCTTACAACATCACAACAATCATCTTTCATATAAAATGTTGTTTTACCTCTTAATAATTTATGGAAAACAATCTAACAATATCATATTCTTCTTTTGAAAACAATGGAAAAATCTATACTACATGAAATCATTTTAAAAGAAGGCCAACCTATAGTATCAATGAAGTCTTGTAATGATCTCATTGTTAGATTGAAGCCATGTCAGAAAATAGACTGATGAAATATTATGTTCTTATAAATCATCAAAGAATGGAATAGGCGTGATAAGTAATATTTATATCACATGCAATTGCTTGTGATTGAAGTTGAGTTTGACGTGAATTTGAGCTTGAGAAACGTGGGTTCATTTATTTAACAATAACAACAAAATTTAAAAATTCCAGGCTTAAAAAATTTCCAACTATTTAATAGTTGTAACCTAGATGCACTCTTTGAAATTTCATGTTTTTGAACTATTTTCAATTGGCATTCATCGTTACAAGACAAAGAGGGGAAACTAACATATATCAATGAATAAAACCTATCAAACATCTTGCCATTCCCTCTGTTGGTGGCAACCCTTGAAGGCAAGAAAGCACAATCATACTTGGATCTAATGCCTCCTCCTTCTACTATGGTGTTTTACATGTAGAGTCCCAAACAATAGTTGGGATTAGTAAAATCACAAAGCCAAACAAAAATCCTTGACTTGTAGAGAAAGCCAAATTTTGGATAACTTACATTACACGACCTTGTGAATATCACAGATGGTTGGAAAGATTTTAAAGCTATTTTTTATGAATCCAGTGGGGGTCACTGAACAAAGAATCGCTAACCTCTTCAACATTCATTCATGATTTAAGGTTCTCTTAGTAGTAACAACCACACCAATTACATTACAATTACTAATGTTGGAACCATTGTCCAGTTGCATTCGGAGTTATCTTCTAGCAAACTTCTATAATTTGCACTTATTTCTTTTCATATGCCTAGTACAAAGAAGAAAATAAGGCCGTAATATCTGTAATTTACTAGCATTATACCTAAAAGACATGCATAAAGATACATGGTAGGCACACAATGTATTTAGGCAGCCAACAAGACATGCAAGAAGATATGTGGATGACACACAATGCATTTAGGTAGCCAACTTAAGTGTGGCGTGTATTGAGAGGTGTGAAACTCCAGTTGTATTCTCATATCTCGTCATTGGAATTGGTCTCATAGACATGATAAAAAATACTATTGGCGTAACCATTGCACCTCATTTAGGTACAAGTGGTAGTATTAAATACTAGCAGTTGGACCTCATGAAGGTCCAATTTTTATTGCCAATAGCAATTAGACCTATTGTTGTTATCTCTTGGTTTGCTTCCTCAATCCACAAAGATCAGAAAGAAGGTTTTGAAGAACAAAAATTGTGGAGTATGAACATTCACAAAAGTGGCTAATAATTAAAATCTGATAACTAAATTTGTAGCCATCAACAAATAACTGCAAGGTGTTAAAGCATACATCCAATATTGTCCATTATGAAATGTCATCATGCAAACAAACTGTTATTTGATCTGAGACAACGAGTTAATTTTGCATATAAAGAAAGCTTATACAAGTGCAATGCTAATGATAGAGAGGACAAATCCCCAGAACCAACCCTTATTGTCTTGTACCCACACTACAAATGTTACTTCTAGCAATGAACCCACACACATGCTGAACAAAAACCAGTTGAAGAAATTTGATCTCATCTTTCTCTCTTTTCCATCATTCTCATCAAATTGTTCTACCCCATGAATAGGCAAAGAGTGCTTAATGCCTCCAACACCAAGAGCCACGAGATACAGACCAGTGTAGAGAATTATAGCTTGTCCACCTTCCACCTACTTGCAAATCCTGGCTTTAGTGAAGGAAAATGTGCTTGTACTATTAATAACACCCAACCCTGCATATTTCATGAATATAATATCAGAATCTAAACAAGTTTGAATATTTCATGGATGTAGACTAAGAATGAAAATAAACTGCACAATTCAAGAGAAGCTTGAAGAGAAAGAATAAAGAGAAGTGGACTTACTAGGACCTCTACGACTGCAAATATTATTTAAAAAATGAAGAAGATCGATACTTATAATTTTACAATTTCTTAAACTTTCTTAACATCCTGATCCGATATATTGATACTAAAAAATCACACAACCAAATTCAACATTTTTCCGAATGCTTACAGAGAACAAAAGTTGTAGCAAGGATTCCACCATGTTTGGATTTATCCACAGGTTTGTTTCCCCAGTCCACATATTCCTCTAGCTGGTGTGCTTCACCTCGTTCAGTTTCTTGTACGATTCGTTAGTTTTCATGGAGTAAATCATAATTTCTACATCAATAAAATCAATGAAATCTAGGCCTTCAAATCATGTTTCTAGAGAAGGAACAGAGTCGGCATACCATTATAATTTTTAACAGCAGGGCCTAGTTAATTTTTGAAACAAAGTTGCACTGGAGTTGAAGGGCATTTAAAGTTTCTCTATGTATAGGTGTTGGAATTTTGTGGGTATCCGGTCTGATAAATAAAGGAGAAGACGTTCTATTCTTTACATAGCACTTGAACATTGATAAAAAATAAACAATTAACACTTTTCTCAGTCTAATGATGGTAAAAATAACAAAGAATTCTGGCTAGTTACTATGAATTTCAATAGAATTCAAATATCTATGAGGCGGAAGGGGTAGGAAAAGAAACTCAACATTTATTAAATAAAACTAAACTGCTTGCAAAAGAAAATTGGTCATTTTAGGCTGAAGACAGGCTTTAGATACAAGTTGAAGCTTTAGTTCAATGGTTGAATGAAAATTGGAAAAGAAGAATTTTTTTTTTTAATGGAAATTTTTTCAATAATTTAATTCTGGATACAGATTCCTTGGGCTGGAAAAATAGGAATAGTTAAATCCAATGAAAAAAGATAGATTGAAAGTACACATAGGAGGAGAAGCTATCCAACTAAGAATTACATAGTACAAAATCTCCAAGCATGGAGTAGAAATTATGTGCAAAGGGTTTTTACATCGAGTGTGGATTATTGACTTTCAATATTGTCCAGTCTTTCATGAATACCTTTAGTCTCGAATGCCATTACTATCAGATGCCTGAGAAGTGAGCACAAAGTAGAGCACATTCATGAAATCAGGGGTGAGTGACATACCAATTTACATAGGGAATATTAGCCACTCTAAAAATGTCCTCAAACTATATGGGATTCTGGAAGCTTTGCCCTAAAAATTCCATTGAAAGAGGTACCTGGAGGAGCAGTATAGTCTAACAACATTTCATGTGTAGATATATTCTAACCTGTCGAAAAGTTGTACATTGATGAATGCAAATATTTGAATGAAGATTTTATTGACCGTTGCATACCTTTTTTTTATCTAGACAGTTGTTGCAGTCGAGCTTCTTCCTTTTTCCTTAGTACTGTGTATGGATTGTTTTCCATTTTTGCGTACTGCTCGTAGGAGAATGCCTGGTCAATCCGGAGGTCTTCCAAGGATTTCACTCTGGAGACTGCAGTAAATGTTAGACCTTGTCTTTCTATTGCATTGATATTGATGGTTGCCTTCTGTAGTGTTAAACCTTGAGCTTTATGTATGGTCATAGCCCATGCCATTTTTATTGGTAGTTGCCTAAGGTTGCCTAGTGATACTGGTGTTATGGGTACAAGTTTGGGGTCATTTGGGTGCCACTGGGGACCACTATAGCTATCAAATTTGACCATGATATACATTGGAATGTTAGGTGGCTTGGAATTAGAGCTATAAATTATTTTAATTATCTCACCAAGAGCTCCATTGACAAGTCCTGTTTGTGTCCATATGTTAGTTGTGAGCATGATTCGTTGGCCTGGTGACAGTAGGACTTGCTTTTCAAGTTGTTCATTGTCAGCGTCAATAGCTATTTTGCTTGTAGTTGTTGTAGCTCTACTTATTGCAATTGGATGATTTAATTCCTTTAGCATTCATTTATTGTGAAGGGTTACCATACCATGAGTAGCAAAGAGGTGGACTGCAGTATCAAATTGCTCATTCATAGCTGGCACTAGCTGGCCTTTTGTTCATGTCATCAAGCTCTGCCAATCTTCTTGGGTTGGGTGTGCACTATGTATGTTTAGTAGTGTTTGGCGGAATTGTGATTGCTTTAGAGATTCCCCTTGTTGGCGAAACATCATTTTCAGGGTGATAATTGTTGTGAATTGGTTCCATAGTGTTACGGAATTTGAGTGTGATGTGTATATTGGTCTATCCATTATAGGTGGTAGTTAGGGGAGGTCTCCAATGAAATTCATAGATACGCCTCCAAAGTATGAATGTTTATGATGAGGGAAAGCTTCACAAAGTTGGCTGTCTATTTTCAATAATAGTTTCGGACCTATAAAGCTCATCTCATCAATGAGTATATATCTTATGTCCTTCAACTTTTCTTGGAATATTGTCAGTTCTTGGCCATGTAGTGGTTGCATTTCTTTGATTGGGATTCATAGTGTTGAATGAATAGTTTTCGCATGAATGTTAAATGCAGCAATTCCAGTAGGAGCTAGTACGAGTATTGGGTTTTTCTGTTGTGGTGAATTTTCATGTAGCATATTTTTTATACAATTGATCAAGTATGATTTTCCTGTACCCGCAGTTCCTTGTATGATCATGTGTAATGGTTTGTTGGACACACTGGTGTTATGATTTGAGACTACAAAAAGTGCTTTCTTTTGTTCCATTGATAGGGTATCGATGGGTGTATACTTTCTTGTTGGTACATGTTCGTCTTGGTTGGTTGTTTTCTGTATATTTGTAAATTGTGATGCAATATCGTGCAATTCATGTGGTACTTTGGTTTCCACCCAATTATGGTTGGTGTCAAATTCACATTAGCCTAGTAATTGAAGTTCATCCAAATTGTTGTTGATTGTATGCCTCATTCTTGAAAGTAGTTCCCACTCGTTCATCTTTGATGTGATAGTTATATTTGTTTCATCTTCGTTGTTTTCTTCTTCTTGGGGGCTAGCATTTTCTTCGATGTGTCAGATAATATGCCATACATCATATTTTTTTACATTCATTTGATGCCAATTGGTGATTATTGTGTCCTTGGTAACTCCTATATCAGTTGTAATATTTTGAAAGTGTTTATATAGGAGCAATTCACTCCAGTAAAATGTTTCAAAATGTTTTGAGTCTTCGTTGGGTATACTATGGAATTTTGGGTAAATATTAACAATGGTTTGTATTGTTCTCTCTTTCCATTTGCATGATTTATGACTTGGAATGTAGGTGTAAGATCTTGCAGATTCGAGTAATGTGATTGTCTCTAGCTTTGGAGGGCGGCCCATATAGGAGCGTAAGTAACTGTTTTCTACGATAGTCTCATTTTGTGTTTTAGTTAATCGGTGTAGCACTTTCCATCCAACATTTAAAGTTGTAAATGGTTTGTTACAAACAACAAGGCGTAATTTTTTCAGCATATGGCAAGTTTCTTGTGCACCAATGTCACATTTTGCTACAATCTCTGTCATGAATCTTCGATATGCTGCAACTGCTGGGTCATCTCTTTTTTGCATTGTGGATATTCTTGTTAGCATAGCAGTACAACTTTCAGATGTTCTCTCTGCTTTTGATGCATATTTGGCAATGTATTTCAGTACAAGTTCGCGTGATACGACAGGTTGGCAATCGATATTAGCTCTCCATATTGAAATCATTTCTGGGTTGTGGATGTTGAGTCTATCATTGTTCCTTGCAGGTTCATATTTCTTTGTGCCCGTGTCATCACATAATAAGATAGAGGTACATTGTTCTTTCCATGGAGCTTTATATCGGCATTCTAGTTTTCTACCCTTCTTCCATAAGCATGTGCTCTCTCTGCATTTTGTGTGTCTTTGCACACGGTTCACTAACTATTCATAATCATCTAATGGATTTGTAGCTACTATGTCTATTGTGTTTAGGAGGCATGGATCGTCACGTGGAGATTAGTATATCTGGTTGTTCCTATGTGTTGTTGCACGAGGGTTCCAAGCGCTTACATACTTATTGTATGCGGGAAAAGCGGGATGATGAAACTTAAAATGTAAAATAAATGAAGTTCAAAGAGGCTTGTCCACACACCCACAGGACTTCTTGGTGCAAGTTATGGAGTCATGAAGAATGACTCAACTTCCCAAGGTTGGTTCCATGGTTCTCTATCTCACAAGGTCCCTCAAGCCAATGCCTTTTCTCTTAGATCACTGAGCAAAGTGGCTTTGGGATGACAAATGCAAGAATGAGGGATGCTTATGATTGATTTAGTTATGAAAATGCATCCAATCTATGCATGATTCTACAAATGCAATAAACTAGATTTATAAGATGACAAGATTAGTAGCAATACTATCCTAACATGATATACTAGTTTATGAGTTAAGCTAATGATAAAGGAATAGTCTAAAATGCTTATTAGATTAATTCCTATTACAAAGAGAAGCTAGATGTGTTAATAAAATTGAGCATAAATGAGATACTAAAAGCTTGCATGGATCCCTAAAACGGAGGAATGAGAGCTCTATTTATAGTGAAAATAGGGCAATGGATGGTCAAGATTGAAAGAGTTAATCAAGGGTCAAGTTTGAAAGTTGTCAATCCATGTTTTCAATTTTCACCAATGAAATGGTGACAATTGTCAACATAAGGCTGGTTGAGAGGAGAGGTAAGAAGCATTAAATGCTTGAGAAGACCTCATGGTTACCCTAGGAGGTAAGGGTTAAGGTTAGGTTAGGGTTATCCATTGGATAAAGCTTTTACCCAAGGGGTAAACTCTTGTGCAAAAGTTAAAGGAATAACCATGGTCAAAGCAATAAATGCTTGATGAGACCCTTGGGTTAGATGGAGATTAAGTTAGTCAAAAAGTCTCTAACCATGCCACTAAGGGTTAGTTAACCATTAATGGTTTGAAGACTTTGGGGACAAATTTGTAAGAGTCCTTCCAAATTTGGGGGTATTCAACAAGTTAGCTTGTTGAATGGATAAAGGCTTTAATGCCTTTTGAAGACTTTACTCCAAATTTGAGAAGTGACCTCCTCAATTTTAGGGAAAGGGGATAATGGACGAGTTTAGGCTAATTGATTAGGATTAGATGGATTCTACAAGAAATTAGGAATAGGGTTTAGGATGCAAGTGGGAGATGTAGGAAAATGCAAGTGGGTGAGGGAAAATAGAATTAATTAAAATAAATTACTTTATTTCAATTTGGTTGTAATTTGGGAAATTGAATAAATTAGATTTATTCAATTTGTGGTAAACTATTAATTAAATGTAAATTTAATTAAAAGACAAGAAGATGGGTTTTAATTAAATAAAGTGATTTATTTAATTAAATGACAAAAAGGGCTTAAGTGAATTTAATTAAATAAATTGAATAATTTACTTAATTAAATAGAGGAATGTAGGTGATTTAGTTAAATTAGATTTAACTAAAATAGAGGAATGAACATAAAATATTCATTTAGGAATATGGTCATTTTTATACATCTACATTTTGCCCCTCTTTGAAGTGACGTGTGTGCACATGTTGATTCAAAGAAAATGATGTGTCATCATGATTTAGTTATGATCAATTTTTATGTTGTTTTGAGATTTTCATGTCGTGCCCCAGATTTGATAAACGATGTTGATAATGCCCCCTTGGGAGATGAATCAAAAATTTTGAAAATTTGATTTGTTTTAGATAATTTTGATAAATTTCATTGCATTGTAAAATTTTGTCTATGTTGAATGTGGTAATTTGATTCATCTTCTGATATTGCCATTTGGTAGGGTTGTAGGAGACATCACGAGCAATTTTACGCGTCACTCCATGTAACCCTAATTTTGATTTTTCCTATAAAAGGGAAAAAGTGATTTCTTTTGTCTCATTTGTGCTTGTTGACCTTGGAGAAAGTGATTTTTGGAGAGAAGTCAACATGTCGGTTCCTTATGCTACACATCAATTCGAGTGTGTTCAGAGGTATCGGAGGCCGGTCGCATATGGACCACTAGTAAGCCAATCATTTTGACCCCTTTTGGATATTTTATTTTGTCATTTTTGATCATTTTTTCAATTTTGTCATGCAGTTTTGGCGGTTTAGCACGTAGGGGTCAAGAAATAGCACATACGATAGGTTTCGTAGCGCATAGGGTTTAATGAATAGGGCAGCGTCCGAAAAGTGTAGGGTAGCACATCAACAAGTTAGGATAGCACTTAGAGATAGGTTAGTGCATCGGGAACACAGGGTAGCGCAAAGGGTAAAACAGATAGCGCATAGGAGATACCTAGCGTATAGGGTTTCTAGGAGGTCGCATGGGTAGGGCTAGATAGCGCGTAGGTATGACTTAGCGCATAGGGATAGATATGTAGTGCAAGAGCAGGATAGAATAGCGGATAGGGTAGTTTAACACTTAGGGTTAGTTAGGTGGCGCTTTGGAAGAAAAGGGTAGCACATAGGTTTTGGCTAGCGTATAGGGTAGATTTAGCAGCGCTTAGCAAGGATAGGGTAGCATGTGATAAGCAGTTTAGTGCGTAGACAAGATTGGTTAGCGCATAGGGAAAAATTTTGGTATAGTGTGATTTTGTGAATGAAGAAAATTGGTAGGTTGATGCCAGCTCTGCCAGGATAGGTGCAAATTGTCAGTCTGCGTATGAGTTGTCCAATATGAGTTCTGATATAACTTGATTTGATTTGCGATTTTTTAAGTTGATATAGATTTGACGCGGATTTAATATGTTGTGGTTTTTGATTATGAATTGTGGATCTTGAGTTGTTTTACAAGCTACATTGATTGTGGAACTTGAGTTGTTTTACAAGTTGATATGGATGTGAAACTTGAGTTGTGTTACAGGTTGATATGAAACTTGAGTTGTGTTACAAGTTGATATGATTGATATTATGTGGAACTTGATTTAGATTGTCAAATTTTTCAAGTTTTTGATATGAATTTGATTTTGGTATCTATGTTTGGATGAGGAGACTGATATTGGACTTGTTTCCCTTTTTGACAGGAGCGTCTTGGAGTGGTTCAGTCATGTGAGCGATTTTTGAGACCATGGTCATTGATACCATGATTGACGTAGGTAGATAGAGACATTATTGAGAGGTGTGGCCTGACCTCATTGTTAGATATGCCTCGGTTTATTGTGAACCGGGGTTTATTGACAACATTGGCGGAGAGGTGGCATAGTGATACGAACACCTTACATTTAGTGACAGGTGAGATTACAGTGATGCCTGAGGATTGTTACCGGATTCTATGGATTCCTGTGGTAGGTGCATTGCTACCCTATGAGTAGATGAAGGAGGGTGGGATTGAGGCACTTCGTCGAATCTCGCAGGATGATACTGTTTGCGGGTATGAGATCCCCTGGCAGGAGTTTTTGGATTTGGATTACGCTCCTCTACCATCAGTGTTGGCAGGTTTTATAGGTGGTTTCCTATGTCTCAATCGTAGGTCGAAGGGACTAGCAGTGGGGTGGGGATTGGTTCTAGAGGATATGGTGACATAGGGTCACCGATTTGCATGGGGGTCGGCTATGCTGGCCCACTTATATAGGGATTTACATCAGGTGGTATACCTAGGTTATGACAGTTTATTAGTTGGAGTGACACTACTATAGGTATGGGCGTGGGAGCATATTCCCGTAGCTAGGCCATTGGCGGACAAAGATAGGCTTGTTGGGTGTGCGTATGGATATGGATATAAAGGGATAGTTGTCCAACGTAGGCTGGGCAAACTAGAGCAATAGAGGAGAGTGTTAGATGATATTGATACGGTTGTCTGGTGACCATATACAGGTTGCGAGGTATGGGCCGAGGATGGGATGGAGATGCCTTACGTTTATATGACCAAATATTTGATAGGGCAGACGCCCTTTGTTATTGAGAGGTTTCTACATAGTTGGGTGTTGCGATAGTATGATCGACAATAGGGGATTCCACAGGGAGCATGCCTATATGCTTGATGGAGACAAGACATTCTAGATTGGGGACCTATGATTGATAGCACAACGGTCATGGAGGAGTTATTTCATTTAGCCGACTAGATTTGGGATTATGCCCCTGCAATAGTGGATGCAGGGATGAGTGACGAGTTCGTAGGATTGTTCGCAGCACATGTAGTGGCCAGGATATCAGATCTAGCTGAGATGATTCTGGCTTTTGATGATGATGAGGAGGTAGATGAGGGAGGTGGTGATGGAGGAGGAGGTGATGGCGGAGATGGTGGAGGAGGTGGCCGAGGTCGACGAGGAGATAGAGGGAGATTGGATCGGGGGAGGAGAGGAGATAGGGGTGGTGATGGTGGTGATAGGGGGATATGGGGGGAGAGAGCTGTGCGGCGGGCTGTGATGGATAGAGGGAGAGGAGGGTTGGCTATTAGAGCCGAGGGTGAGGTGAGGGTGGGGGAGGTGATAGTGGTAGTGGGAGGGTATGATGACGTTAGATGACCAGCCCAGAGGAGGAGGTCAGATGTGCTACCTCCACCAGCACTGAGGACAGGTAGAGGGACAGGGGTACCCCTTCACAGGTACCCTTGCAGATGTGGATTCCGATGCATTTGGAGGATGCGCAGATTAGATCTCTGCAGTTGTCAGTGCAGCAGTTGCAGACATATTTGTTGGCACATCAGCATTAGATTACTCAGCTGACCACAGAGCATGATACTGAGATAGAGCGGCAAGGTTGAGCAGAGGAGCTCGCAGCGAGTTTGCAGAGAGCTGCAGTAGATGGTCTAATGAGAGACACCTTGAGAGAGATGGCTTTGAGAGCCAAGGAGGCAAAGTATTACCAACGTCATTATGAGGATGCGGTGCCTAGGGAGCATTGAGTGCAGAGTTTTATAGTGTCGAGATCGAGTCGATCTCGAGATACTAGGTCGAGGATAGAGAGTAGAGGCGTGACAGGGCCTCCTAGACAGGATCCACCTGGAGATCCAGGTGCTGGTACATCTACAGTGAGACCGTCTCCTTCAGGAGATAGTCATACCTGAGACACATTGTCTTTATTGTATTTTGATCATTTTATATTGGCATAGACATGACATATTTTGTACATTGATCATTTTTTTAGATATATATACGACACCATTTTCTTTGATCCTCATGTGATGTGTTATGGATTATGCTTTCTACATGCTTTTGTTTATTCTATGATGGTGCAATTCTTGTATGTGATGTGATATGTGATGAATATGATGTGATAATGCATGATGTTGTAAGATGTATCTTGAAAATGAGATGTATGATAATGATATGCTGTGAGATGTATCTTGAAAATGAGATGTATGATAATGATATGCTGTGAGATGTATCTTGAAAATGAGATGTATGATAATGATATGCTGTGAGATGTATCTTGAAAATGAGATGTATGATAATGATATGTTGTGAGATGTATCTTGAAAATGAGATGTATGATAATGATATGCTGTGAGATGTATCTTGAAAATGAGATGTATGATAATGATATGCTGTGAGAATTATGCCAGATTTACAATGATATGCAACTAATTGATTTTGATATGCAACTAATTGTAAAATGATATGCAACTAAGTGATTTGAGTAGCCTCATTCTGTAATTGTCATCCCTATATAGCCACATGTTGTTTGCTTTCTTTATATGTATCATCATTGAGCATTGATTAAATTTGGGATATGTTGAAAATTTATACAAGCATAATGGTATATTTGAACCATAATGACTTGAGAAAAATTTACATGGTTTTTGATTTTGCAAGATAGCACAAGCGTCAAGGTATAATTGAACCAGGATGACCTAAGTGCGAATTGCGTAGAAACAGACAAGATTAAATCATGTGTATGCATAAAGTGGAATCATGTCTTTAGTGATATGTTGTGAATCACATCTTGAGACAAGTATTTACATAGTACAGATGATCGCCTCACAGACAGAAAACTAAGAAAATATTGGAATCCCCACGACATTCTCTAGCTTTGAAGCTTTGGTGAGAAAATATAGAGGATCCAACAATTCAAAAAGTTCAAGTACAAAACTAGTCAAAAATTTATGCAAGATGTAACATTTGATACTTCAGAAAATCATCCATCATATTTTGTGAATCTTGTTTAAGCGATCAATGTTTTGCTTTGTGATTGTGCGAGTGCAGTTTGCTGGATATGATGTTCTGAGTTTGCGAAAAGTTTTGACGGCTTGAATGTGCTACAAGTTTATACTGCCCCTAGTCAAGTGTGCTTCTAAATGTGGATTGTACAGTGATTACCAAGCCATGGTGAGATGCGGTGAAAAGATATGCGGATAAACCAGGATAGTGACTACACTAAGTATGTCCTGGATGGATATTGTGATAAAAATGTCGGGTGATGGTCGAGAGTGCTTTATTGTTGATATAATGGTATGGATATAGATAGAGGAGCTATCCTCTCACAATAGTGCCTATTGCCAAGTTTTCACCATTTGCTTTTATTGTACCTTTTTATTTACCTTTTTCTTGATTTTTTTATATTTTATTTATTTATTTATTTTTTCCGGGCATTAGATTACTCAAGTGTAGTATTTCTTTAGATGGATGTTGTTAGTTGGTTCATCGAGCACATCTCCTTCTGAAGTTGTTAGCTGATAGGCGCCTGATCCATAAGGCGATATAATGACATAGGGACCTAACCAATTAGGTTCAAATTTCCCTTTCTTTTCCCGATCTTGTTGATTCCTAGGATTTTCCTTGAGTACTAGGTCACCAATTTTAAATTTTTTTGGAATGACCTTGTGGTTGTAGCTCCTGCACATACGTTGCTGATAGGCTTTGAGATGAGTGTAGGCACGTTGATGTCTTTCATCTAGAAGCTTGAGCTCTTGCAGTCGGTTAGCTCGATGCTCTTCATCTGGAATTAGGCCTTTTAAAGAGACTCTGAGAGATGAAATTTCTACCTCCAAGGGTAAAATTGCCTCTAATCCATATACCAATGAATATGGTGTAGCTCCTATAGGTGTGCGGATGCTAGTTCTATATGCCCAAAGTGCTGGATTGAGTTGTACATGCCAATCTTTGCCTACATCATTCACTGTTTTCTTTAGGATTTTTAATATTGTCTTGTTGGATGCTTCTGCTTGACCATTTCCCTATGGGTAGTAAGGTGTAGAAAAACAGTGTTGGATTTTGAATTTTTCACATAGTTCTCGTACATCTTGGTTTTTGAAAGGTCATCCTTTATATGTGATGATGGAACTTGGAATGCCATATCTGCAGATCAGATAATTCAGGATAAAAGAGACAATTTGTTTCCCAGTCACTATGGTCATGGGGACTACTTCAATCCATTTGGTAAAGTATTCTATTGTAGTTATAATGAGCTTATGTCCATTTGAAGATGAAGGATGAATTTTGCCAACTAAGTCTAGTCCCCACTGGCAAAAGGGCCAGGATGTTATGAATGACTACAGTTCCTATGCTGGTGCATGTATAAGATTGCCATGGATTTGGCATTTAGGACACTTCTTTGCAAAGTGGTAAGAGTCTTTTTCCATTGTCGACCAGTAATATCCCATTCTTTGAAGCTTTTTAGCAAGAGTAGTACCACTTGAATGTGTGCCACAGATACCTTCGTGAAGCTCGTGTAAAGCAAAGTCAGATTCATTATGATCAAGGCAATGAAGAAGAGTACCATCTAGACCTCGATGGTACAAAGTATCAGCAGTAAGAGTATAACGGGCGACTTGCCGGATAAAGTTACATTTTTGATTTCGGGATAGGTCAATGGGTAGGATATTGTTCTTAAGATAGTCGTATATTGTTCCATATAATAGAGAGTCGGAACTAGTCAAGGAATAGATAACATGGGATTCAGAATGGTCATAGGCTGGGGAGAACAATTACTCTACCAGAAACTCGTAACAATTTTGTTGCTTTTGAATTTATAGTAGTGAAGTGATAGTAGCCATTGCACTAGCTTCTCTATTATCCAACCTTGGTATTTGCTCGAAGGTGATGTGTATAAAATATTGTTTAAAATCATCCACCATTCACTTGTATGGTAGTAGCTTGTCGTCCTTTGTTTGATAGTCATTGTTGATTTGATTAATGACTAGTTGTGAGTCTCCGTAGACTTTTAATTCTGTGATCCTCCATTCTACGACCATTTTGATGCCTATAACCAATGCCTCATATTTAGCAGTGTTATTTGTGCATGGAAACATAAGCCTATATGATCTTGGTATAGTGTGTCCTTCAGGAGTAATGAACAAAATGCCAGCACCTGAGCCATGTTGTGTGTAGGATCCATCAAAATATAAGGTCCATTGTTTGGTGGAGATAGAAAGAACGTCTCTGTCTAGAAATTCGATCTCCATAGTTTGTTTTCCCGGTAGTGGTGCTTCTGCTAGTTAATTTGCAATTGTTTGTCTTTTGATAGCTCTTTGTTTTGTGTAGTGGATATCAAATTCACTGAGGATCATGACCCACTTAGCCAATCTGCTTATAAGAGCTGCTTTACTGAGTAACTATGTGAGAGGATCAATTTTTGCAACTAGCTTAATTGTGTGAGCTAGCATGTAGTTCTAGACTTTTTGAGAGACAAATACCACTGTTAGACAAGCTTTCTCAATGAATGTAGAGTTGAGTTCATATCCGTTCAATGTCCTGCTGATATAATAGATAGCTCGCTCTTTGCCCTGTTGATCTTCTTGTGCTAACAATTCCCCCAGTGAAATGTTTGTTGTTGAAATGTAGAGGACGAGTGGCTTCCCTGCTATTGGTGGTACTAGAACTAGCGGGTTCATTAGATACTGCTTGATTTGATAAAAGGATTCGGCACATTTGGCTTCCCATTTGAACAATACATTTTTATGTAGCAAATGATTGAAGGGGAGACTTTTATCTGCTAGTTGAGCGATGAATCACTTGATTGATTGGAGTCATCCTTGTAGAGATCTAAGCTGGCTGATGTTCTTTGGTGGTGGCATCTCCATAATGGCTTGTACCTTTACTGGATCCACTTCAATACCTTTAACTGAGACTATGTAGCCTAGTAATTTTCCTGATATAACCCCGAAGACACACTTCTTAGGGTTGAGCTTGACTTGGAATTTTTCCAATCTATCAAGAATCTTTTCTAAGATGCTTAGATGTTCTGCTCTAGTTAAGGATTTAGCTAGTAAATCATCTACATAGCCTTCCATGAAGGTATGCATCATGTCATGAAAGATTGTTGTCATTGCTCATTGATAAGTTGCTCCTGCATTCTTTAAGCCAAAAGGCATGACATTCCAACAGTATGTTCCCCACAGACAGGTAAACACTATTCTATCTTGATCTTCTGGGGCTATCTTTATTTGATTATATCTTAAAAAACCATCCATTTGTGATAGCATTGCATGGCCTGCTGTGAGGTCTACAATTATGTCGATACTGGGCAAAGGAAAGTCATCCTTTGGACAGGTTTTGTTGACATCTCTAAAATCAGTGCAGATTCTGATACTCCCATCGGGTTTTGATACTGGTACAATGTTGGAAATCTATTTAGCATAGTCGATAGGTTGAATAAATCCGACGTCTAATAGTTTCTTCAGCTCATCTTTAACCATGAGCGCTACATGTGGATTCATCTTTCTTAGTTTTTGCTTGACTGGCTTAGCTACTGGAGAAATGGACAAGTGATGCATGATTAATTATGGATCAATCTCGGGAATATCAGCATATGACCAAGAAAAGTTGATTTACTTTTCTTTAAAAAATTTAATAAATTCTAATCTTTCTCCCTCTGTCAAAGATTCTGCAAGGTGTATAGTTTTGGCTACTTCTATAGTACCAATGTTGATTGATTGAGTGGGCTCAATCAATATGGGTGATTGCTCGTGATAATGCTCAGGAAGAGTGTTAAGTCTCCCATCCTTAGGTGCCTTAAAAAGGTTTTCACCCTCAGATGCGTCCTTTATTTTTACTTTTGTGTGATCTATTGCTACCATTGACTGGTTTTCAGCAGTAGATCCTTTAGTTTGCTCATTTTTGCGACTGAGAGACTTGGCACTCCCTTGGTTGCAGACATCGTTACTTTTTTCACTGGTAGAGTCTATTTCTGGGCTAGGAGTACATAAGTAATGGATAATGGATTCATCATTTGGGAAAATTGGTATATCATGAGTTTCAGCTTCGTCCCAATCTATGAGGTCAGGAAAGACAAGTGGTAAGGAGTCGTTTGGTGGATTAAGTTCTGCTGCTGTAAGTGTCAGGATGGAAGTATCATCGTGGTTGGCCTGGGTGTTAAAGAAGTTAAGGATCTCGTCAAGGTCTTCGATGGTATCATCTTCCGTATAGACTTGCTCATAATGTTGCTACTCATTTTCCTTGGCATCATAGATATTTTGTGGACCAAATTCAAGTGGTCTAGATTTTGTGCCATGGTCTTCTTGAGAGATGGGTGTACTACTATCTTTTGCACAAATATCTTTAGTAACATTAGGACAGCGACCCCATTCATATTCATTGGAATCAGTCTCAGAGGTATTATCCCAGATTCTAGCAGTGTTGTGGACTGGTATGTTGTAGGGTGAGAATAGGTCTTTGATGATTGATATAAGTTTGATAGTTTTCTTTGATTTTGTGTAAGATCCTGTTTCCACTCTTTGCATTTGTTCATATATTGTCTCTCCTCGGGGAGGAATGATGTTATCAGGAGGTGATTCTTCTTTGTTGGATATTGGTTCTTGAAAATGATGTGCTTCTGCAATAGATGCTTCTTTCTTTTGATTGATAGGCTACCTTTGACATTGCTTTTGTTCTTGATGTTCTCGTTCCTTACGTATTGTCTCTCCTGACTCAAATAGTGCCTCTTGCCAGGAGTCTTCTTTGTATTTCTTCTTTGCTTTCCACTGAGGTTTTTGATATTTGTGTGGTGCCCTCTTTGGTAGTAGAGTGAGTTCAAAGCCCAATACCTTTTTGTCTTTACTGAATTGTGAAGGAGGATCTAATGGTTCTGTGACGCCTTCCTTTCACTTACCAATAGGTCCTTTTCCATTGTATCCTATTTGTTGCATGATTAAGTAGCCTTTTCCATACAAGTGTGTTGGTATAGCTACTTCTATAGTAGCTGCTCTGTCTTCTTCCTCATCTTTGTATAGCCAACTAAGGATGTCCTTTTCCTCGGATTCATGTGCTAGAGTGCCGAGTTGGATGAATGTGCCATCAAACTTGGTGATGGGCTGAGTTGCTTGATGTGTTGATGCTATAGGTAATCCATGAGATCTAGGTGATGTTGGTAAGTTGGCCAAACACATGGGTTCCAAAGAGTATTCTCCCATGCCTTATTCTTTGATTTTCATTTTTTGCTTGAAATCCAAAGATAATGATTTAGACTTTTCTTGTTGAAGATCTAGTGTTGAGGAATTTTGCTTCTCTCTATTATGTGGAACCAAGCTGTCTTGGGCTGCCCCCATAGAATTACAATGCTGAAATGGATTATGATCAACTGATATAGAAACCTCCTGCCCATTATAGGGGAATTTAACACATTGGTGATAAGTGGAGGGTACTGCTTGCATTTCATGTATCCAAGGTCAACCTAATAAGATATTGTATGTGAGATCTATGTCTAAGACCTGACATATAGTATCCTTTCGTATTGGTCCTACTTGAATTGGCAACACCACTATTCCTTTGAATGATCTTTCTTCATCATCATATGCCTTTATAGTGATCTTTTTGCATGGATCAATAGACTCCTTAGAGAAGCCTAATGCACAGATAAGTTTTAAGGTACAAATATTAAGTCCAGCTCCTCCATCTATTAATACTCATTTAACTCGATGTTTATAGACCATGACTTCAATATGGAGGGAAATATTGTGTGGATGGCTCAATGAGATATTATCATGCTCAGAAAAAGTGGCGTTATGAGGCCTTGTCATATGAGCCACCATGTCTTGGAATTTGTTAGCATCCAGATCTTGAGGTACATTTGTTTCTAATAATGCTTGTTCCAATATGTCTTTGTATTTTGGTGACAGTTTTAACAATTCCAATATAGATATTTGAGCAGGAGTTTTGCATAGTTGACTGACTAGATCATATTGAATTTTGGGTACGGTGTTTGTTGTTGACATATGTCCCTTATAGACATATTTTTGAGCTCTGGTTGTTATGTTGATGGATTCATGTTCACGCCTGTCTTTGATTGTGATAACATTGACTTGATTGTCTTCAGCTGATATATGATTGATGGTGTTATTGTATATGTGATTGATACGAGCCCCACGTGTATCATTTGAGGTTGAAGCTCCATCCTTGTTGTAGTTTGGAAGAGGATTCTTGAAAGCTCTGTGGTCACCATTTGTCTTGAGACCATCGATCGTTAAATCACCTCTATCGATCATGTCCTCAACAATGTTTTTCAGCCTCATGCAATCATTTGTTTGATGACCTTTGTTGTGATGAAAATCACAAAAGTGTGAGTCATTCCACCAGGGTGGTTTGATTTGCAGTTCAAAGTTGTTGATTGTTGGTAAAGAGATAATTTTGTTTTCCAGGAGTTCTCTGAACACCGACTCCAATGATTTCCCTAGTGGTGTATAAATGCATTTTGGAAAGTTGTTTGCATTATCCCGTGAGTTTGGATTAGATCCCCTATTGGTGTTATTTTTTTGGGTATTGTTGGTGTTGTTCGTGTTGAGTTGATTTTGATTGGTATTCGGTGCATAAGTGTCAGTGCCTGGGTTAGCACCTTTGGGATTCTTTGTAGCTTGAGGATTACCTGATAAAGAGAGCACGGGCTGCTTTGATTTTGGATCATTTGATTCATTTCCTCCTTCATTTCCATTGTTTTTGTTTCTGGTCTAGAACTTGGATTTGTCCAAGTTGTTGTTGTTTTGGTTGTTGTAATTGGATGAACTTGTTCCTTCTTTGAAAAATTTCAACTTTCCCTTTTTGACACACACTTCTTCTACTTGGATGCCATTCTCAATCAATTTATCAAAAGATGGTATGCATTGGAGTTTGAGTCTGTAACTCATCTCACTATTCAAGTTGTCGATGAAAATTTCCATCTTTTCCTTTTCGGGTATATCACGAGGATATCTTGAAACCATATGCCGCCAACATTGAAGGAATACCATGAATGTTTCATTGTTTTTCTATTTGGTGTTACAGATGTCTAACATAGTGATAGCATGTTGAATGTTATAGGAATATTGAGTTATGTTGACTAGTTCATCGAATGATTTGATAGGAGGTGTGATTTTGGATAACCATTCCATTGTTTGTCCGCCCAAGCTTCTTGGGAATAACCTCATCGAATAGGTGTTATTATGGGCGAATTCCAGACTCATTGTACAGAATTCACGAACATGATCACAGGGATCACTTTTCCCATCATATTTGTCAAATTTGGGAATGTCTGAGTTTGGAGGAAAAGCTACCATGTTTAATCGTCTGTCAAAAGGATAAGGACAAATTTTAGTTAAGGAGTACCGTACTATTGTACCTTGTTGCATGTCTTGCATTTGTCTTTGTAACATTTGCATTTGTTGAGTGAGAGCAACCAAAGGTGTATTGTGTTGCCGAGGGAAGAGTTCTTCCCTTGTATTAGTTCGAGGCTGAAATGGTGTGTGGAATGGTATGTTTTGCTTCGAGATGTTTTGCTCAGGGATATTTTTCTCAAGGATATGTTGCTCAGGGTCACGTGTTTCTTCCTCTCTTTATCATTCTTGATATTCATAATGTTGAGATCTTGTTCTAAAAATGTCCATGTCCAAATCTTTAGGAAGTTTAACTCCTTTGCTTGTGCGCATGAGCAGATAATTTTCTTTGTCATTTTCCATGAGCCTTTCCATAAGCCTTTGAAATGAAGCACTGTCTTGAAACCTTGTTTGTTTCATTGAGAGCGAGTAACAATGGGCATCAGTAGAAGCTTTCTATGACAAAAGGAATGAAATCTTCTTCAATGTTTTTCTCAGGGGTTGGTGGTTCAAATCGGGGTATGTTATAAGTGATGCACTCTTCGAGAAAGAAGGCCGGGTTGATCTTCCCTCCTTGATTTATGCGTTGACTGAATCCTGATTTTTGACAGAATGCCCTACTCCTCAAGGGTTCCTTGTCAAATTCATTTGTTTTGTTTTGAAGATATAAGCGTATATGACGAAGGAATGTGTGATGAGATTTAAAGAGTTGGCGATTGATGTATAAAAATTTATTTCTTTTGGCAAATTTTGAAGAACTTAGTTGCTGTTTCTTCAACTTAGTGTTATGATAAATATTCTTTCTTTTCAGAATATGAGGATTAGTCATGCACAAGTGATCAATGGTGTCCTTTGATTTGTTTTGGATTCACTTTAGCTTGTTTTGAAAACTTAAGTCTTACTTTATCAAAGTGAAGGTTTAGATGCCCCCTCACGACAAAGTGTGTCAAATGATATGGAATATGAGCTTTCCCGATATGGAAACTCGATTTGACAACTTAGAGTTTTAAATAAGTGTGTTTTGGGATAAAAATCCGTTTGATTTAAAGGACCTGTTTTCCACTTGCGATGATGTTTCTTGATTTTTATAGGAGAGATATGTGTATCTTGTGACTAGTTTCAGATTTTTAGACAACTTTGCTTGATGGAAATTTGCTTGTAGAAATAGCTTTGATACTCTATTTCTGGTTTTCTAATTGATGAAGTTCAGGCTGATGAAGGAATGCTTTAGAAATTGTTTTCTTAAATTTTCAAAATTGACCTCTTTTTTGCCCCCTGTTCTTCTGGTTTTGACTATGCGCTAGAATAGAGTTGCTATGCACTATAAAAACTTCTCTATGTGCTAGCAAAAGACCCCACGTGCTACGCTGCCCCTTGATACACGCTAACTGGTTAATATTGTTTAATATTGCTTCAGCTTTTGTTCAAAAGGTTATGCGCCAATATGGGCCACCTATGCGCTAACAGTTAGACCCTACAAGCTAAAGTTTGACCTCTACGCACTAAGCTGATGCTTCAACGCGCTAAACTATTTTCAAAATGTGCTAACTGCCACTACTTGCTTTTAGATTCTGGTGAAGCGCTATTGCTAAGACTTGATGTGCTAAAGAGAAGATTTAATGCACTAAAAGATGGTTCCTACGCACTAAGAGGTTTCTCTTATGCGCTAAACTGCCCTGAAATATATTGACTTGGTTGTTTTCTACAATTTGGAATTTTGCCTTAAGTTTTTAATGCTGATGGATGATTTTCTAAAATAACAAATGAAAGCACAACACCAAAGAGACAACCATTTTGCTTAATCTAAACAATGTGTATGTTCAGTGAGGATGTGTTCAAATCCCCAATGTTTCAACAGGTTTAGATACAACATGCATTTCAATCAAACTCTTTATTCAATGGTCATAAGCAATATCATAGCCCACTAGTCTTGGTACTCCTTAGCTCAAACAGTCGTGTCACCCCCTAGGGGGAGCCCATTTTTTTGCCTTTTTCCAGAAATTAACCCAAAGTGGATTGCTTCACAATTGAGTAGCTATCTTGGGAGATATATGGTGAGCGATCTTGGGGGTGGATTCTTCCCCACCCTTGCACTATGATATTGCAAATGTCTAGTTACTGACTTGGCTTGAAGTTTCTATGCTAAGGTTCGTAATCAAGCTTCCTGTTCGGCTGTCAGTGATAAACTCCCTTAGGAGGCTTCCCAACCTTTATAACAAAGGCTTTATGTATCTCAAGGATACAAGGGGAAGGCTAATCGCTGCTCACAACCATTGAAAAGGACTTTCATCACTTTCCACTTTTGATTATAGTGGGTTGGAACACTTGGCTTCAAAGTTGTTTCCCACTTAGGTCATTCCCTTCACACCAGCCAAAAATGGCTTTAAGAGTTTTTCAACCCCTTGGGAAGGTAGGTCTGCTAAATGATTTATTGCTTGAATTAAATAAATCTTTAAGAGTGGTTTGGCTTTTTGATCACCCAATTAAGGGGAGAGCATATACCTTCCACTTTTGAGACGAAGCACACAAGTTCTTTTTAGCCCTTCAAAGGAATGATTTGCTAATCCTATATGGAGATGTTGCTCCACAAAAACATGGTGTTCTTTTTAACTTTTCAAGGCAATGATTTTCTGGTCTAAAAAGAACTTGGTCAACAAAATGAACGCGATTTTTCGTAAACAAAAGAAATCGATTGAAAAGGGAATATCTTCCCTCTTTAGTTGCAAAAAAGACTTTTGGGACTTTGTGTGGTTCTTTACTTTGCTAAAACCTAAAATGGATCCTTTTATACACCAAAGGATGGTGAAGTTCTTTTTAATCCATTTGTTTGCAAAACTTGAAAGATTGATTTGTTCTTTTTAAGACCCAATTTGAAAATTTTTCTCTCCTAGAAAAGCAAGGAAAAATTGTTTTGTGGTTCCTTTTAAAGCCCAAACAAAAGCGAGTTCAATTTTAACAAGAATCAAAAGAAGTTTATATCTTAACTAACTTAACTAAGTTAGTAAAAACCTAAACTATTTAATGATCCTAAAATTAAGCTCCTATCTGCAAGAAATTTGTTAGAACCCTACAAAATACCAACTAAAATTGTTAGACAATCTGTGGACTTCAACAAGTCTAATTTTTTTTTTTCGGTTACAGTTTTTGGTTTTTGCCTCTGTTTGTGATGTGCTACAGAACAAAATGTACATGCTACTGTATAGCCAGGATGCGCTAAGCTGTTTTCTAGATGCGCTAAGCTGTTATTCTTCTGCGCCAAGACCTACAGGAAAAAGGTTAGTGAGGATGATGCGCTAAAGTATGATCTTCCCGCACTAGGAAATGAGTCGCACGCGCCAAACAGTAGTCCATATGCGCTAAATGATACACCAGATGTGCTAAGGGATGTTCCCTACACGCTGATTCCTGTTTCCCGCGTACCTGCATAAGTGTTTATTTTTAAAAACCGATTTGATTAATGGGGTAGGGCCCCATGGTGGGTGCCGGAAATGTATGTGGGAAAAGCGAGGCAATAAAGCTTAAAATGTAAAATAAATGAAGTTCAAAGAGGCTTGTCCACACACCCACAGGACTTCTTGGTGCAAGTTATGGAGTCATGAAGAATGACTCAACTTCCCAAGGTTGGTTCCATGGTTCTCTATCTCACAAGGTCCCTCAAGCCAATGCCTTTGCTCTCAGATCACCGATAAAAGTGTCTTAGGGATGACAAATGCAAGAGCAAGGGATGCTTATGATTGATTTAGTTATGAATATGCATCCTATCTATGCATGATTCTACAAATGCAATAAACTAGATTTATAAGATGACAAGATTAGTAGCAATACTATCCTAACATGGTATACTAGTTTATGAGTTAAGCTAATGATAAAAAAAATAGTCTAAAATGCTTATTAGATTAATTCCTATTACAAAGAGAAGCTAGATGTGTTAATAAAATTCAGCATAAATGAGATACTAAAAGCTTGCATGGATCCCTAAAATAGAGGAATGAGAGTTCTATTTATAGTGAAAATAGGGCAATGGATGGTCAGGATTGAAAGAGTTAATCAAGGGTCAAGTTTGAAAGTTGTCAATCCATGTTTTCAATTTTCACCAATGAAATGGTGACAATTGTCAACATAAGGCTGGTTGAGAGGAGAGGTAAGAAGCATTAAATGCTTGAGAAGACCTCATGGTTACCCTAGGAGGTAAGGGTCAAGGTTAGGTTAGGGTTATCCATTGGATAAAGCTTTTACCCAAGGGGTAAACTCTTGTGTAAAGGTTAAAGGAATAACCATGGTCAAAGCAATAAATGCTTGATGAGACCCTTGGGTTAGATGGAGGTTAAGTTAGTCAAAAAGTCTCTAACCATGCCACTAAGGGTTAGTTAACCATTAATGGTTTGAAGACTTTGGGGACAAAATTGTAAGAGTCATTCCAAATTTGGGGGTAGTCAACAAGCTAGCTTGTTGTATGGATAAAGGCTTTAATGCCTTTTGAAGACTTTACTCCAAATTTGAGAAGTGACCTCCTCAATTTTAGGGAAAGGGGATAATGGATGAGTTAAGGCTAATTTATTAGGATTAGATGGATTCTAGAATAAATTAGGAATAGGGTTTAGGATGCAAGTGGGAGATGTAGGAAAATGCAAGTGGGTGAGGGAAAATATAATTAATAAAAATAAATTGCTTTATTTCAATTTGGTTGTAATTTGGGAAATTGAATAAATCAGATTTATTCAATTTGGGGTAAACTATTAATTAAATATAAATTTAATTAAAAGGCAAGAAGAAGGGTTTTAATTAAATAAAATGATTTATTTAATTAAATGACAAAAAGGGCTTAAGTGAATTTAATTAAATAAATTGAATAATTTACTTAATTATATAGAGGAATGTAGGTGATTTAGTTAAATTAGATTTAACTAAAATAGAGGAATGAACATAAAATATTCATTTAGGAATATGGTCATTTTTATATGTCTACACTTATCAATTTTTTTTTTGATTTATCAACATCTTCGTTATTTTCCCAATCTAGCTTGTCCATGTCTGGCACATCTTGGAGCCACAGGAACCCATGAATGTGTGCGGTCCTCGGTGTTTCCATTCATATCTGTACCAATAATCTGTCACACCAAGGAGTTTCTCAATAACTTCTTCACGGAATATGGTGAATCTTTGATGTAGGTATAATGATGTTCTGTGCGGGTTATTAATAACATTTTCAAGACGGTGCTTATTTGAATGCATGGAAAGCTCCATATTATTTGTGAGGAGTTGTTGGAGGTCTAGCCACTTTGTATCGGCTATGCTTAGTGTGAAGAAGAGGGTCGGAGATCCTATTTGGTTTATCATGTTTATTAATTCCAAATGACACTTGTTCCAATATGGTCTGGTTCCTCTCATGGTAGAGCCAAAGTGTAGTAATTCCACAGCTAGTTGTGAGTTAGGGAGTTCTTTTAGGTGTGCGTGTAAATTATAAATAGTGGTTGGTAAGTGCTCTTCTGCATTTTTTTCATGACAACTGTTGCGAGTGATTGGCTCCGATGACGCATCATAAGGTTATAGATGTAGTATCAGAATCTTGGATGTTGTCCAAATCTTTGATCATGGAATCGCATCAAGTGTAGTACATATTCATGCATCTTTATTTCCCTAGTTCTTGGTTGTATTTGTAATCCAATTCCTTTTGGGAAGAGTGTTGGAAATTCCATATCCAGTAGGCCCTCAGTATTATATTCATTAATTGGGGTTAAGCTTATTTTTGGCTAGTCAATGATGTTATCTATGGTGTCCTCTAGCTCTAGTGTTTTCTTAATTATCTGTAGTTCATGGTGTTCATTCGGTAGGTGGAGTATAAATGATGATGAATTGGTTATCGTACCCTCAACTTGGTCTTCATCAACATCTTCACTGTTTGTTACCATTACATCATCGTTTGCTTCAATGGTGTGAAGCATGCTTGATACGTCTGTTCTTTCCTCAGGGATTTGGTTTAGGTTGTTATAATCTATTGACACATCTTTATAGTATGGGTCATATTTCACTTTGTATTGCAATGCATCCATTACATGACCCCTACTTACGTAAGAGTCATAGTAGTTTCCTTGAGCCTGGGGTCTGCGAACTATAAGGACATCTATGTCTCCTAATTTACGTGGGAGCACACTTGCAATGTTCTGTATGTCTTGTGGGAAGCTAATTGTATGGCCATTGTATTTATATTTGCCTCCAATAGTATGGGTAACCTGTAATATTGGGTTCACTCTAGCAATGAGCATTTCTTCTACTTGCATCAATATCTTCAGCATAATAGGTTGATCCCCTGGGTCCATGTTATTGTGTAGTGAGAACCAGTGTATGCCCTTTTCATTAATGCATCTCCTACAGATGGGGGTTTGGCATGATGAGTGTGAAAGTATACCTGGGTATGACTCTTTGCATATGTTACATACTTCCAAGTTAGAAAACACATCTATTTTCCTACAAAAGCTTTTCATTGCTATCATGAATCTAGCATTAGCATTCAACCCCATTGTTTGCTTTGTTTGATATCATTCTTGTACTTGTAGTTTTGGGTGGGCTTGAGGATTTGTCACATTTGCAGATTTTCCATTCACAGGGTTAGTTTCGTTTTGTTCTTTTCTTTTCACATGTCTACGTATAGCTATTTTCTCCTTATGACTGGCATAATATGTTTGGCTTCTTTTTTGGCTTAGTTCTTTTTGATCTTGCATTTGTTTAGGGTGATTGGTGGTTCCTTGAGCGCTGGAGTCAGCCATTTGATTGTAGTATTCAGCGGGAAAAGCATAAACACCTTCACAAGAAAGCTTTGAACCAAATAGCAACATTACAATATAATATACATGGAACATTGCATATTGGAACAGACAAAGGAATTGAGCTCAGAATGCAAAAGGCAGGAAGCATGTATTGAATGACATGGAAATAGTGCTGAAAGTAATTGCAATTCAAAGTACTGTAATTTATGGATGGGCTTGAATTATAATAAGATAAAGAAAGTAATTACAAATCAACGTACTAAAATTTATGGATGGACTCGAATTATACTAAGATAAAGTCCATTTGACAATTAGAAACATAAAGGAAAGTGTTTTTACCGGAAGACACATAAGGGGTCAAAAATGAAGTTGCGGTTCCTTGAGATTTATCGTTATTTGAGGAATCTTTTGGTTCATATCTGTGTATGATAATTTCTACTCAATTTATAAATAAGCAATAAATACCAAATTGAAAACAAGAAGAATAAAAAAAGTGGCACTTAGATTAACAAGATGACTATTGAACTTGCAATAATCTTGTGTTCCAACTACTCAATTAGTAAACTAAGCTACTTTAGAGTTGATAAATTCTTTTAAAAATCATAAGTCCATTATCAACAATATAAAGAAAAGCAATTACCAGTCCCTTTTAATTAACAACATTTTGCACCTAAGCAGCGGCGCTTTCGCATCTACCATCATTTTCAAGTATAAAAATGGGCACAAATTTTGAACAATATCATTTCCATGATGAACATACAGAACAGGTAATTAAGTAACACGTTAAAGGAATAGTATGTTGCTTATCAATTATGAAAAAAAAAATTATGCTTAAAACTCTGTTGCTGGTGTTGTATTTTGCACTTCGCCACAAAAATGTTGCTCTTCACTTCTTTTGATCTTGTTCCCAAACTATAACTTAGGTTTGGCCTATTTTCCCAAACTTTATCATTTACATTCAAATTTGTTAGATATCTTATCTTGGATAATATAATGGCAAATACAAATGCTCGCAAGACAATCATATTTGTTTTGTGCAAATCGTTAGTTTATAGAACAAATACAGAGAGCATTATAGATGAGCTCATATTCAAGGTAGCTGTTATGGCATTCATGTCTCTGTATCCTTCCATTTTCTCACCAGTATTCCACAAGTTTCCCAAAATAAAATCGATTGCTTAATTGCTTCTCCTTTGTAAATATATCGCCTTTTTATTGCAGAGAACAGAGGATTCAGTCAAAATGTCTGTGTAGTTCCTTGCTTCTAAAATATATATATATATATATATATATATATATATATATATATATATATATATATATATATATATATATATATATATATATATATATATATATCAGCTACATCTTAGAGAGTCGGTGGAAGATTTGGGAGGTTTGTAATAGTCATAGCCCCAAAGATATAAGCTATAGTAGTCCACAAAGAACACTTTACATGTTCAGATGAGACACCACAAATCAGAGCAGAGATAGACAAGATTCAGAGCATCAAAACAGAGTCAATAGTAGTCCATTAATGGTAACAACGGCTACTTAAGGCGACAACATGAATGTATGGCAAAACACAGTCCAAAGATAGAACATTAGGTTGTTAATGCACTGTCAAACAAAGGTGAATAAAAGAGAAATCATTATGATAGTATTTGTGTCATTTCTTGTCTAAAAACCCTTAGTTCAAAAGTAACCCCCAAATTCGCAAGGTTATGAGATTGGAAAACAACAAATCACATAAGGCTTCCAATGAATTAACTCACTTGTGAGAGTAAGGATAGCAAGTGGCATTAATAGCGCATGTATGGCTATTGTTTGTTGGTTATGGATCACTTGAAATGGTTGATATATTATATGATATTATTACTGTCACTGTCTATTATGCATAACAATATTGTTGCTTATGTAATTTAATTTGTTAATAATGCAAGGAACTACATAGATATTTATGGACAAAACAGTTCATTGACATAGACATAGACTACTTCTATGTATATACAAACTACGTCATTGACAATGGTTGGGCTACTCAAATTAAGAACCAATAAGATATTTGCAAGAGTTCTGGAAGTTACGAATCTCAATTTGGGATTATTTTCAATTATTTTGAATAATTTATTTCTATTTCTGTAGTTTCAATAAAATAAACAAATTTACTTTGCAATGGTATGCCAAAATAATTGTGGTACAAGACATATCAAAGCATGTCATTCATGCAAGTTGACATTCATCCACAACACAAGTTTGAACTCAACATATAGTATATATTGTACAAAAATATTCTTAGACAAGGTTGAATGTATTGTATACCTTGCTAAACCCATTTTTTTCCTATATAATCTCAAACTCCTTACAAAATCCATACAATATCAAGCCCAAAATAGGCAATCAAGAGAAAAGGTAGTTTCCAAGTTTGCCCATCACATATTGGCATTCATGATTTATCAATTTACAATTCATACACATCGTGAGACACACATAAGCGCACACATGCACACACACATAGTAAATTACATTTTCACTCTATTTGCAACTGTACACTGATTCTCATTGTCTGTATTTACAACTGTTTGCATTTACAAGTGGCTGTATTTACAACTGTGTGCTAGCCTTAATGCTAGAGGCTTGTATTAGTACACATTTCTTTTATTTTTTCCAAAAGTATACTGCTCTCTGAGGCAAAATCTAGCTACTTTGCATTGGTGATGGCAACCTTCAACTATTCTTCATTATTGTATGTTTCATTTCTACATGTTAAGTTCAAGAGGAACTGATTATACGTTACGGCTTTTATGACATCTATGGTGCTTTGCTCAGCATTGTCATCGGATTGAAGCATGTATAATGTTTCTGCAGGCATGCCCATGAGTTTTGTTGCCCCTTCATTAAATGAAATTGCCCATATTGTATATGTGTGATCCTGCAGGTTTGTCTGGAGGATGTATCTGTAGATACATTCAGACAGGGTCATGTTACATTTTGAACAATACCAGGTTCCTTCTTCGGTCTCATCTAATCGTTTCTTACATGGTTTTCCATTTACTTGGGTGGGACATGCTTGGTAGCAAAATGACTTAGATTTTATCTATTGTATCATTGCCTTTAGAATGCAATAGAACGGTTGCACTGAATTTGATGCATGTGCCCAAATTTCACTAATCGTCATTCTTTGAGGGGTGGGAGCTGCTACAGTAAGCTGATGCAAAATTCCTTGTCCAATGTGAACATTTTTCATTGTACCAATCTTTTAGCTGGGCTAATTCCTCTATAAGAGGGTCTATGGAGAGGGTTGTATTAAATGTTGTACCTATTACCTTTCCATTGAATTCACATACACGACCATTCTTGATAGCAAGAGTAGTTGTTTCTTGTAAACAATGCCTTCGTTCAAGTTCAGTACCTTCCTTTTCTGTCATTGCACCCCATAGTGTAACATCAATGGTTGTTTGGGTCATGTCGACTAACTTAATGGTACGCCTAGAAACCTCTATATCATCTCTTTTACGTATTGTTGAGCTTGGATCAACACTAATGACAATTCCAATAACATCAATGGTTGAGTTGTTATTTATGGTAGCCACTTGATCAAGAGTTGTGAAGGCGTATCTGTGCTTAGGTATAGAAGAGTCATCATTGCAGGCAGTAACCTTTGAATCATCTACCAAGGTTATTTCTAGTCCACTGTTGAGTTTGTTGTAAATTTTATTGGTTGGCTTGATTGCTCCCCTAGATAATGTGTATGTCACTCCAACTTGGATGTTATCATAATGGGTTTTTGCAAGTTCATTGAAACACGTAACATGTGTTTCAGTACCTTCATTGTCTACAATGTCAAAGCTAAAAACATGGCCACTTGCTTTTCCTGTATTATAGTGATAGATGTCCTTCTTCACTACGACATGACCCTTGATGGACCAGTTTGGTTGGTAGGGATTCAAATTTTTTATGGGAGTTATCATCATAGGTGCGGTACCCACGTTTTGAGGTGTCCTAACCCCAAACAATGATCTCTGTTGCCTGGAACCCTGACATTTTGTGGATGTGCTTGGCTCTATACTTGCATCACACAGAGGAGGCGTAGTTTTTACTACGTCATCTTCTTGTTTTACACAAAGGAAAATTGGTTCTCCAACTATAGCATGTGTTGTACATATAATCTCTAGGTCCATAATAACAATCCACCTACACAATTAAACAATCGAAAATGAAATATTTTAAGCAATGCATTTTGTAAAATGTAATGGTTATATAAACTTTGTTGGAAAAATGGTAGGCTTATTGACTCACCGGGAGCCATGCGAATTTGGGAAGATATATTTTGTTAGCTGTAGAATGGAGCCAATCATGAGGCATTTGGAATCTATGTCATTGTTATATTTTTTTGGCAAGGATGCCTTTTGTTTGTGAACACCATTTGAAAGATCAACTCTATAATGATTGCCATGCTCAGATCCATCCCCAAACTTAGATATAGTAGATATTTGGAGACATGGAGCCACAAGGATGGACCCATCATACATAAGCTGGATGGCGTTTCCAGTTAGTACATCCATGAGACAGAGGATTAGGATGCTCCCTTCAAAACCAAGGGCAAACTACTTCATTGCCCTATATGACGGTTCAATAAAAGCTTGGATTCATTAATGTCAACGCACATAATATACGATGTGTATGTATCAAGCCTTCAATAACAACATTATACATCACCGAGTAGAAGCAACAACAATGTCATCAACTATGATCCTTGAACCTTATTCAGGTTACAAATTAATGTTTGTATTTTTCTAACGATGACTATGACTATGACTATGTCTTAGTTGTGAAATAAATAGTTTGATATATTTATGCTTGTGCTTGTTTCTATGCTACTGCTCCAGTAGCCCATAACAGGGCAGCCCCGAGAGGATGTAGAGTGTAGGACAGATTTAAAGTTTTGTGGTAGCTTGAAAGGGCAGCATAGTTGACAACATCAATATAGCATAATACACAATCAGAAGCAGTTCAAGCATTGTACCAAGAATAGGTATCGCATGTTTCACTTGGAAGTAGCAATTTATATAGGTTGTTGTTCTAACATGATCATTGATGTTGTAGTTCATCAGTGCTCTTTAGTTTGCACAATGTGGAGTCTCCTCTTGCGCAAGATGCAATCAAAATTCTGGGTTACAAAGGGTAGAAAACTACATCTAACAAGTGAAACATGGGCACCTGTTCATGGGTTTGCTTTAGCATTTACTATTTACTGAGAATAACCCTGTTGCATATTGTGTTTGATATGTTGTATCTAGAATAAAATTTTATCATAGGAGATAGAACATGGCCATTGTGTTATTTTATTTTAGTTGGCTCAATTTTTTTTTCCTCTGACAGGAAACAAAAAAAGGTAAAATCAAAAGGAAAAAAGAAACATTTAGCCAGTATCTTTAAAGACAGATGCCTTGTGTAATGGATCCCTGAATAATAACAGCTAAGATAATTCAAAGGACAAAGATGTCATTAAAAAAAGTTTACAATTCAACCAAATGATCACATCCATAAAAAGAGTGTTCTACATACAAATTTTAATGATTAACTATTTAGCGTACACAACAGAGATGAAACAATGACATTCAATAGTAGGACTGAAAATTTCCCTCATAAGCAATTGGAATGTGCAGCAAATATACAAATTTTATTTGCCACTATTTTTTAGACAGAGAGAAAATAAAACAGGTAAAATCAAAATATAAACAGAAACAAAAACATTTAGCCAGTTTATATATCCCTTACACGCTACTGTTTGCTAGTACAAAGCAAATTGAATCCCTCCCCTAGATAGTTGAATCCCTCCCCTAGATAGTATGTACCAGAAAGATGTACCTACAAAAGACACTTAAATGTACTAACACAATAATCATGTGATGCAATAATATAAACATACATGGCTTATTTTTTGCAACAGGTAAATGCAATTTATAGTTGCATTCAACTCTAAGAACGATGTTCTACTCAATTGTCGAGTTGGTCATCTAAGCTATAGAAGTCCACAAACTCAGATGAAACACCACAAAAGTACAATGAGACCATGTTTATCAGTATCCAGTAGAATCTAGAAGATTTTGAATTCTACATGTAATTAGATGGATGTTTCAGGAGAAATTGCATAGAAATAGGAGAGAGATCATCAGATCAACGATTTTGTGGTGCATCATCAGATCCACAAATACTGGCCTAAATTACCGATCTAGCTATTGTATCTATGCAATTTACTTTGAAGCATTATCTAGCTGTAGCTGTTAAGAATTCTGATAGCATCAAGTCTCTAAATCATAGTTGATTGTAGTTACTGGGAATGACACTAATTGTTGCAGAGGAAGTGCAATTGAGTAGCTTCAGTTAGATGAGTGGGTTTACTGGAGAAGCTAGAAAATATTCCTCAGCTGATTGTGGGTCAAACAAAACTTTTAAGACAATGAAGTTAAAAGTCAAATAATGTAAATAGCCTAACAGAAAATGAAAAATATGGTTTGAGACCAGGTCTCATAGTCAGTCAGATCAAAATAAATAAATCCAAAGTTACGATGATTTATCATATCGTATGAAGTGCAGATACTATAGGAAGCTTTTAATTATAGTTACTAGGGGCCTAGGTTCAGGTGTGCCACTTTTTGAATTTGATTCTCTTACAAAGCCATGTTACCTCAACTTGGAATTGCTTTTTAATAGTATGCTCTCTTCCTTTCATTGCAGTCATGTAGACCTGTTTCACACTCTCCAAAATTCTTGCTAATTTCCTATTTGAGTGAGTGAGAAACTGTTCGTGTGAGGTATTTTGAATTTTAAAATTTCAATCCTTAAGAGTAATCATTTTTTTTTTGTAGTATGAGATTCAGGCATCTGTAGATGTCAAGGTATATCCCTTGCCTTCTAGATATGCCTTCCATCTACAGTGTACATCTGTTACTGGGTCCAAGTTGTGTGCTGGTCTCTAAAGTGTTAGATGATAGAAGACTACACAGAACTCCCTGAATTAATTCCTGGCTTAAGGGTTCAAATTGTGTGCAAGTCTTGGTCACCCAGATGACCTGAAAGGTAAACTCAAGGAATGAGGCCTGTTGCAAATTTTGGGAAATTTAATGTTGATTGTTCAAATTTACATCCTGGAGCCAACTTTCATGGTTGGCATCCTATTGTAGTATTTAACAAAACAATTGTGGCATAAAAAGGCTATGTAAATTGCATGTGGATAACCTTCTAGATGAGAGTAGTGGTCAATAAATGCGTACCAATTTGAAATTATGAGGAATTCAATGCAAATAGATTCAACCAAGCACACCAACTAAACTCTTCCTCTAATTTATAGAGCTTGATTTAGTACAATTAGGTATTAACATCATCGGATGGATTTTTGCTTTACTATAGCATAAAGTAGTCACCTAACATATTTTTACTGGACTATAACTATAAGCAGTAGTCTGATATTATTTATATACTACCCCAACTGCACCATTCTTCAGTTGTAAGTAAATTAGTAACTGATATCTTACTGTCGTAAACATTTGATCCCTGAGCCAATCCAATGTGCTATAAATTTAGCTACGCACACAAACTAAGCTATCTGAAGAAGCCAATTTATTGACAAGGTGTCGTGCATACTCAGAAATAAAAGTTAACAAAAAAATTAACTGATATTTTATGGTTGCTATCCTACCTTAATATTTACAAAAAAAATTGGCTTTAAAAGGCTATATAAAATACATGAAACCACCTTCTAAATGATAATAATAATGTAAAAAATGATGCTTACATTGAATTATGAGGAATTTAATGTGGTGCAGATTCAGCCAAGTATGCTCACTACTATTTTGTTACTTTCAGACACTTAATTTCATGACAATACATATGCATATCATGTTAATGTGTTAATCACCAAGGTTACACATTTGTAAATTCAATAAACTGATTCTCAACTTAGATAGTTATGTGGCAGTTAAACTATTCTTCTGCCTATAAAATAACAATGTAAACTTTCCTATGTAACAAACAATGAAATACAATAAAAATCAATTCATATTCTGCCCCTCCTGGGCCTAACGGTGGTATCAGAGCACTAGGATGGTTGAACATGAGGAGCAGATGAATCTGCAATCATGCATTCATGTGAAGCCAGTGGATGCGTGTTGGTAGCTGATTTGAGATTCAACTTACGTTACAAGTACTGCTCAAATCATTATGACGCAGAGAGGTAGAATCGTCCACTATTCTCAATAAGATTTGGGTACCATTTTAAGCATTCCTAATTTGTTTAGAGATTGAGTCATCATTGATCGCTGATTTGCGGTTGCTGATCTACTGAAAAACTAAGCTATTGATATGCATAAGTGAGATATAAATGTTCCTCTATTTTGCCAGCTGATTTAAGGTGTTTACACTCTTTCCCATCATATTTTAGACTTATCGTTTCCTGTTTGACTGCTGCATGGAGATCCATTATGTAAACACATAAAAATAAGTATTTAAGCAATTCCAGATTTGTATAAACAATGAGTAAAGGTCATGTGTGGGAAGAGAAGTGTCTGCCATGGGAAGCTTATTTTTTTCTTAATACTACTGCCATCAGTGATGGAATAAAAAGGATATTCATGAACTGATCACTGGAAGTGCTGGGAACAACAAGAGATAGATTGTTTTGCTTCTTTTGTCAACCGATGTGTATGTTTGTTTTTGCCAATGTATCTTCTTATTCAAATCATTCGCCATTATTCTGTAAAAATTTTCATAAATTCAAAAGAAGAGGAATGGCAATTTCTGTGATAGACACGACAGTGTGAAGAAAATATGGTCAAGAATTGCATGATCAGTGGTTTTGTTTAGAAAAGTGTGAACTGTTAAGGAAGATAATGCTGATGTATAATATCTGTGCTTTATTTTTTTAACTATTTATGGAGTAATATGGTTATCTTTGGGAGTAACAAGGATATAATTGATCTTATAAGGCATTTGTCAAATAACTACAATCATGTCCACATTATTGACAGAGGGCATATTGACTCTAAAATTTCACTATAAGCACAACAGATGAGACAAAATTGATATCTGAATGTTGGAGACAATATAAACCTTCATTATTGCAACTTTGTAACCAAACATATTATTGAGTAAAAAACTTAATAGGTTACAAGATCAGTTAGAAAACACAGAGCAGAAAGAAGTTAAGCAAGATGTATCTTCTTCTAGCATTTCAACAAAGCAAGCAAATAAAACCAATATGTACTTGAAGACATGTGTTGTGTCTTCCCTTGTGTCACAGAGGCAAAATGTGTGTCCAAGCCTATGGCCCAGAAATGCCACCAACCAAAAATGCAAAAGTAGAAACCCACTGAATCAAAATTTGATACTTCACCCAAACCCATTGTGAAAGTTTTGGAATCTCAGATAACAGCTAGGGGAAAATATCGTCCTCTTATATCCCAGAATATTATAAACCTGTCAAATTTGTATCTAGAGGACTTACAAATGCTAGTCAAGTTAAATCTTTCTCTACATGTGTCAAATTATTTCAACCAAAATTGTGTTCCTATTGTGGTTGTTATTGCCATACATCAGTTTCATATTTTGATCTACACCCCTATTCTTTCACTTGTCAACATACTCATGATTCTTCTCATTGCTTTAAGAAGTGCAAAAATCTATGTTATGTGTTGCTAATCCTTTGTCTGAACCAGTCCTAGGAGAGACATCAGATCGTTCTTTAGACAATGCAGCTGTGACAAATTTGACATAGATTTGAGTTGGATACCCCAAAAAAGGATATGTTGAGTGTTGTTGACCCTACTATTAGGGTATAGAATAAAAAGTATTAGGGCAAGAGGGTGATACTATGATTGGAAATAGAACAACAAACCCAAAAAACCACAAAAACCCAATTCATACAATTAAAACCGCATGTACTACACAAAGGAAAAAAATGAATGAACGACAGAAATACCAAAGGGTTCAAAGCAATGGCTGGACCTCTATCCGAAGCATCAGAATCTTCACCTCAATCACTAAACTCAAAATTTGGATCACGATCCCGATCACTAAGGTTGTATGGATCTCGGTCTATCTATGTGACTATGTCAACAACATCAACCGCTGGGTCTACTAACTTGAGGTAGGTCTCTTTGCTCTAGCCTCTGCTAGTGGTGTTGCTAGCTCTACTGTGTATGCTTTTGGGTCAATGGATTAAGCGGATGGATATGAGAGTAAATTGATATAGATATGGGCCTCGTCGTTCACTCAATAAATGATAGGGGAGCCGAATCCAAATTAATAGTTGAATCGGGCTTGTTTGAAATCAGGAATCAAAATCAATAGCTTCCTCGAACTTTAATTTCAGGCAGTCTTAGCTAGCAATACAACTTGGAATGAAAATGCAACCCGCATTGTAGTACCCCTACTCATTTGAACTCTTTAGACTCATACTTTATTATTGTTTGTTTTCACTGGATACATTACCATGATGTGTTATTCAGATTTTTATGACATTATTTCATGCTTTATCTGGATATGAGATGCATAATTTATTTGCAGTATTTCAGTACTTATGATTTATGGCATTTTATGGATTATTGCTATGTACTGACATTTTACTTTATTTATGCAATGTGGAATTATATGTTGTGTGTTTGCGAGTGTATTGGATGCAAGGGGACGATTTTCCTTCACTCATTTCGGTGAGACAGGGAACATCGTGATTCTCCTTCATCAGTGTGTATACCGTGTTTTCTATATTGTATATATGCATGTGTGGTTCGGTGATGCAGGATATTGCAGGTACAAGTACCAGATAGGTATGGGGTATCGTCTCCACCTGGCTTCACAGGTCTGAGCATGCCTTATATTTTTTGATGGAAGTGGAGGAGATAGTAGTTGACCCTATTTTACTCAGTTACACTCATGTAAGTGCCGTCAGTTGGTCGTCCTATCAGTTAGTTCGGCCTTCGTATTTTTTCGTTTGATCTTTTTATGAGTATTCGCTTGAGGTTTGCTCAGTTGTGTGTGTTTAGTGGATTTAATTAATTAATTAGATTTATGGATTTATCTCATGGTTGGTATTCTTGTGAATTATGTATTTTATGCATTGAGATTATAAATTTAGTTAATTAAAAAGAAATTATTAAATTAAGTTGCAAGCTGCATGATATTAGAAATATATTTTTATTTAAATGAAAAAATAAATTAGATTAATTGTTTTTATTATTTCCTAAAATTTTAATTAAATAAATGAATAAAAGGATTAATTAGAATTAAAATATTGTTTTAATTCTTTATTTAGAAAATTAATTAATGTGCATGAGAAAAGAAAAGAAAGAATAATGATTTTTAATTATTGCATGTTAGCTTATCTTTTGTGATAAATTTAGAAAAGAAAAGAAAAATTACTATTATTCTAAATTTAGGTTTTTTGTGAAAAAGCTATTGAACCTAGAATTTTAGTTTAAATAGGGGTATAGGTCTTTATTTTAGACACACAGGAATAGGTCAAGAATTTTAGGTGAAGAAATTTATTGGAAGTTTATTGAAAGGATTAGGGCACTTCTACAGATATCTTCCAGGAAAGCTATACCAGGTTGGATGATTTCTTAAGTGTGTGTTTTTAGTAAATATTTCTATTTTTCTCTGCTTGATGTGTGTGTAAAATAATTGTCAAATCCAAAACCCTCTTCTGGTGAATTCAAGTTTTTGTTTTAGAATTCATGCCCGATGTGTATTTCTAGTTTGTGGAAAGGGTTTAATTTGGAGAAAATTAGGAAAAATTATTATGGAGAAAAAAAAATAGTCAAGATCCTCATGATTGTGTGAAAAATTGCAAAAGTTGAGAGAAATAGTATTTACTAGGGAAATTGTTCTCTCTTGTTTAAATAGTCTTTTAAATAATGACGTCTCTGTGAAATTATATGATTACTTAGAAATAAATTTAATTAAGAATTAAATTTATTGGATTATCTGAATTTTTAAAAAAAGTATATAATTAGAATAAAATTCTGTGAAATGAATTTTATTGATATGGGGAAATTTATGCTTTTGCTGTCAGAAATTTTTTAGTAAATGGGGAATTTATTTTTAATGCTTTAAAAAAAAATAATATTAAAAAAATGTGGGGAGGCTATGCCTCTACCCATGCAGCAACTACCTTAGGTAGTGGCTGATGCCATAGGGTAGCAGCGCTACCCAAGGGTAGCGTTGGCTGCCATATGGTGGCACCGCTACCCTAGGGTAGTTAGTTTGTTATTTAAAAAAAAAAAAAAGTTTAATTTAATTTTAATTTTTAAATTTTATTTATTATTTTATTTGTTATTTAGTTTTTTTTATTAAATAAATAATAATTAAATAATTATAATGTGTTATATATATATATATATATATATATTTGTTTTAATTTTAATTATCAATTTAAAGATTTTTGTTATATGAATAAAGAATTTAGAATTTAGTAATTTTAGAAAAAAAAACTTATAATTTTAAATTCGATATTCATATTGGAAATACATTAGGAGATTAATTCATATGTGAATTTATTTTAACTTTATTGGACAAATGACAAGTTTGATTTCTATGTATTATATAGTTGTAAATTCTTGTTATCTGGAAATTCTTAAATTGCATGTTATTTATGCTTTTGGCTGTTTTTAAGGAAATATTGCCTGTAATAGGATCTTGTGTATATTGTGTTCTCAGTCAAGCTTAATTTCATTGCAATTCTGGTTGATTTGTCATTGTGTCCTATGTTATTATTTCTCCTTGGTCAGGTGTTGTTGTATAACCTTATTGATGTGAGCCATTGTGTGTGTTTTTCCAAATGGTCAATCTTGGGTTAGTGATTATGTATCCTTCACCTGTGTTTTGTCAGGATTGTTTATGGTTGTCTGTTTCGCCATAGAGTTCTCGTAGAGAGAGACATTTCCTGTTAGTGTTCTATGAGAGAGAGTGGCTTTCGAGTAGGGGCCGTGCCCGAAGTGGTTGATAGGATAACCCGTCGAAAGTCAGTTAAAAAGTGATAACCTAATAATATATTGGGGGGGAGTGAGATAAATATTAATTAAGATAATGTACCTCGTGCATAAGTGAGTGCTTGTACAAGGCTCATAATGTTATGAGAAGGCCTAGAATGGAAAACTTACCACCTTGTCTTCACGAAAGGATTGGTAGGGTCCGCTTGAGACATAGATGGAACCAGAGGCTCGGGAGAGGTTACTAGGAGAAACCCAGGATGGGGGTTGGGACCTATGGAGGTTGTACCATGGTATCCACCGTAAGACATGTGATGACACTCTCCCCTTAGAGTCACTAGTGTTTTGTGAGTTGAGTCACATGGATGGTTGCGAAGTCTTGTAGTCCTTTCGTACTTGTCTTACTTTGCTTGCTTGAGGGTTTTCTACTATCTCCTAGGACGGTGGGGTGGTTCCATTTCGGGATCACATGGTCGGGTGGCAGTGCCACTTCCCATTAGATGTTCTAGATTGTATCTTCAGGCGAGGAAAGGCTTCACTGGTGTTTCTTGGTTTGTGGTTTATGTACCAACTCTTGTTTGAGATCATTGTTCAGTTGAGACCTTGTGGTAATTGTATCAGGCTTTTATGTAACCTTGATATTGTAACTTTGTAATCTGTGACATTATTCGAAGCCATGTATCTATGGATATTGTAATATTATGTCAGTGAAATGAATGTTATTGCTTTGATCTTATGTTTAAATGGTTTATGGAAATTAGATACATTGGAATACTTTTATTTTCTTTATTATGAAATTTGGATGTATGTGTAGTTTTAAACTAAAGCATTCAATTTTATCTAATTAAATGGATTAACTGTGGTGTTAATATAATCTACGAATTAATCTTCGTTGGTAACCCTTAGGAAATCATATGTTATACTTCCGTTGTGTTATTAAACGTGTAATGGTTGTAGCTAATGCATTTAGTCTTTTTAAAAAAAAAAAAATTCACCCTTTAGTTGCCCCATTGTGTTGTTTTCCTTTAGGGTTCTTAGCGAGGCATTACATTTGGTATCAGAGCCTAAGTTTTAACACTGGGTACTTTGCGTTTGTAGTGAGCCTATCTAATATGACCTTTTTTCTTAGGTCTTAATGTTTGTGTTTCCCTTGTTTTATCCTTGCCCTAGGTCTGATCCGTTTTCTCTATACAGTGCTAGGTCATGGCTAGGAAAGCTAGGGGAGGATGCAGCGAGATGAGAGAGCTATATTCTTATTTGTTTTAGGCTTCCAGGAGTAAGCCTAGTTTTGGGGGGGAGAATGTAGTACCCCTACGCATTTGAACTCTTTAGACTCATACTTTATTATTGTTTATTTTCACTGGATACATTACCATGATGTGTTATTCAGATTTTTATGACATTATTTCATGCTTTATTTGGATATGAGATGCATAATTTATTTGCAGTATTTCAGTACTTATGATTTATGGCATTTTATGGATTATTGCTATGTACTGACATTTTACTTTATTTATGCAATGTGAAATTATATGTTGTGTGTCTGCAAGTGTATTGGATGCAAGGGGATGATTTTCCTTCACTCATTTCGGTGAGACAAGGAACATCATGATTCTCCTTCATTGGTGTGTATACCGTGTTTTCTATATTGTATATATGCATGTGTAGTTCGGTGATGCAAGATATTGTAGGTACAAGTACCGCATAGGTACGAGGTATCGTCTCCACCTAGCTTCACAGGTCTGAGCGTGCCTTATATTTTCCGATGGAAGTGGAGGAGATAGTTGTTGACCCTATTTTACTCAGTTACACTCATGTAAGTGTCGTCAGTTGGTCAACCTGTCAATTAGTTCGGCCTTTGTATTTTGTCGTTTGATCTTTTTATGAGTATTTGCTTGTGGTTTGTTCAGTTGTGTGTGTTTAGTGGATTTAATTAATTAATTAAATTTATGGATTTATCTCATGGTTGGTATTCTTGTGAATTATGTATTTTATGCATTGAGATTATAAATTTAGTTAATTAAAAAGAAATTATTAAATTAAGTTGCAAGCTGCATGATATTAGAAATATATTTTTATTTAAATGAAAAAATAAATTAGATTAATTGTTTTTATTATTTCCTAAAATTTTAATTAAATAAATGAATAAAAGGATTAATTAGAATTAAAATATTGTTTTAATTCTTTATTTAGAAAATTAATTAATGTGCATGAGAAAAGAAAAGAAAGAATAATAATTTTTAATTATTGCATGTTACCTTATCTTTTGTGATATATTTAGAAAATAAAATAAAATTACTATTATTCTAAATTTAGGTTTTCTGTGAAAAAGCTATTGAACCTAGAATTTTAGTTTAAATAGGGGTATAGGTCTTTATTTTAGACACACAGGAACAGGTCAAGAATTTTAGGTGAAGAAATTTATTGGAAGTTTATTGAAAGGATTAGGGCACTTCTACAAATATCTTCCAAGAAAGCTATACCAGGTTGGATGATTTCTTAGTTGTGTGTTTTTAGTAAATATTTCTATTTTTCTCTGCTTGATGTGCGTGTAAAATAATTGTCAAATCCAAAACCCTCTTCTGATGAATTTAAGTTTTTGTTTTAGAATTCATGCCTGATGTGTATTTCTAGTTTGTGGGAAGAGTTTAATTTGGAGAAAATTAGGAAAAATTATTATGGAGAAAAAAAAAATAGTCAAGATCCTCATGATTGCATGAAAAATTGCAAAAGTTGAGAGAAATAGTATTTACTAGGAAAATTATTCTCTCTTGTTTAAATAGTCTTTTAAATAATGGCATCTCTATGAAATTATATGATTACCTAGAAATAAATTTAATTAAGAATTAAAGTTATTGGATTATCTGAAATTTTTAAAAAAGTATATAATTAGAATAAAATTCTGTAAAATGAATTTTATTGATATGGGGAATTTATGTTTTTGCTGTCAGAAATTTTTTAGTAAATGGGGAATTTATTTTTAATGCTTTAAAAAAAAATAATATTAAAAAAATGTGGGGAGGCTATGCCTCTACCCACACAACAACTACCTTAGGTAGTGGTTGTTGCCATAGGGCAGCAACGCTACCCAAGTGTAGTGTTGGCTGCCATATGGTGGCACCGCTACCCTAGGGTAGTTAGTTTGTTATTATTATTTTTTTTTCAGTTTAATTTAATTTATTATTTTATTTGTTATTTAGTTTTAAAAAAGTAAATAAATAATTATAATGTGTTATATATATATATATATATATATATTTGTTTTATTTTTAATTATCAATTTAAAGATTTTTGTTATATGAATAAAGAATTTAGAATTTAGTAATTTTAGAAAAAAAAACCTATAATTTTAAATTCGATATTCATAATGGAAATACATTAGGAGATTAATTCATATGTGAATTTATTTAACTTTATTGGACAAATGACAAGTTTGATTTCTATGTATTATATAGTTGTAAATTCTTGTTATCTGGAAATTCTTAAATTGCATGTTATTTATGCTTTTGGTTGTTTTTAAGGAAAGATTGCCTATAATAGGATCTTGCGTATATTGTGTTCTCAGTCAAGCTTAATTTCATTGCAATTTTGGTTGATTTGTCATTTTGTCCTATGTTATTATTTCTCCTTGGTCAGGTGTTGTTGTATAACCTTATTGATGTGAGCCATTGTGTGTGTTTTTCCAAATGGTCAATCTTGGGTTAGTGATTATGTATCCTTCACCTGTGCTTTGTTAGGATTGTTTATGGTTGTCTGTTTCACCATAGAGTTCTTGTAGAGAGAGACATTTCCTGTTAGTGTTCTATGAGAGAGAGTGGCTTTCGAGCAGGGGCCGTGCCCGAAGTGGTTGATAGGATAACCCGTTGAAAGTTAGTTAAAAGGTGATAACCTAATAATATATTAGGGGGGAGTGAGATAAATATTAATTAAGATAATGTACCTCGTGCATAGGTGAGTGCTTGTACAAGGCTCATAATGTTACGAGAAGGCCTAGAATGGAAAACTTACCACCTTGTCTTCACGAAAGGATTGGTAGGGTCTGCATGAGACTTAGATGGAACCAGAGGCTCGGGAGAGGTTACTAGGAGAAACCCAGGATGGGGGCTGGGACCTATGGAGGTTGTACCATGGTATCCACCGTAAGACATGTGATGACACTCTCTCCTTAGAGTTACTAGTGTTTTGTGAGTTGAGTCACATGGATGGTTGCAAAGTCTTGTAGTCCTTTCGTACTTGTCTTACTTTTCTTGCTTGAGGGTTTTCTACTATCTCCTAGCACGATGGGGTGGTTCCATTTCGGGATCACATGGTCGGGTGGTAGTGCCACTTCCCATCAGATGTTTTGGATTGTATCTTCAGGCGAGGAAAGACTTCGTTGGTGTTTCTTGGTTCGTGGTTTATGTACCAGCTCTTGTTCGAGATCATTGTTTAGTTGAGACCTTGTGGTAATTGTATCAGGCTTTTATGTAACCTTGATATTGTAGCTTTGTAATCTGTGACATTATTGGAAGCCATGTATCTATGGATATTGTAATATTATGTCAGTGAAATGAATGTTATTGCTTTGATCTTATGTTTAAATGGTTTATGGAAATTAGATACATTGGAATACTTTTATTTTCTTTATTATAAAATTTGGATGTATGTGTAGTTTTAAACTAAAGCATTCAATTTTATCTAATTAAATGGATTAATTGTGGTGTTAATATAATCTAAGAATTAATCTTCATTGGTAACCCTTAGGAAATCATATGTTAGACTTCCGCTGTGTTATTAAACGTGCAATGGTTGTAGCTAATGCACTTAGTCTTTTAAAAAAACAAATTATTTCACCCTTTAGTTGCCTAGTTGTGTTGTTTAGGGTTCCTAGCGGGGCATTACACGCATGGAGGCAGCCACATCAATCTCCACCATAGCTAGAATACAAACCCTAACCATGCGTTGTAGCAGCTGTCACAGAAAGCCTTTTGGTAAAAATTTCGACGACAACGGGAAATTCATGATTTCATGGCGTGAGACTATTCCGATGGGGGTCCAACCCCACAGGGAATTGTTGGCAAATACACACTCCAATGAGATATTGTAGGTGATTGAAGGTATTGTCATTGATGGCAATCTTACAATCATGTGATACCGACAGACAGACACTGACACTGGCACCGACAGACTCTACATCGACATACAAAACACCGACACCGAAAAGGAAGATTACGGACACCCTGGCCGACAACAATTTTTTATTAATGTATTTTATAATTAATTGTAAAATCTTTTGTAAGCCGACATGGCGGATTGTAATATGACTCATATATGTATGAGATCATTGTAGATCACTTTATTTGTTAAGGTATGATGCGAAAGATAGAAGGTAGCAGACCAATTATGCGAATTATTGGATAAGGGTTTATGTATGTAATAGAGCTTAAACCGGTATTGAATCTGGCATAGCAGATGCTAATCTAAAGCAGTACAAGACACTGGATTAGTATAATCCATTTTTGTAAGTCAGTGTGACTTCTTATGTAATTGAGCAGTGAGCTCTAGGCACTTGGCCTTCCTGCATGTGCAGGCCCCTATTGTAGAAGTAATATTCTCTTATTGGCCAGTAAGTGAATATTGTGGGTCACAAATCCCACCGAGGTTTTTCCCACACTGGGTTTCCTCATTAAAACATTGTGTTATGGTGTGTTTTTCATGTTGTGGTTGTTATTCTTATTTGCTGCATTATTTCTGGTTTACCGGTATATAGTTTTAATATGCTTTTCATGTTATAAGTTAAGAAAATATTATTACCAGTCAGATACTGATTCACCCCCCCTCTTAGTATCTTTGGGAATCCTAACAATTGGTATCAGAGCCTGGTCCTCTATTTTTAGAAGCCTAATAGCTTGAGGAAGATCTTGTCACTAGTAGAGATGGAAAACTTGAGAAAGCAATTAGAAATAACTCTTTCAGACTATGATGCAGAAAAGGTGAAGAATATCAAACTTGAGGATGATCTGAAGGTTGCTTTGGATATCATTCAAGCACTTCAAGAAAATTACACTATAGCAAGGAATAAAAGAAGAGAACTTTGTGAGAAGATGCAGAAAGAGGAAGATGAAAATGAAACTCTTAATGATTTGGTAAACAAGCTAAGACAAGAAATTAGTACAACAAAGAATGAGATGCAAGATATGACTTTGAGATTTTGTAAAGAAATTGAATATAGAAAGAAGAATGAAGAAGACTAAATGATGCTGGAAATGAAAACACAAGACTCAGTCATGAAAATGATATGTTGAAGACAAATTTGATGCACATACAAAATGACAGAACTGAACTCGTAAGACAGAAATGAATCTTGGAGAATGAACTAACTGCTCCAAATCAACACAAGGAGACATTCAAGAAATTTTTAGAAGAACTTGTTGACATGCTGAAGAATCAGAAACCTAATGGTGATACAAATGGCCTTGGCTTTGAAATTGGTGAAAGCTTCGGTACCGCAAACAATCATGATCATAACAAACCGGTAAGACAACCTAATGCCTACAAATTCAATGGGAAATGTTTTAACTGTAACAAGTATGGTCATAGAGAAAATCAGTGTAGATCTAGAAATTATTAGAACACTAATACACCCACCGGTCAATGTTCTAAATGCAACAAAGTTGGTCATAACTCAGAAAATTGCAGAATGAATGTAAGACGTTATGTTTGTGGAAGATTTGGACACTTATCTAATCAATGCAGAACACATACTAGCATAGGATATGGGAAAGATATTCAGAAAAACAATGTGACTTGTTATGCTTGTAACAAAATTGGACATATTGCAAAATTTTGTAGAAGCAAGTCCCCACCAGCAGATAACAAAAGTCCTAGTTTGAAAGGTAAATAAAAGGTTGAAGAGGTAAAGAAAGAATTCTCAAAACAATGGATCAGAAAGTCAGATCAGAATGTTGAAGGGAATACCCCTCCACCAGTAGAACAGAGTATCACTCCACTAGCAGGAGACTCTTCATCTAACTGAAGGAAAATCCTTTGGGGGTTTAGCAACAAAATGAAAAACATGCTATTATTCCCTCGGCTGATGGTGAGAAGTTGAAATTACTTCTATACCAGCAGATGAGTTAAGTTGTGACTTAACCAGCGAGCATTAAATGTGGTAGTTGGAGAAAATAACATTATAAAGCAAGTGTTTTGGCTCCTTTTTCATTCACCGAGCATTCAAATCTTTGAGAGAACGAAAATTCCCGAGCGAAGGCATCCTTAGCAAAAAAGTGAAGTAGTTCATCAAAGCATTCTTCCTAAAGGCAGATTGAGGTATTTATAATCATGACATCTTCATCCACTCTTGAATTTATTGCAAGCCCTACTATTGTTGAAGTAATTAAGTGCCCTAGACCCATTTTCAAACTGGTTCCTGAAATAGCGAAGAAAGATGATAGCATAGGTGCATTTTCTCAAATTCCTAAGGGACTAGTATATGCTGAAGACCCTAGGATGTATATACATTGTCATATAGAGGAATTAGGTGATGATGAGATCAAAAACATGTATAGCACTGTGATTTGTGATGAATTTGGAAATATCAAGCCGGAACATAAGATAGTGGAAACCTTAGGTTTTACTGAAATCCTTAGTGTCTCGGATTTTCCCAAGGATATTATAAGGATTGTACTAAGCAGAGTTCATGGTGAATTCTTCTGGTTGGATACAATTCATAAAACAACAAAGGAACCCATTAAGGCAGTAACAGGGTTACCTTCCATTGGTAGCAGCCTAACAGAACAAAGAAGGTCTCAAATGACATAGTGATAAACCTAACCGGTGCAACATTTGACAAAAGGTCTCTAAGGGTAAATGATGTAAAGGACATAAATGTGAGATTTATCAGTATGATCTTAGGCTACAAAGCTACACATGCAAATAGGTTGAACTCAGTTTCTAGCCTATGTATTAAAAGTTCTTATGACATGGTTAATGATAATGCAAGAATAGATGTATGTGAATGGCTCAAAGATGAATTGATAGACAATCTGGGGAAGATTAAAGGAGATAAGAAAGGAACATTCAGATTTGGAAATTTGCTTGTTTGTCTAATGTTGTACATAACTAAACAAGTACCCGGTATTGGTGCAAGAGATTTTGGCTTTGATATACCGGTAGGAAAGCAACTATTGGATCTACTAAACAACATGGGAGAAAACCGGGAGAAAAACTTAAATGAATACTTTCAAACATTAAAGGCTCGAATGAAAACCAGAATAAGATTGTCACAAGCTATTGTGGACAAGTATTAGAAAGAAATTTATTTTGTTATTAAAAAGGATGAAGTCTAGATGGAGGCAGTTGTCCCTAGAACTATCTGGGTAACTGAAATGGGCTATGAAATAGATGACAATATTATTGAAACTTATGCAAAAGCCCTCCTTGAAGCACCAAAGGAGCCCATTGAGAAAGTTTTTGGAAATGCTGAAACAATTGAGAGTGGAATTCAGTCTAGAAAAAGGGTTAAGAAGGTCGAAGAAACAATAAGAAAGGGAACCCGATAGGCCAAAGCAATTAAGGAAGATGTTTTGAAGCAAACTGGTATAAAGGAAAGTGAGTTGGAAGGACTTCAACCGGAAGCTCATCTTTCATCAGTTGGAACCTCCTCTAAGAGTGATATGTCAGCGGTATTTAAAAGGGTAGAAAGGAAAAGAAAACCCTCACCGGTACCCTCACCTACACCTAGGAAAACAAGGCAAAAACAATAGGTAGTGAGGCCTCCAGTGAAAAAGAAGTTGACTCCTAAGAAGAAAATAAAGGTAAAACAAGATATTGCTCCACTAGATAAACTCTTGAGAGAAATAACTGAAGATGGAAAATTGAAAAACATCAGCAAAATATACAACACACTATCTGCAGATGACAAGGAAAGCATAGAGAACAGTGCAATCTTACACTTGGATATATATAAGAAATTTTTGATGGAAGTTGTTGATGAAATACCAAATGATCTTTATAGAAGATTAGAAGCTAGAAGGTTAGCCATCATTGAGCTATACAAGAAAATTAAAATTGAAAAATTACTTGCAGTACATCCAGTCAACTTGCCTGATGAAATAGATAAACTAATTAGTGAAGCAAACCGGACAGTATTCTCCACTGCTCACCGACATGTAGCACTAATGACAGGTAGAGTAAATGAAGTCTCTGAGGAAACAACAGATGCATGGGATATATTCTTTGTGGAAAAAGAAAAATAGGAATAATTACTTAGACCAAAGACTATTAAAGTATATCAAAAGGACAGGGATAAGGGGAAAGGTAAGGTAGGTGGACCTCCAAGCCTAAAAATAACTGATTACTTAACCCCACCTCCTTCGGATACTCCACCGGTAGATGCTACAGACAGTCAACCGGCTACTAAGAGTATGGAGACTCCATTAGAGAATACAAATCCTGAGTCTGAAGTTTTGTACACTGTAAATATAGATACTCAAGAAGTAAATGTTGTGGTTGACAGAGAACCACTGAGGAGAAGAAGATAGATGTGACTACTGAGTCACCGGCTGCAGATGCTGAGGTTGAGGTAAATGAAACTATAAATATAAACACAGAAAAACCTAGTCAGACAGAGCAACCAATAGAGGATACCACTGGTAAACCATTAGAGAAACCGGTAGATAAAAACTGATAAATAATCAGGAGAACTGGAAATGGACAGTACAAAGGTACAAACAAAGAAACCGAAAGTGCATATAGAGACACAGATTGAGAAACCGGCTATTGAGAGCTCAGAGAAAGCTTTTGAGATACAGATGGAAAAACCAGAACATGTACAAGTTGAGACACAAGTTCAGATAGAGACAGTGTCACTAGCCAAAACTGAAAAGCCTAAACCTTTGTTTGTAGAAATGCAAACATGGACTGACCTACCAGAGGTCAAACCAAGCAAGGTGATTACTACAACCAATAGTATGGCTATTGTGAAGATAGTTGGACAAACATATGGTACTTCTATGGCAGAATTTAGACCTACGAATGTAATAGAGGTCTTATTGGATTCAATAAAGAAGATCACAGAGTGCAATGCACAAGCCTATAAGGCTATTGATGACACAATTCCCATTCTTAAACTGATAGCACCAAAGTGTATTGTAGATAACAAAGATTCTTTAGGTCAACTAGACACATTGTCTAAGTTCATCATCGACAACATATTGACTATTGATCAAATAAATGAGGACACATTCAAGGAAAGAATGATTAAAGAAAAAGAGAAATTCTTTGAGGAAATTGTGAAGAAGAATAAGGAGAAAATGGAAACATTATTACCGAAACTTGGAGAGATAATTCTTGACTTCAAGAAACTGTATAGAGATTCTTGTAAAACAAATATTTTAACAGAAGATCTAGACAAGGAAATCAACAAAGCACAATATAAGATTAACAATATTGTTGACAATCTAATAGGTACATCGGATTTATTTTTGGAGATAGAGAAGAAGATTGCAGAGCAAGAAGAGAAAATCAAGCAGTTAGAGAAGGACAAAGAAAGAATAAAGGATAAAGCAAAGGACTTGAAATGTAGACTTAGTCCCAAACTAGACTACCTCATTTCTTTGAGAAAAGAAATTTTTGAGGCTCTAGTTCCCTGACTTAAGACATCGGAAGATCAAATGCATATACTCACCGGTATAGTGCAGAGACCTCAAGAGGCACTAAAAGACAAAAAATCATTCATTAATGGTTTAAATATGATTTTGACAGATATTTTTCAGATTGTAACTCACCGGTTACAAGAATCTAGGCAGGACTCCACTGATAGCGAATGACAACCTTTGTCATTGATGTCAAAGGGGGAGTAGTAGAGATGAGAAAAATCCACAAATAGAGATCATCTGCTCAGGGGGAGCATGCATCTGGTACAATTTCTGGTACAGTTTTTGGCAAGACTTTTGGACTTCAAATTTTGGATACATTCTTGAATTTTTCTCATGAGTGTTGCCATCAATGCCAAAGGGGGAGATTGTTGGAAAATGCACACTCCAATGAGATATTGTAGGTGATTGAAGGTATTGTCATTGATGACAACCTTACAATCATGTGATACTGGTAGACAGACACCGATACTGGCATCGAAAAGGAAGATTACCGACACCCTGGCTGAAAACAATTTTGTATTAATGTATTTTGTAATTAATTGTAAAATATTTTGTAAGCCAACATGGCAGATTGTAATATGACTCATATATGTATGAGATCATTGTAGATCAATTTATATGTTAAGGTATGATGCGAAAGATAGAAGGTAGCAGACCAATTATGCGAATTATTGGATAAGGGTTTATGTATGTAGCAAAGCTTAAACCGGTACTGAATCTAGCATAGTAGATGATAATCTGAAGTAGTACAAGACACTGGATTAGTATAATCCACTTTTGTAAGTTAGTGTGACTTCTTTTGTAATTGAGCAGTGAGCTCTAGGCACTTGGCCTTCTTGCATGTGAGGGCCCCTATTGTAGAAGTAATATTCTCTTATTGGCCAGTAAGTGAATATTGTGGGTCACAAATCCCACCGAGGTTTTTCCCACACCGGGTTTCCTCATTAAAACATTGTGTTATGGTGTGTTTTTCATGTTGTGGTTGTTATTCTTATTTGCTGCATTATTTCTGGTTTACCTGGTTTACCGGTACACAGTTTTAATATGCTTTTCATGTTATAAGTTAAGAAAATATTATTATCAAGAGAGCATGTCTGGATTCTATTGTGTGAAAGATTTTAGCATCTGATTCACCCCCCCCCCCCCCTCCTCTCAGTATCTTTGGGAATCCTAACAGGAATTGCCTATCGGCAAAATATTTACTCTATACTCCTTAAACATTTTAGGTTGATGTGACTTACATTCCATAATTTCTTCTTTTTCTGAATGATGTGACTTTAACTCCTTAAAATGCCTGTCTGTGTAGTTACTATTTTTCTTTATTATTATAAATGGTATCTAATATTTTTGTTAAAGGATTAATAATTGTGATGTGGAATTTAATGGTCAACACCTATTATGTAATGTCATACTGACACAGATCTAATGTATACTTATAAATATGATAAGTGTGAGTTTTTGTTTTAATTTTAATTTTAGTTTTTTTCAAATTAAAAAGGATATTAGAAATCACATTCAATGATCTATTGTCAAAAGAGGGAAAATGGAGTTAGATTGCATAAATAGTCTTCAATGAGTTGGAGATGAGAAGAAATAGAACATGAATTAAAAACAATTAAAATAAAGTTAAGGAATGAAAAGAAACAAAGGAAATAACATAAGAAACAAGAAAGTAAAGAGGAAGAGATAAATTATGTTAAACATATACATATTAGCGCATATAAACATACATAAACAAGGATATATTAATGGTATAGTATATATTAAAGAATGTGTATGATATTAAACATATTTGTATTTATTAACATAAATCTATATGTACGCATGTAAACTAACATACTTATATTTTATAAATAAATTTCATTTTAGACAATGTTAGAGATATCAAATTGAAAAATTCTTTAATATACATAAATATGAACAAATGATGAGATTCACTATTTATAACAATTAAAATATATATAAAGACCATATTGCATTGATCAATTGGTAAGATATTGAAGTCTTATTTATAAGATAGATATACATGCAATAAATTGAATGTAATAAAACCTACAAGATAGATGTAAGGATCATATTGCATTGATCAATTGATAAGACATTAAAGTCTTATTTACAAGATATATATACATGTAAGAAATTGCGTGCATTATAATTTTAGTTATTATAAGATTATATTTTTATTAACAGTTATTCAATAATTTTATTTAATTCAAATATAATATATGGAGAATTATATATGCTTCTATTAAAGATTCTATTCAAAATGTTGGTTTCTATTTTGAAGAGATCCTTTAAAGTAGAAGTCAAATTAGGATTAGTATTGTAACACAATAAAATAGAAACTTGTGTTTTAAATGGTAGTTGAAAGGATTTCATAGAAATAGAAACTTGGATTAAAAAGTTAAAAGTTTTGTAATAGAAGCTTTTTTGAATCTTGGATTTTGAAAAAAGATGCAAAAAGTTATAAACTATTCATTCTAATCTGTTTTTATTATTTAAATATTATTTGGTTAATTAATATTTATTATATGATATTATATTTATATTATTATAATATATTGATATTATTATATTTTGAAGAGATTCTTTATAACGGAAGTCAAATCTAGGATCAATATAGTAACTTGTCCTTTAAATGAAAGTTTGAAAGAATTTCATCCATTTGAATAGCAACTTTAAAAAATGAAAAAGTTGCAAAAGTTATAACTTTGAAACTCTTCAGTCTTATATGGTTCCAATGATATAATTTGCTTTCCAAATTTTTTATAATATGCTTCTTTAAAACTTGGATTTTGAAGAAAGGTGAAAAAGTTAGAAACTTTGAAACTATTCATTGTTAATCTCTTTTTATTATTTATTTAATTAATATTTATTATATTATATTTATATTATTATAATATATTGATATTATTATATTATTTATCATTGTATTATTATATTTAATAATTTTTAAAATAATGAATTATTGCTTTTACGCAATATTAGAATTTTAGTGTTGAATAAATTTATAAATAATTACATATAATATAGTTTTTGATTATGGGAAAATCAGGTTTTGAAGGGACCCTAAAATCCTTTACAAAGGATCCATAAAAGATAAAAGCATAAAGAAACTAAACGAGACAAACAATGAAAAAATCAATAAAGTACTGGACAAAAGCCAGCACAAAAGTCGAACACTACCAACAACAACCAGCGAAAATAGAAAAAAGAGAAATTACATTATATTTTTTAAGGGAATTAGCCAATTTCTTGCTAATCCCTTGCATTTCTTTGATATTCTCCCTGAGAATTGGGATTTCCTTTGAAGAAGCCAAGGCATCCTTTTTCAAGCTTTCCCTAGTCCTTTTAGCCACACCTCCAGGAGCACTATCCACATTCCCAGCCTCAATAGCAACCTCTTCAGCATCAAGGTCCACAATAGACTTGGTAGGGCTGGGACTATCAAGGTATTTGACAATTTCCTCCATGTTCTTGGTTGCAGAGTTGAGGATCTCTAGAATCAAAATCAAGAAGTTCTTCATGGCTGCCTTCCCTTCCTCCAGCTTGCTTATCTGAACTTCCAGCTTCTCCACCTTTTCGTCCATTTCCTTTTTCCATTGCTCTAGGTTGCTTTCACCTTTCTGTCCCTGCTCTTCCTGATGATTAGCCTTTTTTTCCATTTTATTAATTCTTTCATAAACCCATCTATCAAAACCTAGACGAGCATCAGATTGGTTCTTAATCTTACCCAGGATAAGTGTACCAGTATTCATCTCATCACCAGCTCTATCCTATTCCATGCTTGTATCCTCCTTAATTTTGTTCAGCTTTGTTTCCATTTCCTTGTCCTCGTGGTTTTTCTGGTTATCTGAATCCTCCATGGGCTGGTTGTTGAGATCACCAGGACTCGCACTGTGGGTAATTTCCTCCTTATTACCCTCATCCTCTTCCTGATTCTCCTTCTCATTACCACTGTCCATTCTAGATGTTTCCTTGACCGAGCTTTTCTGATCGGGATCTTCCTCTTCTCCTCCTTCCTCTTCCCCCACTTCCTCATCTTCCCAGCTCTCCACCCTGTCAATATCATCGGTCTCCATATCACTACCATATTTTCTTGTATGCTTAGGATCAACCTCCACATCCTTATGTTTATGGCTCAAATCCGTGTCCTCCACATTTTTCTCCGCAGAGCCTTTTTCAGCCTTTTTACTCTGTTTCTGCTCATCCTTGCTGGGCCCAGAATCCTCACTTTTCCTCTTGCCTTTTCCCAGGGACACCAATGGCCTTTTGTTTTCCTGAATCATCAAAATCTTACAATGTTCATAAATGAGAAAAACAAGACCATAATGTAGCACAAGAGAAGAGGGATTCTTACTGTGCTTATTTAATGAGCACGACAGGGACTTGAAAAGGTAATAAGAAAGAGACACCCTTTTCTCATGCCTAAAGTGGTTTAGAAGCACAAAGTGATAGGTATGGACCCTAGTGAAGCGGCCCTCCATAGTGATGTACTCCATAATGGCATTAAGCACAAAACCCCAATTTTTTTTAATATTAGATGCATCATATTACCCCCCAGACACTTTGCCTAATTTAGCTCTCTCCTTATCTTTGCATAGAAAGAGCTTCACAATATTATTGGAGACTTTCAGGTCCCTAAAGAAATTGAGACCAGTATGGGGCATACCTGCGACTGTAGAGATGAGGTCTGCGTCCAGCTTGAATTTGACACCATGGATTTTGAAAGTGCCATTTTTCCAGTTTTCAGTCACTCTAGTAACCGCCCAATTAACTCTGCTTTTGTCATAATCCACCATTTTTTCCATGAACGACGTCATAAAACCCTTCTCCTGCTTTGTCCAGACCTTGGGCATCTCTCGCCATCTAGAAAGGTTGTCGGGTTCCTCTCTTCTAAGGTCACCTCCCATTCTTGAATTCATTCTGCAATTTCTCTGCTTCAGCAAATTCAAAGCGAGCTTCCAGATGACACTCAGACACTTGAAAATAAGCACCCACAAAGCATGCGAATTTTTAATATTCTTATTTAAAACTCTACCCTTCTGGAAAGCTATCATCTCCTTTTTAAAGTTTTGATGTTTAATCATTAATACAACCATGATTAAAATGCAATCTTTCTTTCCCCATAATTCTATCCTTTCTAATCAGGTCTTTAATATTGAACTCAATAATATCTTCACCATCCCATATGCTTTGTTTTTCGGATATAACGCCAAGGTTAGAAAGACCGTCCACGACGACATTCTTTTCCCTAAAGACATGCTCAATAATAACAGATTTAAAACTAGTAATAATTTCTCTGGCCTTAAAAATGATATTTTCGATGGACTACGAAGGCTCAGCTCCATCCTTTAGGCATTTAATAATATTAAGAGAATCTCCCTCCAACCATAATTTGTCATGATTGATATTTTTAGCAATATTCAGAGTATTAAGGGTAGCTGAAGCTTCAACATAATGGCTCGTTTGGTTACCCAAAGGACCAACAATAGCCACAAGACAACCTCCAGCAAAATTCTTGACAATTCCCCCATATCCAACATTGCCCAGATTTCCCTTAGATGCCCCATCGAAATTGGCCTTGATCCATCCCTGGGGAGGAAAGTTCCATAAGAGACCTTCTCCGTCTTTATCCTTGCTATTTATGCTATTGGAAAGGTTCCACCTTTCATTAAAATCTTCTTTAGTAGATAATCCAGTATCAATGCCATATAAGCATTCATGTATCCCTCTATAAATTTTATCCACCACCACTTCAGGGATCACATTTTTTTCCCTAAAAATCTTGTTGTTATGCTCCTTCCATATGTTCCAGGTGACAATGGGGAGAATAAGTTTCCAAAGTTCAACATTCTTAGAATTAGTGATAGGGCAAAACTATTGTTACTAGAACTCTTCCAAAGAGTTCAGGAAAACCCAGCTCAACTTCCACTTATTAAGAATTATATTCCAAATATCTTGACTAAAAGTGCACTGGTAGAGGATATGGCAGGCATACTCCTCTTCCCTGCAGCAAAGAGAGCAACTGTTAGGAAAAACAAATCCACACTTATGGAGATTATCAAGGGTTAGCGCCTTATTTTGGATAAAGATCCAAAAGAAGATATTAATTTTGGGAGTCAAATTCTTCATCCACACTTTCGCTCATAGAGGAATCTCATCTGGAACTTTGTTATGTATAGAGACAGCTGAAGAAATAGAATATCATCCATCAGAAGTTTCCTTCCAAATCATACAATCCTCAGAATGCTCCATGAAGATTTTGGAAGAGAGCAAGGTCTCCAAAAATCTTAGGCCTAGACAAACCTGGCTAAACTCAATCCACTTACCATTTCTCCAGTAGTCCCTAACAAGGTCTCCATACCTGCTTTTAAACCAGTCTTTCCATTCATTAAGAATTGGGATTTCCTCCAGCGGTTTATCCATTAGCCATCTGTCCTCCTAGAATCTGATAATTCTCCCATTACCTAGTTTCCACTTTCTTCCAGCAGCAACCCAGACTTTAGCTGTTTGAACAACATTCCAAATAGCAGAGCCATCCACAAGGAAGGAATTATCCAAAAATTCTTCATCAGATGGCTACATATGAAGGTATTTCTTTTTCCAAATGGAATTCCATTCCCTTTCCTCACCTTTCATTCTCCAAATTTGTTTAGCTAACAGGACATTGTTCATAGTCATAATGTTCCTTATTCCCAAGCCCCCAAAAGCCTTAGGAGTGCAAATATTACTCCAGACAATTAGGGGTATTCTATTTTTATCTTCAACCCCCGACCATAAGAATTTTTTTTATATTCTTTCAATGGCCTCAACAAACTTCCTGGGGATCTTAAACAGACTAAGGGCATAGATAGGAAGATTTTGAAGAGTAGCCTTAAGCATCGTCACCTTACCCGCTTGGTTGAGGAGGACTCCCTTCCACCCAGTCAGTTTGGAATTAAATCTATCAACCAACTTCATCCAAAAATTCTTCGAAGGCTTTAAGCACAGAGGGAGACCCAGATAAGTAGAAATAAACTCTACAATTTTACATCCAAGGATCCTTTCAATCCTTCTTTGTCTATCCATAGGGGTGTTTATGAAGAACAAAGAACTCTTTTCCCAGTTTATTTTTTGCCCAAAAGCAGCTTCATAGGAATCCATGACTATCTTTTTTACAAACAAGATAAATTGAAAGCATAAGGTACCCTAGTTTTCCAGAGAGGGGTGGGATAACCATGCTTTTTTAAGACAACATGACATTACAAACAAGATAAATTGAAAGCATAAGGTACCCACGTTAATCCTAAAATGAAATATGAATTTAAGAATTTGTAGAAAATAGTTTATTACTTGAGAATTGGAATGGAAATTAAGAAAAAAATAATAATCCAGTTTTGAACCAATTTATTAGCCTTACAACCTTCAAAAAAATGTTCATAGCTTTTAAATTTGTAGTTCTATACTTAGAAAACTATTTATAGAGTAAAATATACCACCACTAAAAATTAAGTATTACCCTACATAATAAAAACCTATTTCTAGCTCGACCCATTGTTTATAGTATTAAACAGAATATGTATGAAATAGGAAAGATGGAAAGGCCTTAAAACCCTTAGGCATATGCAAAGACATGAATGCAAATATCAATTAGAGAAATAGATATCAACAAATGCACAAAAAAAACAATAATTAAATATTTATCGTGAGAGTAGATAAACAATTTCATTGCAATGCTTGCTCATTTATAGTTCAACCATGCACCAAAAAGCTTTCAAAATGGAATGCACTACCATATAGCTTCGTCGTGTTTATATAGAATTCTCCATGCCATAAAACTTGGAATTACATGTCAAAAGTTGCTTCTCACAACCATACTTGCTAAATATTTTTATTTTAGAACCTGGAAAATATTCCTTGCCAAAGCCCTTATCCTCATCTTCGTGTTTATTCTTGGAAAGAGATAATTAGCTAATGTTCGATGTCTATTTTTTCCAAGCAATATGTAGTTGATGTGAAAGTTGGTGGAGGAGAAACAACAATTTAGTTTTTAAATTACATGGATAAGAAAGATGGTGTCATTATAGAGTTACTCTTAGCATAATAAAATAAATAAACTCAAAAATTTAAACAGCACAAAATTATATATTAACATAAACATAAATATACACATACACATATAATTATTAAAGTATGCATAATGATCAAAAAGTATATTTATGTAATAGACTATAATTAAACAAAAATAAAATATAAATAAATTAAATTAAAACATAAACACAAATATGCAATTTTTGAATATATATATAATTAAATAGTTAATAAGAAAACACACATACAAATCTAAACATATGCACATAACTATATACAATTACTAACACAAATACATACACTTATACAAATCTACTCATATCATATACTTAAGCATATAAACAAACACAAAAATATACACATGCATTTACAAATTCAAATTCTCTGTAATTATATACATACAATTAAATAGACAACATAAACATAAGAATACATATATGTGTATATATATGCATATATATATTGATAATAGCCTTCTTTGTTTCTTCAACTTTTGCCTTCAAAAGCCTCTACACCTCATCCTCCTTCGATTCTATCATGTAATTTCATTCTACCCCAAAAATCTTTCTCTCAACCATGTACAAAAATTCTCTCTTGCAGAGTCTCAAATAAAATATTTGACATCCTCGCGATAGCAATATCTCAAGGTCGATAACTTTCTATTCTACTTCTGCTTCTTCCAAAGTCTAATGGGTATCATTTCCAGATTTGGCTTGAGGTAGTACATAGCTCCTCCAACTCCCCATGCATGATAGTATAGATAGATCTGCATTGGCAAGACAATATGGGTGTATTGTATTTGTCTCCGTGTGTAAGGAACTCACTACTTTTGATAGCTTCATCTTTTACAATTCGTTCAAGGCCCTCCCAAGTGATGGGACAAGATTCCACAAATTTGATAACCCCATTGTTGGCCTCAACATGGGCAAGGAGGTCATTGAGAAATCCTCCATCCAATTCAACCACACATACTTAGAAGTTTCCAATTAGCCATATCTTTCTTGGTGTAGATTATTGAGTCTCCTCCTATATCGACTTGCCTTATTCCCCCAATCTTATACTCAGTAAGCCCTCTAGCCAACACCTCTATCTCATCTTTATTATTAGCTGCAATCTTAGTATGTTTGCATAAAGCTCAAATTGACCACATTTCTCATCTCTTATCAAACACCCAACTCTTATGTTTCTACGGTTTCTTTTCGATGCTTCATTAAAATTCAATTTCAATCTTCTTCTTGGAGGGATAGTATATTTAGTTGCTTTCTTAGGCTCTTCTTGTCCACACCATGGTTCATTCATAATGAAACTCCAAGGTCACTAAGCTTTTGTTCGCGTTGTTTGTCACAACATGTGAATGGAGACCCAACCCCATCCTTGACTTTATTTGTTCAAAACCTTAGAAATTTTGCTCTCAATTTTTTGGATGACTTTATCAATCATGCCTTCTAAGCCATTAAATATGTGTCTATTTATCTCCTTCCATAAAGCCACAACACCATGGATGGAGTCAAGATCCTAATGCAGACCATAGTGCATAGCTATATAATCTAGGTCATCCCTTCAAAAATTCCACGACATATACCCATTTCTTGCGCCCTGTCAATTAAGTTTCTGTTTTAGACAATCCCAACACCTACCAACAAATGATAATTTGATAGAAAATGGTTAATCATTTCCTCTTCTTGTTCAAGCACAATATACAACAATTTGTATCAATATTGTGCAACCTGTCACCAATTAATATTTGCTTATGTTATATTGTCCATTTAAATGCCCTTATCTTCGGGAGGACATACTTGTGTGAGAAAAAGGTTTTTTGGCCATTTTCTCACTTCTTGTCGAGCTTATGTAACGCCCCATGAGAGAACCCCAAAGGACAACACAACTAACTAACCAACCTCAAGGAGATAACATTTTTGTTTAAAGAGATACATTAACTAATTAAACTATAATAATTTCATAACATACTATTTAACATGAGAACAATTTATCTAAGCACAAGCATAAATAAATAGAAATAATAACACGTATGTACTCTAAGGCCCCCTAACGTCGCTATAAAGAAACACTAGCACTTACTAAAGCATAAGAAGCAAATCTAAACTAATCATTGCATAACATAATGCTTAAACATAAATAGACGAGTCTTAACATAGAAACAATTGTTAGGTCCCGGAGACAACTGAGAGGGGGGGGTGAATCAGTTGTCTAATAAATTCAAACCAAAAACCACTTAACCAACTTAATGCTTAATACCGGTAAACTAGTTAAGTATGCCGGTAGACAGTGTTAACAGTAAATTGCTATACCAGTAAAGATTAATGCATGAAACATAAACATAAAGTCATCCAAAACACATAACACCAATATTTGTACGTGGAAACCCTATAAGGGGAAAAACCAAGGTGGGAAACCTTACCCACAATCAGATGATACTACTGTAGATAGTAAGTGTACATAAATGGGGTCTGCACATGTAGAAAGACCAACAACCTAGAGCTCACTGCTCAATCACAAAAATGGGATTCACACTGACTATAGTTGGATGGTTAAATCCAATAAAAATGTACTGCACAAAATAACATCTTCATATGCTAGATTCAGTAATGGTGTAATGTTGATATGCTTTCATAAAAACCTAGCTTCACCTTCAAATGATGTCTTCGTGTATACCTCTGCTTAATCTCGCATATACCTTCTCACAATTCTTTTTCGCATTCCACATTCGATCTTACAAATAAGATCTTACATTTATACCATAACCTAAGACCAATTTTAGTAGGTCGGCTCTACAAGATATTACAATAAAAATATTTTACAAACAATATAATATCCGATGCAATAACCGATTGAACATGTCAGCTTAATGCATTTATAACAACAATAAATCATCTCCATAGCGTGCCATGCTGTTCTGGAAAAGATAAACCTGTCGGTGTAACCCTAGGTAACCCTGGACCTATTTGCCGGTAAAAGCAAATATGCAAATATGAATATACCAATGATTAATTCTTCAAAGCAAAGTGTCCACACAATGTCTTCGACATTACCAAGTGTTTTCCATATCATTCCAAGTGCCGGTGAACCATATACCAGTAACTGTACAATAGTTACTTGCTTGCCGATTAATGCTGCTGGATCTCCAAAGTGCTAGTGTTTTAGTAGGTGTTGACATCAATGACAAAACCATACCAAAATACCAACAATCTCCCCCTTTGACATTGATGGCAACACAAGATGGAAAAACCATCAAAGTGCCAAAACAGAAATGCCAAATACCAAAAACCAACAATCTCTTCTAAACAACAATCTCACAACAATCTTTCCCCCTGGAGCAACATGTGTTTATCCAAGGATTTTCAATACCAATTTCTCTACTAATCTCTCCTTAAAAGATAATGTGTTTTTCCATAGATATCTCTCCCCCTTTGACATCAAATGCCAAAGTTATAATAAAACCAAGTTCATATACAAAATACCAATCAGTACAATATACCAACTACTCCCCTTGAGAAGTAGCTTCCTCATCAAAGACCGGAGTAAAAGATTTGTCTTTCAATTCTGTCGGTTGATGACGATCATCAACTGTCTAAGTCCCTACCGGTGGTGGTATGACTCCAAGCTGATCTCTGAGATATTCAAAATTCTCCTTAGGAAAAGGTTTTGTGAAAATATCTGCAAGTTGTTCTTTAGTATTCACATAAACCAGTTTTATCTCCTTTTCTTCAACTTTTTCCCTTAAAAAATTCAGTTTGATAGAAACATGTTTTGTTTTAGAATGTAATACCGGATTCTTAGATATATCAATTGTTGCAGTGTTATCACAATATATAGTAATAGGTTCCTTGCATTTTACCTTTATGTCTTTCAACATTTGCTTAAGCCATAGTACCTGTGTATAGTTAGTTGCTGTTGCAACATATTCTGATTTTGCTGTTGATAAAGATGTACAACTTTGTTTCTTACTCAACCAAGAAACTAATCTCTTTCCAAGAAAGAATACTCCACCGGTGGTGCTTTTTCTATCATCCACATCTCCTACCCAATTTGCATCTGTGTATGCACATAGATCAAAATTTTCATATCTAGGATACCATAATCCAAGATTTGCAGTGCCTTGTAAGTACCAGAAAATCCTTTTTACTGCTGATTCATGATTTTCCTTAGGATTACTTTGAAATCTTGAAACAATACATACTGCATTCATAATATCAGGCTTGGTTTGTGTCAAATATAGTAAACCTCCTATCATAGATTTGTATATAGTTGGATTAACAGGTGTAGATTCATCTCTTTGAGATAATTTGTCATTTGTAGTCATAGGTGTGCTTACCGGTTTAGAGTTCTCCATCCAAAACTTCTTTAGTAAATCTTTTAGGTACTTGGATTGACTCAAAAATATACCTTTGTCAGTCTGTGAAATCTGCAATCCTAAAAAGAATTTTATTTCTCCAATCATACATTTCAAATTCTTGCTGCATTTTAATAGAAAATTCCTTACATAATCCATCTTCTCCTCCAAAGATTATATCATCAACGAATACTTCTATAATCAAGATATCATCATTAGTTATTTTGTAATATAAATTGTTGTCTGCATTTCCTTTAGTAAAACCAATCTTTAAAAGATACTTATCCAACCTTGCATACCAAGCTCTTGGGGCTTGTTTCAATCCATCCAAAACTTTTCTTAACCTGCAAACCATATCATTGTCATCTGTCAAAGAAAATCCATCAGGTTGTTCAATATAGACTTCCTCTTCAAGATCTCCATTCAAGAATGCACATTTAATATCCATTTGATAAACATTGTAGTTCTTATGAGCTGCAAAAGCCAAGAATAATCTGACTACCTCAATTCTAGCTACCAGTGCAAAGGTTTCATTGTAATCAACTCCTCCTTTTTGAGAATATCCCTTACACACTAGTCTTCCTTTATTTCTGACAACCTTACCATCTTCATTAAGTTTGTTTCTAAATACCCATTTGGTTCCAATTACATTTTTATCTTTAGGCCAGGGAACTAATGTCCAAGTATTATTTTTCTCAATTTGTCCTAATTCTTCTTCCATAGCTTTAATCCAAAATTTGTCTTCACATGCCTCATTGATAGATAATGGTTCAATTTGAGAAATAAGACATACCTCTTCATTTGCCAATCTTCCTCTTGTCATAACTCTAAATTTGTTTCCAATTATCTGATCTTCAAAATGATTCAATCTTACATACCGGGGTGTCTTAGTTTGTTGTTGTTCTTCAATTACTGTGGAATCCTTTGATGGTACCGGGGTAACTAGATCTTCATTCTATACTGGTGGATTTAGTGTAGGTTCATTTGTCACAATTTTTGTTGCCGGTTCAGAGTCTATATACCTTGAAGTTCCTCTAAATTGTTCATCAATCTTTACATTTGTACTCTCAACAATTTTCTGCAATCTCTTATTAAAACGTCTATATGCCTTGCTCTTAGATGAATAACCAAAAAATATTCCTTCATCACTTCTAGGATCAAATTTTCCAATATACTCATCTCTTCTAATATAACATTTACTTCCAAAAATTCTGAAATACTTAAGAGTAGGAGTATTACCAAACCATAGTTCATGAGGGGTCTTATCGGTTTCACCTTTGATGTGAACTTTTTTGAATGTATAGACAACAGTGCTGACCGCTTCTCTCCAATACACATGGTAAATTTGCTTCAAATAACATGCTTCTTTCTGCATCCAAGATAGTTCTGTTTTTCCTTTCAACAACTCCATTCTACTGTGGTGTCCGAGGTGCTGATAACTGTCTTCTGATTCCATTCACTTCACAGAATGTATTAAAGTCTTTAGATGTGAATTCTCCTCCTTGATCTAATCTTAAACATTTGATTTTTTTACCGGTTTCATTTTCAACCATTGCTTTGAACAGTTTGAACTTTCCAAGTGCTTCTAATTTTTCTCTGAGAAAAGTAACCCAACACATTCTAGAATAATCATCAATAATTAGCATGAAATATCTATCACCTTGTAAGCTTTTAGTTCTAGCTGGACCACATAAATCAGTGTGAATCAAATCAAGAGCATTATTGGATTTTTCTAGAATACTTTTGAAACTAGCTCTAACTTGTTTTCCAAATTGACATTCTTTACAAATTGTATTCTGAGGTTTCACAATTTTAGGTAGATCTCTAACTGCCTTAGAAGTACTGATCTTCACCATGCAATCAAAGTTTACATGACATAGTCTCTTATGCCATAACCAACTTTAATCTATATGTGCAATCAAGCATGCCTTTTCATTGTTATTCAAATGAAAGATATTACCTCTAGTTTGATTACCGGTTGCAATTTCCAAACTAGTTCTATTCATGATTTTGCATTTTCCATTCTTAAATTGTAACTGAAATCCTTTCTCAACCAATTGACCAACACTTAAAAGATTATGCTTTAATCCTTCAACATAGTAGACATTGTCAGTGTTATGCTTACCATCAAGAGATATTGAACCCTTACCTTTGATTGAACAGGCTTTGTCATCTCCAAATCTTACTAAACCTCCATTGTATTCTTGAAAGTTCAAGAATTTACCTTTGTCTCCTGTCATATGATGTGAACATCCTGAGTCAATGATCCATTTGTCCTTTACTTCAACTTTAGCTGCTAGGGCTTGTTCTACCGGTTGAGCAGTAGGTGCCGGTTGATCTTCTGTTATAGCAACAAAAATTCATCCATTGTCTGCTGGATCCTCATTGGAATCATCAGTCATTCCTTCATCAGCAATGTGACAAGATTTGTCTTTGTTCTTCTTAAATCTATATTTCTGATATTCAGGATTAGGCTTGTATGTTCTTCTAGCTTCTTCTCTTAGTCTAGCATGTCTATCAGGGCATCTCAAAGCAATATGACCAATCTTATTGCAATTGAAACATTTAAAGGGTGCTTTACCTTCATACTTACTTCCAACTGGACCTTTTGGCATTTTCCTTGCAAATAGTGCTTCAACTTCTTCAAGCTCTTCATTCTCCTTCCTAGTTTCTTCAAGTTCTCTTGCATAGAAGGCTTTCCAATCTGATTTGTCAAATGATGGAGCAGATGATGTTGATGCTTTAAAGGCCAAATCTGTCTTTATAGTAGCAACAGGACCAAATTCCTCAATTTCAAAGGTTGAAAGTTTTCCAATCAATGTATCCCTAGTTATTGATGTATTAGACATTGTTCTCAACTCATTTATAGCAATAACCTTCATTTTATATGCCGGTGGCAATCCTCTTAAGATTTTTGAAACAATTTCATCCTCACTCAAGGTTCCTCCACAACATTTAATACCCAAAACAATTTCATTTACTCTTTCCATAAAAGCAAAAATCCTTTCATCTTTTTCCATTTTCAAATATTCATACCTGACTCGGAAGCTTTCAAGTTTTGCAATTTTGACTATGGAATCTCCTTCATTCAGTGTTTCCAAATGATCCCAAATAGCTTTAGCAGTAGACCTATCTGATAATCCCATGATTTGTTGATCTGATAAAGCGCTCAAAAGTGCTTCTCTTGCTTTTCAATCATTCTCTTCATATTTAGCTAAGGTAGTTGGAGCCGTCTGACCAGCTACAACAGTAGTATAACCATTCTTTGTAACTTCCTAGATGTCTTTACCAATGCAATTAAGATGTGTCTCCATCTCGATCTTCCATATCCCATAGTTGGTTCCATCAAGTTTATGACTGTCCTTCCTAAAATAATTAGTAGACATTGGATCTCCTCAAGTTGTTAGACTTCTGCAAAAAGAGGACTATGCTCTGATACCAATTGTTAGGTCCTGGAGACAACTGAGGGGGAGGGGGGGTGAATCGGTTGTCTAATAAACTCAAACCAAAAACCACTTAACCAACTTAATGCTTAATACCGATAAACTAGTTAAGTATGTCGGTAGACAATGTTAATAGTAAATTGCTATACCAGTAAAGATTAATGCATGAAACATAAACATAAAGTCATCCACAACACATAACACCAATATTTGTACGTGGAAACCCTATAAGGGGAAAAACCACAGTGGGAAACCTTACCCACAATCAGATGATACTACTGCAGATAGTAAGTGTACATAAATGGGGCTGCACATGCAGAAAGGCCAACACCCTAGAGCTCATTGCTCAATCACAAAAATGGGATTCACACTGACTATAGTTGGATGGTTAAATCCAATAAGAATGTACTGCACAAAATAGCATCTTCATATGCTGGATTCAGTACCGGTCTAATGCTGATATGCTTTCATAGAAACCTAGCTTCACCTTCAAATGATTTCTTCGTGTATACCTCTGCTTAATCTCGCATATACCTTCTCACAATTCTTTTTCGCATTCCACATTCGATCTTACAAATAAGATCTTACATTTATACCTTAACCTAAGACCAATTTTAGTAGGTTGGCTCTACAAGATATTACAATAAAAACATTTTACAAACAATATAATATCCGATGCAATAACCGATTGAACATGCCGGCTTAATGCATTTATAATAATAATAAATCATCTCCATAGCGTGCCATGCTGATCTGGAAAAGATAAACCTATCGGTGTAACCCTAGGTAACCCTTGACCTATTTTCCAGTAAAAGCAAATATACAAATATGAATATACCAATGATTAATTCTTCAAATAAAAGTGTCCACACGATGTCTTTGACATTACCAAGTATTTTCCATATCATTCCAAGTGCCGATGAACATTATATCCTGCTGGCGAACCATATACCAGTAACTGTGCAATAGTTACTTGCTTGCTGGTGAGTACTGCTGGATCTCCAAAGTGCTAGTGTTTTAGTAGGTGTTGAAATCAATGACAAAACCATACCAAAATACCAACAACAATATAATATAAGAATTAAACAACATGATTATCCTAGAAACTAGGTTCATTTTAAATCCCAAATGTTCCTAAGATTACTTTCCACATTATCATATAATCATAGCAACTGAACTTAGATAAAAGAAACTATGCTCATGGAATATCATTCATAAGGCATAGATGATACCAACACCGTACTATCTAAACTCACAAAACAACCACACAATTAACATTATTACATTAAATTTACATTACATCTTCCTCTCAAAGAGAGTGTTCATAAAACATAATAAATACAAATGGAAATCTATTCTAGCTACATGAATGAAACATTGCATAAGAGAATACAACTGCATCCTAAATCCAAAGCTTTTACAATTGAAGAAGACATAGTTCATCCAAGAAGATCATGAACATAGAACCAAAGATCCCAATGGAAGGAAGCATCAACCACCCAACCATGTGGGACCCTAAGGACCACCCTCTGTGCTTTAGAGAATGGTATAAGGCCCCACACACCAAACATACCACTAAGGTTGACACTAACTCAACCATGGAAATGCAATGAATACACAAATGAAACAATCACAAGGACTAAAAAAAAACTTAACATAGACTACTAGAGGCTTATGCACAACACTGCATATGATAGGGTACTAGGCTACAACTAGGGAAGAGTGTCATCACATGGAATCATCATGAGTTATCCTGGTAGTTCGACCCTCTCCAAACTCTAGACCCTGACCCTTGTTTGATTGCACAAACCCACTTAAATTAATGTAATAATAAAATATAATATAAATACAAGGTGATTAAAATAAAAGCTCTCTCTCTCTCTCTCTCTACCCTTTTAGTCTTCTTGTTACCAGATTTTCACTTACAACTCAATCAAGTAGAGCTTATTATTTTAAATTGGAAGGAGAAAAGGTACATTTTTCAATCTTTCCTATATTACATTCAGGTGTATAAGAAAAAATCAAAAGATTACATTAATAGATTATTGCATTCATACAAGTGCAAGTAACCTAGAAAGGATTTATGCAAATCTTTTATGTACAAAGTAGTAGTCTTTACTGAATGTAAAAATGTAAATTGTCTCACACAAGCCATGAGACTAACTTTTCTTATTCTATACAAATGAAGAAACAACATATACATGAGTAAGTAAATAGATATAAATGTGCATATAAAGAGGGAGACCACTCATTGCCTGGGAATGACTGGTTCAGGGTGTGTTGTCTTGAGTTTTTTCCTAGTTCCATATTGCTCCCAATTCCTGCATCTGACAATAACAATGATGTTAAAGAAATTCTCTAACCAATGAAAGGTCTCTACCCTTACATGAACACAAACCTGTACTGTATAAACTGATCTCAATGTGCATTAAATAAGCAATACATACTTTAGGTGTCCAAGAAACCATCAAAGCCATCAAACACATCTAAGATATGCACATATTTTTCTAACATGTTTGCTTCATGTGCAGCTACAGGTGAAGATCATGTTCTTTTGATTAATCAGATTCATCATGTGGGTTAAATGTGGCTCCCATAAGGGTTGAGCCTAACATGCTACTACAAAAGGCCAAATATTAATAAACAACAAAGATAAAGCCTCATCAAAGTCAAAGGTCCAAGCAAAGGGCAGTCCAAAGAGCGAAGGCATCTTCAAAAAATCAATGACGGTGTTTTGACAGAGTAAGAAGGAGGAAGTAGTCCTTAATAAAGGTTTTAATAGTCATGGTATCAAAGGACAAAGGTTTATCTTGTAACACCTTCAACACCATCATAGCAACGCTAAGCAGATAGTTGAAGCAGTTATGTACTATCACAATGACATTATTCATCAAAAAGAAGCATAAAGATACATAGTGACCTTACTACTATTATTAATGAAATTAGTCCATATACAATGATTATTCCAAAGGAGATGGTGAGGGAATTCATTGCCAAAAGTAGCACCAAAGGAGCATTCAAAGGGCTCAAGAGTAGTCATGGCTTCTATGACAATACAGAGATCCATGATGACCCTTGGAATCCTAGATGAGTTTCAAAGAAAAATACATTCATGTTTTCAGTCATAATGTCATGCAATGTAGATTTGATTATCAAGATTTGATAAATGTTATTGGTGTATAAGATAGTGCATATGTTAAAGGAAAGTGATTGAAAAGTCATCAATTCCCAGGAGATAAAATACTACAACTGGAAGTACATCTCAAGTTCAAAAGACACAAGAATAATGGTGTTAGATCTTTTATCTTAGACTTTAGATAGAAAGGTAAAGCCTTTTCCCCAACATGTATCTTGGAACAACACAGTCTATATACAAGGACATAGGGCCTAAAGCAGTACTCCTTCCAAGGGGATCAAACAAAACAAAAAAAAATAGTTGCAGTACATCATATAAAGCATTGCAAAATATGTTACTACAACAGTCATCCTTCTTTGAGATGACAAATATTGCCAATCAACTAGTACAGTCAAAGGAGCTTCTCAATGCACCACAACAGTAGAACACATAGTAATGATGAAGTAATTATAGTCACAGCCAATAGAAGGACCCCTACAACTTACCACTAGCAAGATACGAATACTACATGACGTTATGAAAGCTTGATATGCTTGCATCATATAAGAAAAGTATCAGGCAAAGATCAGTGGCCATTACAAAGATAGTGACATTTGTGGAAGACAATTACCAAGCACAGAGAGATGCTATCATGACAATACAACAAAGAAAATGTCAATAATGATAAAGATGATCAAGATATTTTTGTGCATACAAATCAGTAGTGTATGATTGTGAGTAAGACACAGAAACCATGGAGAAAATTGAAAGGGTACTCATTAATTGCAGCCATAGAGCTATCAAAAAGAGTATATTCATGACAACAAGACCAACTACAACAAAGAACAATACTAAGTAATTCAATGAGTACCTACAGTGATATGACAAATAATAATCAAGCATTGAGGTCATACTAAGGTCACAACCATTAGCTTGAGCTAAAAAGAACAAAGTGATATTCAAAGACTGTAGATATCTCAACAAGAGCAGTAGTCCCCATGAGGCATTTTTTTTTGGTCCATAATATGATAGAAGGTGGTAATCTCAAAGATAACCCTTGTTGGGATAAATGCAATCCACCAATAGATAGACAAGCTAAGGAAAAACAAGGGAAGGACACATGAATAGGAAAATCACAGAGATAAGTCTTCAAAATCCACTATCAATTTGTCATTAGTGCAGTAACATATAAGAACAACCTCAAGCTCATTTCCAAGTTCCTAAAAGGAAAGAATAATTCTAAAGCATTACAAAGTCCAAGAAGTGTTTGATAGTCTCAGTTTACAAGGCGAACACACAATGATTGTGTGAATAATCAAAGCTATCAGTTAGCTTCAATACATAAATGAAAGGGCAGCTTTCAGCACATAGTCATTTAGTAGAGATAGATGCTCAAGTTCACAGAGGTTCAATACAGTAGAGGTATAAAAGGTCTACAAAGTTGTGTAGTTCACATAAGGAAATCCATCATCACAGTGCTTCAAAACAAAGAGAAACGCAAGGTTAGAGTAGTCCATTCATTGGACAAGTGATAACAACAGTCAAGTATGAATGAACAACAGTCACAAAGCTTTTTATGATTACATGGATCAACATACAGTATGATCTTCAACCTTAAGAAAATAGTTTAATGCATGCAAGCACAACATAAGTGCTAAATGTATACAGTTAGCATAAAGACACAAATGGCCATGGACATGAGGGTAAGTGCACCAAGATGGTGAATAGAAAAGTGGCCACATGAAAAAAAAAATGAAATTTTTCATAACCCATGTGTGTTCTGGAAATTCAAAAACATTATGTTTTATAATAAAAAATGAAAAGTTCCTCAAAACCCATTTTGAGGAACATTATACTTTTTAGATTGGGAAAAGGAGAGGGAGAGAGGGAGAGAGAGTTAGAGATACAGAGAGAAGGGGATAGGAAGAGAGGGAGAGAGAGTTAGAGATACAGAGAGAAGGGGATAGGAAGAGAGGGAGAGAGAGTTAGAGATACACAAAGAGAGAGAGAGAGAGAGAGGGAGAGAGAGGGAGATTGGGAAAAGGAAAGGGGAAGAGGGAGAGAGAGAGAGAGAGAGAGAGAGAGAGAGAGAGAGAGAGAGAGAGAGAGAGAGAGAGAGGGGGGGGTAAGAGAGAGAATAGGATAAGGAAAGGGGGAGGGAGAGAGAGAGGGGAGAGAGAGTATATTGGGAGAGAGGGAGAGGGAGGGTGGAGATGGGGAGAATAGGATAGAGAGAGAGAGAGAATAGGATAAGATATGGAGATGGGGAGAGAGAGGTGGGAGAAGGAGAGGGAGGGGGATAGAAAGAGAGAGAAGCGGGAGAGGTTGAGAATAGGATAGGATAATGAGAGAGAGAGAGAGAGAGAATGAGAAGGAGAAAAGGGTGAGAGACTTGACAGAGAGAGAAGTGTGAGGGGGAGAGAGATGAGATAGAACTCAAGGAGGATAATTAGGGCTTAGAATAGGCAAATACAGTGATGGGGAAGGAAGATGAGAAAGAGGAAAATAAGGGAGACATGCATGTATACAAACATATATACATATATCTATATTAATATATGTATATATAATTATAGATATGCATATATACATACATAAACACATATTATATATGTATGTCTATACATATGTGTAGTAAATGCTATGTTTACAAGCATACATTATTATGTCTTCATAACCCGTACGGGTTATGTAGAACTATGAATAGTACTTTTTGGTTTTCAAAACCCATGCGGGTTATGAAGAACTATGAATAATACTTTTTGTTTTCAAAACCCGTGTGGGTTATGAAGAACTGTGAATAGTACTTTTTGTTTTTCAAAACCCGTGTGGGTTTTGGCTTGGTAAGAGGGTTGGAAAATGACCCTAAGGCTTGCAAGCCCATTTTCCCCCCATTTTTGTCCCTTTACACATTTTTTCATCTTCCAACATGATTTATTGACTTTGTCATCATCAGGTTTACAAATGATCAAGTGGGTATCTCTAAAATTACCACCATAATCTCACACGTCTTCTCAGTTTTCTGACCATATGGTTTTTTCTATTTTTGGACAACATTAGCATAGTAAACTTTAATTTTCTTTACCAGTGCCTTGACAGTCCTCACAGACATATGTCTACCATTTTTTTAATAACTTTTGATATACTTGACCAAATTCAAAATAAATTACATATTATTGTTCTACACTAGATTCTATACACTTTTAAAAAAAGAAGTTTTCATTTTCAATTATTTTGATGCAAGTTATGCCCAGCGCACGAATAGGTACCAAATTTTCAGGATGTGGTCACTTCAAAAAAAAAAAAAAATTATCCACAGAAAATTACAAAAAAATACACAACTTCTAGATCTCACTCTTACCTATCATCCTACCAAAGGGTTTTGCAAATTAGTTAATCTAAATATATATTTTGTGCAGCGCACAAAAACAGTTATGTTATATTTTTCTGAAAAAATAAGGAACGGTTTTTGGTGCGTGGAAGGTTTGACCCTCTTAATATTATCCAATTTTTTAAAAAAATTTGTAGCTTAGACACTAGATTCAGAGCACTACAATTCTTATTCTTTTCTCAACTCCTAGTTTTTAGTACATGACCTTCAAATATCTCTTTGAAGTTCAAGTTTACCCATTTTCAGAAAAAAAAAGTGGCCACTTATACCCCCCTTTTTGTTCACCATCTTGGTGCACTTACCCATGAAAATCAATGAATGAAAGATATTGTTTCAGAAAAAAATCCAAATAAAATTGTGGCATTCATAAAATGAAAGACTAAAAAATAAGAGCAGTATTTTGAGAGAAAAGGAATAGTAACACAGTCGACATGTACAACTGATTTAGGGATTGCATATGAATCATAGCCAAAGATATGCCATGAAGATGTAAGGGAATCAAAAGTAGAAATTTGTAAGCATGGTCAGAAGGCAAAGAACCAATATGTAAATTTATACACGAAAAGGGCGTCATGAGCAAAGAAATTACCAGATTCATCTTGTAGATACATTTTGTCTGCAAGTCCATTCACAAAATCCCTAAGCAAAACCCTCAAAGATGAAAAATCCTCATGGCGGCTCAAAGAAAGAAGAATGTCGAATGCCAAAGAAATGAGAATAAAAGACTTAGGGTTTTCTTTTACCCTAGAAAATGTTGACAACACTTAGGCATTATAGTCTTAGTTTTTAATATTCTCATATTTGCTTTATTTTTCTTCAAAAACAATACAATATCATTATATGCTTTATGACTTAGTCTTTCCAATAATGTAAATATGTATTGCTAAGTGATTTTAATTTATCACTTCTCAATATGTATATGTACTTGTCATGCCTATGAAGTGTATATCTATAGCTATAACACAAAACACTCAATAGGTCCTGGCAAGCATGGTTACCAAATTTAAAACAAATAAAGATAAAACCATGGCTAATCGATCTATTGCCTCCTAATAAATGTGAGTGTAGATTTGCTCTCAGATCTAGATAAGAAAATTCCAGTGACTTGACTACATCTAGATGGAGGATTTAAGATGATAATGATGCATTTAAGCTAGAAAAGAGAATTATTAAGCTACATGATTCAACAATTATGCTAGAAAATAAGATAGATCTAAGAATGCAATTGCCTATAATAACAATGCTCAAATGATATGCTAAGATCAATATGCCTATAGTAACAATTATCAAGATACAAATGAGATGAGATCATTATTGCTCCAAAATGGGGTCTATTTATAGGATTTCCAAGGCCAGGGGTGAGGTGGCAGGAATCAATGGTCAAGATTGAGTCTAAAGATATCAATGGTGAAATTGCAGGAGGTTGGAAAAGAGATTGGATGAAAGGGAACATTTGCCATCTCTATTGTGACAAGTGTCAAGAGGCTTCTAGAAGAGGTTGGATGAAAGGGAACATTTGTCATCTCTATGGTGACAAGTGTCAAGAAGCTTTGGTCATGAGAGAGAAAGTGTCTAAAGAAAGGGGACATGTGACCCAATATTGCCATGTGTCTCAAGCAGAGAGTAGGTTTAATTAAACCCAGGGTTAGATGAAAGGGATTAGGTTTAGAAGGGGTTAGGTTAGGTGGTTAGAAGTTAGGAGGCATGTGGGTAATTTGAATTTAAAATTCAAATAAAGACTAATTAATTTTCAACAACTCATAAATTGATTTGTTTTAATTAATTAGGGAATTTAGAAGAAAAGATTGAAGATGGATGGAGGGTGAATTAATTAATCAAAGGGGATTATGAAAATGAACCTATTAAATAAATCCTTAGATTTATTAAAAAGTAGATGAAAGGGGGAATTTAATCAAATTGCTTAGTGAATTCAATGAAATTGGGGAGGGGGATTAATTAAATAATTTCTTATTTAATTAATTATCTTCAGACCATTTTTAGGTGTATACATTTCGCTCCTCTTTGAAGCGAGGTGTGATGACGTGTTGATTCAAAGAATAATCTCATTTTGATGATGATATTGGTTCGATAGGATGCCCCAGCTCTTGATTGATAAATTTCGATACGATGATGCCCCCTCGGGAGATCAATTGAGATAATTGATCTTTGGAGTTGTTATCACTGTTTAGAAAATTGGGTATTCTTTTCCCATAGTCAGCTAAAATTATGCAAAAATGTGCTTGGCATGGCCTTGTTGCCTCTGTGTTTTTTGGTCAAAAGAGGGTTTAAGGTTTTTGAAAATATTTAACCCTTCATATGTTTGAAAGCCCTTGTGTTCTATTTCTGAATTTCTTTTTCCACTTAAGGAAGGGTCGGTTTATCATGAAAAGTGCTCCCCCCCATAGGTTTTCCCTAGGCAGTCTTTCTAATGTTTTCAAATATTACGCCTTTGCCTATGTATTGTTTTAATTTTGTCAGGCTTCTTAACTATCGTGCAAGTTAAGGTTCATCCTACGTTGTGCGTTGGTTCGCTGAGAGAAGATGCCCGTGGTTTAGTGTTCACAAAATGGTGAAAAGAGTAAGCAGGCCCAACCAAAGGATTTCTCATCAGGTTAAAAAACTACATTTCGTAATTGATCCAATGGTTGGCATTGCTTCACTAGCCCAAGATGCATATGATTTACCTTTCACGAAATAGCGAAAGACTTGGTGGGTCCCAGAGGCAAGCGATTCTATTGGTTAAAGGATGATCAGTTCAGAAGAGATCAACGGCTGGCGTTGATTCGCTAGCCCAAGATGCATGTGTTTTACCTTTCATGAAGTAGCGAAAAGGTGGAGGGCCCGAGCAAGGTGACCACGACAAGGGTAGCAGACAAGCGGGTTTCTAAGATCTAACGGTGGTCGTTGCTTCGCGAAAAGGAGTTGCTAGAGATTTAAGGTCCACGAAGTAGCGAAAAGGTCAGTGGGCCCAAAGGACAAGTAGGTTGTAGTTTTTAAAGACCGATTAAGTAGAAGTTAATTGGGCGGCTCACGTGGACTCGCGGCCTCAAGTCAAACGAAGATTAATGTTCGCAAAGTAGCGAAATGATCTGACGGCTGGTGTTGTTTTGCATGATTGAAGTGCGCAAGGTTTAGTGTTTGCGAAGTAGCGAAAAGAAGATGGGGCCCGTCACTAATACACAAGGATCGAAAGGAGTAAAGGCAGTGCAAGTTCCAAGGATCCAACGAACATCGTTGCTTCGCAAAAGAGAAGTGTGGGGGTTTTAAGCTCTGCAAAATGGTGAAACAACGAAACAGAGAAAGACTCAGAGAACTTGTGGTCTGTTGGAGCCTATTTTTTTTTTAATTTGTTTTGCGAATTCAATTCTGAGGTGAGGGCCAGAGCATGCGGGATTAACTTCTCAATTCAATGCCAAGTTGCCATATTAAGGTCCACATCAATTGAATGTTAGCATCATTTCAACAAGTTTGTTGCAGAGGAGCTGGTGTGGAGCAAGTTTCTTCAAGCGAATAACCGGGTTTTTTGTTTGTTTTCTTGCTAATTGCAGTCTGAGAAGTCGGTGTTGTTGTGTGAATTGTTCCGTTAGAGTCCTGTGTGAATCTCACTTGATAATTGCATTAACGAGATGGCACCAAGAAGGGAGTTCACAGGGAAGGTAAATTACCAAGATAGGAACATATGTGATGACTTCCTGGAACAACTAACCATGTCTACCAATGCCACGGCCAAAACTAAGGAATTGGTGCCAAAAAACCCTTGTCTAAGAATTGGAGATGGTCTATATGATAAGGGCAATTGGTTAAGGGATCCACAAATAGGGATGTCAGGTCTAGGACTTTTCAAGGTAGGTTTTGGTTAGAGACATTCCCCTGCCCCATTAAATAGTATATGGGAGTTGGATGTGGGAAATTTTATAGTCCTAGGGATCTTCATGGATATAGATTTGTTGACCCTCATTGCACAAAATTATGACCCTATAGCCAAATGTGTTAGAAATACAAAGCGAGCAACCTTAATTGAGATTACTGATGATGAGTTCAGGAAGGTTTTCAAGCTCAGTGAAGTGTCCAATTATTTAGAGCCTATCAACTTTGAGACACTAGCATAGGCCTACAATGTACAAAGGGATCACCTATGGAGTGGCCCCCTAAAAGAGTTTTTTGTCAAGATAGGAGGGTTAACTGTAGTAGGCCCCAGTACCATGGAACCTTTCTCCCTGAATCTGTTTACTCTAAGGTCTAAGGGCATGTATTGGGCACTTTGTCAGATTTTTGGAGAAGATGCTGAGAGAAACATGCCAGCCCATTACATGTTGATGATTGCACAGATTCTAAACCCCTCTCTGGCAAAAACATTTGATTATGTGCCTTACCTCAATGATGAAATTCATGAAGGGCTAGTAGGCATAAAAAATGGTAAGGTGGATAGTCCTTTTGGATGGTACTCCCTTCTCATGCACATGTTTCTATTTAAAGGTGCTGATTATTTTGCTAGTGAAATGGAACTAATCAAGGAAAAAGATGGTGAAGAGATGCTAGTGCAATTATGGAGCACCATTCTGTCCTGGGATAGAGAAGATACCAGTTACCTAAAGTTTGATAGGTGTTTTGCATCTAAAATTAGGATTCTCTTGTCTACAGAAAACCCTAGGATTCCTAAGGCTCTTTTAGAATTCCTCAGGCCCAAGGAGTTTGCTGAGGGTATTAAGATTGTTCATAACTGGGGTGATATGTATTTGTACCCTGTTTCTATAGTTTTCAGAGTTTATGGTTTCAAGGGCACTCCATATTTATTGCCTTATCAAGTCCCACTGAAGATAGGAATTGCAGAAGTCTTAAGGTAGATTGGAGGCGTGCAAGAGGCAGAGCTGACAAATAGAGGTAAAGGGACTATTTTCCCAACTATTACCATTGCCCATCATTTTGTGATCACCAAAGGTGGCTAGAAGTATTTTGAAGAATTCTTTAAACCATATAGGTTGTCTACTGTGGTTTCAAGATTTGTAGACCCTGAAGATTTTTTCAATGGCATGTTTAGAAAGAGAGCAGTATGTAAAGGTAGGCCGCACCATTTCATTTCCCTGAAGATCTAATTAGGAATGAATTCAATTTGGATGAGAAAGAATTGAGGAAAGAGAAGTGGGTGGCATACAAAAGGTCTCTTAACTTCATTCATCAATTTGATAGTAGTTATGACCCTCTTTCTAGTTTTAATCCCTTTGAGGAAAAAATTAAATTCTTAATTCTTTGTTTTGAAGACCTCATGCAAACTTTGAAAGAAAAGAGGGAGGTTATAATGAGAGATGACCCTGACAGGGTTATATTGGTTCTAGCTAAGCCTACCTTTGCTAAGGCCATCCCACCTGGTGATTATGTAATGCACAAGAAATCAAAATACAGTGTGATGATGCCAGTGACTAGTGAGCCTTCTACTTCAAGAGGGAAAATAGCAATTGAAGATGTCATTGACATCCAAGACTCCCTAAAAGGAAAAGAGTGGGAGAGGAAGTGTAAACAAATGAGCCTCTGTATTCTCCATCTCAATCCCCTATCCACATAGGAGATGAGTAGGCGGTGGCCAAACAATTGTTACAGTTAGGGAGTCTCGGGGAGATTGCCTACACATATGAGGAAACACAAGAGGGGATGCCAGAAGAGCCACCTAGTGCTAAGATGAACTTGACTGAAGGTGAGCTCAAAGGTAAAGAGTTAGACCCAACTTTCAAGCAAGCCAGTGAGGAGTTCCTGGCTGATAGTAACTTTGTTACAACAGGGGCCTTCATGCAATTTGTATGGAAATAGAACATGGAACAATTTAAGGCCAGATGTGAAAAAAGGAGGAGTGAGAAGCCTCACAAAGATGCAACTCTAGTAGAGGAAGAGGTAAAGCAATAAATGATTGAAGAATTCAAAGCCATTACTCCTAAAAAGGGAAGAGAAATGGTATCAAAGGTTGGTGTTTTAATCTTCCCTGAGTGGGATATAGCTGATGCTCTAGTACTTGAAGTGGTCAGGAAAGAAACCAAGCCTATGGAAGGAGTGACATTCAGCAAAGATGATGTTTCTTTAGTCATGTGGTCTTTGAAAAATGATGAAAATAGAAGAATAAAAGATGCCTCAGATTCTAGTTTCTTGGGAGGTATGATTGTGAAAAGAGTCCAAGATACAGGGGTGGTAGAAGCTGCTAGCACAGTTTTAGAAACTGCAAAATTTAGTGTAGCAGTGGCAGAAAAGAAGGCAAAAGAAAAGGATAATCTCCAATTGAAATTGGAAACAATCTTGAAGGCTTATAATGAGGCCAAAGAGGGAATAGCTAACCGTGACAACATCATTGTTAGACTTCAGAGTCAGTTGACAGGACAACACCATCAGGGTGAGTCCTCTACTCTTATGATAGCTTCTTCTCCAGCAAGACCTCCACCTACAAGTCCTATCATAGAATATCCCCCTTCTCCTATGCCTTCTAGTTTCCAATCAGCTGAAACTATTCAACAAGAGCTGGAAAAGTTGAAACAGGCTCAAGCCCTGTTTGCAAGTAAGTATGAGGAGAAGGTAAAGGCCACAATTTTAAAATTTGCTGATTCAGTTAGGGCCTCTGTTGTGCATACGTCTATGAAGAGGATTCTGAATATTTTGACTGAATTCAGAAAAGATGAGACCATTTTGGAACCAATTCTAAGTAAGTGGATGCCTAGGTGAAAGGAGTTAGAGCTTATGTGTTCATCCCATGCAGATATAGAGGCAAGTGACAATCTCAAATCCATCTATGAATTCATAAAAGAAATGAATATAATCTTAGAAGAAAGGGCAGGTGTGAAGAGAAAAGCCCAATTGTATAGGAAGGAAAATTTTGATCACAAATATGAGTTGTTCCCAAAGGGTTTTGTTGGTCCGACTCAGCTAAAAGAGGAAAAGGCATGGTTTGAAGAACTTGACCACAAATTGTCCCAAAGGGTTAATGAAATCATCAACACTAATGAAACGTCCTTATTTGTCAAGACAATTAAGGAGATTGAAAAGGTAAAGTCACACTATGGTTTCATAGAAACAGAGATTGGGCAGTTAAGGGTCACTTGGAAAAGGCTAGAAGGGATGAAGAAGAATATTGTTAGCTTCTCTTGGCTGAGTGATGACTTGTTTCAGGAGTGGAAGGACGAATATGCCAGACAAATAGAAGAACTTCCAGAACAGTTAAAAGATGTTATAGAGGAGCAACAAGCTAAAGAGGTTGTTGATATTGAAAAGGACTTGTAACTGTTTCTTGGAGAACATTGCGGTTTGTAACAAACGTTTCTTAGGAATTCCCAAAGCTTGTATGCATCCATGATATTATAAATGGATACCAAGACTAGTAAAAGAGAGATCACAAGAATTTTGTAAAGAAGCTTTGGCAAAATATATTTAGGGCTTTTTTCTAGTTTTAAGCAGATTACTCTGAGTTATGTAATATTTTCAAGAATGAATATGAATATACAGATCAAAGTTCCAGGCCTAAAATTTCTTTGTCTTCTGGTGTTCATTCTTTAGTTTGCTGGTTTCATTTGGATAATCTAGGGTTGTTTGAATGAGCATGGATTGTAAGGCAATCTTATAGATGTTATTTCTGGCTTTTCTCTTCAGGAGAGGGATTAAATGTGCATGAAATATTTCTGTTAGCAAATCTATTGTTTGTTGCTATGAATCTGATGAATTGTTTTAGTTAAATGGGAGAGGACCTATGTATATGTTAGGCATGTATGGGGTTCATGAAAGCCGAGATGATGAGATGTATGAGAATGTTCAATTTTGAAAATTATTGCTTGATTTAGGTGACTCTGTGGCCTGGATAAGGCACTGATACTTGTTGTGGGATTCTTTATATTTTTCTTGAAGATCAATACTGAAAATGTATACAAGTTTTTCTTCTAAATATTTTGATTGTGTCAAGGTGATGAAATCCACTGGTATTTGACACCGGTTTACTGTGGATCTCATTTTTAAAGTGTGAAAATATTCACAGAAGGTATACCCACTTGAACATTGGATAAGTTCAAAGTATAGAAGGTTATAAAATTTTGTTAGATGTTACTCTAGAGTTCTATTTCCCTGATCTCTTCATACACAGACAAAGTTATTCATTTTCTTACAGGAGGATAGGAGGGAAATCAAAATTTGAGACTAACAGAAGTTTTTGGATCTTTAAGAAATTGATATCTCGATTAGAAATGATTTGATGTCTACAACTGTGGTTGATGAAAGTGTGAGTTCTACAATCATGGTGATGTGGTTCTTTATTATTGATAAAGATTGATTGATTTGATTGATTTAGTCTGGTTTGAGGAATGACACCTCCTATATAAGACAAAGATGATCAAAGCGTTTGGTTTCAGGAATGATATATCATGTATAAGACAAAGATCAGAACGTCTAGTTTCAGGAAAGATACATCCTGTAGAAGATATGATAGAATTGATTTAGATTTGATTTGATAGAATTGATAAGATTGATTGGGTAAAGAACTGACAGTTTGTTGATATGAAGTTGCAGAAAGATTCGGATATGCTGATGTTGATTCTGTTGAGAGGGTAGCATAAGATTTTCATTGGGTCGACAATATCTGGAGAGATATGAGTCATTAGTCTGATTGTGTATACACTTGTGATGATACCTTGATGATTCATGTGATATATTTAACCCTGGATAAAAGGAGCATGTGGGATCCCATGCAAGAATGAAATGCCAGCTAAATGCAAATCAAATGCAAAGCTACGATCAGACCAATCACTGAATTATTACGTTTTTATCATCATTGAGCTTTTTAAAATGTGGGACATGAGTGCAAACATCGATGGTATAATTAAACCATGATGACCTGAGCACTGTTTTCCTAGCTTTTGATATGGCAAGTTAACACAAGCATCGAGGTATAATTGAACCAAGATGACCTGAGTGTTGCTTGCGTAAAACAGGCAATATTAATCATTTCAATATGCAAATCGGAAATGTCTTTGATGATACTCCGATGATCATGTCCTGAGACAAATTTTCACATATTAATGATTAATTTATAGACAATAGACAAGAAAAATATCATGTTCCTTCCTTGTTCCTCTAGTCAAAGACATCCTGGAGTCACTCAGAAATCATGATAGCAAAAATCAAGATAAAAAAGTTGATCAATCATGTTAAAATCATTATCAAAAGATATCATCCATGTGTTTAGACTGACTTTGTGATAGTTTGATGGTTAATAATTTGATCTCATGTTCAATGCTGGATATGTCTTAGTTTTCGCTTGATAAGGGTTGTCTAACCATTTGTTCTACCTGTTTGATTAAGCTCAAAATGATCAAAAATTTTTCCCCCACCTAAGTGCAGGATTTTGCCCTAAGCCTAAAAACAAAGTTGTTATGATATACCCAATGATCCAAACCATGGCAAGAAGCCACTCGGGATGCCAATGTATGTACAAGGCTTCATTATGGATATGGATAGCGTTGATGGAAAAATGAATGCAAGCGGAAAGATGCATGAACTAATAGATGGAAGAGCTAGCTGACAGATAGCGCCTATTTGCCAGGTTTTCACTATCTGTTTTTATTGCACTTTTTCTCATTTTTTATTTTTATTTATTTTTCTTTTTTTTCTTTTTTACTATTTTTGGATTTTTCTGCTTTTTCACTGTTTTTGATTTTTCTGCTTTTTCAGAAATAAAATTTCTTCAGATGCATGCTATTGATGGGTTCTTCAAGTTGATTTTCATCCTATGTTGATAGTTGATATGCTCCTAATCCAAATACTGATGTGACCACAAATGAACCTAACCAATTTGGTTCAAACTTTCCTTTCTTTTCTCGATCTGCCTGGTTGCATGGATTTTCTTTTAGTACTAGTTCCCCTACTTGAAAGACTCGTGGTTTGACCATGTGATTATAACTCTGGCACATTCTTTGCTGATATACCTTTAAATGATCAAAGTCATTTTGTCTTCATTCATGGATCAATTCTAACTCTTGTAATCTAGATACTCGTCGTTCTTCATCTGGGATGAGACCTTTTAATGATACTCGTAGAGAAGGTATCTCTACTTCTATTGGCAGTATTGCTTCTGATCCATAAACAAGAGAGAAAGGTGTGGCACATGCTGGTGTGCGGATACTGGTACGGTAGGCCCATAGAGAAGGGTTTAATTGAATATGCCAATCTTTTCCAGCATCATTTACTGTCTTTTTGAGGATTTTCAGAATAGTTTTGTTTGATATTTCTACTTGTCCATTTTCTTGTGGATAGTAGGGTGTGGAGAATCTATGTTGAATCTTGAATTTCTCAAATAGCTCTTGTACATCCTGATTCTTGAATGGTCGCTCATTATCAGTGATAACGGTCATTGGTATTCCATAGCAACAAATGATGTAGTTCAAGATAAATGCAACAATCTGTTTTCCTGTGATATTTGTGAGAGGTAGTGCCTCAATCCATTTTGTGAAATATTTTGTAGCCACAAGGATGAGTTTGTGACCATTAGATGAAGAAGGATTTATCTTTCCTACTAGATCAAGATCCCATTTGACAAAAAGGCCAAGATGTTGCCAAAGCATGATGTTCTTGTGCTGGTGCATGAATCAAATTCCCATGGATTTGACATTGTTTGAATGTTCTAGCTATCTGAAAAGAATCTCATTCCATAGTCAGCCAATAATAGCCCTAGTGTATGAGTTTTTTTGAAAGGGTAAGACCACTTGAATGAGTGCTATAAATGTCATTATGGACTTTATGTAAGGCCTTCTCATATTCTTCTTGTTTGAGACATCTTAAAAGAGTACCATCTAGACCTCATTTAAATAGTGTATCCGCGACAAGAGTAAAATGGGAGGATTGGCGAATAAAATTTCTGTTTTGGTTCTTTGATAAATCGGGAGGTAGGGTGTTATCTTTCAGGCATGTGTAAGTTTGGTCGTAACATGAGGAAACATGCCCCACAAGGTGACAGATAGTTTGGGAATTAGGACAATTATGAGCGGGGTGAAACAACTCTTCCACTAGGAATTCATAACGCTATTGATTTTCCTGTGTTTGAAGTAGAGAAGCAAGTGTATCCATGGCATCTGCTACTTTGTTGTCATTCCTTGGATTCTGCTGAAAAGTTATTTCTACAAAGTATTTCTTGATATCATTAACCATCTTTTTATATGGCATTAATTTTTTGTCCTTTGTTTGATAGTCATCATTAATTTGATTAATGACGAGTTGAGAGTCTCCAAAGACTTGAAGTTGTGTAATGTTCCATTCTATAGCCATTTTGATACCTATAACCAAAGCTTCATATTCTGTGGTGTTGTTGGTGCATGGAAAGCTTAATTTGTATGCTTTTGGGATTGTATGACCTTCTGGTGTGATGAATAGAATACCTGCTCCTAATCCATGTTGTGTATATGAACCATCAAAGTATAATTGCCATGTTTTTGTGGTGGCTATTAGGATATCAACATCAATAAATTCAATTTGTAAAGGATGATCATCTTGAAGTGGTGTCTCAGCTAGTTGGTCTGTAATGACTTGTCCTTTTATAGATTTTCTGTCAACATACTCAATATCAAACTCGCTTAGAATCATGATCCATTTTGCTAGTTGTCCTGTCAATGTTGCCTTGCTGAGTAAATATTTTAGAGGATTGATTTTAGCAATCAACTTGATGGAGTGAGATAGTAGATAGTGTCAAAATTTTTGAGAAGCAAAAACTACAGCCAAGCATGATTTTTCTGTTGGTGAATAGTTGATCTTGTATCCTACTAGTGTTCTGTTGATGTAGTAGATAGCTCGTTCTTTTCCTTCATTATCCTGTTGTGCAAGAAAAACTCCTAATGATGCTTCAGTGGTTGATACATAAAGTAACAATGGTTTTCCTAGAATTGGTGACATTAAGACGGGTGGTTTTATGAGATATGCCTTGATCTTGTTGAATGCGTCCTCACATTGATGGTCCCACTTGAAATGAACATTTTTATGCAATAGATGAGTAAATGGTTGACATTTATCTGCTAGTTGAGCAACAAATCTTCTGATTGACTGGAGTCTTCCTTGGAGTGATCTGAGTTGACTTATATTCTTGGGAGATTCCATTTCCATGATTGTTTTGACCTTAGCTGGATCTACTTCAATACCTCTAGCTGAAATAGTGTATCCTAGTAGCTTTCCTGAAGTGACACCAAAGGCACATTTCTTAGGATTTAGCCATAGCTTGTACTGTTCTAACCGGTCAAAGATCTTTTCCAGTATCTCTATATGTTCTTCTCTATTGTATGATTTGGCCAAGATGTCATCCACATAGTCTTCCATGAATGTATGCATCATTTCATGGAATATCGTTGTAATAGATCTCTGATATGTGGCACCTGCATTCTTTAGTCCAAAAGGCATGACGTTCCAGCAGAAAGTACCCCACAAACATGTGAAAGCTATCTTTTCTTGATCTTTAGGTGCTATTTTAAAATGATTGTATCCAGATAAACCATCCATTAGAGAAAACATGGAGTGTCTAGCCGTTAAATCTACAATGATGTCAATGTTAGGAAAAGGAAAGTCATCCTTTGGACATGCATTATTAAGATCTCTGAAGTCTTTGCATACTCTGATACTTTTTTCTGGTTTTGAAATAGGAACAATGTTTGATACCAATTTAGGATATGTTATAGGTCTGATGAATCCTACATCCAGTAATTTCTTTAGTTCTTCTGTGACTAGGAGAGTGATATGTGGATGCATCTTTCTTAATTTTTGTTTGACTGGTATGGATCCTGGACTAACATTTAAGTGATGCATAATAAGCTCTGGATATAACCCTGGCATGTCTACATATGACTAGGAGAAATTCTATATATTGTTGCATTTCTTCTTCTGATAGAGAAGTCATTGGATGAAGAATCTTTGGTTGCTCTGTTGTGCCAATGTTAACTGCCTCTATTGGTTTGATCAAAATAGATGACCTTTCTTGATAGTTCTCAGGTAAAGTGTCAAATATCCCATCTTCTGGTGCCTCGAGGAGGTTTTCACGTTAGATGTGTCCTTTATTTTTACTTTTTCTTGATTTAATATTGCCAATAAATGGTTTTCAGCATTAGACCTGATATTCTTTTCGTTATTTTTGCTTTTGTGACTAGGAGATTTGGCACCCACTTGATGAAAAGATGCGTTGCTGAAATTCCTGGTGAGATTTGTTATGGGTTCAATTGCATTAAGATATACAGATATGGCATGGTCATTTGGAAAGGTATCGATGGTGGTATGTCCTTCATTTTCCCAATCAATAAGCTCAGGATGGATTAGAGGTAAGAGGTCTTCAGGTTGGGATGTTTCAAGGGTTTCAAGGGTCATGCTAGATGTATCAAAGTTTTAATATGTATGTCAATGTCTATAATGGTACTCTCATTAGAATGACCTCACATAAGAAGTTCTTGATCATCCTCGGTTAAGTCCAAGTCAGCCGAATGTGATTCTAATTCAAGGGAACTAGTTCTTGACGTTTGTCCTGCATACGTATGAACTACATCGACTCCTACATCTCCTTCAAAGAAATTTTCTTCAGCTGATTCTTCAGAGTGATAGGAATCCCATTCCCATTCATTAGAATCTATATCACTTGCAGCTTGTAATCTACAGATTTGGTCATATAGCATTTCTTCTACTTTTCTAGCTATATCTATTCTTCTTTCATATTCAACTTCTTCAAGACTGAGATTGAGTTCTGTCAATCTTTCTATGAGCTCTCCTTGAATTATATTAGCTTCTTTCTTGTTTTGATTGAGATTTAATGTTGCTTGAGAGGTGCTTTTAGTGTGTTTCTCTTGTTGATTTGAAGCTTGCTTCTTTTCCCATTTCATGTTTGCTAGTGTTTGTTGCTTAGCTGATGTTTCTTCTCTTTCAATTGCCAGTTGTTCTTGTCTATTTTCATATTCCTCTTGTTGTTGATTAAAAGATGTGTCTTCTAGTGGATTAACTTGTCCATACCCTAAGCCTATTTTGTCTGTAGTCTACTAAGTACAAGGTTGAATAGGTTTTGAGATACCTTCTTTTCTTTTTCCTATAGGACCTGTTCTAGTGTATCCCATTATTTTGAGAATGTTAAATCCTTTTCCATATTTTTCTGTAGGTATTCTGACATTGTTGACCTTTTGTTGAACTTCTTCATCTTTGTATAGCCACTATAGCACATCTTTGTCTTATGTCTCCTCTGATAAGGTTCCAACACTAACAAATGCTCCATCAAATATCGGAAGATGTTTTACAATTGGTTTTTGTTTAGAGTTTGATGGTTTTCCAAAGGATTTAGGGGAAAGTAGTAAAGGTGATATTAAATATTCTTCGTTCCCTCGATCTCTTAGCTGCATTTGTTTTTCGATACTTGACAAAATAAAGGAAAATGATTGTTCCTTGGATTGTGTGTTTGAAGATGATGCCTCCCTATTATGAGGAACAATGACTTCTTGAATTGGTTTAAGATTAATACAATACTGAAATGGATTTGCATCTGCTGAGATCGTGATTTCCTACCCATTGTAGGGAAACTTTAAGCACTGATGGTATGTTGATGGAACAACTTGTATGTTATGTATCCAGGGTCTTCCCAAGAGTATGTTGTATGATTAATCTAAGTCTAGAACTTAGCATACTGTGTCTTTCTGTAAAGGTCCCACTCTGATAGGTAACATCACAATTCCTTTAGAGGAACGTTCTTCTTCATCATAGGCTTTAATGGTGATCTTTTTCTGGGGATCAACTGCATCTTTTGAATAACCCAAAGCATGGACAAGACTCAAAGAGTAGATGTTTAAGCCAACTCCTCCATCTATTAGGAAACGTTTAACTCGTGTCTTATGAATGATGACTTTGATATGCAAGGGAGTGTTATGGGGATGTTGCAAGGACATGTCATCTTCTTTAGTGAATGATAAGCAGTGAGGGGTTGTGAGGTGTCCAACTATGGTTTAGAATTGATCAATATCAAGATCTATGGAAACTGTTGTATCTACTAATGCTCATTCAAGAATTTCTTTGTGTGTAGGTGAAAGCTTTAAAAGTTCCAAGATGGATATTTGTGCAGGTGTTTTCTACAATTGATCCACTAGGTTGTATTATTTGGTAGTGGATGATGCATTTGTCGTAGGACCTGACAAAACTACTTTGGCTTTGCTTCTTGTGATAGCATGAGCAGGTTCTTGATTTTTCTTTTCTTTAACTACAATCACGTTTACCACATTATCATATGTGTGAGCGTAGTTTACCTTCGCTTTACCCTTACCATTATTTGTTGTGGATGATTCACCTTTCTCATAGTTTGGAAACAGAGTCTTAACAGTTGTATTAGATTCATTTGTTGTATGTCCATCCATAGTTATTACTCCATTATCAATCAAATCTTGGATGACATGTTTCAACTGCTCACAACTATCTGTGTGATGTCCCTTGTTTTGATGAAAATCACAATAATGGTTATCATTCCACCAAGGTGGTTTTATTTGCAGTTCGTAGTTCCTTTCTCTTGGAAAAGTGATCAATTTGTTTGTCAGAAGTGTCTTTAGTGTGGATCCAAGGGGTTCACCAATGTTTGTAAATTGCCTTCGAAAGAAATTTTTGATAGTTGCTTTTTGGTGATGATTGTTTTGTTGAGCCGCTGCTAAGTGAGTGGATAAATTAAAGACCGGTTGCTTTGGTTTCACATTGTTGTTATCCACTATTCCATCGTTAATGACATTTTGATTTCTATTCCAAAACTTTGGCTTATTATTGTGATTGTTGTTATTGGTGTTGTTATTAGGAGGATGGACTCCTTCTTTGTATATTTTCAATTCACCTTTCTTTATCATGGCTTCCTCCATTCTAATTCCATTATCGATCATTTTTCCAAAAAATTGATTTCCTTGCATTTTTAAGTAATAACTCATTTGATAATTTAAGTTGTTGATGAATATGTCCATTTTTTCATACTCTGGCACTGTACAAGGATACCGCGAAGCTAACCGTCTCCATCATTGTAAAAATGTCATGAAAGGTTCTCTAGCCTTATGTTTGGCATTACATATGTCTAGCATTTTTACTTCATGTTGTATGTTGTAAGAATATTGTGAAACAAACTTATCCACCAATTCTAAGAGTGATTTGATTCCAGGTGGAAGTTTGGAGAACCATTCCATAGCTAATCCAGTTAAGCTTTTTAGAAATAATCTCATTAAGTAGGTATCCTCATGTGCAAACTCCATACTCATTGTGCAAAATTCTCATATATGATCTTGAGGGTCAGTGCTTCCATCATATTTTTCATATCTAGGAGTTTCAAAACCTATAGGAAATGGTATCATGTTTAGGTTTCTGTCAAATGGATAAGGACAGATTTCTTGAAGTGAGTATCTTATAACATTTCCTCTTTGCATATCTTGAATTTGTGTTTGCATTGTTTGTAGTTGTTTTGTGAGAGTTGTGATAGGATTATCAACATGATTTGTTCTTGCATAACCATGATTTTGCATTCTAGGAGGATTTAGATCTCTTCTTGTGTCATCTCTAGTCCTTCTTGTATCTTCATTGGATTGAATATTCAAAATTTCTACTTCATCTCTTTTGGGTATGTAAGTTTCTTCATTGGTTCTGGTGTTACTAGGAATTGATGTATCATTCATTTTGAGATAAAAAATATCCTCATATTGTTCGTTATTAGGGGGAGGATCACTTTTCTTTTGTGTCAATTTGTTCGCATCAAAATCTTGGGGAAGTGTAGCACCAGATTTTGCTAACATTAGGAAATCTTTTTCTTTTTCTTCCTCCAATAATTTTTTCATAAATTTATCGAATTGAGGATCCTTTTTGATGTCTCTGATATTTTGTTCTGTTATTTCTTCTTCGACTTGTATTTCATCTTCATGCTCCATGGTTATATGCTCTTTAGTTATATCCAATGTTTCGATTTCTGTCTCTGCGATTCTTCATCTCTGAGCTCTAGTTAGAATGGGCATAAACGTATGTTATTTGGCTAGGATTCGATTGTCCAAAATTTGTTTTGATAAGTGATCAACTGTCAAGGTAAATGTGATAGCGCAATATAACACAAAAAGATGGTTCAAGTGTTTAAAGGTTTGCAAGTTTTTTGATCTTCGGTTTTAGAGTGCAATGATGATGATTTGATAAAAACCAACTCTAGTAGGAACGATATATCCTACGATGTGGGACAAGATTATCCTGACCAAACATTTCAGTTTCATGATAAAGGATGATAGATCCTAATGAGAAACTATATTTGAGTGATCAGTTTATCAAATAGGATGATAATGCACTTTGAGATGTTTAGATCTTGAACTTGTTGAGGGTGAGCACTTGAAAATAATGAGGTGTTTATGTTCTAAAGTTTGATTTTGACGGATGATAACTTGACCAAGCGAACAAAGGAGACAATCCAAGAACAAAATGACAAAGAATAAGTGTTTATGATTACTGGAAATTGATCAAGCAAAAATGATAGATCCAAAAAAGGAATGCAGGACACAACTTTGGACTGGCAGAAACAGAGACTCGTATGATAAACTATACAGCCTCGAACGACAAAAGATACAAGACCATACGAAAAACTAGGAATTTCATATGCAAAGTCATAGACTCGTAGGACAATCTTTTTTGAACCATATGATAAAATAGATTCCTCGTACGACAAGGAATACTAAGAAATATGACAAATCACTAGTTTGTACGACATACTTTTCTTAACCATACGACAAGATAAATGTTTCGTACGACAAATAACTGAACATAGGTAAATGTGTTTGTTTGGTTGAATTTTGATCACTGAAGTCTGATGTTTTGCTTATGTTTTCCAGTTTTCAATGTCTGATTTTCAATTTAGGGATGAATACATAGAAAACATGTGATATGTTAAGTGACCTCAAGCATGCTAAACCCTAAGGAAGTTGGTTGAGGAGAGAAAACCTTTTCTTGCAAACTTAGGTATACACCCAATAGCTAATCAGAATACGGTCGCTAAGTCTCACGCAATGGATTCTCAACGCCATATTAGCTGACTCCAAATGCTAATGGGGGCATGATGTGGCAAGTATCTTGGGAGAGTTACTATCTCTCTTGCACAAAGATTATCACCCTTTTGGAGGTGAATCGGGTAGCTTCTAATTTAACCGACACTAGTAAGGGATCCATTCGGTGCGTCGAGGTATAATACTCAATTAAGAGGTCTCCTAGCCTTGAAAACCAAGGTTTGATATACTTCAAGGTACGGAGGAGAGCTATTCCCGAGCACTGTCATTGACTTGATTTCCATCAAATCCCATTTATTTTATAGTGGGTTGGATTACTTGGTGTTAGCCATTCCCACTTAGGTCATTCCCCTCTCACCAGCCTTAATGGCTAAGAGTTATTAGCTCCTCGGGAGGGCAGGCTTGCTAAAGATATGTACTAATGAAAGTAAAAGATGAGTCTAGCTTTCTGATCACCTAAGAAAGGTGAGAGCATACTTGCCTATCATCAAAAACACAAAATACATGATTGTTCATTCCTTTAGAAAAAGATAAGTGTTCCTAGAAAGATTAAAGAAATACACAGAGTTTTGTTGAGTTCTTCTTAGGCAACCTGCAAAATAGATCCATTAGTAATCATGATGTGTTTGGTTGAAATAAGTCATTGGCTAGCATATCTTCGACAATTGTCTTGCAAAACTAGTTAGGCTGCCAAAAAAGCTCATAAACAAATCCGGATTAGCATTAATAATGATCAGATTAAAATCTGCAAACTCTAAAATGTTGTCTATTTAAAGAAAATGGAAGCAAAAAGTTGTATGACATGCTTTACTAGCTCGTATGACAAAACTTTAGATCTTGTGCGAAAGCAGAAAAAGGCTCGTACGCCACAAAAATGAGCTTATACGAGTAAAGAATGATTATCGTGCCAACTCACAAAGAAGTTCGTACGAGTCAGCAAAGGAGCTCATACGAGTTTCTGGTTCTAGCCCGATCATAAATGAAAGTTGATGAAGCTTGAGAGGCCAAAAATGATAATTCCGACTCCACGGTGGGCACCAAATTGTTGTGCCTATGAAGTGTATACCTGTAGCTATAACACAAAACGCTCAATAGATCCTTACAAGCATGGTTAGAAAATTTAAAACAAATAAAGATAAAACCATGGCTAATCAATTTATTGCCTCCTCATCAATACAAGTATAGATTTTCTCTCAGATCTAGATAAGTAAATTCCAGTGACTTGACTACAACTAGATGGAGGATTTAAGATGGTAATGATGCATTTAAGCTAGAAAAGATAATGATTAAGCTACATGATTCAACAATTATACTAGAAAATAAGCTAGATATAAGAATGCAATTTCCTATAATAACAATGCTCAAATGATATGCTAAGATCAATAGGCCTATAGCAACAATGCTCAAGATGCAAATGAGATGGGATTAGTATTGCTCCAAAATGGGGTGTATTTATAGGATTTCCAAGGTGAAGGGTGAGGTGGCAGGAATCAACGGTCAAGATTGAGTCTGAAGATATTAATGGTGAAATTGGAGGAGGTTGGAAAAGAGGTTGGATGAAAGGGAACATTTTCCATCTCTATGGTGACAAGTGTCAAGAGGCTTCTAGAAGAGGTTGGATGAAAGAGAACATTTGTCATCTCTATGGTGACAAGTGTCAAGAAGCTTTTCTCATGAGAGAGCAAGTGTCTAAAGAAAGGGGACATGTGGCCCAATAATGCCATGTGTCTCAAGAAGAGAGTATGTTTCATTAAACCCAGGGTTAGATGAAAGGGTTTAGGTTTAGAAGGGGCTAGGTTAGGTGGTTAGAAGTTAGGAGGCATGTGGGTAATTTGAATTTAAAATTCAAATAAAGACTAATTAATTTTCAACAACTCATAAATTGATTTGTTTTAATTAATTAGGGAATTTAGAAGAAATGATTGAAGATGGATGGAGGGTGAATTAATTAATCAAAGGGGATTATGAAAATGAACCTATTAAATAAATCCTTAGATTTATTAATAAGTATATGAAAGGGGGAATTTAATCAAATTGCTTAGTGAATTCAATTAAATTGGGGAGGGGGATTAATTAAATAATTGCTTATTTAATTAATTATCTTCAGACCATTTTTAGGTGTATACAGTACTAAGTTGTGTTATTTATTGTTTTGTGATGAGTCAAGAGAATCATTAAGACTTTTTGTTGCAAAGTTAATGAAAAAGGCCAAGTGTATAGGGAGGTGGCAAAGCATGAAAAGATATAGGGGAGGTTGAAAAGTTGTGAGACACTTGGAGGAGATATAGGAGTTTTTTTGGGGCTTTTAATAACATCGGAGAACATTTTGGCGTCTGTTTTGTAAGTCATCATGTTGGACAAAGTCAAATTTGACTTTTTCACCTATTTGGAGCTCGTTTTAAGGAAATTTAGTGGCTAGATTTCAGGGTTTTTAGTTGAATCTACCAAGGAGGTTAGGACTCTTATTTTCTTGTAACTGCTCCAATGAAGAATAAGTATGCTTCTAACTTCTTTTGTGAAGTTAGTTCTTGTCAGTCACTAGCATTATTGTAACTCCTTTTTTCAAATTCTTGCTGCAGAGAGAGATATTGTAACTCATTTTTCAGATTATCAGTCCACCTTTTGATATCAATAGATAAGTATTTTCCTTCTCTTATTTTTTGTCATATTGTATTCCATTATTAGTTTAGCATTGCTGCTTGTGAGGTTCATACTTCCTTGTAATTCTGTTATAATTATCCAACATCTTTTGTAGAGAGAATATAACTTTTTGCAGGCCTTTTATGAGTTGTGTTGAGTTGTAGTTTGTTCAAGCTGTGAAGTTTATTTTATTCCTTCTTGAATTAGGTGCAGTGTAAACCTTCTTGTGAAGTGTCCATGCAAGGTATGAAGTTTGAGTTGTGTAAGTTAATTTATCTTTTGATTGAGATTGTGTCATTGTTAATGCTGAAATTACATATTTGGATAGTATAATTTGGTGTATCACCTATTAGATTGTAGGTTTGATTAATGCAATCCTTCTTCTTTTTTCCTCAATAAGATCATAAAAATAGGTTAGAATTAGGTGAAGCTTCATAAGAACCAACATTATTTGGAGGTTCACTCCAAGTTTAAGCAACCCATAGGCCTAGGAGTGTTCTCATGTGTCACAAACCTGCTGAGTTGATAGCTCATCAATAGGGTGTAGGTTTTAGTGATAACACTTCTTAAAATATATTAAAGATTTTTTGGATCTCTCTCTCTCTCTCTCTCTCTCTCTCTCTCTCTCTCTCTCTCTCTCTCTCTCTCTCTCTCTCTCTCTCTCTCTCTCTCTCTCTCTCTCTCTCTCTCTCTCTCTCTCTCTCTCTCTCTCTCCTTTTGGTCTTCTTAAAAGATATTAAATATTTTTAGGATCCAACCATAAAGATTGGACAAACAATGTTTGAAAGATTAAAGCTATATTATGTAAAGATAAATAAAGCTTTTGAAACTTGTTGTTGTCATTATCATATTGAATTTGATCTCTACTATCAAGTGTTTCAAAAAATGATAGAAGAAAGTGTTGGTTTTCAAAATGCTCCCCCTAAATGGCCAAGTTAGTTCATAGCATCAATTTTATGTGACAAATCAAATGATAATGCAAAAGGTCAAATAGATTGCATAAACATAAAATGTGAAACTTGTGGTAATTTGGCTAAATTTCCTTTGATAAATGAAGATATTAACATGACAAGAATAGTAAAATGTAAGAGTTACAAGTACATAAAGTCTGAAACAAAATTTGGGAAAGAATCCAAAAGGTTAGAAAATGTTGAAGAGGATACCTATTGGAACCTTTATGGAAAAAGTTCACAAATTGATTCCACCCTATATACGTCATGTTTTTTTGCTAAGTGGCAAGCAAAAAATTTCAAACACTGAGAGACACTTTCCCACTTGGAACAATTTTATCAGTTGTCGAGTTTGCAGAAAATTACTCTTTTGTTCATCAAAAACAAATTCAATTAGAATGCTATTTTTTCAGAGCAGATCACTATTATGGTCCAGGTGTGTTATCGACATGCACAATTAGATGTGGATGGTGTTGAAAGTAAATTTAAATCATGGTCATCAAGAAGGAATATCACTTTTACGTTAGTGATGATAAAGAGCATGACACAAATTTTGTGGAACATTGTCTTAAGAAGTTTTTTGGATTTTTGGAAAACAGGGGCATAAAAATTGATAAGCATTTTGTTTGGTCAGATGGATGTGCGACACAATTCAAATTGTCAAGGCCATTTTATGAACTATGTAGATATCATCAAAACCAAAAGATACCTCATATTTGGAGTTTCTTCTATAATGGACATGGAAAGGGTGAGCATGATAGTGCAAGAGCTTGCATCAAATGTTCTTTAAGAATGTATCAAATGAATTATTAGGGATTTTGAATAAAAGATGCACATGATGTTGTTGAATGGTGCAAGACGTAATTTGCAGCAAATGAGGCTAGTACATCATCAGGATCCGATTGATTCCTACCATACAGAGTGTTTTGGGTGATATCGGGTAAGTACGATCTTTCAAAATTTGATTTTATTTGAGTTTTTCAAATTATTATTAAATTTAAATTTACTTAATATATAATTTAATTGAATATTTATGTGCAAATTATTTTTTTATGTTTTGAAGATGTGGATAGAAGATCAATCCATGGATGCAAAACAATAGAGAAAACAAGATCCTTGCATTCTATCATAAGTACAGATAGGCGCATGTGGTCATTGTACACAAGGGATTACTCATGCTTTTCTTTTGACTGCATCTCTAAAAAATCTAATGAATGCATCAATCAAGAACATGGATATGCCAATACATGGAAATTGGTGCCACTGGAAGTTACTAATACAAATGATGGAGATGAGGACGAAAGCTTGGATGACATTCCATTGATTTCTATCAATTATGATCATATTTAAGAATTGATCAAGTTGGTATGTGTATAAAAAATTTATAAATGTTTTTCAATTTAAGTTCATTCAATATTTTTAATAGTTAAATTTATTGATTTAATTTATATGTATATACAAATTTGACCAAGAAATTTATTGCTGGACATGTTTTTGCAGTCATAGCAGAGCCTGAAAATGTAGAAGGTGTTAGTTACTATTTATTATGTTCCATAGAGGAGAGGAAGAAGCTAACAAAACAAGAAATAAGTGATGGAATGTTGTTTCCCATAGGTTCAGTGCACTTTAAATCTTAAATTACATTGACATCTATCTATTGATAGCTAGTTGTATCTTGCATTCACATTGATATCTAGCTATCTAATTCATTGTTTGAAATCTAATTTGAAATGTTGTTTCTTGTGTGGAGGTTCAGTTGTTGTGCAAGGAACATATTTGAAGAAAATAATATTAGTTAAACATTGGATTCACTTTATTGATTATCAACGTGACAACAAGGTCTATCAATATAATCATCTTGTAATTGCTAGCACCCTATCTCTTCATCTAGTCATAGGATGTGGCATTCATAAGTGGAGACTAGATACTAATGATCATGAGAGAATATTACAAGTTATCCAAGAGCAGGCTAAACCACTTGATGTGGCCTAGAGAGAGAGAGAGAGAATACATACTAAACAATTGATTTGATATTTATATTTATGTCTTAAGGGGATACATAGTTAGGACATGGTTCTTGAGGGTCTAACTTAAACTCTTATTCACTGCATGTATGCACATGATATTGTTTAAGGTTTTATGAAATTTTCTTTGCTGTTAAATGGTTTAGGTCTTGAGTAAGGGGATGTCATTAACTAGATAAATGATTTTTAGATGTCTTAAGGGGATGTAATTACTAGGATATGACTTAACAGGAAGTTTTATGATTTATTTTTATTGTGTGCAATTTAATTTAACATGATGTTAATTGAATTAGATTTAATTTAATTATGTCACCTTGGGAATGTCATTACCTAGACATGTTTTTTAAATGTCTTAAGGGGACGTTTAATTAGGAAATGGCATAAGGGGATGATTTAAATTTCTATGCATCATATTGTTTTTGATTAAGTAAAAATGGGTTTTAGGGGACCCGAAACCCTTTTACAATTCGAAAGATAAGCATTAAATGGACTAAATAAAACAGCTGCAAAACACCAACACAAAAACCAGCAGCTAAGAAAAAGACAACAAGAAGCCAACAAGAAGTTGGCTCCAAACCCAGCATTACAAATTAATTGAAAACTTTAATAGATTCCTCAGCATTTTGAACCAAGAGCATCATCACCTTGGCCACTTCCCTCGGGTCGTTGTTTTCCTCTCTCAGCTGGCTATCTTTTGTATTGATCTCCATCCCAGTAGTGTTCTGCCTTGTTCTACACCTAGGAGTCTGGTGGGTGGTGCTGGAAGTTGGAATATCATTAATGACAACCAGATTATTTTCCTGATTTTTCCTTTTCAGATGGTCCACCAAAGCATTCATGTTCTATGATGAGACTTTGAGGACCTGGAGGCTATGGTTCATGAAGTTTTTTAGGGCCTTCTCGGTACGGGCGACCCGAGAGTTGATGTTGTCTTTATCCTCTTTAGTCTGTTCTTTCAAGGTTCTTATAACATCCTCCAGGTGTTTCAAATCCCCTTTGATCAAATCTTTTTCTAGCCAATCCTCCATCTCAATTTCCTCATCAGCTTCACTAGTTTCTGTCTCATCATTCTTTTTCCCAGAGTCCTTAATCAACTTATTAATCTTGTTTTCCAACTCCCTTTGTTTACTTTGCATGCTAGTAATGTTGTCGACAACCCATTTCTGGAAGTTGAAGGACTCCAGCGTATAGTTACGGGCGGTATTCAAGATGGTGGTCACAAAATCCCTACCCTGTTCAGTGCCTACAAAGTTGGGATTATCATCCTCCTTAGCATTCCGAGCAACATTCCTGTTGTCTGAGCCTATAGGGTTAGAGTGAGGGTTTTCAGAGTTACCCCCTTCATCCTCTTCACCAATGTTCTCATCCTTTTCATACTCCATATCCATTTCAAAATCCTTACCCTTTTCCTCCTCCACATCACAGTGCCCCTTTGTATCCACATTATCTATGTCAACTCTCCTTTTTTTGTGGGTAGAAGCATTAGGTTGTTCCTCATCCGAATCTGAATATTTTCCACTCTCAGAGATATGTGCATTCATGATCAGAGGGTCATCTTTGGTTGTCCTAGCCTTGTCCTTTAGATGTTCATAAATGAGCAATATGAGCCCCTGATGGGCAATAGGGTAGGAGTTAGGCTTTCTAGTGTGGTCAGCAAGACTCTCATTCAGAGAGGACGCTAAATAAAAAGGTAGGGATATTTTGGCCCCATGACGGAAGTGGTTCAAAATAGCAAAGTAATAGTTATAGATTTTGGTGAATCTACCATCAATAGTTAAATACTCCATTAAAACCCTTAAAACTTTTTGCCAAAAGGGCTTTACCTACTGGGGAATGTAATAGGAAATGTTGTCTTTCTTCACAAGCTTGGCCTTCTCATCCTCTGATTTCGGGAAGATTTTGAACGCCTCAGCTGCATACTTTCGATCTCTGTAAAATTTGGTGCCCTCCGTCTGCAGACCCATGACCTCGGCGACCAGGTTCTCATCAATCTGCCATATCTCCCCGAACAGGGTAACTCTGTTGTTACTCTAGCCTCTGGCAAAACCGTAAGAAACAAAATTTCTGCTTCCGTGAAGTTTTTCCATATAGTCAGTAAAGCCATATCTGTGAAGTCTTCTCCAGACTTTTCGTTCACCCTTCCAATTTTCGCATCCTGGGGGCTCGTTCTTGTTTAAATTACCACCCATTTTGAGCTCTAGGTAGAAGTACCAGCAGCTATAATTCACAGTCCGCAGATGAAACCCCAAATGCTTGTAAAACTAAAGTAAATGCATCATATTGTTAAAACTAAAGTTTTATGAAATTTAATCATCATTTAATCTAGAACATATAGCATTATAATCTATGTAAATATATACATGTATAGAGGTCATGTGGGTAGAACATATAATGTAAATGCATGCATGTACACATACACATGTATATATGTATATATTACATATTCAATTGATCATATTTCAATGTATGTAGTTTTAACATCAAACAATATGTCAAATATAAGAATTATATCATCTTGAATGTACATGTATATAACACCTAAAAAACATGTGTCAAACATATAAAGTAGATCATCATTTAATGCATATATTTAGATCATCAAACATGACTAATGTATATAAACTAGATCATGTCAAACATACAAATTAGATCATCTTTCAAATGTATATAGATCATCAAACATGTCAAACATATAAAGCAGGTCATCATTTAATGCATATATCTAGATCATCAAACACATGTAAAGTGTATATAAACTAGATCATGTCAAATGTATGTAACATCAAACAACACATGTCAAATGTATATAAAGTCTATCTATCATCAAATTTATCTATATATGATATAAAACAAAATGTCAACAATGAGTATAAAATCTAGATCATCAAATGTCTAGCTAGATGGCTTGGCACCCTGGTCATCATGACGGCTCCTAGTGGAGTGATCCTCTGAATGACTATCTTGCTTTGAAGGATGAAATGATCCTTGCAAATAAAGCATTAAATATACACATGTTAAATAAGATACACATTAAATGCAAAAATTTAAAACTCACATGTACACGAGAAAACCTCAAGGCAGGAGTAATAAGAGGCATTTCCATCTAAAAAAATTATATATATATATATATATATATATATATATATATATATTTACATGAAATAAAATTTGAATTTAGTTAAAACTTATTTAAATTATAAATTAGAAATTTACAACTAATAAGCATGATGTTAAATAAAATTTACCTATGTAGAAGGTGACACCTGATAGTACTTGGATTCTCTAGCCACAATCGTGTCCACTAAAATATCAAGATTTTTCTTGGTCTCATCTAGACTCAAATGTATATTTTCATCATGAGAGGCCATCACATGTCCCAATAATGATGAATGCAGGTGATTGTGTAATCAGGATGGCATTGATGATGACTCTGAACGTGTCAATAAATCCATATAACATGTTGTCGTCATGCTGAAGTCAACATCCTCCAAGCCAATATCAGATGTACGATGCACTACACTCCCCGAAGGATCTATACCTTGTTCCTCTCCCTTTGTGCCATCAACAGAATGGTCTGTATGTGGATCCTACTATGCGCTAATGTTGGGGCCACCTGGCTAATAAGAATGATCATGAGAACTTGAATGTGGCTCATGAAAGATGGAACCCACATGACTTTTGATCTCTTCTATAGGGATATGATGCTCAGATGCAATAAATGTATATGCATCCAAAAGATCCTCAGCTAAACTCATCATAGTAACACGTGCCATTTCTCTTGTATCTATGTTAGTTGGCGAAGGGATTCTCGCTGCAACATAAGGATCATTTGAGCTACTACCAGGGTGTGTTGCACTGTATGAAGATCTAGAGCATCGATGACTCATCAAATATTGGCTGACTCAATCACTAGATATCAAATCAGTCGCAACTGTAATGTCACCAACCCTATGAATGGCTTCCCGGAGCTGGGTACTAGGAATAACCTCATCTTCCTTAGGACCTAATGAAGGTGCAATAGTCGATGCCCTTTGACCAACAATGGCCTTGTGTGCTAGAATCTGTTGATCGACTTGACAATAAGGGTTCCTTTTAGCAAGCCTACCATGACCCTGACTGAGATATGGTGGCAAAGCAGTGTAGCTCACCTTCTAATTCAAATGAACCTCAACATACAACTACTATGCAAAATAGAGTGGAATTTGGTCATTATTTGGATAACGACCATGCATAGCAAAAAGAACATGGGTATATCAAAGAAGTCATGTCCTCATCCTCACATCTAGTGACCTGATATCCCTTCACCATGTTTTTCCCCAAGTATGATGGGAAACAACACTCTTTTAGATTTTCTTTAGGTACTAAACTCTGAAACTCACTAAGGGACAAACCACCATAAACCTCTTGCTGCTTCCTGACAAGAACGACGTGTATAGCATTAGTAGAATAGGCATTAGTGCCCTGAATGTCATCCCTGATTTTCACAAGGCTATCAAGAATTTTATAACACATGTTTTTATAAACACTTGTGTTACTACTACTATTTATGGATCCTCTCAATCTTTCAATCTTAATGTTTGTTCATGAGAACAGTTCTTGAGGGGGAATTGCATCATATGTCATGATAAATGTGATGATAATATATAGATCTAGTAAACTAGAAGGATAATTTAATGCCACATGACCATTGCTTTAGACAAAATTACTGGATATGTATTCAAACTAATTCTAAGATCTAATATTTAAATTTGTATGGATTAACATGAACAATTTTATTTTATTCTAAATATAAGATAGTAACTTCTTAAAAATTTCAAGAGATCTTGAAAATAAAATATAAAACTAGCTTGAACACAAGATCATAAATGTTGCAATTGATTTTATATCATCTAGAGTCTAGTAGATCTAAACAAATCAAGAATGCATCATGTACATGAGAACATAGAATGCATGCATCAATATGTAAATGTACATGTGCGTGCATCAAACTTAAAGATGCATCAATCATGTATTATAAACATGTGTGACATGAGTATTGAATGTATGTACATGAGAGAGAGAGAGAGTCTTACTTGGGGAGAGAGAGAGAGAGAGAGAGGGAAGACCCGTGAGTTGAGAAATTTAAGTAAACAGATCAAAACATAAGTTTTTAAGGAGATCTTTAAGTCTCAAGTGGTAAATCAAGGCTAATATGATGAGAATATACAAATTTAAAGAGATCACATTTTAACAAAGATGTGTCTAGTTAATTGGTAGTTCTTTCATTGGTAAGTTCTCTATATTTCATGTTTTGATAATTACAAAAAAACTAAAGGTTATAGTTAATTTAAAAAGTTTAAGTCTCTTAAATAAATATATATTTTATGTTTAATGTTTGATGTCTCATTTGATTTAGTTTCAAGAGATTAAATTAATATTTTATGTTTGATTTAAAATAACTAAAAATTTCAACTTTTTCTTATCAACATATAACATTTTAAATCAAACATAAAACATCAACATATAACATACATGTACATACAATTTTTTCTAACATGAAACATAAAACTTTAACACACACACACACACACACACACACACACACACTATATATATATATGTGTGTATGTGTGTGTGTGTGTGTGTGTGTGTGTGTGTGTGTGTGTGTGTGTGTGTGTGTGTGTGTGTGTGTGTGTGTGTGTGTATGTACATACACATACACATACACATACACATGCACATGCACATGCACATGCACATGCACATGCACACACACACACACACATACACATACACATACACATACACATACACATACACATACACATACATGTACATGCACACACACACACACACACACACACACACACACACACACACACACACACACACACACACACACACACACACACACACACATATTGTATGCTAAAATTCATCATCAAATCCAACTAGAAACAGAGGAAAATCACAAATCCCTATCTAATCAAAGAATTCTAAACAAAACCAATGAAATGATACAATCAAGCAAATAGGAATGTAAAATAATCAATTAAATCTCCCTATTCTATGATTTCATGTACCTTCCATTGTTATTCTCCTCTTTGTGGTATGATGGCTCCCAGATATCGCGTTGGCAATCTGCAAATAACACAAAGATTCAAAGTTCATGATTTATCATGATTGATTGTGATTGTTGAAAATGGAGATTCAATGCTCAATTTATAGATTATTGGGTGAGATTGATTGAGAGGTAGTATGATGGCTCTCAGATATTGCATTGGTAACTTGCAAATAACACAAAGATTCAAAGTTCTTGATTGTTGAGAATGCAGATTGAATGCTCAATTTATAGATTATTGGACTAGATTGAATGAGAGGTGGAATAGAATGATCAAGAGGTGGAACTCAGGTGAGCTCACATGTTGATTGATAGTTAAACTGCTGATTTGGAGGTGGAATAGAATAAATTGAATAGATAATTGAGTTAACTGATTGAGAAAAAAGATGATTGAAAGATGAAAAAGAATGAGTGGACGAAATAAAGAGGATGAAATAGTTAACTGATTGAAAGTTGATTGAGAGCTTTATTTTTAAAAAAATAACTAAAAGATAGAAATGTGAATTGGAAATATAACAAATTAATTAATTAATTGATTGAATTAATTAATTTATCATGTGCTTGCACTTTGACTTAGATTTTCAATTTAATCTTTGCATGAGAATTAATTCAAATATTGAATTTATTTTAAATTCAATTTGTTATTTGAATATATTTAGAACTTGACTTTGATTTTCAATTTGGTTTTTGAAATCATGCACGTGTTTGAAATTAGAAGAATTTGAATTTGGAATTTGAAGAATTAATTAGTTAATTAAATAATTTAAAGAAACTATTTAATTATTTAGAAATTGAATTTAATTAAATAAGAAAGATTATTTAAATTAAAGGAATAAAATCACAATTAATTAAATAATTAATATTCTAGAAAAGTGGTTAATGATTAATTGATGATAGAAATTGAAAATGAATTTATTAAAATAATAAAGATTATTTAAATTGAAGGATTACAAGTCACAATTAATTAAATAATTAATATTTAATTAATCATTAGAAAATGGTTTAAATGATTAAATGATGATAGAATTGAAATAGAATAATTAGTAAGATGATGAAGAAATATGAGATTAGAAGAATAAGATTAATTAATTAAATTAAAAATTATTTAATCAATTTAGACGAATAATTAGTACATGAACAATGAGACATTTTTAGGTGTCTACATTTGCCCCTCTTTGAGACAAAGTCGAAACGACATTGTTTCAAAGAAAATGAAAAAATTTCTGCCCTTGTATGTCCTGGTGACGCTTAGGGTTTAATGCCTCCTCGAGATATTGTTTAGGCATTAAAGGTATGAATGATCTCTCGAAAGAAGAAGAATGTTAGATGAATCCTGAAGAATGATTAATTAATGCCATGAATAGATTTGATTGGATAGAAGAGATGGCTAGAGTGATTTGTAGATTGATTGAATGATAAGATTGATAGCATTGACGCGATTGATAGATTTGATAAAGATAAAGTCTGGTTTCATGAAGGAAACAACCTGTATAGGACAAAGATGATCAAAACGTCTGGTTTTAGGAAGGATACATCCTGTATAAGACAAATGATAGATCAAAATTGGATGAATAATAAAATATGATGAAGGTGAGGAATAATTGATTGATAGATAGAATAGTTGATATGAGGAAATGATAGAATTATAGATGAAAAGATTGGAATTAAGTGATAAGAGAGATCATGTTAGATGAAAGAATGATTGAAAATAATTGAAAAGGTTGATCCAAAAGAAGATGCTTGATGAGAGAATGATTTGAAGAGACAATTAGCATGATGAGATTAAAACAAATTGGTATGAATTGAAATGATATGATGATGATTTTACTGAAAATGATAGACTGAAAATGAAGATGATGGTTGTCACAAACTTTTCTGCCTTTATTCATAGCGCAATATATATTCATCACTAAGCCTTATTATGTAACAATGGAGCTTTGTACATCAAGGTATAAGGAACCAAGATGTAAAGATACCTCATTGAAGAAACAAACACGTAGAAGACAAGGAGTGAACCCTCCATTCTGGGAATAATGCCAGGAGTTGAGGTATGTGCGATAGTCACAAGCATAACTATCCTTGACTTTTGCATAGGATATTTGCCAAATGAACGTTCCAACATGGACACCCATTGGAACTATTGTCCCAGAACTTCATTGGTCCACACCACAGACAATAAACAAAGAAAAAGATCATGACCATCCCAACTCCTCTAGTCACTTGTGGACATCCTTAAGTAGCATAGGAACATGACATGTCGCCAAATGATAAAATATAAAGACTAACTAGGACAAAATACAACAGCCATATTGATCTATATCTTCGTTTTGATTGTTTGATGTGATGGTTGATAATGTCTGATCACAGAAAGTTGCAAGTCTTGTTTAAGACTGGCCTATCTAATTTTGAGTGTATCCTCTTCTATTTAAGACAAGATAATGATCACTTGATATGGATATGATATGGTTGATAAGACAAACTGATTAGTTGATTGCACATGTTTGACAAGATAGTCGTATCCTTTGTTAACTTCATGTGTAGTGCTTGTTGGATATCTGCTAGGGTGTTTGATTCTTGCGAGACATTTTATTGCAAGTTTTTTTATTGATTTTGATTGTTTTAAATTTTTTTCAGGACTTTATCTGAATGTTTCTAGTTGATTTTTTGCTTTGGATTTTCAATGTTTTTGGATTGATTTTTTCAGGACTGTATATGGATGATTTGGGATTTTTTTTTCAGGATCATATTTGAATGTTTTTGGTATTGATTTTTTGCTTTTCAATGTTTTTGAAGTTTATGTTTTTCACTGGTTTTTGGATTTTTTCAAGACTTTTTATGATTTTTTGGATTTTTTCAGTACTTTTTAAAGATTTTTTGGATTTTTTCAATACTTTTTTATGATTTTTAGGATTTTTCAAGACTTTTTATGATTTTTTCAATTATGCACCCAATGTGCAGACCTGTATGGCATGATGATCTATAGAATGCATATGGAGACAATGAATTTTTGACATGACCTATGTTAATGCAATATGCATGATTAAGATGTAGTTCCTATTCGAACAAGGATGACTATGTTTGTTTAACATTTTGTGATATACCAATTGAGTTAGAGGTACAAAACATTTCATAGATAAGTGATCAATCAATCCTTAAGGTCCCTTGGAACATCCAAATTAACACTCTTAGTGACTAGGATTTACAAATGGAGATGCAGAAAACTTCCCCATTAGTTCTTGAAACTTTGATCTTATTTTTCCCATGTGTGTGCAAATGAGTTAATTTTTTCTTTTATATTCACTAAAGATCCTTAACATCATATATGACTACCTACGTAGATTATTATAACTTCAAAAGCATCTCGAATAGAGCCTTGCTGCCAGCAAGCTTTTAGAGCTCCGACAAGGTTATAAACTCTAATCTCTCAGATATTGCTCCATTGTCAGCAAGAGTCCATAGCCCTAATGAAGTTATTCGCATTTTCTGATAGTCAATATTTTTGTCGCACTTTGTATGTGTGATATTTCAGTTATATATCATTGCTCTTTTGCCTTGAGATGGATATTTGGCATAACACTTTTTCTTTTTTATTGTCTTGCCTTGACTTGTAAGTAATGAAACCTACTTGGGTGTGACAATTACAGTAGCACTGAAGTAAAATTTTAGATTTTTCACTTATTCATATGATCAACTAGGTGTCTCGAATGAATTAGAGATTTTGTTAATTGTGTTTGAGATATAGCTATTGATAGATTTTGTGTTAACAAGTATCAAATAGTGAAATTACTATCCAACCATAAGTAAAGTGTCGTCACAGGGTAATGTTGAAAATGAATGACCCTTGAAAATGTTGAAAATGAATGAAAATGTTCGAATATCTAAGAAAGGAGACGACCCTTGTTTCTCTTGAATGCAAACAAATGATAAACTTGGACAATTGCCTTATTTTATTAATGTTGCTATATGCTAAAGCAGAAATTTTGCGAATGCGTGCATTTTAAAAAGAAACTATATGTGATGTAATGCTTTGAATAAAATGAGATGCAATGTGGAAAAAAAAATCTAAACTAACACAACCCTTAGATATAGTATTATTTAAGGTGCAAGTTTTTCATAGGGTTAGGAAGTTGTGTAGGTAGTTCATTGCTCTTTGTTTGAAGAGTCGAATAAAGATGTCTTTTCCAATAGGATATAAGGACTCAGGTAAGTGTTAGGATAACCAGTGAACAACTGAGAGGAGGGGGTGAATCAGTTGTCAATAGATTATATTAATTAAACCATTTTAAAACCTTTAACCGGAGCACATAAACATTGAATACCGGAATAGTAGAAACAGATACCGGTAAGCAATAAAACTTAAGAATGAAATAGAGAATTAACACAATGCAACCATACCACATAACACCATGATTTGTACCTGGAAAACCCAGTAAAGGGAAAAACCACGGTGAGAAGCCTACCCATAGTCAGATGATACTTTTGCAAAAAGTATGTGATACAAAGAGGGGCCTGCACATGCAAGAAGGCACACTGCCTGGAGCATACTGCTCATTACAAAAGAGTCTCATTGACTATAGAGAGGTTATAACCACCTCAAGATAATTGGACAACAATCCAGAAGAATGAACTGCCAGAGATAGCATCTATTATGCTTGATTGCAGTCCCGATTAAGCTCAATAATGGAGGCCTTTGACCTCTTACTTAAACCCAATTTGATCACCTATGATTGGACAGATCTACTTCGCATATGATATTTCATTCCACGACCACGAATCTCTATCTACAATGAGATCTTACATCAATTTATACAAACCCTAAGGCCTAAACCAATTAGGTCGGCCACCTAAAATATATTACAATAAGATTATTATATATATCCATATTACAATGATATGCCATGTTGGCTTTAGACTGAAATAATAATAACCAATCCATAAATCATCCTGGTAACATGTAGAGAACATGTTAACATGATATTGGTCCATAACCTAGGTAGGTACTGGACCTAATCTGGGTCCACCACACTAAAGTGATGTCTCCAATCAGTCAAGGCACAATCAAGAATCACCTTCTGCATCCTGAATTCCATCTAGAAGTCGCACTGACAACACATGCATTCTATCAAAGACTCTCAGTAGAAGCTCTGCCAGTTAAACCTTAAACCCTTACCGGTAACACAAGATCTTCTACTGCTAACCAAAACCTATATGTCGATAACCAACCAAAATGGCTAGTGTTGACATCAATGACAAAACATCAATGCACCACATAATCAATTCCTCCATATTGCCAACACTAATTGTACATGTTCAACATCTCCAATGTTGATTTTATTAGTTTTTGGATTTTGTGGATCATCAGAGGGTAACCAGCTTTGGCACCCATGAATTCAGCTATAGCCTTATCATTTTCAAAGAAATCCAACTATGGTAGGTCCTTCTTCCCCCATTCTATCAAGTGTGGGTGTTTGAGGCAAATAGATTTTGGTTCTGAAGTTGTGACATGAATGGGTTCTATGCCTGTTTTGATTGATGCACTTCAAGAGGATGATGAAGTCAACTAGATATTGATCTCATTAGTTGGTGTTATGTTTGTGCTTGAAGAAGATGATGGAACAATTTGGGTGTTGATTTCATTAGCTGGTGCCATGCTTGTTTCTGTCACCACATTGGCATGTGATGATGGCTCACATACAATCATTGATAAAGTGTTCTCTATAGGATAATCAATATTGGTGATTTCATTGATAAGGGGTTCATGAAAAACTTGTGTAGAGAGATTGGTATCATGAGGGGGACTAGGAGAAATGGAAAGTTCATTTTTGAGGGAATCTTGTGAGAGACATGGAGGATTATGACATGGAGATGAAGGGATGGAGGGATCTTGATCAGGATCTAGAGAAATAATGGGATTTTGCTCATGACATGAAGGTGAAGGAACACTTTGATCTTGACTTGGAAAAGGATTATTAGAAAGGTTGGAAGGGATGTCTTAATCTTGCTTAAGAGGTGGATGTTGGATGGGACTTGAAAGGACACTTTGTTCTTGAGACAAAAGGGCATAATTATAAATAGAATAGAAAAGAGCGAGGGGATCATCATAAGATTATTGGTTGGTGGGATCTTGATAAAAAATTGGGTAGGATGGAAGGGTTTGTTCTTGATCTTTATTTGTTTCAGGACTCATTTCTTCTGATTTAGGATCATTCTCTTGACACGGGGAAGGAGTTTGGATATGTATGAGAGATTCTTGGAAGGTTTCAATATATTGGCCTAATGAGAAAGGATTTTGAATGAGACTCTTTGAAGTGGGTTTTCTTGGTAATGGAATATATGATTGCTTTGGATTTTGAATTTTTGAAGCATGCACAGGACTAGCATCATGACTTGGATTAGATTGAATTTGTATTATGGATAGCCCTTGGGAGGTTGCGTTATTGGATAAAGATGGTGTCAACTTCTGTTGTGTGACTTCGGGGTATAAGGAAATTGTGGAAGATATGGAGGCTACTTGAGGTGCAAAGTCTTGATGGGAAGAGTCATTGCTAGACATGGGCAGATGACCTTGTTGCATGATAGGTGACACATTGACCATGTTCAATTGATGTACAAAGGGTGACATGTTTTTTAAATACACTTGCATTCATTTGGGACACTCTTGCTGGTGTATTCGAAGCCATAGGAGGATATTCACGGAATGTGATGAGACCGAATACAAAATTGATTGTGTAATTGTTTGTAACGTTGGTAGTGGTTGACTTGTTTGCACAATTTGTGGTGCTAAGAGTTGTGTTGTTTGTTGTATTGGTTGTTGTACTTTCATTGTTGGATGTGTTTGTTGTTGATATTGGTTTCTCAAGTTTATTTGTCTACGAATAGTTGGTATGACCAATTTCATAATAAGACCTCGCACATCAATTGGCTCTAGGTTTGTAATGGGATCTCCAAATTTTTGAAACAGTTGAACATCTAGGATCTAACATATTCAACTTTTTTAATGTTTTGTTCCAAGATCTCTATTTCTCGAGCTAGTTTCTCTTCAAGTGATGGAGAAATAGTTATTACACTTGCTTATTCTTGATAAGTTTGATGCATGTTTTGGGACATGTATATGTTGGATTGATATAATTGATTGTTTGGTTGCAATGACATGTTCCCATGAAAGTTGGAAATTTGATAAGGGTAATGTTGTCTCCTAGAAGTTTGAGATATTGTTTCAACTATAGTACTATATACCATTTTTTTTTATTTTTGAAGTTTAGGGATGAAGCGCAATGCAATTAAGGGATGAAAATGCAACCCTATTTTTTTTTTTTTTGGATTTTGAGAATTTTGAAAATGGACAAATGCAAATGAGGATGAAAAATGCAACCTATATTTTTTGAATTTTTTGACAAATTGGATTAAGGAATGACAAGATGATATCCTAAAGAACAACATTGCAACCTATGGACTTGGACTAGGGAACACCCTAATTTTGAAGATAATGCAAAATGGAGATAATGATTTGACCCTATGTCTTATGAGGATGAAGACTATGCAAGGACTATATGAAAAGATTATGAGGATGCTAATGGGATGTAAATGAAGACTTTATAAGGATTATGCAAGGACTTATGTGAGGGTATGACATTTGTGCAAGGACTATATGTGAGGATTATGACAACTGTGCAAGGACTATATGCAAAAATTATGAGGATGGTAATGGGGTGTAAATGAAGAATTTATAAGGACTATGCAAGGACTTATGTGAGGATTATGATGACTATGCAAGGACTATATATGAAGATTATGACAATTACAATGATGACGATAATGAGGACGCAAATGAGGATGATGCAAGGACTTATACAAATTCCAAGGATGCGGATGAGGACTATAATGATGACATAAATGAGGACGATGCAAGGACTTATGCAAATTTCAAAAATGCAAATGAGGACATAAATGAGGATGATACAAGGACTTATGCAAATTCCAAGGACTCTAAGAAAACCTATGGTCACAAGTATGCAAAATTTTGAACTTTGTTGGATTGTCAAATGTTTCAAGGTAGACTTTGTTTCAAATAAATCTGTTTGTAGGACAAGTCTGTTTCTTTTCAAATCAAGAACAGTTGTTTGGAGATAAGTATATCTGACTGAACTATGTTCTGAGCAACTCTAAGAATTTAGAGATACACAAAGATAGGGCCTGAAATAGACCACATACTGACTCAATACTGGTCTGGTACAATGGTACATATAAAAACACAAAAGACAATCTTATACTGGAAAGTGGAAACCGTTTAATGGGGGCCATGCAACAAAATAAAGAAACAAGATGAATAGATAGAGAGCCTGGAAGCACTAGCTCCACTCCATGACACACACTTCTTGGGCATGCCAATCTCTCTTACCCTGAAGATCCGAATATCTTATCATTGAGGATTTTATGTCTCATCATGCAAGGTACATGAAGGGTATCTATGGGGTACGATTCACACACCTGGAATCAATAAACATGGGATTTGGACTACTAAGTTGACTCTTATTGTAAATTTTGAGGGATCCCAATCTAATGACAAATTCTCAAACCCAGCCACTTAAGACTTTATTTAAGCTTATCGGTGCAGGGAAGGCCACTACATATGTTGAATTCACTCAACACTCTAGCCGCTTGACCAGTATATTTATATAGTGGCTCAAAAAACCTGCTTGAGAGTACGCTGGGAGAGATGATATCCCCAACACATCCCAATTCGAAGTACCTTTGTGGGGTGACAAAATCCCCAATTAAAGATACCCCTCACTACTAAAATGAAAAAGTGAGTGTTGTTATCACCTTTCCCTTTCTCTGAAGACCCTAAAGGTGCGTGGAAAGGTAGTTAATGCAATAGTAGGTCCACCCCAAACACAATAAAAATTTATTTCCCTTTAAAAAAGAAAAATGTGAGTTATTATATTGATAAGCATGATTCACGTTTATTTTAAAAACCCAAACTTAGGTGTGAGATACCCATGTGCATGTGAATTTTAGAGCACCAAACTGAAGTGTGAAAGCATGCATGTCAATTTTAACTAGATTTATTTTAAGCCCCAACTTGAAGTGTGAAGGAATGCATGTTAGTGATTTCTAAAAATATTTAGTAATGATTTGGCCCTCTCTATGATTTCGCCACATGCTGCAAACAAAGAATCAGTAACCTAGGAAAAGACACAGAAAATAGTAAATCAAACTCTTCATTGAATGAAGGTGTTATTATACTTGTATGAATGCATGATCCTATGTGGGTGATTGTGTGATGATATTTGTGCGAGTGCATAATTCTGACAGGGCAAATGCAGGAAACTGATAGAGCAAGTGCGTAAAAATGACAAGGCGAATGTGTAACAGATAAATAGACAATTAATGAACCCTATCAAAAGCATCAACTTTACCAGAAACCTGTAAAACTAAAAAACTATGAATGTGTAATGATGTGTGGGTGAATGCATAATGATGTGTGGGTGAATGTGTAATGATGTCTAGGTGGATGCATAATGATGTCTAGGTGAATGTGTAATGATGTGTGGGTGAATGCATAAAGATGTCTGGGTGAATGTGTAAAGATGTCTGGGTGAATGCGTAAAAATATGAGGGCGATTACATGATGGATAATGAAAAATCCCACAAAAACACAAACTCAAACTAGAAGATAAAAACTATGAATGTGAATTGGTGTCCACATGAATGCGTAAATTTGTCTATGCGATCACATGATTTTGTATGTGCGATTACAAGATGATGAGATCCACCTTTGAAATCTGTACAAAACCTACAAGAAATCTGAAAATCTGTACAATCTGCAAAAATCACATAGAAAACACAGAGGGTTGATTAGTTGTTGCTTCACTTCGGGTTCACCAAAATGTGTATGCTAAAATTCATCATCAAATCCAACTAGAAATAGAGGGAAATCATGAATCCCTATCTAATCAAAGAATTCTAAACAAAACCAATGAAATGATACAATCAAGCAAATAGGAATGTAAAATAATCAATTAAATCTCCCTATTCCATGATTGTATGTAGCTTCCATTGTTCTTCTCCTCTTTGTGGTATGGTGGCTCTTAGATATCGCAATGGCAACCTACAAATGACACAAAGATTCAAAGTTTTTGATTTATCATGATTGATTGTGATTGTTGAAAATGGAGATTGAATGCTCAATTTATAGATTATTGGATGCGATTGATTAAGAGGTAGTATGATGGCTCTCAGATATCGCACTAACAACCTTCAAATGACACAAAGATTCAAAGTTTGTGATTGTTGAGAATGGAGATTGAATGCTCAATTTATAGATTATTGGATTAGATTGAATGAGAGGTGGAATAGAATGATCGAGAGGTGAAACTCAGGTGATCTCACATGTTGATTGATAGTTGAACTATTGATTTGGAGGTGGAATAGAATAGATTGAATAGATAATTGGGAAAAAAACTGATTGAGAAAAAAGTTGATTGAAAGATGAAAAAGAATGATTGGAGGAAATAAAGAGGATGAAATAGTTAACTGATTGAAAGTTGGTTGAGAGCTTTATTTAGAAAAAAGCTAACTAAAAGATATAAATAGGAATTGGAAAGATACTGAAAAAATTAATTAATTTAGCATGTGCTTGCACTTTGACTTAGATTTTCAGTTTAATCTTTGCATGAGAATTAATTCAAATATTGAATTTATTTAAATTCAATTTGTTATTTGAATATATTTAGAACTTGACTTTGATTTTCAATTTGCTTTTTGAAATCATGCACATGTGTTTGAAATTGGAAGAATATGAATTTGGAATTTGAAGAATTAATTAGTTAATTAAATAATTTAAAGAAACTATTTAATTATTTAGAAATTGAATTTAATTAAATAAGAAAGATTATTTAAATTAAAGGAATAAAATCACAATTAATTAAATAATAAATATTTAAATAATATTTTAGAAAAGTGGTTAATGATTAATTGATGATAGAATTGAAATAGAGATAGAAATTGAAAATAAATTTATTAAAATAATAAAGATTATTTAAATTGAAGGATTAAAAGTCACAATTAATTAAATAATTAATATTTAATTAATCATTAGAAAATGGTTTAAATGATTAAATGATGATAGAATTGAAATAGAATAATTAGTAAGATGATGAAGAAATATGAGATTAGAAGAATAAGATTAATTAATTTAATTAAAGAATTATTTAATCAATTTAGACGAATAATTAGTACATGATCAATGAGACATTTTTAGGTGTCTACATTTTCCCCTCTTTGAGACAAAGTCGAAATGATATTGTTTCAAAGAAAACGAAAAATTTATGCCCCAATATGCCCTGGTGATGCTTAGGGTGTAATGCCCCCTTGAGAGATTGTTTATGCATTAAAGGTATGAATGATCTCTCGAAAGAATAAAAATGCTAAATGAATCCTGAAGAATGATTAATTGATGACATGAATGGATTTGATAAGATAGAAGAAATGGCTAGAGTGATTTGTAGATTGATTGAATGATAAGATTGATAGGATTGACGAGATTGATAGGTTTGATCGGATTGACTGGATAAGGATAAAGTCTGGTTTCAGGAAGGAAACAACTTGTATAAGACAAAGATGATCAAAATGTCTAGTTTCAGGAAGGATACATCCTATATAAGACAAATGATAGATCAAAATTGGATGAATAATAAAATATGATGAAGGTGAGGAATAATTGATTGATAGATAGAATAGTTGATAAGAGGAAATGATAGAATTATAGATGAAAAGATTGGAATTAAGTGATGAGAGAGATCATGTTAGATGAAAGAATGATTGAAAATAATTGAAAAGGTTGATCCAAAAAAAGATGCTTGATGAGATAAAGATTTGAAGAGACAATTAGCATGACGAGATTAGAAACAATGGTATAAATTGAAATGATATGATGATGATTTGATTGAAAATGATAGACTAAAAATGAAGATGATGGTTGTAAAGAAGTTTTGTTTCTTTATTCATAGCCAAATATATATTCATCACTAAGCCTTATTATGTAACAATGGAGCTTTGCACATTAGGGTATAAGGAACCAGGATGTAAAGATATCTCATTGAAGAAACAAACATGTAGTAGATAAGGAGTGAACCCTCCATTCTGGGAATAATGTCTGGGGTCGAGGTATGTGAGGTAGTTACAAGCATAACTATCTTTGACTTTTGCATAAGATATTTGTCGAATGAACATACCAACATGGACACCCACTAGAATTATTGCCCTAGAACTTCATTGGTCCACACCACAAACAACAAACAAAGAAAAAGATCATGACCATCCCGGCTCCACTAGTCACTTGTGGACATCCTTGAGTAGCATAAGAACATGACATGTCACCAAATGATAAAAGATAAAGACTAACTAGGACAAAATACAACAACCATATTGATCTGTGTCTTCATTTTGATTGTTTGATGTGATGGTTGATAATGTCCGATCTCGTAAAGTTGCGGACCCTGTTTAAGGCTAACCTGTCTGATTTCGAGTGTATCCTCTTCTATTTAAGACAAGATAATGATCACTTGATATGAGTATGATATGATTGATAAGACAATTTGATTAGTTGATTGCAGATGTTTGACAACATAGTTGTATCCTTTATTAACTTCGTGTGTAGCATTTGTTGGATATCTGCTAGGGTGTTTGATTCTTGCGAGACATTTTATTGCAAGTTTTTTGATTGATTTTGATTATTTTTGGATTTTTATGTTTTTTGCTATTTTTGAATTTTTTCAGGACTTTATCTGAATGTTTTTGGTTGATTTTTTTCTTTGGATTTTCAATGTTTTTGGATTGATTTTTTAAGGACTATATATGGATGTTTTGGGATTTTTTTTTCATGATCGTATTTGAATATTTTTGGTATTGATTTTTTGCTTTTCAATGTTTTTGAATTTTATGTTTTTCATTGTTTTTTGAAAATTTCAGGACTTTTTATGATTTTTTGGATTTTTTCAAGACTTTTTACAATTTTTAGGGTTATTTTAGAACTTTTTATGATTTTTAGGATTTTTCAGTACTTTTTTATGATTTTTAGGATTTTTATAAGAAATTTTATGATTTTTTCAGTTATGCCCCCAGTGTGCAGACCTGTATGGCATGATGATCTGCAAAACGCATGTGGAGACAATGAATTTTTGACATGACCTATGTTAATGCAATATGCATGATTAAGATGCAGTTCCTATTCGAACAAGGATGAATATGTTTGTTTAACATTGTGTAATACACCAATTGATTTAGAGGTACAAAACATTTCATAGATAAGTGATCAATCGATCCTTAAGGTCCCTTGGAACATCCAAATTAACACTCTTAGTGACTAGGTGGTGTAGGAGAACCCTTCTAAGGGCTCCCACCATTTGTTTTTGTTGTGATTTTGCTTCTTCATGAAGCCATGTAATGTAATAAGAGCCAAGAACTCATTGGTTTTGTTTAGGTCCTAGTTTAGGTCCTAGGTTCACAAGTCTAGGTTGAGTTTTCTTTTGGGGTTGAGGGAATGTGGGCCTATTGATGAGTTTAGTGTCCTTTTGGCCTGGTTGTGTCCAGAGGATAGCCTAATAAAGGCCTAAAAGCCAAGAAAAGCAACATTACAAAAGTTGCTTAAAAGTTGCAAAAAGTTGCATGACAACTTTTCAAAGTTGTCATGCAACTTTTCCACCAAATTGGTCATAACCTTAGCTTGGCATTGGGAACCCTAAATTTGGCACAAAAATTGAGGCAAAGACATTATAAATTGTTGCAAACCCTAAAATGATGGGTTAGATGTCATATTGTACGGCCAAAGGAAAAACACCTTGACTATGACTGTGTTTTTGTTGCCAGCCGGCACAAATGGAGCATTCAAGGATTGATAATGGATTAAAATGGAAACTAAAATATGCTAAGAGTCTTGTATAGTGTTTATAATTTCATTTTGAGCATTTAGATTAGGTCTTGTTTAGCAGGTGTTGTGTGCTTTGCAAATATTTTGTAAAACCTCCTCATTGTCCAGTTTTGGACTGCTTTGAGAAAATGGGTTGGTAACTCCTATCCCCATTGTGGAAACACCATGAAACCATGGGGTATAGGAGTACAGACCTTGTATAGTATCTCAGAGGAAGCAGGGCCCTGGAGAATGCAGGAAAAACTTTCAAAAACCCACTACTAGGCGAGATTGGTTTGTGCTCGGCTAGGAAGGGTCAAGGTTGCAGAGGTTCGTGAGAGCAAGGAAGGACAAGGAAGGAGGAACCCTTTGGAGGAGTTGAAGAGTGGTGTGTGGAGAATCATTGGTGAGAAGGAGGAGCTTCCACCAATCTAGACAAGGTGGTAAAGACAGCAAACCAACTCTGTGACCCTAGTAGGCCTAAAAAAAAAACCCTTAAAAACCCTTAATTTCACCTAGGGCAGTGTATGGACACTTGGGGGCCCAAAACTAGGAAAATCATTGAGCCTTTGATAAATGAATAGCAGTCCCTTTGGGAAGTTTTACAATTTTTGGTATTGTTTGCAAGAGGAAGCCCTAAAAGTCCAGAATGGAGGACTAATATGGGCTCATTCCTTGTAGCCCTATTTTGTAGGAAAAAAAAAATGTGAAATCAATAACAAGAAGGACTATCAAAACCTCTTGGGGGCACATGAGTGGTTGGAGAAACATGTCAAAGAACTTTCCTATCCTTGCTAGGAATTAAGAAGTTGTAGGAAGAGTTAAACCCTTATTAGCCTATGTAAGGGTTTTTGAAGCTTGTGAGTAGGTGAGAGCTTAGGAGAAGAATCACATGTTGTTGGTGGGTGGATTGGGAAAGGTTAGGGGATCCCAAAAGCAAGGGAAGACCTAGAGACCCTAGGGTGTGGTTGGAACACCTGGTGATCCGAGGAGAGGATCAAAGAGCATAGACTAGGCTAGTCTATCCCCAGCCCATTCCCACCAGATTGGTATCAAAGCCAAGTTAAAGATTTGGTGGACCATGCATGTCTCTATATTCTGGTGAATCATTAGGGGAGAACATAATGGTCACTAATGCAGAGCTAGCTAGGGAGGTAGAAGAACAAAAGGAGAAAAATAGACTCCTTGAAGATGCTATGAGTGAGATAAGGGACAAGCTACAAGAAGTGGTTGATCAGAGGGCACGAGGACTCTGGGGTGCGGACACCAATGATAGAGGCAAGAAAGCTATTGATATAGATGACATCATACCTAAACTAGACCCCTTAATCAATGAATAACCTTTTGTAAATGCCATTAAGGCTTTGAATACAAAATCTTTTGAAGGATTGCCACTTTTCAGTGGAAGGATGGATATTGACACCGTCATGGAATGAATTGAGGGTATGGAGAACCATTTTGAGTGTGAAGGTGTGACAGAAGCCCAAAAGGTTAAGGTTGCCAAATCAAGACTAAGGGGAGTAGCCTTGACATGGTGGAAGTACTTGCAAGAGGAGAGAATTAGCATGGGGAAGCTACGTATTGCAAACTGGAAGGCCATGGTGAGTAAGATCAAGGAGAACTACCTGCCAGAGGATTATGAAGTCCAACTTCATAAGAAGAGATAGGGATTGAAGCAAAAAGATCTTCATGTGGCCTCTTACATAGAGGAGTTTCAGAAGCTTTGTCTTAGATCCAAAGTCCAAGAAGAGGAATCTATCAAGGTGGCTAGGTATCTAAGTGGCCTAAAGGGGAACATCCTAGAGGAGATAAGCCTATGGACTCCTACCACTATCCAAAAATGTCATTAGCTTGCTGCTAAGGTGGAAGAGAGGAACAAAAGGAAGGGAGACTCCAACAACAAGGGTAGAGGCAGAGGTAGAGGTCAAATGAGTCACCGAGGTGGTTACCAAAGCAAGGCAAATGAGCAAAGGAATCAAGGAGAGTCCAAGTTGACTGAGCATAATAGTGAAACCACTCTTAGAGGAGGCCATTCTAGAAGAAGAGGTGCACAAGGGGGTCCAAATAGGGGCAGAGGTACTGACATGGGTAATTCCTACTTTGCAATCATGAAATGCTACAATTGTGGTCAATTGGGACACCTGGCCTATAGATGCCCTGACAAGCCTACTTCATCAAATAGTGGAAAGAGGGTTGCTTATGCCCATGAAGACACATCAAGAAACAAAACACCTGAGGTGGACCATATTGAATCAGAAAATAGAGAAAATCTGATGTTCAATAGGGTCTTGATAAGATAGCTAGCTAAGGATGAACCTAGGCATAGGAGAGCATTGTTTAGGGGGAGATGCAAAATCCTTGGTAAGGTTTGCAAGGTGGTAGTTGATTCAAGGTCAACTGATAACATCATATCAGATGAGGAGGCCAAGAAGTTGAAACTCACAAAGATACCCCACACTAGTCCTTACAAGGTGACATGGTTGAATCAAGAGCAGAGTGTGCTTGTCAATGAACAGACTTGGGTGGAGTTTTCTATTGGAGGATACAAGGACAAGATCCTTTGTGATGTGCTACCCATGGATGCTTGTCATCTGCTGCTAGGTAGACCCTGGCAATTTTATAGGAAGGTGATCTATGATGGAGAGGAGAACTCCATTTCCTTCAAGAAGGATAGAAGAACCTTTAAGATTTTGTCTCTGACAGAGAATGATGAGGGAACCTTAAGAACACCTAGTGTCTTAACATTGGTAAAGAGTTCTTACACCCGTTGCATGAAGAGGAGACAGTGAGATGTGCCATCTTTGTGAAGCCAAAGGAGGAGGAAGGTAAGTTGTAGACAGAGGTACCTAAGGAGGTAAAGCAAATGTTGCAAGAATATAAAGACATAGTGAGTGATGGAGCACCTGCAACACTTCCACCAAGAAGGTCTATAAGCCATCAAATAGACTTTGTCCCTAGTGCATCCCTGCCCAATAAAGCAGCATATAAGCTCACACCTGACCAAAATAAGGAGGTGGCAAGGCAAGTGTAGGAGTTGTTGGATCAAGGACTAATCAAGAAGAGCATCAGCCCATGTGCAGTCCCGGTAGTGCTAGCAACAAAGAAGGGAGGCAAGTGGAGACTTTGCACTGATTCAAGGGCAATAAATAGGATCACCATAAGGTACAGATTCCATATTCCTAGAATAGAGGATTTGATGGATTGTTTAGGGGGTGCCATGTATTTTACTAAGTTGGACCTTAAAAGTGGTTATCATCAAATTAGGATTAAGGAGGGTGATGAGTGGAAGACTGCTTTTAAGACCACAGAAGGGTTGTATGAATGGCTTGTGATGCCATTTTGACTTACCAATGCCCCAAGAACCTTCATGAGATTGATGAATGAGGTGTTGAAGGACTTCACAGGCAGATTTGTGGTGGTGTACTTAGATGACATACTCATCTATAGCAGAACCAAAGAGGAGCACCTTGAACATTTGAGGTTAGTCCTAGAGAGGTTGCATGAAGAGCAGTTGGCAATCAACTTAGAGAAGTGTGACTTCTTCAAGAAAGAGTTAATTTACTTGGGGTTTGTGGTGTCTAAGGGAACCTTGAAGATGGATCCAAGCAAATTCGAGGCAATCTTGAATTGGCCTACCCCTAAAATAGGGACTGAAGTTAGGAGTTTCCATGGTTTAGCCCAATTATATAGAAAGTTTGTGAGGAACTTCAGTGGCATATGTGCACCAGTACTTGACACTATAAAAGGAGGCCTTAAAACTAAGTTCAAATGGACTGAACAAGTTGATGAAGCATTCCAATTATTGAAGCAAGATGTAGCCACAAAACCCATTCTACCCTTACCTACTTTTAACAAGCTATTCACATTGGAGTGTGATGCAAGTGGAATTGCAGTAGGGGGTGTATTGAGTCCAGAGGGAAGGCCTATGGCATTTTTCAGTGAGAAGCTTAATGAGGCAAAGAAGAGGTATTCAGCATATGATCTAGAGTTGTATGCACTAGTTCAGTCTCTCAAGAAGTGGAGGCATTGCCTACTCCCAAAAGAATTTGTGGTGTTCACAGATAACCAGGCTTTGAGTTACATTAACACTCAAGAGAAGCTTGGCAACATACATTTGAAGTAGATGGAGTAACTCCAATCCTTTACCTTTACCATCAAGCATAAAAAGGGGCAGCTCAACAAGGTGGCAGATGCTTTAAGCCAGAAGTTATTGACTGTCCAAGAATTACAATTGCAGAGCATAGGGATAGAAGGTTTCAAGGGTCTCTATGAAGAAGATGAAGACTTCTCATCAGCCTACAAGGTCTGCAAGGAGTTTGAGAATCATTTTCATGGTGAGTATGCAGATTACACTCTTCAAAATGATCTCTTGTTCAAAGGCAATCAGTTATTCGTGCCTAGAGGATCCATGAGAGAAAATCTCATACAAGAGAAACACAATGGAAGCCTAAGTGGACACTTTGGAATCAATAAAACTTTGGATCTAGTACAAAGATACTACTATTGGCCTAGGTTGCCAAGGGATGTGAGAAGGTACGTGGAGCAATGTGGTGTGTGCTAAAGGGAAAAAGGAGGATCAAGCAATGCAGGCCTCTATCAGCCATTACCAGTCCCAAATAGGCCTTGGGAGTGTGTGAGCATGGACTTTGTGGTAGGACTCCCCAAGACAAAGACAGGTATGGATAGCATCTATGTGGTGGTAGACAGGTTTTCTAAGATGAGCCACTTCATTCCATGTAGAACTACTCATGATTCTAGTTATATTGCACATCTCTTCTTTAAGGAGATTGTAAGGATTCATGGACTCCCATTAAGTATTGTTTCAGATAGGGATAGCAAGTTCATGGGCCATTTTTAGCAAACCTTATGGAGAAGACTAGGAACTAATCTATCATTTAGCTCAGCTTACCATCCACAAACTGATGGTCAAACTGAAGTCATTAACAGGGTGTTAGGAAACTTGCTAAGGTGTCTAACCAAGGAGTATGGGCAGACTTGGGATCTAGTTATTCCACAAGCTGAGTATGCCTACAATGATAGTGTAAATAGGACCACTGGAAGGAGTCCTTTTGAGGTTGTCTATGGCAGACATCCTAGAGGGGTGTGTGAACTAAGAGAACTTGGTTCAATGGAGATGAAGAGTGGGCAAGCAGAGGACTTCACTCAAACCATCCAAAACGTACAAGAACAGGTCAAGAGAGCCATCCTAGAGTCTACTCAAAAACTGAAAGCTAAAGTGGATGAGAAAAGGAGGGAGGTTCAGTTCAAAGTGGGTGACTATGTGATGGTCCATTTAAGTAAAGCTAGAATGCAAAGCGGCAAGCCTACTAAGCTGCAAATGAAGAGGGTAGGACCTTGTAAAATTCTGTCCAATTATGGTGAGAACACCTACAAGGTGGATCTTCCTTCAGATTTGGCTATATCACCAGTCTTCAATGTTGCTGATCTGATATTATACAAAGGTGAAATAGCAGGGCAGACTGAGAATCAGGCCAAGGTGCTGCAGGACTTAGATGTGAATGCCTTGCCTCAAGTGAAGCAGCCCATAGAAGAGCATATCTTGGAGTCAAGGGTGAAGAAGTCTAATAGACACCAGGTCTATATGGAACACTTGGTGAAGTGGGTAGGTCAACCTGTGTCTGAAGCTACTTGGGATGAAGAGGGCAAGTTCAAGAAACTTGGTATTGATCCAGCTCTCATCTCTCCCCTAGTTCCTTAGTTTTGTGCAGAGGGGGAGTATGGTGTAGGAGAACCCTTCTAAGGGCTCCCACCTTTTGTTTTTGTTGTGATTTTGCTTCTTCATGAAGCCATGTAATGTAATAAGAGCCAAGAGCTCATTGGTTTTGTTTAGGTCCTAGGTTCACAAGTCTAGGTTGAGTTTTCTTTTGGGGTTGAGGGAATGTGGGCCTATTGATGAGTTTGGGGTCCTTTTGGCATGGTTGTGTCTAGAGGATAGCCTAATAAAGGCCTAAAAGCCAAGAAAAGCAACATTGCAAAAGTTGCTTAAAAGTTGCAAAAAGTTGCATGACAACTTTTCAAAGTTGTCATGCAACTTTTCCACCAAATTGGTCATAACCTTAGCTTGGCATTGGGAACCCTAAATTTGGCACAAAAATTGAGGCAAAGACATTATAAATTGTTTCAAACCCTAAAATGATGGGTTAGATGTCAGATTGTACGGCCAAAGGAAAAACACCTTGACTGTGACTGTGTTTTTGTTGCCAGTCGGCACAAATGAAGCATTAAAGGATTGATAATGGATTGTTTTGGAAACTAAACTATGTTGAGAGTCTTGTATAGTGTTTATAATTTCATTTTGAGCATTTATATTAGGTCTTGTTTTGTAGGTGTTGTGTGCTTTGTAAATATTTTGTAACTACCTCTTCACTGTCCAGTTTTGGACTGCTTTGAGAAAATGGGTTGGTAACTCCTATTCCCATTGTGGAAACACCATGAAACCATGGGGTATAGGAGTAAAGACCCTGTATAGTATCTTAGAGGAAGAAAGGCCTTGGAGAATGCAGGAAAACCTTTCAAAAACCCACTCCTAGGCGAGATTGGTCTGTGCCCAGCTAGGAAGGGTCAAGGTTGTATACGTCCGTGAGAGCAAGGAAGGACAAGGAAGGAGGCACCCTTTGGAGGAGTTGAAGAGGGGTGTGTGGAGCATCATTTGTGAGAAGGAGGAGCTTCCACCAATCCAGACAAGGTGGTGAAGATAGCAAACCAACTCTGTGACCCTGGCAGGCCTTAAAAAAAACCCTTAAAAACCATTAAAAACCCTTAATTTCACCTAGGGCAGTGTACGGACACTTGGGGGCCCAAAACTAGGAAAATCCTTGAGCCTTTGATAAATGAATAGCAGTCCCTTTAGGAAGTTTTACAAGTTTTGGCATTGTTTGCAAGAGGAAGCCCTAAAAGTCCAGAATGGAGGCCTAATAGGGGCTCATTCCTTGTAGCCCTATTTTGTAGGAAAAAAACAAAATTGTGAAATCAGTAACAAGAAGGAATGTTAAAACCTCTTGGGGGAACATGAGTGGTTGGAGAAACATGTCAAAGACCTTTCCTATCCTTGCTAGGACTTGAGAAGGTGTAGGAAGAGTTAAACCCTTATTAGCCTATGTAAGGGTTTTTGAAGCTTGTGAGTAGGTGAGAGCTTAGGAGAAGAATCACATGTTTTTGGTGGGTGGATCGGGCAAGGTTAGGGGATCCCACAAGCAAGGGAAGACCTAGAGACCCTAGGGTGTGGTTGGAACACCTGGTGATCCAAGGAGAGGATCAAAGAGCATAGACTAGGCTAGTCTATCCCAAGCCCATTCCCATCACTAGGATTTACAAATGGAGATGCAAAAAACTTCCCAATTGGTTCTTGAAAATTTGATCTACTTTTATCCATGTGTGTGCAAATGAGTTAATTTGTGCTCTTATATTCACTAAAGATCCTTAACATCCTATATGACTAGCTACGTGGACTATTCTAGCTTCAAAAGCATCTTGAATAGCACCTCACTACCAACAAGCTTTTAGAGCTCCGACGAGGTTATAGACTCTAATCTCTCAAATATTGCTACATTGTCAATAGGCATTCATTGCTCTGATGGAGTTACTCACATGTTCCCATAGTCAAGCTTTTTGTCGCACTTTGTATGTGTGATATTTCAGTTATATATCATTGCTCTTTTGCCTTGAGATGGATATTTGGCATAGAAATTTTCCTTTTTATTGTCTTGCGTTGACTTGTAAGTAATGAAACCTACTTGGTTGTGACAATTATAGCGGCGGTGAAGTAGAATTTTAGATTTTTCACTATCATATGATCAACTAGGTGTCTTGAATGAATTAGAGATTTTGTTAATGTGCTTGAGATATAGCAATTGATAGATTTTAGGTTAACAAGTCTCTAATAGTGAAATTACTACACAACCATAAGTAAAGCGTTGTCACAGGGTAATGTTGAAAATGGATGACCTTAGGAACTCAAAGACTTCATGTCCAAATCTAAGAAAGGAGATGACCCTTATTTCTCTTGAATGCAGACAAATGGTAAACTAAGACAATTGCCTTGTTTTATTGATGCTGCTATATGCTAATGCAAAAGTTTTGTGGATGCGATGCATTTTAAAAAGAAACTATATGTGATGCAGTGCTTTTAATAAAATGAGATGCAATATGGAAAACAAAATCTAAACTAACACAACCCTTAGATATAGTATCATTTAAGGTGCAAGTTGTTCATAGGGTCAAGATGTTGTGTAGGTAGTTCATTGGTCTTTATTTGAAGAGTCGAATAAAGATGGCTTTTCCAATAGGATATAAGGACTCAACTAAGTGTACATGTTCAACATCTCCAATGTTTATTTTATTATTTTTTTGGATTTTGTGGATCATCAGAGGTAAATCTAGCTTTGGCACCCATGAATTAAACTATAACCTCATCATTTTAAAAGAAATCCAACTGTGGTAGGTCCTCTTGCCCCCAGTCTATCAAGTGTGGGTGTATGAGGCAAATATATTTTGGTTTCGAAGTTGTGACATGAGCAGGTTCTATGCCTGTTTCAATTGATGCACTTGAAGAGGATGATGAAGTCAACTAGGTATTGATCTCATTAGTTGGTGTTATGTTTGTGCTTTAAGAAGATGATGGAACAATTTGGGTGTTGATTTCATTAGCTAGTGCCATGCTTGTTTCTGTCACCACATTGGCATGTGATGATGGCTCAAATACAATCATTGATAAAGTGTTCTCTGTAGGATAATCAAGATTGGTGATTTCATTGATAACGGGCTCATGAAAAACTTGTGTAGAGGGATTGGGATCATGAGGGAGACTAAGAGAAATGGTAAGTTCACTTTTAAGGAAATATTGTGTGAGACATGGAGGATTATGAAATGGAGATGAAGGGATGGAGGGATCTTGATCAGGATCTAGATAAATAATGGGATCTTGCTTAGGACATGAAGGTGAAGGAACACTTTGATCTTGACTTGGAAAAGGATTATTAGGAAGATTGGAAGGTATATCTTGATCTTGCTTAAGAGGTGGATGTTGGATGGGCCTTGAAAGGACACTTTGTTCTTGAGACAAAAGGGTATAATTATAAATTCAATAGAAAAGAGTGGGGGGGATCATCATAATATTATTGGTCGCTGGGATCTTGATAAAAAATGGGTAGGATGGAAGGGTTTGTTCTTGATCTTTATTTGTTTCAGGACTCATTTCTCCTGATTTAGGATCATACTCTTGATACGGGCAGGAGTTTGGATATGCATGAGATATTCTTGGAAGGTTTCAACATATTGGCCTGATGAGAAAGGATTTTGAATGAGACTCTTTGAAGTTGGTTTTCTTGGAAATGGAATATATGATGGCATTGGATTTTGAATTTCTGAAGCATGGAAAGTACTAGCATCATGACTTAAATTAGATTGGATTTGTATTATGGATAGCCCTTGGGAGGTTGCATTATTGGATAAATATGGTGTGGACTTCTCTTGTGTGACTTCTAGGTATGAGGAAATGGTGGAAGGTATGGAGGCTACTTGAGGTGCAAAGTCTTGATAGGAAGAGCCATTGCTAGACATGGGTAAATGACCTTGTTGCATGATAGGTGACACATTGACCATGTTTAATTGATGTCCAAAGGGTGACGTGTTTGTAAATACACTTGCATTCAATTTGGACACACTTAGTGGTGTATTTGAAGCCATAGGAGGATATTCATAGACATGTGATGTGACCGAATGCAAAATTAATTGTGTAATTGTGTGTGACGTTCATAGTGGTTGACTTGTTTGCACCATTTGTGGTGCTAAGAGTTGTGTTGTTTGTTGTATTGGTTGTTGGAATTGCATTGTTGGATGTGTTTGTTGTTGATATTGGTTTCTCATATTTATTTGTCTCAGAATAGTTGGTATGTCTGATTTCATAATAAGAGCTCACACATCAACTAGCTCTAGGTTTGTAATGGGATCACCAAATTTTTGAAATAGTTTGAACATCTGGGATCTACTCTCTTCAAATTTATTAACGTTTTGTTCCAAGATCTCTATTTCTTGAGCTAGTTTCTCTTCAAGTGATGGAGAAATAGGTATTACGCGTGTTTGTTCTTGATAAGTTTGATGCATGTTTTGGGACATGTATATGTTGGATTGAGATAATTGATTGTTTGGTTGCAATGACATGTTCCCATGAAAGTTGGAAGTTTGATAAGGGTAATGTTGTCTCCTAGAATTTTAAGAGCTTGTTTCAACTATCGCACTATATGCCATTTTTTTTGGATTTTTGAAGTTTAGGAATGAATTGCAATGCAATTAAGGGAGGAAAATGCAACCCTAATTTTTTTTTTTGGATTTTGAGAATTTTGAAAATGGACAAATGCAACAAAGGATGATAAATGCAACTTGTGTTTTTGGAATTTTTTGACAAATTGGATTAAGGAATGACAAGATGAAATCCTAAAGAACAACAATGCAACCTATGGACTTGCACTAGGGAACACCCTAATTTTGAAGATAATGCAAAATGAAGGTAATGCTTTGACCCTATGTCTTATGAGGATGAAGACTATACAAGGACTAAAACATGGATTATGATGAATATGCAAGGACTATATGCAAAGATTATGAGGATGCTAATGGGATGTAAATGAAGACTTTATAAGGACTATGCAAGGACTTACGTGAGGATTATGACGTCTGTACAAGGACTATATGTGAGGATTATGACAACTGTGCAAGGAGTATATGCAAAGATTATAAGGACGTTAATGGGATGTAAATGAAGACTTTATAAAGACTATACAAGGACTTATGTGAAAATTATGATGACTGTACAAGGACTATATGTGAAGAATATGACAACTGTAATGATGATAATGAGGATGATGCAAGGACTTATGCAAATTCCAAGGATGTGAGTAAGGACTATAATGAGGACATAAAGGAGGATGATGCAAGGACTTATGCAAATTCCAAGGACTCTAAGAAAACCTATGTTCACAAGTATGCAAAATTTTGGACTTTGTTGGATTGTCAAATGTTTCAAGGTAGACTTTGTTTCAAATAACTCTATTTGTAGGACAAGTCTGGTTTTTTTTTAAATATGAGAACAGTTGTTTGGAGATAAGTATACTTGACTGGACTGTGTTAATAGCTAACTGAACTGTGTTATAACGAACTTTGAGAATTCATAGATACACAAAGAAAGGTCCCACAATAGCACACATACTGACTCAATATTGGTCTGGTACAATGATACATATAAAAGCACAAAAGACAATCTTAGGCTGGAAAGTGTAAACCATTTAATGGGGCCCCTGCAACAAAATACCAAAACAAGACGAACAGATAGAGAGTTTGGCAGCACTAGCTCCACTCCACGATACACACTTCTTGGGCATGCCAGTCTCTCTTACCTCAAAGATCCAAATATCTTATCACTAATGATTTTATGTCTCATCATGCAAGGTACATGAAGGGTATCTATGGGGTACGATCTGCACAATAAACGTGGGATTTGAACTACTAAGTTGGTTCTTATTGTAAATTTTTAGGAATCCCAATCCAAGGACGGATTCTCAGAGCAATCCACTGAAGACTTTATTTAAGCTTATCAGTGTAGTGAAGGCCCCCACATACATCGAATTCACTAAACACTGTAGCCGCCTGACTAGTATATTATATAGCGGCTCAAAAAACCCACTCAAGAGTCTGCTGGGAGAGATGATATCCCCAATGCATCCCAATATTAAGTACCTTTGTGGGGTGATGAAATCCCTAGTCAAAGATACCCCTCACTACTAAAATGAAAAAGTGGGTGTTGTTATCACCTTTCCCTTTCTTTGAAGACCCTGAAGTTTGGTGGAAATGTAATTAATGCAACAGTAGGTCCACCCCAAACACAATAAAAAGTTATTTCTCTTAAAAAAAGCAAAGTGTGAGTTATTCTATTGATAAGCATGATTCACATTCATTTTAAAAACCCAAACTTAGTTGTGAGATACTCATGTGCATGTAAATTTTAGAACATCAAATGGAAGTGTGAAAGCATGCATGTCAATTTTAACCAGATCTTTTTTAAGCCCCAAATTGAAGTGTGAAAGCATGCATGTCCATTTTAACTAGATTTATTTTAAGCCCCAAATTGAAGTGTGAAAACATGCATGTCCATTTTAACTAGATTTATTTTAAGCCCCAAATTGAAGTGTGAAGGCATGCATGTTAGTGATTTCTAAAAATATTTAGTAATGATATGGTCTTCTCTGTGATTTCTCCACATGTTGCAAAAAGAGAATCAGTAACCTAGAAAAACACATAGAAAACAGTAAATCAAACTCTTCATTGAACGAATGCGTTATTATACCTGTGCGAATACATGATTCTGTGTGGGTGATTGTGTGATGATATTTGTGTGATTGCATAATTCTGACAGGGTGAATGCATGAAACTGATAGAGTGAGTGCGTAAAAATGACAGGGCAAATGTGTGACAGATAAACAGACAATTAATGAACCCTATCAAAAGCATAAACTTTACCAGAAACCTGCAAAAATAGAAAACTATGAATGCGTAATGATGTGTGGGTGAATGCATAATGATATGTGGGTGAATGCGTAATGATGTCTAAGTGAATGCATAATGATGTGTAGGTAAATGTGTAATGATGTGGGTGAATGCGTAAAGATGTGTGGATGAATGTGTAAAGATGTCAGGGTGAATGTGTAATGATGTGTAGGTGAATGTGTAATGATGTGTGGGTGAATGCGTAAAGATGTCTAGGTGAATGCATAAAGATGTCTGGGTGAATGCCTAAAAATATGAGGGCGATTACGTGATGGATAATGAAAAATCCCACAAAAAGACAAACTCAAACCAGAAGCTAAAAACTATGAATGTGTATTGGTGTCTAAATGAATATGTAAATCTATCTATGTGATTGCGTGATTCTGTATGCACGATTGCGTGATGATGAGATTTGCCTTTGAAATTCATACAAAACCTGCAAAAAATCTGAAAATCTATACAATCTGCAAAAATCACACAGAAAACACAGAGGGTTGATTAGTTGTTGCTTCACTTCGGGTTCACCAAAATGTGTATGCTAAAATTCATCATCAAATCCAACTAGAAACAGAGGGAAATCACAAATCCCTATCTAATCAAAGAATTCTAACAAAAACCAATGAAATGATACAATCAAGCAATTAGGAATGTAAAATAATCAATTAAATCTCCCTATTCCATGATTGTATGTAGCTTCCATTGTTCTTCTCCTCTTTGTGGTATGATGGCTCTCAGATATCGCGTTGGCAACCTATAAATGACACAAAGATTCAAAGTTCATGATTTATCGTGATTGTTGAAAATGGAGATTGAATGCTCAATTTATAGATTATTGGGTGAGATTAATTAAGAGGTGGTATGATAGCTCTTAGATATCGTGTTGACAACCTGCAAATGACACAAAGATTCAAAGTTCGTGATTGTTGAGAATGGAGATTGAATGTTCAATTTATAGATTACTGGATTAGATTGAATGAGAGGTGGAATAGAATGATCAAGAGGTGGAACTCATGTGAGCTCACATGTTGATTGATAGTTGAACTATTGATTTGGAGGTGGAATAGAATAGATTGAATAGATAATTTAGTTAACTGGTTGAGAAAAAAGATGATTGAAAGATGAAAAAGAATGATTGGAGGAAAATAGTTAACTAATTGAAAGTTGATAAAGAGCTTTATTTAGAAAAAAGCTAACTAAAAGATAGAAATAGGAATCAGAAAGATAATGAATTAATTAATTAATTGATTGAATTAATTAATTTAGCATGTGTTTACACTTTGACTTAGATTTTCAATTTAATCTTTACATGAGAATTAATTTAAATATTGAATTTATTTTAAATTCATTTTGTTATTTGAATATATTTAGAACTTGACTTTGTTTTTCAATTTGGTTTTTGAAATCATGCACATGTATTTGAAATTAGAAGAGTATGAATTTGAATTTGAATTTGGAATTTTAAGAATTAATTAGTTAATTAAATAATTTAAAGAAACTATTTAATTATTTAGAAATTGAATTTAATTAAATAATCAAGATTATTTAAATGAAAGGAATAAAATAACAATTAATTAAATAATTAATATTTTAGAAAAGTGGTAAATGATTAAATGGTGATAGAATTGAAATAGAATAATTAGTAAGATGATGAAGAAAAATGAGATTAGAAGAATAAGATTAATTAATTTAATTAAATACTTAAAGTTATTTAATCAATTTAGACGTGCAGTGTCATAAAATTTTGATTCTAGCAATTATGATTGCATTAGGGTCCTCACGCATGTGAACTCGAACCCTCTAGCTTTATTGGAGACCGGAGAGTGCTCGGCTTGCGAAAACAGCTTCTTCTTTGGCCTCTGTATCACCTTGTTTGCATTCTTCCCTAGAGAAAGGGATAGGACAAGGGCATGGCACCACTATCCCCCCTTGGATAGGGGTGTGGCACCCTTTTCCTCCCAAGATAGGGGCATGATGCGCTTTTCCCTACCCTATTTTAGGGCAGGACCTTTCTTAGAGCATGTCTTGTGGGTTGTGCCTCGGGCGGGAAACCTCCCCAATGTCGGCACATGACGAAATTCAAATCCTCTAAACATGTATTTAAGGGGCATTTTCTCTCTCATTTGCATGAGTGGGGTAAGTGTAAATTTCATAAGCGATCAAGCATTCAAGAGCATTCACGCATTCAAGCATTGTTTTCCAGCATTGAGCATTCTCAAGTCTCCCTTCAAGGCTAGGTGTTGCATTCAAGTCAAGGATTCAACCATTAAAAAGCAGATCCCTTTCAATATTCAATTCCACACAAGAATTTCTATCAACGCTGCTACTACAACCTCCCTTGAGGTGATTTACAATTCAGTCTTTCATTTACATCTACTTGCAAGTGCTTTCTTTTATTACTTGGTTAATTCCAAAACTGGGGTTTGACCTAAAGGCAAACCCCCAATCCTAATACATTTCCCTCTCTTTTATGTATGTAGGTTGTAGGTGTAGAGTTGTACTTTCAGATTCAGGCTTCATTTGCAGAGGTGGAAAAACCCTTTTCATTTCGCGGATTTTTCGGAGGATTGTGTACATTTGCACCACGATCCGGATAACTTTTCATCAAATTTGCAGGGTGACTTTGTCTTGAAATTATACTGCCAAATCCAGGTGCACAACTGCATTCCATATTCCGATATCAAGTTATAATCGATTCTCCATTACTTTTGTACTACATAATGTAATCAATTCTATCCAAATCAAACAAAGGAAGAAGGGATCATCCTAACATTCTTAATTCATTCAAAATTCAATCTATCATCTTTGTATGGAGATTGAATGTACTGAATTATCCCTTATCTTCCTAATGTAATGGTGAAAAGTGCTTGAAGGACAATCTATAGTGAAGCTCTCATCTCTCTTTGACGGAAAGGGTTAGTTTTCCTCTTGATCTATTACTCATCATTTTCCCACCATTACATTTTGGTGAGACCGACATTTTGCATGCTTTCTTTTGAGCAACATTGTATATTTTTCATTTACAAGTTTCAAATTTTTGCAAACTTAGTGGTTAAATCATTAAAAACCCTAGTTTTTAAAATTAAAATTGAACTTGTGATTTGTAAAAAATTATTGTGGTTATCTTAGATCTGAAAATTGTTTTATTTGTCAAACTCAATTTCCTCATTGTCTTGTTCAATTTGCAATTAAAATTTACAAAATTAAGAGGTTACTTGTTAAAACCCTAATTTTCAAACATCATCTTGAACTTGTGCAAAAATTGGATTTCCATTTAATTTTCAGATTTATGATTGTTCTCAGATTTGTCTTCAATCCTACAATTCGAACTTTTAATTTCCCCCTTTTTCCCAAAATTCAAATTTCAAAATTAAATGGTTAGGTCATCAAGCCCTAATTTTTAAAATTAATTGGATTTTGTGTGAATTTCAAATTAATTTCATTTACATTCAGATTTATAAACATTTTTCAAGGTTTCCCTATCCATTAGGTTTGACCCTTTTCAAAATTGCAATTCAATTCCTCTTTTTCTTCAAAACCCTAATAAGGTCATATTTACGTTTGTGTCTTCATTTCGCCCATCTAGAGATCATAAAATTCACCAATTTTGGGGGTTTAGCTTTAAAATCATCATAATATCCATCCTTGAAAATTTTGAAAAAAGTTGGTCGGACCATGTGCGTTCCTGCCACGGTCCTCGGCTTTTTTCCTAAAATTTTGGGAGATTGTTATGACAGTATTTACTAGCTTAAATCCAGAAGATTGGTTGATTTTATTGATTTTTGAACCCTCTAGAATCAGAAATACCTTCGAAATTCAACATTTCAACTTTCAAGAAAATTTTTAAAATTAAGAGGTTAATTATAGTCTGCCTTGATTTTAAAAATTCTAATTTTAAAATTAAGTGGTATTCCCTTGGCCCTAATTTTAAAATTCCATTTTCATTTCATTTTTGGAAATTGTGTCATCCTCTTCTTCCAACAAACTTCAAAGTGCATAATCATTATTTTCTTAAATTTTGCATTACTCAATTTGTAAGCTTTGTTCTACAATTCAAAATTCAAATTTTCCCTCTAGTGCATGAGTTTTACCACTATTAGTCCTACCTATACTATCCCCATTATACAAAGCATTATAATTAAAGCTTCCCAAGGTTTAATTATCGAGGAGATGGAGCCTAATTTGGGTGACTTCTTTAATGAGGATCATGTTAATTCTTCCCATCCTAATCATGTGCCTATTCACCCCATTGATGGATCTCATGGTGAAGAAGAAGCTTTAACTAGGGTTTCTTTAGATCAACTTTCTACATTGGACAATCAATTTGATAGCTTTCAACAATGGATGTCCCAAGAGTACCCTAATAGTGAAGCTCTTCCATTAATTGAAGGTCTTAAGTGCATGCTTCAAAGTGATAAGAATGTTACTACTTATCAAGTTACCATTAGTTTTATGTTCAAAGCTATTCTATATACTCTAGTCGGTTACTACTACCGAAATATTCAGTCAGTATGAACAATCTAGTCGATTACAGAAGAAAGTAGTCACAGAGCGTAGCATACACCGAGTTGTCTACCAAGTATCATTCCATGTCTACCGAGCAGCAAAGATGACACACCGAGTGAAACATGTTACCAGATTCATTGAACCTGGACATACATATGAAAATGTGTTACAAGATCGAGGCACATAGAACTGTTATCACATTGGAAATTGCACTTAAAGATTGTGTATGATTTTGAGGTTATCTAACCAATGAAATATTCTGCATGGTTATTCATTCGATAAAACATATTTGTAAGATCGAAGCAATGAATGGATCATCGACATAAGAGATCTATTTATACAACATGGATTTAGATAAGAGAGATACATGTAGCATGACAAAATAAAAGATATAGAGATATATGAAGCAAGACATGTGAAAGCACTAAGTGTTATGACTGTTACAGAGACACAGAGGTCACCGAGAAGGATTTCAGAGAACAGTCAAAGAATAGAGTAAACAAAAGGGTTTACCGAGTTACTATATGGGTTACCGAGGTATGCTATAAGCAAGGTAATCTTATTCTGAGCACATAGAATTTGTTATAACATTCCAGATATAAAGTTGCAGATATTTGTAATGATTTTATTGTAATATTTTGAAGTTGTAAGAGAAACCTTTAACAGGGTAAAAGACTAATCGAGTCTATAAATTGTAAAGCCTCTAACCAAGTGTAGAATTTAGATGAAGTGTTGTAAAATCCTTTAGCAAGGTAGATCTAACAGATCTTGATACTCCTAATAGGGTAAGCTATCAGAAATAGCGAAACATGTAGCTCTAACTGAGCACTCTTTATTATTGCAGTAGTGAAGTCGTGGGTGCCATCTCCATCGCAGTTTTTCTCTCTAACCAAGAGTTTCTGCGTAACCAAAATATATGTGTTATGGAGTGAATCGTGTATGATTGTTATCTATTTATTTTAGCTTTATATTATGTTACTGCACTATTTGGTTTATGCATAACAGTAAAGTTATTTTTGAAGAAAAGTTTTGGAGTACTGATTCACCCCTCCCCTCTCAGTACATTAGCTTTCCATATTGGGCCTAACAATTGGTATTAGAGAAAGACTCTTGGAAAAGGTTTTTACTGCCTAAAGAGAAAGATCTTATCAATGGAAGGCTATAAACAATCTGGAAGGATTGTGTATCTGCAAGAAGAGCTGGATCATGCTAATCAAGTGATTGCAGACATGCAAAGGCAAATGCAGAAAACTCTGAAAGTGAGAAGAAGATTATCTGATGATTTGTAGGACTCTCAAGAGTTAGTGGAACAAATTGAGACATCATCTGAGAATGGTATATCTGAAGAAACAGAAGAAATGATTGGAGTATTGAAAGAAAAGAACAAAGCACTGGTTGATCAACTAAAAGGAATGAAAAGCGAACATGAACATTTCAGCACATAGATGACTGAAAATCTTGGTGCATTGAGGACAGCCAAGGATAAAGTAAGAGATCTAGAAAGAGAGAAACAACAACTTGAAGTCTTAGTATCTGATAAGAATGATGAAATCACAAAGTTGACTGGAATTCAACAAAACCTGTGAGATCAACTAGGTTATGCACATCATGAAGCAAATCTGAAAGATGATGAGAATCAAGCATTGAAACTTGAAGTATCAAGGTTTGGGATGAACAACTGAAGATCATGGAGAAATCCTAGTATGGCATGTTTTCATTGTCACAAAGTTGGACACTTGGCCGGAGATTGCAGAGATCAACCTAGAAAAGACACTGAGGAAATAAAAGAAAAATTACAGATGATTTAGAAAAAGAAGGAAATTGTGTCAAATGAAGAAAGCACCTTACCTACCAAGTTAGGTGCTCCTATTCCAAATTAATCAGTAAAAGTATGAAGGGACTGCATTCTCTCAAGGTTAAATCTTAACAGTTCCTATTTTATTATGTACTTAATTCAAAATTTGCATAATTAAGATGTAATAGTAAGTTTGAAATTCTATCAAAGTCTTTTGAAGCACTTTACAGGAAACCTATCAAGTTGGTGAATACAGGAAGCCTGTCAAATTGGTAAATGAAGGAAGTTTGGTTACCCGGTTAAAACGGAAAAAGGAGAGTAAATCGGTTAAATGGAATCGAGTGCATTTAATGTTATTGACCTAACCTGCATGGAGCCCGATAAGGCATATTGTGTACTTAAAAGCATTTTCGCGGTCATTTTTACTCACCAAGTTTTTGAGAGAGCAGAGCAAGCGAATCTAAGGCGATCAAACCTCCTACAAAGAAAATTCAAGGTATTTACATCAATCTCAATGCATTGTTAAGCTAGTTTACCGATCTTATCAAGTTGCTATTATATGCTAAGTGTGAAGTGTCAGTCGTTTGAAAAATCCTCAAACCCTAAGGATCTTTTGTTAGTTTTTATCTGAAATCTACAAATGACACCTAAGATCCAAGATCCCATTGTTGTTAAGAATGTTGAGAAGCCCTCACTAAAATACTCTTTGACTCCCAAAGTTGCATCTGAACCGGATGACAAAACCGCTTTTTCACTCATCCCGGATAGAGTGTTATTAGTCGAGGATGTGATATTCTTCACCAAATGTCATGTTGAAGAACTCGGTCATGTTGAAATCAAAGACACCTATGATGAGTTGTGCACTGATGGTAAATTGAATAGCAAGTATGAGCACATTAAGATCAAGGGATTAACTGAAGCCCTAACCTATCCCCGTGTGTTCAAACCCCAGTGGGTCAAGTTTGTTCTGAGGAAAGTTCATGATGATTTCATGTGGCTAGAAGAGCAACCATTAAGATTACCAAGGAAATCATTCATCTGATTACCAGTTACCCTATTTATGATCATGCCCGAGCTCAAAAGATGATATCATAGAAGGAATTGATCAGTTTAACTAGAGTGGAATCAGATTGCAGAGGATTGAAATTGAAGAATGTCACTGATGAAGAATTAAAATTAGCCATTACCGAAGAGGAATCTGAAGCCCAAGAGGCAGCTATAACACTGAGCACCAAATTGCCTAAGGGAAAAGTGTTGAAAAGAAAGAAACAGGATTCATCAAAGGCATCATCGACTCCTCAAGCAAAGCGACCTAACACTAGAGCATTTGCAGCTTCACCGAGTAAGAAAACAAAAAGTGTTAGTATTCCCAAGGTAACAAAGACCTACAAGAAATCTACTCGAAGACTCATTTTGGCAAAAGTGTCTAGTGACACCGAATCTGAGGATGCAAGCAAATTTCAGATTGTCAAGAGCAAGAAGGTAAATGTACATAGTGTTGAAAATTTCTATGTTAATTTGAAAGAATATGGTGAATTTGGAGGGTTCAGATATGTTAAGTATGAAACCAGAAATAATGATGAAAAGAGACAAATTGAAGAAGCTGTCATTTGCACACTTCTAAAATTCCGGTTGGCTCCATTGGAACTATCTAAGTCACTTCCAAATGCACTTTATTTGCATATTGATAATAGGTGGAAGCATGCAATGGACTCGGAGAAATAGATCAGAGAAAGAAGTCTGGTACATCTCTTTCCTGACATGTTAGTAGCTGAAATAAAAGAACATCTAACAACCTACAACTCAAAGTTTCTCGTCAAACAAAGAGCCTTAAAACTGATGAATGGGTTGTATATTGAAGTAGAAAATGAGACCAAAGAAAAGTGGTAGGAAATCTTTAAAATCAAGGATGCCGGTGAGCAAGCTACAGTTGAAATTGTTGATGTCACCGAGCAAGATCCTAATGTTACCGAGCAAGACCCTACTAACACCATTCAAATAGATGAAGATATCATGGATACAGAGGCACCAGAACAGGAAATGATAGAAGGCAATGCATATGCAAAACTTGTGTCCAATGAATCAGTCTTGGAACAAGTTCAGCCTTATCCACCGGTCAAACAACCTGTCCCAACCGAAACCCCTCAGGATACGGATCAAGGCACCGAAGGTCACAAGTCTACAGCAGGAGAAGGTACTACTCAAGAACAGACATCTCAAGCACCTTCTAGCACTAAAAATGTTGCAACTAAGACACTGAGTACCGAGATACCAAAGGACTCTATAGAGGCTAAAGAAACCAACGAAAGTGTTGCCTCTACCGAGCAACCTACCAAGGGTCATCAAGCCTCACAAGCCATTGTCTTAGTTCAATCGGTGAAAGGTAAAGAAAAGAAGATGAAAAAGTATAGTTTTAAAGTTGATTTGTCAAAACCAATAGTGTTGCCCAATGTAGACATATCAAAATTAAAGGGGCAAGCACTCATTGATTTCAGTGAACTATGCAAAGCAAAGGCCGAACAAGAGAAGCAAATGGCGATTTAAAAGAAAAATAAGGTACTTCAGAAGGTGAAAGCACTCTTAATAGATATGCTACCTGAAGCTATAGTGTCAACAGATGAAACCATCCACATTCAACTGGATGAACTCCTAACAAAGATAGAGACATCTAGAGTAGATGCATCAAAATATTTGAGCAAGCTAAAAGACAAGGAGCTCACTGCAAAAATGATAGAAGAGGTACAGAAAGCTATAACTATTGGCAAAGTTAAACTTGTTAAATTTATTGTTGAGTTGACTCCTCAACTCAAGCACATTCATTATTTATTTTAGAAACTCTGTACATTTTCTTTATTCATTAAAGACATCAAGAATAAAATAGAAGCAATTGAGAAAGAGATCACCGATCTCTCAAATAAGTTGACCACAGAGCCAAATTCAGTTCAAAATTTCTATACAAAGCTACAACAGCTCATGGCTCAACAATTGGACCTACGAAATGAAGAACACAAGATCAGGAAGGACATAATGACACTTCAGACATTATTCCTTCCTCATTTTTTATCTAGCCAAGAACGGATCAACCGAGCCACATCCCTATCTACTACACAAGAGGGAAGCACTCTAGATGGCTTAATATCATTATTGGTTGATATTCAAGCACATAATTCTTTAATGGACAGTGTAAAGGATGCCCTCTATGTCGCTCTCACCAAAGCCCGGAAAAAGTACAAATCCATTTTTGACCAGCTGCCACCACCGAATGGTAACTAAATTTTGATGTTTGTCAAAAAGGGGGAGTGATATAGTATTCAAAGTATAGTATCAAACAAAAGGAGTATAGTATACAAGGAGAGTATACCGAGCAGAGTGAGCAGAGTATCCAAGTGCAGTGAACAGAATAGCATGCAAAATCAGAGTTTTGTACAGTATATCGATAAGGGGATTATATCTGGATATATTATTTTATTGACTATTATATATACTATTAGTATAATCAAATTTTGCAAGTATATAGATTATTGAGTTATAACTTTGAAAGTAGTTTTTGTCAAACATCTCAACTAATGACAAAAGGGGAGATTGTTACTACTTATCAAGTTGCCATTAGTTTTATGTTCAAAGTTATTCTATATACTCTAGTCGGTTCTACTACCCAAATATTCAGTTGGTATGAACAGTTCGGTCGGTTACAAAAGAAAGTAGTCACAGAGCATAGTATACACCAAGTTGTCTACCGAGTATCATTCCATGTCTACCAAGCAGCAAAGATGACACACCGAGTTGATATACACCGAGTGAAACGTGTTACCAGATTCATTGAACCTAGACATACATATGAAAACGTGTTACAAGATCGAGGCACATAGAACCGTTATCACATTGGAAATTGCACTTAAAGATTGTGTATGATTTTGAGGTTATCTAACCAATGAAATATTCTGCATGGTTATTCATTCGATAAAACATATTTGTAAGATCGAAGCAATGAATGGATCACCGACATAAGAGATCTATTTATACAACATGGATTTAGATCAGAGAGATACATGTAGCATGCCAGAATAAAAGATATAGAGATATATGAAGCAAGACATGTGAAAGCACTAAGTGTTATGACTGTTACAGAGACATAGAGGTCACCGAGAAGGATTTCAAAGAACAGTCAAAGAACAGAGTAAACAAAAGGGTTTACCAAATTACTATATGGGTTACCGAGGTATGCTATAAACAAGGTAATCTTATTCTGAGCACATAGAATCTGCTATAACATTCTAGATGTAAAGTTGCAGATATTTGTAATGATTTTATTGTAATATTTTGAAGTTGTAAGAGAAACCTTTAACAGGGTAAAAGACTCTAATCAAGTCTATAAATTGTAAATCCTCTAACCAAGTGCAGCATTTAGATGAAGTGTTGTAAAATCCTTTAGCAAGGTAGATCTAACAGATCTTGATACTCCTAATAGGGTAAGCTATTAGAAATAGCTAAACATGTAGCTCTAACCGAGCACTCTTTATTATTGCAGTAGTGAAGTTGTGGGTGCCATCTCCACCACAGTTTTTCTCTCTAACCAAGAGTTTTTGCGTAACCAAAATATATGTGTTATGGAGTGAATCATGTATGAGTGTTATCTATTTGTTTTAGCTTTATATTATGTTACTGCACTATTTGGTTTATGCATAATAGTAAAGTTATTTTTGAAGAAAAGTTTTGGAGCACTGATTCACCCCTCCCCTCTTAGTACATTAGCTTTCCATATTGGGCCTAACAAATAATGGAATTGATATATTGTGTGGCATGTCACATATTGTTGATTCTAATGTCATGCCTATCAAGAGTTGTGCTGAAACCATAGGTTATTCACAACCTTCAACACAAAGTCAATTCCTCTATTCCTTTGACCAATCCTATGACTAGTATTCGTACTTTCACATCTAACATCATGACTACTTCAACTCAAAATGTCATTCCTACAATCATAGGTCATGGGGGTAATCTATCTTCTTCATTTAAGCCTCCATAGATACCTATGTCTTCCATGAGTATTCCTACTATTCCTCAACCAATCAGTGTGACACAAGGGGGCAATTCCTTCAACAACTTTATTCCTCCTTTAAGTGTCCCTTTTCCTACCTAGTCATCACCAATGCCTACTTATCATAGTGTCCCACCACCTTATTCTCAGTCCATGCCTTCTTTCAACAACATCACACCACCTTCTCAATCGCCTATGTCTAACATGAATTCTTCTACCAAAATGACAATTAACAATCTTGCTTAAACTATGTCTTCTTTACAACAACAAATCACTTCCATGAGTCAATCCAAGTTTAGTGTGCCCACCTTTGATTTTGCGAGCCCACTTTCTTTTTTTATTGTTAAATCCATGCCACCCAAACATGTGGAGATCCCTCAATTGGAACACTATAATGGAAAAGGTGATCCTCTTATGCATGTCAAAACATTTTTAAACCTTGTGTACTGATTTTGCTTATGATCAACGATTGCTTGCAAAATTGTTTACAAGAACACTAAGAGATAAGGCCTTACAATGGTATTTCTCTCTGACTTCTTATTCTATCACTTCCTTTAAACAAATAGAAAATGCTTTCATCCAACAATTTCAAAACAAAATTGTTCCTAAAATCACATTGACTAAATCCTTATGATAACATGCTCCCTCCTTCTCTCTGTTGGGTGTATCCTACCTTAAAGAAATCACTCCCAATAAGGTGCGTGCGATCGATTTAATGTGGGGGTATACACTCCGCTCATACTTTCCTTCTTGTGATACTTAGAATTACTTAGTGAACTTTTCTTTGCTTTGTAATCTTTTTATCCTTGCTTTCATGACTCATAGTGAGGGGAACTTTGCTACTTGCAGTCATGGTTCTCCCCTTCTCAATCTTCCCTTTTACTTTGTCAATTGAAGTCGTGAGATCCTAAGTCCACTGGGGGTTTAGCACATATTGCCTCCTTGATGTGTTGAAAGTCTTACAATCTTGTTTCCTTGTACTTTATCGACAGTATTGGCATACACTTATACTCCTGCTAAAGTGGGGGCTAAATGAAGTGTCATAAAATTGCAACCCTAGAAATTTATGACTACATTAGGGTCCTCATGCATGCGAACTTGAATCCTCTAGCCTAATCGGAGACTAGAGAGTGCTCGGCTTGCAAAAACAACTTCTTCCTTGGCCTCTGCATCACCTCATCCGCATTCTGCCCTAGAGAAAGGGGCAGGACATGGGCGTGGCATCCTTGTCCTCCCAAGATAGGGGTGTGGCTCCCCTGTCCTTGCCCTATTTTAAGGCATGACCTTTCTTAGAGCATGTCTTGTGGGGTGTGCCTTGGGTGGAAAACCTCCCCGATGTCGACCCGTGACAAAATTCAAATCCTCTAAACATGTATTTAAGGGGAATTCACCCTCTCATTTGCATAAGTGGGATAAGTGGAAATTTCACAAGTGATCAAGAATTCAAGAGCATTCAAGCATTCTTTTCCAGCATTGAGCATTCTCAAGTCTCCCTTCAAGGCTAGGTGTTGCATTCAAGTTAAGGATTCAACCATTGAAGATGAGATCCCTTTCAACATTCAATTCCACACAAGAATTTCTATCAACATTGCTACTACAACCTCCCTTGAGGTGATTTAGAATTCAGTCTTTCATTTACATCTACTTGCAAGTGCTTTCTTTCATTACTTGGTTAATTCCAAAACTGGGGTTTGACCTAAAGCCAAGTCCCCAATCCCAACACATTTTCCTCTCTTTTATGTATGTAGGTTGTAGGTGTGTAATTGTACTTTCAGATTCAGGCTTCATTTGCAGAGGCGGAAAAACCCTTTTTGTTTCACGGATTTTTCAGAGGACCATGTACATTCGCACCACAATCCAGACAACTTTTTGTCAAATTTGCAAGGAGATTTCGTCTCAACATTCTACTGCCAAATCTAGGTGCAAAACTGTATTCCATATTCTGATCTCAAGTTAGAATCAATTCTCTATTACTTTTGCACTACATAATGTAATAAATTTCGTTCCAAATCAAACAAAGGAAGAAGGGATCATCCTAACATTCTTAATTCATTCAAAATTCAATCTATCATCTTTGTGTGGAGATTGAATCTAGTGAATTATCCCTTATCTTCCTAATGTAATGGTGAAAAGTTCTTGAAGTATAATCGATAGTGAAGCTCTCATCTCTCTCTGAGGGAAAGGGTTAGTTTTCCTCTTGATCTATCACTCATCATTTTCCCACCATTACAAGACGAATAATTATGCATGATCAATGAGACATTTTTAGGTGTCTACACATAGACACACACAAATATGTGTGTGTGTGTGTGTGTGTGTGTGTGTGTGTGTGTGTGTGTGTGTGTGTGTGTGTGTGTGTATGTATGTATGTATATGTACATTCACACACACCCACCCACATGTGTGTGTACACACACAGACACATGTATATATACATATATACATATATATACATGTATATACATATATACATGTATATATACATATATATCCATATATATCCATATTTATGTATATACACCTAAAATATTCATTAAAATATGATAGAGAACCAAAATTTACACCCAAAATGACAAAAAATTCCTAATCTGGTTCGAAGGTTTGCAGGTGGGGTGAGCTCTCGTAGTGTTCAAATGGTCCCTACCATTCCAAAAAAGAGGCTATTGGTGAACATATAGCCAATTTAATATTTTTCATTTTTAGAAGATTTAGGATGTGTAAATTTCATATAATATAAGGGTGGAAAGTGTATGTTGCACACTTTAATAATTTTCTATTATTTTATGTGGGTGTTTGAAGCATTTAATCTAAGTATATGATTTTTACTTATTTACATTCTTATTGATCCCATTTTCTAATTTATTATCAAAGACATAATCTCACTTTTTAGACCACTCTCAAACCATTTATTATAAGTTCCTCTCCCAAGCTCATTTATGCATTACAATTTGAGTCAACTCATTTTTACATCTATCGAGTGACCCCAAAAGTTTCAAATTTAAATTTAATTATGAGCCCAAAATAACCCCTTTTCCAACTAGCTATCGTGTGTTGACCCTTATACTATATTTTTTGAATTGCATCCAAGTCAAGTTTAAAATGCCACACTCCTAAAGTCATTGCATTTAAAAATTTAGATTTAATGCCTCAAGTTATACACCCATCATGTTAGCCAAGTGAACATTTTTTTTCAGAAAAATACAAGAACAAATTCATTCATCATTATATAAAATTGACATTGTGTATTGCATGCCAGTGCATATATAAGTCTTGAATCAATCACAATGAACACAAAACATATCAAGGTTGTCATGATGATTCACATATTGCACAATGTCAAACATCAATGACACCTACAAGGCATAACATTGCACCAAGTAAGGTGGCACAAGATGAAGACTTACTAATTGGAGAATGAAACTAACATGAAGAACCTACAAGAGAGGGTGACTAGACCATGATGATGATTTAGTCCTAACCCTGTGTTTGCATTCTCTTGCGAACACAACAAAAGGATAGGATGAGGGAGTCATCTGCCTTAGACCCATAAACTTGGAGACACTTGAAGACATTCATGATGTCATGAGAACCCTAAGGAATATGTAGGTCAACTATGATATGTACCACATCTCAACTAGACATAATGACCATGATTTCCATGTACACGTGACACAATTGCCAATGTAAATTTTAGAAATATCTCACAAGGATAGCCAAACACAAGGATAAACCTTCATAAAACATTGTGCCATTATTATGCATACCTTCCAACAACCAAAATAACAATAGGTAACTAGTTTCATGTAATTACTGGCAAATGCACACTCCAATAAGAAATTGTAGGTGATTGAAGGTATTGTCATTGATGGAAACCTTACAATCCTATGGCACCAGTAGGCACCGGCACCGACAGACTCTACATCAGCATACAGTTCACCGACAGTGAAAAGATGTTCACCGACACTCTGGCCGACAAGATTTAATTTATTGTATTTTGTATTTAATTGAAAAATATTTTTGTAAGTTGACAAAGCTAATCGTAATATGACTCATATAAGTATGAGTTCTTGTAGATCATTTAGGATATGTGGATATGGTTAGATTATTGCAGCACTAAGATGCAAATATTAAGGCAGAGTTTGGAATAAGGTTTTGGAGGTTGTATGAGCTTAAACTGGTACTGAACCTGGCATAGCATATGCTGATCCGAAGCAGTACATGACATTGGATTTTCATAATCCACTTTTGTAAGTCAGCGAGACTTCCCTTTTTGTACTTAAGCAATGAGCTTTAGGCAGTTGGCCTTCCTGCATGTGCAGGCCCCTATTGTATCAGTAATATTCACTTATTGGCCAGCAAGCGAATATTGTGGGTCACAAATCCCCCCAAGATTTTTCCCACACTGGGTTTCCTTGTTAAAAATAGTGTTATGGTGTGCTTTCTATGTTGTGTTTATTGTTCTTATTTACTGCATTAATTCTGGTTTACTGGTACACTATTTTGAGATACAATTCATTTAACAAGTTAAGAAAATCCACCAATCGGTTAGATACTGATTCACCCCCCCCCCCTCTTAGTATCTTTGGGAATCCTAACAATTGGTATCAAAGCCTGGTCCTCTATTTTCAAAAGCCTAATAGCTTGAGGAAGATTCTGACACCGGTATGGATGGATAATCTAAGAAAGCAATTGTAAACATCTCTTGCAGATTATGATGCAGAACAATTGAAGATTATAAAACTTGAAGCTGATCTGAAGGCTGCATAGGAAATCATTCAAGTACTTCAAGAAAATATCACTATTGCTAGGAACAAAAGAAGAGAACTTCATGAGAAGATACAGAGTGATGATGATGAGAAAGAAACTCTGAATGATCTTGTAAGCAAGTTAAAGCAGTATAACATGGCCTTGAAGAATGAAATGCAAGATATGACTATGAGGTTTTGTAAAGACATTGAAGACCGAAAGAAGAATGAAGATGACCTAGCTAGGAGAATCAATGATGCTGGAAATGAAAATCTAAGACCCAGTCATGAAAATGATATGTTGAAGACAAATATAATTCACTTGGAACATGATAAAACTGAACTCATGAGACAGAAAGATTTCTTGGAAAATGAGTTGGCTACTGCAAATCAACACAAGGAGAAATTCAAGAAAAGTTCAGAATAACTTGATGACATGTTGAAAAATCAAAAACCAAATTGAGACACTAATGGACTTTGCTTTGAAGTTGGTGAAAGCTCCGGCACTGCAAACAATCATGATCACAATAAACCAGTAAGACAACCTAATGTCTATAAATTTAATGGAAAATGCTTTAACTGTAACAAGTATGGTCATAGAGGAAATCAGTGTAGATCTAGAAACTATCAGAACACCAATGCACCCACCGGTCAATGTTCTAAATGCAACACACTTGGACATAATTCAGAAAATTGCAGAATGAATGTAAGATGTTATGTTTGTGGAAGATTTGGACACTTATCTAATCAATGCAGAACACATACTATCATAGGATGTGGAAAAGCTATTCAGAAAAACAATGTGACTTGTTATGCTTGTAACAAAATTGGACATATTGCAAAATTTTGTAGAAGTAAGACATCATCGGCAAATAACAAAGGACCCAGCTTGAAAGGTAAAGAAAAGGTTGAAGAGGTAAAGCAAGAATTTTCAAAACAATGGATTAGAAAGTCAGATATGAATGTTAATGAAGCTATTCCTTCACCAATAGAACAGAGTATCACTCCACCGGTAGGAGGTTCTTCATCTAACTGAGAAATAATCCCTTGGGGGTATGACAACAAATTGAAAAACATGCTAATTTACCCTCGGTTGATGGTGAGAAGTTGAAATACTTCTTTACCGGCAAATGAGTTAAGTTTTCACTTAACCGACAGGCATTAAATGTGGTATTTGAAGGAAATGACATTATAAAGAAAGTGTTTTGGTTCTCTTTTCATTCATCAAGCATTCAAACTTCCTTAGAGTGCAAAAATCCCGAGCAAAGGCATCCATATTGAGAAGTGAAGCAAATCATTCAAGCACTCATACCTAAAGGAAGATTAAGGTATTTATAACAATGGCTTCCTCCTCTGCACCTGAATTCATGACAAACCCTACTGTAGTTGAAGTTGTTAAGCACCCTAGGCCCATATTTAAAATTATTCTCGAAATTGTGAAGAAAGATGATACCCTAGGAGCATTCTCAAAAATACCCAATGGGGTTGCTTATGCTAAGGATCCTAGAATCTACATACATTGTCATATAGATGAACTAGGAGATGATGAGATTAAGAGCATGTATAGGACTATTATATGTGATTAAAATGGAAATGTTAAACCGGAACACAAGATAGTTGAAACCCTAGGTTTTGTGGAAATTCTTAGTATCCCTGATTTTCTGAAGGATGTTATAAGGATAGTGTTAAGCAGAGTTCACGGGGAATTATTTTGGTTGGATTCAATTCATAAGATAACTAAAGAAGCAGTTAGGGTAGTGATAGGCTTACCTTCCACCGGTAGCAGGCCTGACAAGACTAAAAAGGTTCCTAATGACACTATAATAACCCTAACTAGTGCAACCTTTGATAAGAGATCCCTGAGAGTAAATGATGTTAAGGATATCAACGTAAGGTTCATAAGCATGATTCTTGGATACAAGGTTACTCATGCCAACAGATTAAAGTCTGTTTCCAGCTTATGTATCAAAAGTGCCTATGACTTGGTAAACAACAATGCAATGATTGACATATGTGAATGGTTGAAGGATGAACTAATAGATAATCTGAAGAAAATCAAAGGAGACAAGAAAGGGACTTTCAGATTTGGCAACCTACTTGTATGTTTAATGTTGTATATAACCAAGCAAGTTCTCGGTATTGGTAGAAAGGATTTTGGCTTTGACATCCCAGCAGGAAAACAACTACTGGACATTCTAAACAACATGGGAGATAACAGAGAAAAGAACATAAATAAATACTTTCAGGCATTAAAGGCTAGAATGAAAACTAGGATAAGCCTATCTCAAGCTATTGTTGACAAATATCAAAAGGAGATATGCTTTGTAATAAAGAAAGATGAGATCTGGATGGAGGCAGTGGTCCCAAGGACTATTTGGGTTACTGAAATGGGATATGAGGCTGATGAGAACATAATTGAAACTTATGCAAAAGCCCTCCTAGAAGAACCTAAAGAACCTACTGAAGAAATATTTGGTAGTGCTGAAACAATAGAAAGCAAAATTCAATCTCAGAAAAGAATAAAGAAAACTGAATAGATAGTTAGAAGAGGAACAAGGCAGGCTAAAGCAATCAAAGAGGATGTATTGAATAAAACTTGTATCAAGGAGAGTGACTTAGAAGGACTACAACTGAAAACACATCTTTCACCGGTTGCTACCTCCTCTGACAATGAAATACCAACAGAGTTTAAAAGGGTAGTCAAGAAAAGGAAACCCTCACCAGAACCTGCTCCTACACCAAAGAGAACAAGACAGAAACAATAGGCAATTAGGCCTCCAACAAAGAAGTTAACACCAAAGAAAAGAAAGGAAAAACAAGTTGTCCCTCCTTTGAACAAACTTTTGGATGAGATAACTGAACATGGCAAATTGACAAATATTAGCAAGTTGTGTAACACACTATCAAATGATGAAAAAGAAAGTATAGAAAATAGTGTTAATTATACATCTTGATATTTATAAGAAATTCTCGATGGAAGTTGCAGATGATATACCCAATGACCTGTATAGAAGGTTAAAAGCAAGAAGGGTAGCAATTGTGGAATTAGATAAAAAGATCAAAATAGAAAAACTACTTGCAGTTCACCCAGTGAACTCAACTCAAGAGATTGATGAGTTAATAAGTGAGGCTAACCGGATAGTATTTTCAACCGGTCACCGACATGTAGCACTAATGGCAGGAAGAGTTAATGAGATATCAGAAGAAACTGCAGACAAGTGGGATATATTCTTTGCTGAAAAAGAGAAACAAGAAGCAGAGTTTACTTTAGTGGCGAATATTCGCTAATGGCAAATTTTTCACATCGGCCATGTCAGAAATAGCAAATATTTTGTACTGTCCGGGGGTGGCCATGTCGCTAGAACATTATCAATTTCCGTCAAAGTCACGGCCCGATCACCATATGTTTTATGCAAATAAATGTTTCTATGCGATGATTTCACCAATACAATATATGGTGGACACACGGTAAATTTAATTGTTTCGCCTACACTCTCCGACGTTGCCTTAATAGATGACCTTAATTCGCCTATAGGCATATGAAGATTTGTTAGCCAGGGGGACCCAATTTGCCTGACATCTTGCCGACGTGTGTCTCCATTCACCCCAACTTTTGCCAACTATATTATATTTGGCTATTATTTGGATGACCTATAATCACCTCGAAAATTACATAAGTCGTATTTGGATGACCTATAATCGCCTCAAAAATTACATGTCATGTCATAGTTACGCGGGATTCACCAAATATTCGTATACCATATAAAATTCCCGTAGAATTCGCCATATAAGGATTTGTATAAATACATGCAAAGATCAAATCTATCTCAACACAATCCGGTGGGATCTAGGCTCTGAATTCTGATCAATAGCAAAGTTTCAGACCAAGGAAAATCATTGTTATTGAGTTGTTGACTGTATTGGCGACTGCTAGTGACCTAAAGCCTAAAGGTGAGCGATCATATTTTTGAAGTGGTATATTATACATTTGCTTCTTCAGCAAATTGATATTTTTTTGGCAGCCTTTATTTCATTGGAGATATCGAACAAGAAGAGGGGTAGGAAACCTGAATGTGGGGAAGGCTAGGAGAGGCCAACAAAAAGTAGAACGTTGTCTATGTACTTTGGCATTGGATGTGAAAATCAGGAAGGTACATCATCACAAGTACAAGTACAAAATTCGCCACCTACACCGCATGTTGAAGATGGTGGCGAACCTGATATCTCAGATCAGGATGATCTTGAAGAAGATTATCTGGTAGATACCCAAGTTAGCCGGAATGATATAATCGACTTGAGTGATAATGCCATTGATGATAATGCACGGAAGGGGAAAAGAAAAGCCATATCAAAAAAGGGTGAACCACAATCAAAAAAGGATCGGGAGTGGGATATGTCAGTGAGGAATTTTCAAATTAATTGGGCATCAAAGTATCCATTCATTGAACCAGTCAAGAATCCAATTGAAGGTGAGCCTCCAATAGAATGTAGGTGTAAGATTTGCACTTGGAAACATAACAAGGAAATTAGGTTGCAGCTAAAATTTGACACCATAGAAAAGCATATGGGTAAAGTTTATGCAAAACAAATGATAGACGGGGTTGAAAAATCAGTGATAAGATGGAAAACAAAGGATGAATGTAAGCATGTGAGGAATGCTGAAGAGTATTATTTTCATGAGAAATTAAAGATGAAGCTTGCTGAAGTTAAAGGTTCTATTGAAGCTGTTTTTGGAAAAGCAATGCAAATAGAACAACTGGGAAAAGTTGTTCAGTTAAGCATTGTTTTTCATATTTTGAGCAGAGGGCGTGCTATGATAGATTTCCCATCAATTAGTGGTTTATTACACGTTTTGAAAGTTCCTAACTATCCTAATAGACACTGGTCAGTAATTAGTGGATGGGAATGGGCAAGTTGTCTTGCTGAGGTTGAAAAAGAAGATGTACAAGAAAAAATAAGAGAGTCAAACTTCATTGCATTTTCTTTAGATGAAGTTACCGCAGTAGATAATACTTCATGGGTATGCATGCATGTTTATACTATAGAGAATCATACCCGCTAACCTCATCTACCATCTGTTGCTAAAATGAAGGAGAGTGCGACAGCGGAAAATTTATTTCAACTAGTAAAGAGAAGTTTAATTGAATATGGAGGTATGGATGACATGATGGTAGCCAAAAAATTGGTTTGTGTTGGAGCAAATGGAGCTTTAGTAATGCAAGGTCACAAAAATGGACTTTGTACAAAGATTGAAACTTCATTTGCACCGTACATTACTGCAATTCACTACATGGCTCACAGAATGAATCTAGCTTTTGGAATTGTGAGCAAGTTTGCTTTGGTTAAAAAAATTGAAATTTTAATCAGAGAGCTCTACTCACACTTATGTCGAAGTCCCAAGCAATTTATGGAATTTCAAAACTTTGTTGATGGATTAACTGATGGGAACAAGCTTCTCAAGGATAATGATACCAGATGGATCTCTTTGGATGGTCCAACACATTGAGTGTTTTCAGAATATCCATCCTTGATTGGACTATTTCACACAACTCGCGACGAATCAAATCAGCCAAAATTTCCTGAACTTCTTGGCCGGTTAAGTAATTTAAAGACACTCTTAACTTTAGCAGCTCTTCTGCCTTGCATGCTAGAGGAAATGAGGAATATTATGAAGGCTGCCCAAAAAAGAGCTCTTTATATTGCAGAATATGCTACGCTATGTAAGATGACATGCCTGACCCTTGACAATCTCTATCGAAATCAACCAACACTATCTGATGAAAAATTTGTTAAGTGGCGGACACTCACAAATTTGAACAATCCTGATAAATTTTTACAAATCAGTGCAAACGGGGAGGTATGTGCCAATGTATGGGGAGTTGAGATACCAATGCACTTCTATGCCACAGTTGACCCCGAGGAACCAGGAAACCCCCCCCTGGAAGAAACTAGCAAGAGTTACAAAGGAAGATTTTGACAAGATTGTTGAGACTGTAACTACTTCTATGAAGAAAATTGCATATGATCTTTTCTCACAAATTAGAAGCAAATTCCCTCTTGACAACCTACTCGAAGCCATGTCTATTGTGTTTCCTCATTATTGGAGCCTCAACAGTGCATCTGATTTTCGAAGTAAGCTACTGACTTTGGTAAAACAATTTTGCATATCCAAAGAATTTAATGGAGTAACTATAAATGAATATTAGACAAAACTCATCTTCGAGAGCAATCAGCTTGTTTTGCATACACTATGAAAGAACAATATTCCAAAATGGATAACCCCCACGAAGAGGAATCAGTAACAAGGGTTTGGAAATATATAGCTAAGAACAAATCCTTGCGTGATTCAATGCCAGAATATGTGAAGCTTGCTGATTTATGTCTTACCATGATATTGGGTTCGGTGGAAGATGAGAGAGTTTTCAGTGCTTTAGGTTTCCTAAAATCAAAGCTAAGAAACAAACTAGACAAAAATTTGGAAAATTGCTTGAGGCTCAATATATCTAGGTACGATGTCCACACTTTTCCTTACGATAGGGCACTGCAAATCTGGAGGTCCAAATGTGAAAGAAGAGGTTTGAGCAACACTTCAAACCAAAGTTCCAATGGGACTACTGGAGCAACTAGTAGCATTGAGATGCAGTTCGGCGAAGATATGCAGACTTAGACTCAGAGTGAAGAAACCACAGACGCGAATCAAGAAAGCACTAAATTTGATGAGGATTAATGGCAACTGTAAGAGATTGGTATTAATTAATCTTATTGTTGTATCTCATCATTCATATTACAAAAGCATATTACTTTTTGCAATCAGAATTTAATATTGATTTGTAATTATATTTTTCAACTTTCTATTTCCAAATTTAAAATAACATAATAAAAAAAAAACCATAATGTGTTTATTGATATAGAGATGTTTATTGTTTATTTATACATGTTTGAGTCTCAAATCTGTGTGATACATTTCAGAACCATATGATACAATTCATTCAATAGTAATACACATGTCGAGAACTTAGATTTTCATTAATTCTTCCAAATATAGCCATATGAATCTATGGTACAATTCATTCAATAGTAATACACCAAATTCCAATCTGTGTGATTCTCCATACCAATTGTAAAAGTGATTACAAAGTTTTAGAACCCTTTGTAAATGACCCTGAATTCCCTTTTATAAAAACAAGAGAGCAACAACAACTCCTGTGTGATTCTCTAATGTCCATGCAAAAGTGAATACAAAGTTTCAGAAGTAGAACCCTTTGCAAAATTGCAAATGACCCTGAATTCCCTTTTATAGAAACAAGGGAGCAACAACAGCTTCAGGTCGAATTGCAAGTTTGCAACATGTGAAGACTGAACATCAAAATCACAAACTCAGCACATATTTATATGGCCATCATAGGTCGTATTAGCAATTTAACATCTGCTACATGTTTGATGTCTCCTGTTCAAAAAACAGATTCAAAATTAAATATTAATTCACGCCATGACAAATTAAACATAGATAATAGAAGTGCCTAAAACCTACTAATCAGAAATAGAGAAATGCATAAATGTTAAAGCAAGGGAGAATTTGAGAATACAAATTTATTGGTTGAAGTTTTGCACTGTGCATCATAGATTCATAGGCTGGATTAGCAAAATAGCAATAGCGAGTGCTATTTTTTTCCTATTCATAAAATAGATTCATAGGCTGGATTAGCAAAATAGCATTAGCCAGTGCATCATAGATTCATAGGTTGGATTAGCAAAATAGCAAACTAGAAAAACCATAAAACCTTGAAATTAAGAATAAAAGAAGAAAATTGTGCAATACATACTATGATTCTTAAGAATTTTGTGCCAGTTTTTGTAGGGTGCTCCACTCTTCGTTTGATGGAAGGTCAATATTCTGTAAAGTATGGAAAGTCAACTCCAACTTCATCAACATTCCATATTTATAAGATTTACTTAACATCACTGTTTCATCCAATACCGTATTTAGAGTTGTAAATGGTTGGATGAATTCCAGAAAGCTTTTGGGAGTTGTGTCCTTTGGAAGCAAGTCTAAATCAGACTTCATTTTTATCTCCATGATTTTTTTGTAAGCTTCTTCTCCAATGAATTTATTTGATTTGTCAACAAGCTTAGGAAGACCAAGTTTAATCAAATTATTTTTCATTTCTTCCAGCTTCACTATCTTTTTTCCACAATTGTCCATAACTTCTAATGTTTCCCTTAGCTTCTGGCATTTTTGAATGATAGATGATGTCTTAACTGTGGCATCAATGCGGCTCTTAATTCCCTTGGATGCCAAGTAGCTGTCACTGGAACTGTAGACTACTTTCAGAATCTTTTTTGCCATTTCCTCTTTTGAATAAACATGTGTGCTCTTCTCATAGTGCCCTTTGATTTTTATAAAAAAATGTCTCATACTTTCAGTCAATTGAAACCATTCACACAACTTCTCACTACTCTGCATTATTCGCCGCCAAATGTTTTCTTGTATATACTTCGTTGTATTTTTCATATTATCTTTCAATCTATCCTCCAAAGTTTTTATTTTATCATTTGCATTGTGCAGGTCTTCTTTCATTTGTGCACATTTTTTTCTTTCTTCCTCTACTTCCTCTTGCAAATTTTTTTCTTTTTCCTTCCCATGATCCAATAGGTCCTGTAACTTTCTCATTTCTGTGGCAGCAGACTCATAACTTTTGTATAATTTTTGAAAACTGGCTTTTTCCTCAACACTTTTTTCACTGCTTTTAGCCAGTTTTTCAGTCAGGTCCTTCAATTCTGCATCCTTCTTCTCCTACTCTGCAATTTCTACTACAGAGCCTAAATTTTTAATCCTTTTCTGTAAATCATTGCACTTGCTATCTACTGCTTTCCTCCTTGATTTTTCATTTTCTAGGTCTGCCTGTAACTTTTCTATTTGTTTCTCCAGTTTATCTTTTTCTCTCTCCACCTTTAGCAGTGAAGTGTAGACCACTTTGTTAGTCCTTTTTGACACACTAATTTTGTCCACATTATGTACTTTGGAAAAATCCATTTGGAGGGTGCTAACTTGAAATTGAGAGGGATCTATCTGACTGTGTGGTGGATTTTTATCTTTAGATGTGTCTGGGGGCATAACAACCATGAACTCCATCATATCTTTCTGTGGGTCATATGTTGGAAATACCCTGTTCCTTGCAGGTTGTTCGTTTACAACTTCAGACACAGAATTCCTATGAAATGCTTTCTTTTTTTCTTTATTTGCTTTTGTTATGTGTTCATATTTTTCATAGTAATCACGAAATTGAAAATCTGGGCTTGCTGAAGCAATTGAATGTTTGAAAGGTGACATGGGAATTCCATAGACTCCAGTTCCACTTATTCCTGTGGTTTTAACTAATGCTTGACCAGGATTACCAACAACAGTTCCTGATGTTGTCCCACTCCCACTGACACTTTCATGTGTAGTTTTCATAGTCTTTTGAGGCGTGTGATTTGAAGTTGCAAATGATTGATTTGTAGTATCAGTGGCACTTGATATAAGATTCTCAATAGTATGAGATTGAGTATCTACCTCTAGTGGCCTCTTGCGATAGATATTTTGTTGCTGCCCTTGTCCAACACCAAGACAACTAGTATTAGTAGTAGACCCCATGCCAACCCCACCAATCACAATGGAACTTGACTGAACAATAATAGGAATACTATCCCCAGATTCCTCGCCAATGGTAGTGGCACTTGATTCACCACCAATGGGAATACCATGATGTGGTGGTGGTTGTGGATTTGAACCTGAAACAAATGAAGGTGGACCCTGAGGGTAATGAGTAGTACCTGTCATGCCCGACTTTTGGGCACGAACGAATTTTTTTTTTTTTAAATACTTAACTAATTAACGACCTACTTAACTAATTTAATCAACTAAGTGCAATTATTTTAAATAAAATAATGCATCTTTGGTTTGGTCTTAATTACATTTGTGTCAATCTGGTAACTAAGTTCAATTTAGTAATAAGGATAACTAAGTTATTCCATGCGCTAAAATTTCTTCCAAAAAGGAAATTCACTAAGCTTCATTAATAAATAATTAAAAGTTCAAGTGTAACGATTAATTTCAAAATTTAGGCGTTTTAAAATTTATCTTATCTTCTTATCCACTAGAATTTTAAGTTTAGTTAACCTCGCCATTAAAACACTTTACTAAAATAAAAACCTCATGGAATGAGATACTTTATATCCTTGGACTTAATTGGCCCTCTTGGCCCTACAAGGAACTTAGTGTTGTCACACCTTTAATTTATTTATATATATATATTTTTTTTTTCTTTATAAATCTGATCCACCTAGGAATTAAAATCCTTTTATTGAGTCCTCCTACATTGGTCAAATATTTATCTTTAAAATGTAAACTAAATTCATCGTCTATAAGTTTTGCAAACCCATTTAAATACTGAAATTAATCTATTAATTAAATTCAATCGACTAATAGTTTTGAAAACCAATTAATTACTAAAATTAATCTATTATATATACCTATAACTGCATATAATTACTCACTTATAAACTTTATACATTAGTTTATAATTATATTCTAAGAAGGGGGAGGGAAAGCCTTTTAAATTTGTTATATTAAGTTTCCCAAGATTATTTTCCCCACTTATCTACTCTTCTCTTTTTTTTTTAAGAGTAAATTAATCATGTATGCCCTAACCCGAAAATAGGGTTAGGGCTTGCATGAGAAAACATTTTTTTTTTTTTTATACCTTCTAGAGTGGTGCGAGCGAGGGTTATGTTATTTTATGTTCTGTGTGGGTATCGCGTGCAGGGTGCGTGGAGGGGAGTCGGTGGCCGAGCAAACAGCGCGCAGGTGTGGGAAGGAAGAGGGGGCGGAGAAGGGTCGAAATGCGGGTGGTGCAAGCATTAACAGCGGGCGGAGCGCGGTTTATAACTCCATGCGGGAGGAAGGGGAAGGGCGGATTCGTTTGTTTTTTGTTCGTTTAAAACGCGCTACGGCGAAGGGAAAGGGGAGGAGGCTGAGCGGGGAGCGCCGGCAGCGCGGGCACCGCCGGCTGCGGACGGCGCCGCCCGCAGGCTGCGGCCCCCCTGCAGTCTGCGGACGACGTCGCCCGCAAGCTGCGGGTTCCACAGGCTGCGGGTGCCGCCGCCCTTAGGCCGCGCCCCCACCGCTTCCTTTGCGTGCTGTTCCTTTTTTTTTAAAACAAACGTTTTTACTGTTGCTTTCTTCCAACGTGGATACATTTCGATTTTTTTTTTCTTGGGGTTTAATAAAATGTTAACAAGGTTATCAATAAAAAAATACAGAGATATTATTCAATCATAATATATTTATATATATATATATATATATATATATATATATTTATATATATATATATATATATATATTTATATATATATATATATCAATGGATTTTTTTCTTTCTGTCTAACAGGTTTGTATGCAGTAAACTTTTTTTTTTATCAGACATACCCAGTTTATTATTTATATATATATATATATATATATATATAAATATATATATATATATATATATGTATATATATATATTTTTAGAATGTGGAAATAGATTTAGTAACACCCCTCTTCTTTTTTTTTTAAACTATAACTCAAATAGCCCTTTTGTGGGTATAATATGAATCAACAGCAAAATGTATCTAAGGATTTCCTAAACTACATTATTTTTCCTTGTAACAAAATACTGAACTAAATGCTAAGTCTAAATACAAGAAATAAACTTTTAGATAATTTCTTTTGCTGCAATAAATGGCAAAATAATGGACTGTTTTATTAAATTTACAGCAACATAGTTTCCTTTACTTGCAGGATATAAGAAAATAAATGCTTTTCTTCTCTTTCCTTTGAAAAACATGAAATTCTACATGCAATCTAATGCACTCTCTATTCATTTGCAAACTAAGTAAAGACATTATAATTTTCTCTAGCAAAGTAGATGCAACATAATAAAGGGTGCAAAATAAACATAAATACAAAGATTTTGGCAACAAAACATTTGCATTTTCCTTTCCATGGAATATGAATACATTGCCTTACTTAATGGAAAAATAAATGTATCATTGTCTAACTTTTTCTTTTACATGCTATCATTGAATACACAATCCTCTTTCCTTGTAAATAACACAATCTAGCTCTCTTTTTTTTCCTTCCCTTTTTCCAAACTCCCAAAAAGAATACATTGTCATAATAACTCTTTCTGCAACAAAAAACAGCAGCATGGTCTTTTAATCCTTCTTTTTCCATTCCCATGCAACCTGCAATATAACACATTTTTGACCATGGGAAGCTCACCTCCCAGCCTAGGCTTACTAGAAGCCACCCCCGAGCTTGGAGAACCAAGCACTAGACGGGTTACAAACAAGCAAACTCTACACAAACATAGGAAAACACTTGCATTCAAATTTCCCTTCCCAAGCTACACATTCACCACTTTCATGGTGACTCTTCCATGGGTGGAAGTGGACCAAGTACCAATGGGGAGAATGCATGCCAAAACAATACAACATAAGCCACCTCATGGCAATACAAATGCAACCAAATACTCCCACAATCCTTATGCCCCCCAAAAGGCTCAAAGCCATATTTACTCCCCTTATGACCCCCAAATGCATACACAAGGCTATGCATCAAGGGTCACCAAGGACTCCCTTGAGAACACTCTCCATAAGGAGAGCCTCTCACCCATGGCTGTCATACTCCTTCCACCCCAAGATCTTCCTACCCTCCCAAGAGTAGGAGATCTTGGACACTCGCCAAACAACAAGAACACAAACCAAATACATAGAAAAGAAAATTACACAATCTTAACTTCAACAAAAACTTCATGAAACACTTTCTTTCAAACAACTCTTTTCTTTTACAAAACAACATAACTAACACTTACAACATAGCAAGAGGAGGTAAGAAGTAACCAACCTTATTCTGCCAATAGGTTTGCTAAAATTAGTTGGGGATGAGCTGCCCAATTCCACACTAACTTTCTCCAAATTCCACCAAATGTGCTAAACTACTACTAACCTTTTCAAAACAAGCATAATCTCCCAGAAAGGAGAGTGGGTGATTACTCACTAAGTTTCCAAATTCTTGCCTAAGAAGGCCTCTCACACTCTTCCCAACCCCTTGGGTGAGGTGTGAGTTCCCATTGGTTGCCCTTCCCAAACTCTTACACATTACCAAAAGTGGAAAGGGAAAAGGTGGAAGAAGATGGGGAAGAGAGTTTAACTCCTAAAGGGAAGGTTCTCTATATCCTAGGAAGAACTTTCTAAGTTGAATTTTCGTTCATCTTGAAAACACCACTCTTTGAAGTGACTAAATGGTCACATGGGAGAAGCCACATGTTGCAAAATACCCCTAACCCATAGGTATACCCTTTGGACCTTTGGAAAAGCCTAAAAACTTACCCTAGGAGTCCATTAAACCCTTTGGAAACCCAACTGAAGTTTACCTACGGGTCAACCTTGAGTTGACCACTCCCAAGACTCCCTACCCAAGGCAAATTTGGGACCACACTCATGTTTTTGAATGGCTTTGGTAGAAACAAAACTCCCTCCAAGAGACAAGTCAAAATCAATGACACTTAATCAGCACATGTGTCAAGTGACACAATAAAAACACAATATAAAAATCACACATGGAATTTGTCTCTTGTAGGATTACACATATACATACAAATTAATTTTTAACACTCAAGCATTATACACATCACAAATAAAATACATTACAAGGGGGGGGGGGGGGTGTTGTCTCTCCAAATAGACAACTCCCGGCTTAACAAACGCACATTGGTCTAGGTTTGGTTCTCCATTAAATTCCATGGTCACATGGATAATTTTCCTGCGCATCTCAATTAACACATTAGTAATTCCAAATAATCACATTTATACATAATCAAATACATGGATTCCATTACACATCAAACACTCACACATTAGGCAACAGTAATTCAATATCTCATTTGTTTCAAATTCAATTTCACATAAGCAATTAACATAATTTCCCAAAATTGAACCATTCATAAATATGCATCATTTTTCTATCATCAAGATAAAATCCTGCAAATTTCCAATAATGACATTCACCTTCATAATGTAATTTCTATTCTAGTAACATATCTAAAGTTTCATAATCATCATGCATGAAATAAAACATCAACATATGTCAGTGTGATCCAAATCATGGAATCATATAAGTTCTAAGTCCATAAAGCATAAAATAAAGCATCCATAATAGTCTCAATATGCAAATAACTGAAAATGTCAAACTGAATCGGGGTAGGGCCTCACACCCTCGCCCTCTAGGCATGAACTTCCTCCTGGAGTTCATCAAAAAGGTGGGGGTACTGTGATCTCATAAGTGCTACATCCTCCCATGAGGCTGTGACCTCATCATAGCAATCCCACTGGACCTTAACCTGGTCCAGCTCTCGCCCTCGAAGGCTCAGTGTCCGGCGTGCCAAAATGCGAATGGGCTCCAAAGCTAGCTGCCCGTCCGACTCCACCTGCAAGGCATCCCAATCTAATATATGAGACTCATCATAGATATACTTCCTCAAAATTGAAACATGAAACACATCGTGGATGCGTGACAGGCTAGGTGGCAATGCTAGACGGTAGGCAACTGGCCCTATCCTCTCAAGGATCTCAAATGGTCCTACAAATCGAGGTGCGAGCTTAGAACCCTTTCCATAATGGATTGGACTCTTATGCGGTCGCACTCTCAAGAAGACTCTGTCTCCAACTGAGTAGCTACGATCAACCCTCTTTGCATCTGCATATTTCTTTTGTCTATCCTGTGGCTCTCTAAGATGCTGCCTAATCAAATCCACCTGCTGTTCCATATCCCGAACTATCTCTGGACTAATAGCAACTCTATCCTCTATGCGGTCCCAACTCAATGGTGTCCTACAAGGCCTGCCATATAATGCCTGATAGGGTGGCATCCCCAAGGACGTGTGATGCCCATTGTTATAGGCAAACTCCACTAAAGGAAGATACTCCTCCCATCTGGTCTGGTGATCCATGACATACATGCGAAGCATATCCTCTAACACCTGATTAACTCTCTCTGTCTGGCCATCCGTCTCCGGATGATAGGCTGTACTGAAATTGAGCTTGGTACCCATAGCTACCTGTAATGCCTTCCAAAAAGAAGAAGTGAAGAGGGAATCCCTGTCGGAAATGATCTTACGTGGAACACCATGAAGTCTGATAATGTCTCGCAAAAACACCTGTGCTACTGCGGGTGCTGTGAAGGTGGTACGAACTGGTGAAAAGTGAGCCACTTTGGTCAACTTGTCAACCGTCACCAAGATGGCATCATGGCGGCGAGATGACATAGGGAGACCAATGATAAAGTCCATGGATATAGTGTCCCACTTCCACTCTGGTATAGCATGAGATTGAAGCAACCCACCTGGATGGCGGTGCTCCGCCTTGACTCTCTGACACTCAAGGCATCGGGCTACCAACTCAGCAATAAGCTGTCGCATACCTGGCCAATGATATAGTTCTCTCAAGTCTGCATGCAACTTCTTGACCCCGGGATGCGCTGCATAAGGAGCTCTATGAGCCTCTGTGATAATGAACTCCCGCAATCCCCCGGAAGAAGGTATATAGATGCGCCCTCTATGGCATAATAAACCATCTGACTCTAAGGAGTAATCCACATATTTCCCTTCTACGGTTTCCTGAGATCGAATAGCCTGGCAAACCTCTAAATACCATCTGTCCTCTGGCAGTCGCTGCATGATCCGATCTCTCAAATCCGTGCTCATAGACATGGTGAATACCTCGTGACATCTCCTACTCAAAGCATCTGCAACTACATTTTCTTTCCCTTTGATGTAGTGAACGTCAAAATCATAGTCACACAAGAATTCCATCCATCTCCTCTGTCGTGCATTAAGATTCGGCTGAGTAAATATGTACTGAAGGCTCTGATGGTCTGAGTGCAACTCAAAATGATGACCCAAAAGGAAATGTCTCCATCTCACAAGTGCATGTACTACGGCTGCTAGCTCAAGGTCATGCGTGGGGTAATTAAGCTCGTGAGTCTTGAGTTTCCTAGACTCAAAAGCTATAGCTCTGTCATTCTGCATAAGTACTGCTCCTAAACCATCTAGGGAAGCATCAGTGCAAACCGTGAAATCAGCTGAAGGATCCGGTACTACAAGGATGGGTGTGGTAGTAAGTGCCTTTTTAAGTTCCTGAAAGGCCTTCTCGCACTTCTCCGTCCACTCAAACTTCTTCCCTTTGCGCTGAAGAGAAGTGATAGGATGAGCAACTCTAGAGAATCCCTCAACAAAACGTCGGTAATAACCTGCTAAGCCCATGAAGCTCCTGACCTCTGTCACACAGGTAGGTGCTGGCCAATCCATAATTGCTCTGATCTTTGATGGGTCTACTGAGATCCCATCACCGGATATAACATGACCAAGGTACTTGATCTCAGTTCTAAAGAAAGCACACTTCGACAAACTGCCATACAACTGATTTTCCCTCAAACACTGCAAAACCTGCCTCAAGTGTTCCTCATGTTCCTCCTCATTCCATGAATATATCAAAATGTCATCGAGAAACACAATCACAAAGCGGTCGAGGAATGTTCGGAATACTCCATTCATGAGACTCATAAAAACTGCTGGGGCATTCGTAAGACCGAATAGAACCACGGTGAACTCATAGTGGCCATATCTAGTGCGAAATGCGGTCTTGTGGATATCACTTTCCACTATTCTCAACTGATGGTACCCTGATTTTAGATCAATCTTGGAAAATACTTTGGCATCTTGAAGTTGGTCAAACAAATCGTCGATTCTGGGCAATGGATATTGGTTCTTGATGGTTACTTTGTTCAACTGACGGTAGTCCATGCATAATCGGAGAGATCCATCTTTCTTCTTCATGAAGATGACTGGTGCACCCCAAGGGGATACACTAGGGCGAATGTGGCCCTTCTCTAGGAGTTCTTCAAGCTGAATCTTGAGCTCATTAAGCTCATTTGTAGTCATTCTATATGGTGCTCTTGAAATTGGTTCGGCTCCTGGAACAAGGTCTATATGAAAATCAATCTCTCTACGGGGCGGCATACTAGGTAACTCTGAAGGAAATACATCTGAAAATTCTCTAAGGATAGGATGGTCGTCAATGGATGGTTCCTTTTCCTCTTCTTCTTCTCTATCACTAATGGTGATGGCAAATAACTGACATCCCTTTCGCATGCTCCGCTTAAGCTGCATGGCGGAGATCATACGAAGAGACACGGGTCTCTGAATTCCAGTGATCACTATAAGAGAGCCATGATCATCCTCACACTCGATCTTTTTCAGGCGACAATCCATCTTGGCTCTGTGGGCATAAAGCCAATCCATGCCAAGTACGACGCCATATGATCCGAGTGGTGTAACTCTAAGGTCCACTAAGGTGGTGGTGTTGCCAATCTGAAGCTGACATCCCTTAACCTCTGATTCCACTGACACTCTAGCCCCTGAAGCTAATTCCACTTCCCAACTATCCTCTTGCCTAATTGCCACTAGCCCGCAATGCTCCACAACCAATGGAGATATAAAAGAATCAGTAGCTCCTGAATCAAATAATATAGATACACTGCTACCTCTGATCATACCTGCTACCTCAATAACCGTGGCCTGATGCTCTGCCTGGTGGTTGTCAACCGCTGCGAAGACTCTGTGGGACTTGCCCATGTCCCCAACTGTCGGCTCTGATGCTGCCATCCTCTGATTCCCTGTCATCTGACCCTGAGGACACTCCCTCGCTATGTGTCCCATGGCTCCACATGTGAAGCAAGGGCCTCGTGCCTGAAACTGTACTCCCTGTGGTCTGGAGAAAGACTGTCCCCCTGTCCTACTAGAACCACTGTACCCACCTCTAGAGGACTGCTGAGTCCTAGCCGGAGGTGTGTAAGGAGCTTGAGATTTCTGATCTTGCCTCTGACCCTGTGACTGCCACTTCTTGGGCTTTGTGCCCTGCTGATTCTACGGAGGCTTTTGCCTCTGGTTTTGCTGTGACTGTTGCGGAGGAGGGGGTTTGGAGAACCCCGATGAGTGTCTGTTGTTACCTTTCCAATGGGGTTTCTGAAACCCATAAGTCTGTGGTGAAGGGTTACGGTTCTGAAACCGATCCTTCGAGTCATGCGGTCTGGCCTAAATCTCCTCGGCTATCAAAGCCTTCTCCACGGCAACCCGGAGGCTCCCTGGAGCGGCCATTCTCACTGGTCCTGCTATGCCGGAATTCAATCCTCTGATAAATCGGTTGACGAGAAGCTTTTCATCTTTCAGGTAGTCTACATAGGGTAATAGTTCAAAGAACTTGTTCTCGTACTGTGTCACTGTAAGACCCTTCTGCTGGAGGTCATGAAACTCATCCACCCTACGCTGTCTGAAATGCTCTGATAGATACCTCTCCCTGAATCTCTCTGTGAAAATCTCCCAAGTGAGGGTCTCTATCTCTAAGCCACACTTATATTCTTCCTGTCTCCACCATGTGGAGGCTGTTCCTCGCAATAGGTGAACTGCTGCTCGTGCTTTTAGATTGCTCTCATAAGAGCGCAATGCAAAGCACCTATCTAGGCTTAAAAGCCATGCCTCTGCCTCTACCCCATCGGTAGATCCCCCAAATGATGGTGGCTGAAGACGCATAACCTCTCTGATTAGATCCCCTGGATCTCTACGTGCCCTCTCAATATACACTGGTGCTACGGCTGGAGGTGGTGCTGGTAGGTGAATGGGTTCGGGCTCATGCACAGCCTGACTCTCTACGGGATTAGGAGGTGGACTCCTACTCCGTTCCCATTCTACTGTTCTATGACTTCCTGAGTTCTGGTTCTCAACATTATGATCTACTGCTGGAAGCCTATCCTATACTAGTCCAATCAGGTTCTGAAGGGCTACCAAGATGTCTCGGTTTGGGTCAACTGATTGCTCGGGAGGAGCTGCTGGGTCCACTTCCTGAACCGATTCCTCCCTAATGACCTCTTCGCGTGCCATGCGTGCACGCCTAGGGCCTCTACCACGTTTGCGAGCTTGTCGCGTAGTTGGAGGCATCCTTTTTAAGAAAATAAAATAAAACGAAATAAATAACTATTTTATGAGAAAATATTTTAGCTAGTTTAAAAATAAAATTAAATACAATTTAATTAATTAATTAATTATAGCGAAACGTAATGGAGTAAGGTTCCCTAGTGTTGGCAACCTTGCTCTGATACCAAAATGTCATGCCCGACTTTTGGGCACGAACGAATTTTTTTTTTTAAAAATACTTAACTAATTAACGACCTACTTAACTAATTTAATCAACTAAGTGCAATTATTTTAAATAAAATAATGCATCTTTGGTTTGGTCTTAATTACATTTGTGTCAATCTGGTAACTAAGTTCAATTTAGTAATAAGGATAACTAAGTTATTCCATGCGCTAAAATTTCTTCCAAAAAGGAAATTCACTAAGCTTCATTAATAAATAATTAAAAGTTCAAGTGTAACGATTAATTTCAAAATTTAGGCGTTTTAAAATTTATCTTATCTTCTTATCCACTAGAATTTTAAGTTTAGTTAACCTCGCCATTAAAACACTATACTAAAATAAAAACCTCATGGAATGAGATACTTTATATCCTTGGACTTAATTGGCCCTCTTGGCCCTACAAGGAACTTAGTGTTGTCACACCTTTAATTTATTTATTTATTTATTTTTTTTTTTCTTTATAAATCTGATCCACCTAGGAATTAAAATCCTTTTATTGAGTCCTCCTACATTGGTCAAATATTTATCTTTAAAATGTAAACTAAATTCATCGTCTATAAGTTTTGCAAACCCATTTAAATACTGAAATTAATCTATTAATTAAATTCAATCGACTAATAGTTTTGAAAACCAATTAATTACTGAAATTAATCTATTATATATACCTATAACTGCATATAATTACTCACTTATAAATTTTATACATTAGTTTATAATTATATTCTAAGAAGGGGGAGGGAAAGCCTTTTAAATTTGTTATATTAAGTTTCCCGAGATTATTTTCCCCACTTATCTACTCTTCTCTTTTTTTTTTAAGAGTAAATTAATCATGTATGCCCTAACCCGAAAATAGGGTTAGGGCTTGCATGAGAAAACATTTTTTTTTTTTAATACCTTCTAGAGTGGTGCGAGCGAGGGTTATGTTATTTTATGTTCTGTGTGGGTATCGCGTGCAGGGTGCGTGGAGGGGAGTCGGCGGCCGAGCAAACAGCGCGCAGGTGTGGGAAGGAAGAGGGGGCGGAGAAGGGTCGAAATGCGGGTGGTGCAAGCATTAACAGCGGGCGGAGCGCGATTTATAACTCCACGTGGGAGGAAGGGGAAGGGCGGAGTCGTTTGTTTTTTGTTCGTTTAAAACGCGCTACAGCGAAGGGAAAGGGGAGGAGGCCGAGCAGGGAGCGCCGGCAGCGCGGGCACCGCCGGCTGCGGACGGCGCCGCCCGCAGGCTGCGGCCCCCCCGCAGTCTGCGGGCGCCGCCGCCCTTAGGCCACGCCCCCGCCACTTCCTTTGCGTGCTGTTCCTTTTTTTTTAAAACAAACGTTTTTACTGTTGCTTTCTTCCAACGTGGATACATTTCGATTTTTTTTTTCTTGGGGTTTAATAAAATGTTAACAAGGTTATCAATAAAAAAATATAGAGATATTATTCAATCATAATATATTTATATATATATATATATATTTATATATATATATATCATTGGATTTTTTTCTTTCTGTCTAACAGGTTTGTATGCAGTAAACTTTTTTTTTTATCAGACATACCCAGTTTATTATTTATATATATATATATATATATATATAAATATATATATATATATATATATATATATGTATATATATATATTTTTAGAATGTGGAAATAGATTTAGTAACACCCCTCTTCTTTTTTTTTTAAACTATAACTCAAATAGCCCTTTTGTGGGTATAATATGAATCAACAGCAAAATGTATCTAAGGATTTCCTAAACTACATTATTTTTCCTTGTAACAAAATACTGAACTAAATGCTAAGTCTAAATACAAGAAATAAACTTTTAGATAATTTCTTTTGCTGCAATAAATGGCAAAATAATGGACTGTTTTATTAAATTTACAGCAACATAGTTTCCTTTACTTGCAGGATATAAGAAAATAAATGCTTTTCTTCTCTTTCCTTTGAAAAACATGAAATTCTACATGCAATCTAATGCACTCTCTATTCATTTGCAAACTAAGTAAAGACATTATAATTTTCTCTAGCAAAGTAGATGCAACATAATAAAGGGTGCAAAATAAACATAAATACAAAGATTTTGGCAACAAAACATTTGCATTTTCCTTTCCATGGAATATGAATACATTGCCTTACTTAATGGAAAAATAAATGTATCATTGTCTAACTTTTTCTTTTACATGCTATCATTGAATACACAATCCTCTTTCCTTGTAAATAACACAATCTAGCTCTTTTTTTTTTCCTTCCCTTTTTCCAAACTCCCAAAAAGAATACATTGTCATAATAACTCTTTCTGCAACAAAAAACAGCAGCATGGTCTTTTAATCCTTCTTTTTCCATTCCCATGCAACCTGCAATATAACACATTTTTGACCATGGGAAGCTCACCTCCCAGCCTAGGCTTACTAGAAGCCACCCCCGAGCTTGGAGAACCAAGCACTAGACGGGTTACAAACAAGCAAACTCTACACAAACATAGGAAAACACTTGCATTCAAATTTCCCTTCCCAAGCTACACATTCACCACTTTCATGGTGACTCTTCCATGGGTGGAAGTGGACCAAGTACCAATGGGGAGAATGCATGCCAAAACAATACAACATAAGCCACCTCATGGCAATACAAATGCAACCAAATACTCCCACAATCCTTATGCCCCCCAAAAGGCTCAAAGCCATATTTACTCCCCTTATGACCCCCAAATGCATACACAAGGCTATGCATCAAGGGTCACCAAGGACTCCCTTGAGAACACTCTCCATAAGGAGAGCCTCTCACCCATGGCTGTCATACTCCTTCCACCCCAAGATCTTCCTACCCTCCCAAGAGTAGGAGATCTTGGACACTCGCCAAACAAGAACACAAACCAAATACATAGAAAAGAAAATTACACAATCTTAACTTCAACAAAAACTTCATGAAACACTTTCTTTCAAACAACTCTTTTCTTTTACAAAACAACATAACTAACACTTACAACATAGCAAGAGGAGGTAAGAAGTAACCAACCTTATTCTGCCAATAGGTTTGCTAAAATTAGTTGGGGATGAGCTGCCCAATTCCACACTAACTTTCTCCAAATTCCACCAAATGTGCTAAACTCCTACTAACTTTTTCAAAACAAGCATAATCTCCCAGAAAGGAGAGTGGGTGATTACTCACTAAGTTTCCAAATTCTTGCCTAAGAAGGCCTCTCACACTCTTCCCAACCCCTTGGGTGAGGTGTAAGTTCCCATTGGTTGCCCTTCCCAAACTCTTACACATTACCAAAAGTGGAAAGGGAAAAGGTGGAAGAAGATGGGGAAGAGAGTTTAACTCCTAAAGGGAAGGTTCTCTATATCCTAGGAAGAACTTTCTAAGTTGAATTTTCGTTCATCTTGAAAACACCACTCTTTGAAGTGACTAAATGGTCACATGGGAGAAGCCACATGTTGCAAAATACCCCTAACCCATAGGTATACCCTTTGGACCTATGGAAAAGCCTAAAAACTTACCCTAGGAGTCCATTAAACCCTTTGGAAACCCAACTGAAGTTTACCTACGGGTCAACCTTGAGTTGACCACTCCCAAGACTCCCTACCCAAGGCAAATTTGGGACCACACTCATGTTTTTGAATGGCTTTGGTAGAAACAAAACTCCCTCCAAGAGACAAGTCAAAATCAATGACACTTAATCAGCACATGTGTCAAGTGACACAATAAAAACACAATATAAAAATCACACATGGAATTTGTCTCTTGTAGGATTACACATATACATACAAATTAATTTTTAACACTCAAGCATTATACACATCACAAATAAAATACATTACAAGGGGGGGGGGGGGGGTGTTGTCTCTCCAAATAGACAACTCCCGGCTTAACAAACGCACATTGGTCTAGGTTTGGTTCTCCATTAAATTCCATGGTCACATGGATAATTTTCCTGCGCATCTCAATTAACACATTAGTAATTCCAAATAATCACATTTATACATAATCAAATACATGGATTCCATTACACATCAAACACTCACACATTAGGCAACAGTAATTCAATATCTCATTTGTTTCAAATTCAATTTCACATAAGCAATTAACATAATTTCCCAAAATTGAACCATTCATAAATATGCATCATTTTTCTATCATCAAGATAAAATCCTGCAAATTTCCAATAATGACATTCACCTTCATAATGTAATTTCTATTCTAGTAACATATCTAAAGTTTCATAATCATCATGCATGAAATAAAACATCAACATATGTCAGTGTGATCCAAATCATGGAATCATATAAGTTCTAAGTCCATAAAGCATAAAATAAAGCATCCATAATAGTCTCAATATGCAAATAACTGAAAATGTCAAACTGAATCGGGGTAGGGCCTCACAGTACCTTTCTGTGATGAATCTGAAGAATCAAGTCCAATGACTGGTTTATAAGGACCTTTTGATTTTGACTGTGATGGAAGTTGTACCTGAAGTGGATACCAAATGCCATCTCCTCTGGCACCTAGACCACCACCTTCAAAACCCATTTTTTCCACAAGGTTTTCCCCTTTGCTATATTTTTCTTTCATGGACTCACTGACTCCACCTGATATTTTCAGGACTGTAGTAGTTGTTGGAGGGGGCTCAACGACAACCTCATGCTCATCATCATCACCTTCAGTCCCACCATGCTCCATATCTCATAATTTGCTAAACTCTACATCCTCGTCAATGCTTTCAAATTCTGCACTTGTCTTTGGTTCACCGAGATTCCTCCTCATAGTCCAAAAATCATTTATTTTGGTTTGAGTGAAATAATTCTCTTTACATTCATGCAAAATTGATTTGGGAATAGATTTTTTAGATGGATTAGCAGATTTTAGGTAGAAATTGTAGGACCTCCTATTTTGGATGCCCTAGCCCTCCTTTGTTGTCCTCTCTATGTGCATTTGCAATGCCATAATTTGTGATGAAATTTCTTCTGTTGAAATGTTATTGTCAGCTACAATTTTCTCCATCTCTTTTTTAACCTCATCCCAGGAGTCCTTGTTTCTAAGCTTTTCTAGCAATGGTTTACTTTCATGTTGACATAACGCTGAAGAGTTCCCATTTTTCTTAAGCCTTCTTGAACTACACCGATTGGATCATACTGCCAAAGACCCTCATCACCAAAGTTAAAAACTGTCAAGAAATCATGTGCCACAATGAATGCTTTTCTCTCAAATGTGAACCCTCCACATGAAAAAGGCAAGGAAGGAAATATGCTCTTCTTTTGCTGACCATGGAAGTGTCTATCTGTGCTCTCCAATTGCCATACATACTCTAATGCAAATACCCTCTCGGTCACATGTATTGGAAGTCTATATGGTTTTACTGCCGATCCGTAAAACCTTAACACAGTGAATTCTTCCATGAAGAACCAGTCAGCCAATTCTATTTGACTTCCGAGTTGAATGCAATCTCTACAAGACATAGGCAACATAGGCATTGGAGTGCTTGTAATTACATTATACATTGGTGCCAAAAAGAAGTCTACAAAATGGTTGTAGTTCTTTTTGTTATCATGCATCCTTATCTTTGGGGTCCAATCATATATTGGACACTCTGTTCTCTTTCCAGTCTTCTCATCAATCTTATATCTCACAATTTGAAGCTTGTTGGTCTCAAATATTGCACGATACTTGGATAGAAGGAGATAGCACAAATAGGATGATAACCTAAATGTCTTACAAGAACCTTTTTTGATTATTAGTAATTGTTTTTGCATGGATTTTACAATGTGCTCAATAAAATTATATCTTACTGGCTGACCCGCACAATGGATATTATAAATAATTTCAAGAAGGCTTGCACCCACTTCCCTATCATTTTCCAATCCCAGCCAAAACGATAGCAAGGAAATAGTATCCCCAACCCATGGAACAAAAAATTTAGAATCATAAGGAGGCTTATGATTCTAATCCAACACAATACCAGTACCAATCTTTATTAGAGCTTTGATAAATGAATCTCTACGACTTGGATTGAGACTCTCATAATTCCCTGCCAGCTTTTCAAGGTCAATTTGGACGTTTGAATTTTGGGCTTTAAATCCTAGGTTCAACAAATGAGCAAATTCTCCCTCGTTTATGGATAGAATTTCCTCTTTTGTATTTTTATTGACAATTGCTTTTTTATCTTCATCATAATTTTTGGCACAGACCATGACAAAATCAGGGTAAGGGAATACTTCAGGTAACATCATGCTTCCCAATCCAACATCCCACGATGCGATTTTATTTGTTTTTTGTTGTAACATTGGGTTGAAAACAATAAATTTTATCCTAGATGCATCTGCCGCCTTACTAGACAATGTATATCTAATATCTATGATACGCTTTTCACCATGGATAGAAGGGTCATAAATATCATGGTATTCATCAGTGAAACCTGGTGTTTTAACCAGTTCAGTTAGGTACATTTTGTTTTTCACTTGGCTTCTTGTTGAACTATTGCTTCCCATTTCCCCCATCACTATTATTGTTAATAATTCAAAATAATGCTAGATAAAAACCTGAAAATGCTAACCCTCAAATTGGACCACGGGATTACCAAAAGCAAAAAAGGCGGGATGTAGGTGTTCTAGATTTTACCCGGAAATTGGAATTTCTATTTCACTAGATTGGTGCAGACAGTCTCTGTTGCAACTTGCATTCCTCAATCTAGTAGCTGTTTCTGAATCTCCCTTGATTTATAGGTTTGTCCAAGAAATGAAAGACGATTATGATTTACGAGTCTCTTATTTTGAAAACTCTAAAAAGTAGAAAAGTAAAACCTAAATGGCAAAATATCAAGAATCATGTTGTAATTTTATTAATTACTATTAATAACTATTCGATGCCGAAGGACAAAAAATTCATTACTTCAGTATAAATTCTGAGGACATTAAGAATCATGGTGTAATTTTATTAATTATTATTAATAACTATTCGATGCCGAAGGACAAAACATTCACTACTTCAGTATAAATTCTGAGGACATTAAATGTAATACGTTCAATTCCGGGAGAAGTTCTCCCAAATGTGTTCACTTCCCACATTCGGGCCGAAATCTACCCTAAGCCGTTGATCTTTGCTCATCCAACGGACGAGGGACCAAGGTACCTGTTGTGACTTTACAAGTCTGTTTTTTAAGTCTGTTTAATAATTTTAAACTTCCGTCCGAAAAAGTGCTTTATAGACTTACTTATATTTAATTAAATTTAAAACGTTTCAATTCCGGGCGAAGTTCTACCAAATGTGTTCACTTCCCACATTCAGGCCGAATTCCACCCTAAGTCGTTGATCTTTGCTCATCCAACGGACGATGGTACCTATTGTCAGTTGTCGTGGGTCCCATGACTTCTGCTAGTTTTCAGGCACGTCACCATACTCGTGTCACTTTTCCGGGCAAAGTTCTCAGAAATCTGTTCACTTCCCACATTCGTGCCAAAATCCACCCGAAGTCATTGATCTTTGTTCATCTAACAGTCGATGGTACCTGTTTTAAGATGTAGTGGGTCCCATGACTTCTACCAATTTTCTGGCACGTCACCATAGTCGTGTCACTTTTCGGGTTTGATTTTTAGTCTATTTAATCATTTTAAACCTCTGGTCCTCTGCCCGAAAAAAAGCTTTATAGACTTAATTATATTTAATTACATTTAAAATGTCCAATTCCGGGCGAAGTTCTCATAAAGGTGTTCACTTCCCACATTCGGGCCATAATCCACCCTAGCCATTGATCTTTGTTCATCCAATGGTCAATGGTACCTGTTTTAAGATGTAGTGGGTCCCACGACTTCTGCCATTTTTCTGGCACGTCACCATACTCGTGTCACTTTTCCAGTTTGATTTTTAGTCTATTTAATCATTTTAAAATTCCGCCTGAAAAAGAGATTTTTAGACTTAATTATATTTAATTAAATTTAAAATGTCCAATTCCGGGCGAAGTTCTCAGAAAGGTGTTCACTTCCCACATTTAGGCCGAAATCCACCCTAGCCGTTGATCTTTGTTCATCCAATGGTCGCTGGTACCTGTTTTAAGATGAAGTGGGTCCCACGACTTCTGTCATTTTTTCTGGCACGTCACCATGCTCGTGTTACTTTTCGAGTCTGTTTTTAAAGTCTACTTAATCATTTTAAAATTCCACCCGAAAAAGAGATTTATAGTCTATAGACTATAGACTTTCACTTAATTCTATTTAATTAAATTTAAAATGTTCAATTCCGGGCAATAGTTTGAGATAACTATTAAATATAATGTTAATATTATTTGTAATTAAAGATGTGCAATAGTTTGAGATAGCTATTAAATATAATGTTAATATTATTTGTAAAAATTTTAAACTCAAAAATAGTATAAAACATGAAACTTAGTTTCTAGAATAAAACAAATAACTAAATAAAAATATAAATTTTGATATGCAATTTGAAAGGTAAAAGTTTAATATTAAAAAGAAAACATTCAATATTAAATCTAAAATATTAATTTAAAGTTTAACAAAATTCTTTGAAAATATGTTTACGATATATAATTTTCAAAAATAGTTTCAAAATATAAATAAAATTTCAACATAAATTTAGTCTATTAATTTTTAAAAATGTGCAACTGCAGTCCTCAACCTGTTAAGGTGAGCAAATTTGGAAAGTACAAATGCCAAGGTGGCGATTAATTGTTGCACAAGGAGTTGTCTGCGGCATGTCGCACGAAAGGAGGAAGGGGAGGATGGCAGGAAATCTTTTTCCTGATCTCATGGCATTAATGTCTTATCATGCACATTCATTACCTGGCCTATAAGAGTTAAGACGGAGGTAGATTTTTTTACCTTTTGATCTGTGTACCACTTTTTGCTTTGAAGCAGCTGCAGAACAAATCTATAGTTCATAGAATCGTACCTTCTGTAAGACATTTTTTGCAAGAAGTGATTTTGAAACTGCAAGTGACAATGGAGGCCAATTTCACACTTCGAACAGACAAGATGTTGGTGCCCTTTTTGGGCAAAGTATCTGATAAACGAATGCAAGGACTGTTCAAGTTTAAGGAGGAGAAGTTGTGGGTGGCAGCTCGACTGATGCTTGCGGAGGAGGTGGCACATATCAGTCACCGGTATCGAACTAACATGGAGGTTTACTCTCTGATTATGGCGTGGGCCTGTGAATTCGAACCGGAGGTGGAAAAGGTAAAACTCACATTGGTCAAATTGATTGATGGGGAGTTTTTGATTAACCTGGATTCAATCTTGGAGTGGGTGGTGCCGGGAGTTGGAATTCAAATTATGGAAAGGGACGACCAGGAGGAATTGCTTCCTTTTATTCGTGGCCCAGAGGATGAAATCAAATACCAGTGTCGTGAACGAGCCCAAGTGGGGTGGGAAGCGATGAAACTCTATGTTAAATTAACGAGGGTGGATGAAGTCCTGAATACTTTGCATGTGGTGGCAAGGATGGAGGTTGGTAGGGCATTGAGAGATAGGGTTGAAGAAGGAAGGGCCATACAACTATTGGCAAGCTTGGAGGGCGACCTCGACTTTGGGTTCCTAAATTGCATTCCAAAAATGAAAGCTGAAGCGGCAAAAGGGAAAGCCAAAGAATTGACCTCCGAGGAGGGAAGGGACTGGGAGGAGGCGACCCAGGGGGATAGTGAGACTGAGTGAGCGGCCTATCGGCAATGAACTAGTTTTTTTGTCTGCTTGCTATAAGATGTGGACAAATTTTGTATCTTGAAACTTTTCAATTAATTGAATGAAAAAACCTTGACCGATAAACTTTTGTATCTGGCAACTTTTGAAATTTTGTATTTTGAATGACTATATAGTAATAGTATATATTTATAGAATTATAATCAACCATAATCAATGTACAAATAATTAATGGAACAAATTGAATTTTTTTTTTTTATAGCATTACATAAAAAGATCACAGTATTAAATTTATTTCCATTGTTTAACAGATAATTGAAATAACATAGCTCATATACAAAAAGCATTTGAAAGAAATTAATTAATAAAAATGAAATAGAATTATAGAAAGCATTTTTATGCAAAAACCATTTGAAAGAAATTAATTAATAAAAATGAAATAGAATTATAGAAAGCATTTTTATATCCATAAGACTATAAGAGGCAAAGTGAAAAAAATTGGAATGTGAAAAATTATCATTGATATTTATGCTTTTGAAATTTACAATTTTTCCATTAGAGACTTGAGTCCCCCAAAAACTTAAAAGCCAAAATGAGTGAGCCATTGGCACTCAGCCTGTTAGGGTTCAAGGACATAGGAAAAAAAAACTACAGCTAGTGGAATTCTTTACAATTTTGCCCTAAGAATCTGGCCCTCCTTCCATGTAGAATTCTTCAGACAACATAAGTTGAGAGAATTCTTCAATCCACATGTAGTTTGGAAAGTCGTCCAGGAGGAACCATTTCCGGAGGAATTCCCTGCCAATCCGCACCCATTTCCTGTGACGCGCCAGCTGCTCTGCATTTAGGTTTAGGAGAAATGGTTGCCTGGCCACTGGCAGTTTTTGGTCAGGGAGGAGAAGCTTGGATAAATCACTCGCCCAAGGGATCTCCACCCCTACTTCTGCAAGAACGACAAGAGTAATGTCGTCTCTGAGGAAGTCTTCCTTAAAAACCTTCCTCAACAGCATCAACATATCCACCTTGTCTCCTCCCAGGTCCAAAAGAGATGCTAAGAAGCAGGATGTAAGGTCCATGTTAACACAGTACCTATTTTCATTTCGCAAAAATTCTCTGCCCAGCACCATCCGCACAACGTCATTGGTGAACGACCCAACCTCCTTGCAGACTGATTGGAGGGTTGGGTCTCTAACGGAGCCTAGAAAGGCCCTCTAGTCCTCTATAGAAATGATTCTCAAGCGGATGGGAGTGTCCATCTTGAGAAAACAGATTAACAAATTAAACAACCTAAGCAGTGAGCCTATAAACCTAAAATACCGTGAGCAAAGGCTAATTGAAGATGAAAGAAGCAGAGATCATATATAAATTGTTGAAGCTCTTGATTGTAATAATTACTTCTTTAACAGTATTAATTGCTATAAAAAAATTTAAATCTTTCGTATCTCTACAAATCTTTCCCATAAATGCACTATTGTGCGAAAACGGAAACAGTTATGAACCAGTACCAAGTTGGCAAGTATCACATTGGAAGTCAGGACAGAGTGGATTGCCGTAAGTGAATAGATATATATTAAATGAACGAAATTATCGATCGTGATTCGTGACATTTGATACGTGTCTATTGAATCCAATTCCATTCCGGGCACTTTCTGGTGAGCTATGTTCTCTTCAGAAAATTGGGCTGAAATAAAACTTTAGCCATTGATCTACGATCATCGAACGATTTAAAATCATTAATAGATTTTAGGTATGTGTCACCCTTTACGTGTCAAAGAAGCCGTGCTTATTGATACATCGTGCAGAGTCCAGACTCAATGTATTATGTGATGTGATGTACTGATGTGATGTGATGTGCCTTGTCTATTAATGGCAATTGGCAATGAATTCATGAAATCGCCAATGAATTATATATTGTACCATAAATAACAAAAAAATCGCCAAAACAAATTAAATAATTTTCAAGCAGTGGAAAAAAATCGCCAATACATTTAAATAATTTTCAAGCGGTGGATAAAAATCGCCAATACATTTAAATAATTTTTCCTTCGGAGTAAAAATTTTCGCTCATACAATTATATATTTGTTCCTTTTAACAAACATTATTTGCCTCCCACAATAAATATTTTCCCCATAGAACAAGGTATTATTTGCTAGAAATTTATGGCATTTTCGTACCCTTGAAAAAAAATCGCCAATACAAAATAATTTTTTCCTCATTATAAAAAAAATTCGCCATCGATATGAAAATTTCCCCCCGAAAATAATGTCTGATTCGCCAGGATTTTACACAGTTGCCTGGGGGGTGGTTTCTTAAAGTTATCCCTGACAAGAAGAGCTTAAAAGACCAAAGACCTATAAAGTCTATCAAAAGGAAAAGGATAAAGGTAAAGGTAAGGTAGGTGGACCTCCGAGCATAAAGGTGACAGATAACTTATCCCCACCTTCCTCTGATACTCCACCAGCACAAACTGCTGATACTCCACCGGAAACAGAGAGTATGGAGACAACACATGAGGACACAAATCCTGATTTAGAAGTGTTGTACACAATGAATATAAACACACAGGAAGTGAACATTGTGGTTGATAAGGAATCAAGTGAGAAGAGAGATGTGGCAATTGAACCACTGGTAGAAGACACAAAAGTTGAGACAAATATTGAGGATATAGTTGGAAAACCTTGAGATTGGGACTAAACAACAAACTGAACAGGCAACTGATTCCCCGGATACAGGAATTGCAGATACCACTGGTACACATACTGATGTATCTACTGAGAAACTGACAACTGATCGCAATGAAAAATCTGTTGAGATACTGACTGTAGACGTTTCCGAGGTGCAAACACAAAAACCGACAGTGGATACCACTGTAAAAATCATCAGAGGCACAATCAGAGAAACCATTAGTAGAGAGCACAGAGAAACAGGCAGAGACACATATAGAGAAACAGGTAGAGCAATAGGATTCACAGGTACATTCAGAGACAACAGAAAAACTTAAACATTTGGTAGTGGAAATGCAGACACAAACTAACCCTCCAGAGAAAGAGGAAAACAAAGCTATTACCACCACCGACGGATTACATATTGTGAAGGTAGATGAACAATCATCCAGAACCTCTATGTCTGAATTCAGACCTACTAATGTGATAGAGGTATTGCTAGATTCAATCAAGAAAATAACAGAGTGTAATGGACTAGCATATAAGGCTATTGATGATACATTACCAATTTTGAAGATGATTTCACCTAAGTGTAACATAGAAAATAAAGATTCTTTAGGTCAATTAGACACATTGTCTAAGTACATAACTGACAATCTTTTGACAATTGATCAAATCAATGAGGAGACATTCAAAGAGAAAATGAATAAAGAGAAAGAAAAATTCTTTGAGGAGACAGTCAAGAAGAATAAGGAACATATGGATACCTTATTACCTATACTAGGCAAGACAATTTTGGACTTCAAGAAATTGTACAGAGATACATGCAAAATAAACATTTTGACAAAAGATATAGAGAAAGAGATCAACATAGCTCAAAAGGAAATCAATGATATTGTTGACAATTTAATAGGTTCATCAGATTCAACATCAGTAATAGAACAGGAAATTGCAGGATTTGAAGGGAAAATAGAAAAACTTGAGAAAGACAAGGAAAGGATAAAATTAAGGCAAAAGAACTGCAGTGCAGACTAAGTCCTAAACTGGATATCCTCATCTCTTTGAGAAAAGATATTTCTGAGGCTCTTGTTCCAGGACATAAGACACCGGAAGAGAAAATGCACTTTCTCACCGGTACAATTCAGAGGACTGAAGCAGCACTGAAGGACAGTGAAAGATTCTACAATAGTTTGAATGTTGCTTTAGCGGAACTTTATCAGATTGTAACCAACCAGTTACAAGGATCAAGATAGGAACTACACTCAATTGACATTGAATGATAGTCTTTGTCATTGATGTCAAAGGGGGAGTAGTAGAGGATGATAAAAAGGAATGAGGATGAGAAAAATGTATAACAAAAGAGATCATCTGCTCAGGGGGAGCACACAATTTGGACAGTTTTGGTAAGACGGTTTTGGACAACAGTTTTGGATACACTTTTGGCTTTTTTCTCATGAGTGTTGCCATCAATGCCAAAGGGGGAGATTGTTGGCAAATGCACACTCCAATGAGAAATTGTAGGTGGTTGAAGGTATTGTCATTGATGGCAACCTTACAATCCTATGGCACTAGCACTGGCAGACTCTACATTAGCATACAGTTCACCGGCAACGAAAAGATGTTCACCGACACTCTGGCCGACAAGATTTTATTTATTGTATTTTGTATTTAATTGTCGGTCAGAGTATAAATTATTGCAGAACTAAGATGTGAATATTAAGGCAGAGTTTGGAATAAGGTTTTGGAAGTTGTATGAGCTTAAATTGGTACTGAACTTGGCATAGCAGATCTTGATCTGAAGCAGTACATGACATTGGATTTTCATAATCCACTTTTGTAAGTCAGTGAGACTTCCCTTTTTGTACTTAAGCAGTGAGCTTTAGGCAGTTGGCCTTCTTGCATGTGTAGGCCCCTATTGTATCAGTAATATTCACTTATTGGCCAATAAGTGAATAATGTGGGTCACAAATCCCACCAAGGTTTTTCCCACACCGAATTTTCTCATTAAAAATATTATGTTATGGTGTGCTTTCTATGTTGTGTTTATTGTTCTTATTTACTACATTAATTCTGGTTTACTGGTACACTATTTTGAGATACAATTCATTTAACAAGTTAAGAAAATCCACCAACCGGTTAGATACTGATTCACCCCCCGCCCCCCCTCTCAGTATCTTTGGGAATCCTAACAGTAATGAAACTCTTCTCAATGCAAAAGATGACATAAATCATAAATGACATCATATGTTAATGAATCAACACATTGGAAGTCTCACTAGGCCAAGGGGAACAACTTTCATATATATAGTTTCCCTAGAAAATGGCTAGAAATACATGTTATTCCAAAAATTGGAGGAATATAGTACACCAAAGGACTAAAATGTGATATAAGGAAAATAGCATGTTAGGAGTACACTAGATCCTAGAAAAGACACTAGAGAACTTGTACTCAAGTGTTCTAAAAAAATTGTTGGAGTATTGAAAAAGAACTAGAGTATAAAAACTACATTGGAGTGTAGTCCTAAAAAATTGTTCTAGTCATGGATAAAGACTAAATAGATTCAATTATTTCCAATTCCCAAACCTAGGGACCATGTGTAAGACTCAAAAAAAGAAATTCAACACACACAAACACTAAAATGACCAAAAACACCCCAAAAACATGAGAGATGAGGGAGAATGTTCCCAAAACACCCCATTCATCCTCCAACCATGAGGAGAACCAAAATGAAACCACTCGTGATATTTTTTACACTCAACCCAAGACTAGGAAAAATGAATAAAATGCACATTCATATGATATAGATACTAAATTTTTTCAATCACATTATGTTCTTTTCAAGCTTAAATCAAAAGGTTCTCTAAGTTCCTTTTAACCATCACAATTATAGTGATGAAAAACATGTAAAATGGCATGTATGTGAATCACCAACATCAAAATGTAGTAAAATTAATAATCACATAGTCACGACTTAGGAGGGTGGTTTACATTAAGTCTTAATTGGTGGTTACGATACAGTATTATAATTACATAAAAGGAGTCATACACCCTAAAATAAACATGTTATAACATATTGCAATAAATGAGAGAATTGAAGACAAGAAGTAGATAAATCCTACTATGCACTATCCAAAGCTCTTCCAAGAACTTATATGTCCCCAATAGTGGTTCTATGCCACCCAACAATGTGACACTCAAGAGTCCATTCCACCATCCTAGAAAATATCCATTTGGGCTTAAGTGCACATACTCATGCAAAAAAAGGGTGTATGGATCACACACATGTCAATCAATATAAATAACCATCATTTCATCCACAAAGTAAGCTAAGCCATCATGGAATACATGCCAACAAATATAAACAACCAACCAAACATAACATGCTCAAGGGGACAACATCACCAATAAGAAGCATAAGAGATAATCCATGTCATGTAGCATACACATGCCAATCATAAGCATACAACAAAATTATGAACATGAATATCATCAACATATCATACAATCACATATGGAGCTAGAGATGAGTCTCACATTGGATGCAAAATCTAATGGAAACAAGGAAAATGATTTATAGAAGACAAGGAGCTCCATCACAATAGCCTATATTGTTGGTTAAGTGATGATTAATTATGCATCCCACTCACCTACCAGGGTGCTCAATTAATATTTTATAGCAATTCCTAGAGTTTGATATGTCATTTGTGCTCACACCAAGCCTCTATAAGCATTTCTAGGTATATCACAAAATTGGCATCTTAGTTCATTTTATTTACACCATTAAGTTCAATTATTAGTTCATTAATTCATTCTATCTTGGGATCCCTTAGTATCTTAGTAAATAGTGAGAGCAACTCCTTTCCTACACTCTATGCCTCACAACTTGTTTTCCTCATGCTCCAAATAGCTATTTGGCATGACATAAAAATCAATGCACAAAAAGTGGGACGCCAAAATTTGGACATAGTTCCAAAATAATCTAGACGAACAAAAAAGAGGGAGTCTTACTTATCCCCATTCAAATTCCTTATAAATCATCTCTAAATTGCTCTCTATATATATGTGTATGTGTATACATATACATATGCGTACACATATACATATACACACACAAATATATATATATATATATATACACACACACACACACACAAATATATATATATATATATAGGTATATGTATATGTATATATAAATATGTATATGTATATATATTTATGTATATACATACATACATACACACACAAATGTATATGTATATGTATATGTATATATGTATATATATATATATATATATGTATATATATATATATATGTATATATATATATATATATGTATATATATATATATATGTATATATATATATATATATGTACGTATATATATATGTATATGTATATATGTATATATATATATATATATATATGTACGTACATATACATTTGTGTGTGTATGTATGTATGTATGTATATACATAAATATATATACATATACATATTTATATATACATACCTATATATACATATACATATACATATACATATATATGTATGTGTATATGTATACATACATACATACATACATACATACGTATAAATATATATACACATACATACATATGCGCACGCGCGCACACACACATTCAAGCCATCATTGATAAACGTTCAATTTTTAAAAAATTATTACTAAATTTTTTCATAAATCTAAAAGTACCCTTTGATTCCAAGATGGCCATCGTTTTTTCCAACTTTTCATTTGCCATAGTGAATATGCATTAGTTGGAGTAGACTCCTAATCATTTGGGTAATAATTGATGGAAAAAAAGGCAAACACATCATTTAAGGGCGAAAAACTAAAAATATAAACGATAGAAGATGACAAAGGTTTAGCAAATGGCTAAACATATAAAAAAAAAAAAAATAGGGGAATCTTAGGAATCAATCAAGATACTTTTTTTTGTTTCGTGTCATACTGGGGCATGCGTTGGGCCACCATACTCTCTCCAAACTTTGAAATGTATGTCCATCTACTAGTGGGCATTTATAATAATGTCTTTGCCTATAAGTTCTAACATAGTAGTGTCAAAATAATACAATTAAAAAGGCGGTTAGTAAAAAAACAAATGCACAAATTAAATATTTTCATTTAAGATATTAATATGCAAATTATTATCAACATCAATAAATTAAATTAAAAAAATTTCAAACTTTCTTTTTTATAAAATCATTGAAAATGTTTTTTAATTATGGTGTATATTTAATACTTAAAAACCAATAACAAATCTTTAAAATACTATCAAAAAACCCATAGACAAAAATTTATAATCTTATTGACTAAGCACTATATAAAATAACTCTTACGGAATATAAATATAAGTGCATTTGAGTTGGAGTAGTATTGGGATGAGTGACCTCCGTGGAAGTCCCAATGCTTCACCCTTATGAACATCACCTAGATGCAATGAGTGCTAAGTGGATCATTCATTCTCATGAGAGATAGGTTCTTGTGAACCACTACTCATGAAACACGAACTAAAATACTTTTAAATTTTAGAACACCTTGAATGCTGTGATTTATTTTAAAGAAACATGAACTAAAGTACGTTTAATTTTTTTTTAAGAAAATAAAGGATAAATTCCCTTAAAATTTAGGTGGATGGGAGCTCTCACTAACATACCTATATTTTTTAAAATCTATGTAAAATAAAATAAAAAATCTAGATAGCTTCCAAACAATTAGCGAATAATAAAAATAAAAAAAAGTTAACCATTTTTAAAAACAATAGAATACATTTACATCAGACTTACTGTTTGTTTTCAAACTCATTACCAATGTAGAGTTACGCCTAATAATAAACATTTGACAGGCTAAAATAGCTATTATTAATGACACACAAATCTAAACCAATTTTAAAACTGAGGCCTGCACATATTGATCTTATATGGAGGATGATAAACTTTATTCCTGATCCAGATGGCTAGCACCCACATCAACCACAAATCTGTAACGAACATCATTCTTAGCTAGTCTTTCCATCGCTTCGTTCAAGTAGTCCATGCCCACAATCTCAATCTGGCATGAAACTTTCTTCTCTGCACAGAAATTCAGAGTTTCCTGTGTTTCCTCCACGCTGCCAATGAAACTCCCAGCTATGCTCTTCCTTCCTGAATTTTTTATTAAATTTGTTAAAAAAATCCATGAAAAGAAAGAAAGATAGATTCTTTTCAGATGACTTATGAAAGTACTACTACTAGTTGCAGAAAGCACTTAACTGTCCAATATTATAATCCCTAATAAAAAATATTTTTGAATCATAAAGCTAGGAAATTTACCAATGATTAAACCGCCAGAGATAAAGGTGAATGGCTCCATAGTAACCCCAAGCATAATCATTTTTCCATTGATCTTCAACAGGGAAAGATACTGTTCCATTGAATGCCATGCTGGAATGGTGTCTAGTATGTAATCCAAGCTCTCTGCTGCTCCCTGCCACACAGGTAGACGTTAGATATTTATCAAAATGGCAGAAAATCAAGGAATAAGTCACTGGACCGTTGGGAATAGGACCTCAATGTAATTTAGCTTTGCAGTTTCAATACAGTTTCTAACCTACAATCTAAAACAAACCCAACCTCAAAGTTTATTTGGCTAGATCCACCAATAGAATCTGCCAACCTGAACTAGGATCTGAACCAAAACCAGCAGCTTAGATTAAAATTAGCCATAAAAAGCATACCTGCATCTGGGTGGTGTCTTTGCTAATAATGTATTGATCTGCACCAAGGACTTCAATTGCCTCTTTTCTCTTGTTATCAGAGGAGCTTATAACAGTCACATGATGCCCAAGGGCCTTGGCAATCTTCACACCAATGTGGCCTACACCCCCCAACCCCAATATTCCACATCTCTTGCCAGGCTCTGTCATTCCAAAGTGCTTCATTGGACTGTAGACTGTAACTCCAGCACATAACAGTGGTGCAGCTTGTTCAAGGGGTAGATTTTCAGGGATGTGAACCACAAACCTGCACCATCTCAAAAGTTTTTTGTTTTACACAACAAACATAACTACAACAGACCAGTCCTACTAAACCACTAATGATCCAGGTTAAATCAGAGTAACAAGATATTGCAGAATCAAAATGTAATAGTAAGGATCTATTTTACTTTTATTACTTTTTTAATTTTTGGTGATCTGTTGCTTTAGAGAAGTGACTGATAAAATTATCGATCTCTCTTTTTTTTTTGATCTGTTGCTTTAGAGAAGCGAATAATCAAACAATTGAACTGAAGCAGAGTACACAATGTAAGATAACCATTTAATCACATAGTGATTATAAGACAATTATCTAACAGTTGTAACATAAGACATCAAAAAAGTGAGACAATCCAAACAATTGAAGAAATCATACTAGATTATGCAATATAGGAAAGATCAATTAATTTCAATTCCAAAGGTTGTTAGAGTTCTCTTATCGTTATCTTCACAAGATAGCCATTGGTGAATCAATAAGTGATAGTGGTAATCCAGAAGTGAGCAAAGATAATCCATTTAATTGTACTGAAGCAGAGGAGAGTGTAAGGAACACAAAACAAAACCCCCAAAGAGAAAGACTTACATCTGATCAACTACCATGGTACTTGCAAACCCTCCCTGTGTAGGCTTGCCATCAGGGGACACATCATTGTAGGTCCAAATCTTCTTATTGCAATACTGTTCCATTTTTTCGCCACAGGCTTGGCAGCTCTTGCATGATCCAATAACATACCCCACACCCACATGCTCTCCTATCTTGAACTTCTCCACTTCCTTGCCAAGCTCAGTCACAACCCCCACCACTTCATGTCTGTTCCAGAACATCTATGAACGCAAATATTAGAAACACAAGAAATCACTGAAGTGAATATAACATGGATCATGGTAGTCAACAGGATCAGGATGTAGGTCAACATATTTACCCAGGTACCATGGGATAACGAGATATTCCCAAGTCATTTCTCATCTGATGCAAATCAGTGTGACATATGCCACAGTAAATGACTCTCAGCATCACATCTTGGGGTCCTGGGTTCCTGTCATATATACAGCAATTCAATTATGAAAGATCATGGAATATATCATCAATTATAACAGCAAGAATTAGTATTTCCCACCTGAGTGTGTATTTGTAAGGAAACAAATGGGCAGAAGAGTCTCTTGCTGCCCACCCTGTAACCCATTTTTCAAGCTCCACGCCACCCATGAATCTCTGTTAAAGTAGCAATGAAGCACAAAATGTATATGTAGGTTACAAAGATATGCCTCTTGCTATGGAGAGCATCGTAAGAGCAACATAGATTTATATAGGGAAAATTTATTTCATATAAAATCATTTATATGATATTTGGATTTAATAGAATATATTTTTTTTATGTTCACAAGGTCAAAGATACTCTATGGGACACATCCCGTCATTTTTTTTTTGAAAGTGTTAATTTTCTGTTATTCAATTTGATAATGCTATTCAATTTGATAACGCTATTCAATTTAATAATGAGCTTCTTCATTCTTTCAACCATCTTTTCACTGAATAGATCTTGAAAAAAAGAAGTCAAATTATTTTTGTGCTTGATCCGGATGTCACTAAAACCTTTACATTCCAAGATAAAGTGTTTTTTTGTTTTACTATCTCTGCTTTGCAAATTCTTTCTTACTGTGCCTCTTTGCCTTTCCATCTACATATTTTACATTAAAAATAATGTATGTTAGTCCTCAATTGTGGGGCTATGAGAATCGTTTCTCTCCATGAGATATTAGCCTCTAAATAGAACGCTTTGCTAGTTGTTAGAAGTGATGTTCAATTCTTTAAGGTAATATTTCTTCTTTTCCCAATTGCTTTTTCCCACATATACTTGTGATGCAGCTTAGACCTCCTTCCTTTGCAAACAAAACTCTAAAATGCTACTAGCTCTTGTGTAAGAACCCCATAGCACTCTCTACTGCTAAAAAAACAAACAACTAAACATTCTAATCAAAACAAAATATAAGACAGAATCCATGGTGATTATCTTCAGAGTACATAAGGAAAACTACACTGGAATCACAACAAAACAAACAAAGAATTCTTTGATATTAGGGGAGAGGACCCAGTACCCGAGTGCATTCCAATGACTGTAATAGTAGTTGTTGATTTAATACCCACACTTTGTTTGACAACATTGCATCAATAGTTGTGACTTTAAAGTTGTTATTGTTGATGATGACTACCCATTGTTGACATATAAAAATGACCACTTTCCTAAGTGAATATTTAATATTCATTTAAACCTCATTCCTCTATTTAATAAAATTATTCACATTCATCTATTTGATTAAATAAGTTATTCAATTTATTTAATTAAATTCACCTAAGCCTTTCATATCCTTTAATTAAATAAATCACTTTATTTAATTAATTTCTCTTTCTCCCCTTTTAATTAAATTTATATTTAATTAAATTGCTCATGGCAAACAAATAAATCTAATTTATTTAAATCCCCCACTTGCATCTATTTTGTTGAAATAAAGTAATTTATTTTAATTAAAATTACCCTCCATCCACTTGCATTCTCCTACATCTCCCACTTGCCTCTATAACCCCCCTTCTAGATTCTTCTAATCACTTATAATTTAGCCTAGCCCATCTACTAAATATTGTCACATCCCTAAGCAAAGGGAAGTCACTTCTCAAACCCTCAAAATCTTTGGAAACCATTAAAGGCTTTATGTCTTCAACAAGTTAACCTTGAAAGTCTTCCAAATCATTAATGGTTAACTCAACCCTCTTGCATGATTAGAGACTTTCTCTCTAACTCAACCCTCATCTAACCCAAGGGTCTCATCAAGCATTCATTGCTTTGACCATGGTTATCCCTTTAACCTTTGCGCAAGAGTTTACCCTTTGGGTAAAAGCTTTATCCATTGGATAACCCTAACTTAATCTTAACCCTTACCTCTCAAGGTAACCATGAGGTCTTCTCAAGCATTTAATGCTTCTTACATCTCCTCTCAAGCAATCTTATGTTGACAATTGTCTCCATTTCATTAGTGAGAATTGTAAACATGGATTGATAACTTACAATCTTGGCCCTTGTTAAGATTATCTAATCTTGACCCTTCATTGCCCTATTTTTCCTATAAATAGAGACCTCATTTCTCCATTTTGATCATCCAAGTTTCATGCATCTAATCTATACTCATTTTTATCAAGCATTTAGTCTCTCTTTGAATAGAAATAATCTAAATAAACATTTTAGAAGCATTTATATTATCAAAATAATCATAATAGGCTAGCATATCATGTTAGGATAGTTCTTTTACTAATCCTTTCATCTTAATCATCATATACATGTTGGTTTGATTCATGTTATGTTTAAAATCATTCACATCTAGGATTGCATTCATGTTAGATTGATCAAGTATCCCTCATTCTCATGATTGTCATCCCTAAGTCACTTTGCTCAGTGATTTGAGAGCAAAGGTATTGACTTGAGGGGTCTTGTGAGATAGAAAACAATGGAACATCCTTTGGAAAGTTGACTTATTCAATATAACTCCATAACTTGCACCAAGAGTCCCATTGGTGTGTGTATTAGTCTTGAATTCGTATTTTCCGTTTCATCACACCACTTTTCCCGCACACACCCATAGTTGTTAAAAGTAACTAATAATGTGATGCCACATCAGCTGCACAACTATGGGTCTCCCTTTGCATGACCATTGGTCTCACCTTTTTTTTGGGGCTGTTTCTGACACTTTGGCAAAAAGCATGTTGATGTGGCCCCGAAACCTTAGCTATAAGAAGCAGACTTGCCAAGTAAGCTGCTATAAAAAATTGGGAATGATTTAAAATTTCCACGTAGGATTTTGAGAAGCGCAAAGTTAGGGTGCTCAACTACTGAGTCTTCTCCCCTAAAAACCACCAATTTCTATAGTATTTACTAGCCAAGAAAACATGGTGTTTGCCTTCGTACTCCTCACCACCAAAAAGAACCAAAAACTCTCCTCAAAAAGGAGAACAAACCTATAAATAGGAGTGTTTGACTGACATGTACCATTAAAAACAACACACATGAACAACTTAAAAAATAAAAAATAAATAAAAGAAAAGCAGGAGCCCCACAACTAATTTGTTGTGAGAAAATCTTCCTTGACTAGGAAAGATTTGATAATTAAATTGTCTTCCTCATCTTTGAAAAGTTTTGAACCTTTTGGTTCATAAGGATCAAACTATGTTGCTATCCATTTATGAGTGCAAACTTTCAAGTATGCCTGTCATCAATATTTTCTCTAGGAATTATTTGACACAATTTTGGGTCATTACAAATAATTCCTATTCTGGGCTTCTTGTGGAGAGGAGACCGGTGTTGGTTCCATTGTTCAACTTGACCAATATAACTATGCAAAGTCCCTAAAGTAGAATGCTTAGAAAAATCACTAATAGACTTGAAATCTTCTCCTTCATTCGAATCACACTTCACATCATTATTTTCATATTGAGCTAAGTAGTCACTTATCAACAAATTCCTTATCACATCTAAGGAATATTTTTTATAATCATGCTCATATCTCCACAATTCACCATTCCCTTCAACCATATTACAATCTACTGAAATTCCAACATCTACCTTATGAGGTTCACCAATCATTGTTTTGGTTGAATTTTGTTGCAACTCTCCCTCAATTTTTTATTGAACTTAACTTTCAAAACAATTTGTCTTATTTGCTTTGAATTTTTCCTTCAATTTCTTTCTTGGTTGATTTTTACTTTTATCTTGAAGATCAAATCTAGCTCTCATTAGAAGAGACAAAGCTACGACTTCAAATTCTCCTTCCCCTTTCCACGATTTTAGGTTAGTTCTCCTTCCTTTCATGTTGAACCTCATAAGTATTCTCTCTACCTCAATGGATAACATTCCAGTCATATTTTCATGGCCTACCCAACAACAAATGACATGCATATATCGACATCACATCATAGAGAACTTCATCCTCATATGCACCAATTTTGAAATCAAAAGACAATACTTATCCAGAAGAACACTATGACTCTTCTTTAACCAAGAATCTTGTAGGGGTTTGTTTTTGGAACACAAACAAGTTGTAATTTGTCAACTATTTCTATACTCACCAAATTATCAAAAGATCCACCATTGATGAACACCTTGTTGCAAACACAAGATTATATTGTCATCAGTGTTAAACGTGTTGGTCTGGAAGTGGTCTGACTGATCCAGATATGGTTTGATATAGTGCTATGCTATATGTTGGTGAAAGGTAATATGTATCTATGTCACTTTGTGATCATGTAGATGTGTAAATAAGGATTTTGTCTTGTAGTTTGATGTTGTCAGACTCGATTGGCTTGGAAGAGATACTTAACAGTTCTTTGTGTTCAAAAGTTGTTTTATGGCATGCAACTAATATATGTGTAGTTGATACATGTTGATGTAGATAGCATGTGGGTATATGAAGTATGTGTACTAATGCATGTGGTAGAAAATGATTATGTTATATAAAGTTTCTAGTGCTCTGTTGGTGATCCTCATAATCTAGAGTTGTGCTTTAGAGAATTGTGACTATTTCGATGAACAATTTGTCTATTTGGCTTTTGCTCTGGGCTATGACAAAAGTGTATCTGATATTTATATATTTGAAGTATGCTAGTTGTGTGGTCATATACTTTAGATTTTAGATGTTCAAATGTTATACAAGTGAAGACATGTTGGTTTGTGTCTTGGATAATGTAATAATAATAAGATTGTAGAGAAGCCTTTCTGATCCAATTTGTGGCAGATCTATGTCTAATGGCTATGCAACGTTGGTAGATATAATATTTAATTATTTTTTTATCTTTTTAGTGTTGGAGTGATCTACTGTTGAAGTTATGTATGTATGTGTTCTGGTCAACTTTGTATTGTGAAATGATATGAAGGAATGTACTACATTCCTCAGATTGACTGATAATGTAAGTGTTGTGGATGGTTGTTTCAAGTTCCCTAATGTTTTATTATTCATTAGAAGGTTTTGTTATTGGTGTGAATTGGTGGTTGTGTCTGTTACATCAATCTAGAGTTAGTTGTTTCATCTCTTGTGGTTGACTCATATGTTTTTTTTGGTATATGTGATAATGTGCAGATGCATAAGTGTTATCTTAGATATGTGGAAGGTGTGCCAACATGGTTTGATCCCTCACACACTTTATTTTCCTTCCTGATTTTCTTTGGAGATTGTTTTGAGGCTGATGATTATACATGTGTACGTTATATATTTGTAGGTCGATTTAATAAGTGTTTGTGAGGCTACGAATGATATATATAGGACATAACTATTGTGATATGACTGCAGAGAAGTGTGAATATTGAGTGAAGAAAATGTGATACAATTCAGAGGTTCGTATGTGTAGGAGTACAAAAATGAAGACTATTTTATATGTGTGTTAATATCTGAACTGTAATCAACATTCCAGGAGATGCAATACTCTTGTAGTTCAATCTTTTTTTGTCATTATTTTTAAGTTTATGTATCTTGTCTTGAAGAAGTGATCTTCAATTGTGGAAGTCCTCATTGTATCTTACCCTAAGGTAGTGCCCCTTACTTGTGCAAGTCCTCCTAGGGGAAATGAGCTCCTTGGCCTATGGCCTAAATATTGCAAATAATTATACATATATTGTGAGTGTGATTCTCACTGTGGTTTTTCCTAGTTTGGGTTTTCCACATAAAAATCTTGGTGTTCATATTTGGTTGTCTTGTTATTTTTTTGTTTTCTTTCATGCATATGGTGGATGTAATATATGTTGTGGTGAAGGCTTAATATGATGAAACATTAAGTGTGTGTTGATTCAGTCCCCTCCTATCAGTATCTAGTAGTGTTCAACAATTTATATGAGAGAAAAGCAATTTTCCTGAAGAAACAATTTAACCACTAAGGTAGATCCAAGATTTTAACACTATGTTTGAAAAAGAGAACATGGATTCTAATGTTTGGGAGGTTGATGCTATTGTGGATATGGAAGGAGAACTAAGACTGGCTCTGGCAGACCTAGATGAATGCAAAGATAAACAAAAGAATGCAAAGGAAAATATTACATACATAAAAGGTTTACTTGATGAAGGCAAGAAGGTCATAGATGATTTTGAGACAAAGCTTGATGAGAAAACCAAAGAATGTACCAAAGTTAAAGAGGAAGTAGCTAATCTAAAGAAAGAATTAAAAGCTACAAAAGAATATATTGACAAAGGTCTAAATATTAAAGGAGTCAATGAAGTTCTTGATGCAATGTTGAGTGCCTAGAAATAAAATAAAGACAAAGGTGGACTTGGCTTTGAGAAAAGTGAAAGCTCTACAACTTCTAGTAAAAGGGATAAGGGTAAAGAAAAGGTGAAGGATGAATTAATTGACTACAATTAAGATAAGAAAGGTTTCATTCTGATGCAAAACTAAACAATGTTAGAAGTACCCCTCCTTCTCAAATCAAGCATTTAACCTTCAACATGAATTATTTTTTATGTAATAAGTTTGGACATAGAGCTAGTGAATGTAAAAGTCGAATCAGATCACAATCTTTTAGTGGATAGTGGTACAATTGCAATAAGTTTGGGAACAAGGTAAATGAATGCAAAAGTAGGATGTAATGGAATGAATATGGAAATACAAATTATAGTAGAAACGTTCATTCTTTCAATGGACAATGCTACGCATGCAACAAATTTGGGCACAAGGCTATTGAGTGCAAGTCTAACATACGAAGAAATGGAAGTATCAAAGGTACTGAAAATAATGGGATAAGTATAAATGGACCATAGCAAGGTCTGCCATGTTATAGTTGCAACAAATCAAGACACATTGCCAGACTCTACAAAGGAAAGAATGAGAGGACTAGTCTAATTAAGAAGAGTGACTTGAATGAGGAAAGACAAGATGAAGATGACTTGGGTGAAGAAGGTAGAAGAGAGTAATGTTGAGGATGGACATGCACCTTCTACTAGTGTTGATTCTTCTTTTGGAAACTAATCATATGAGCATTGTTTAAGGGGGAGAACTGAATGTAGATTTTATGTGAGCCCTTTAGATTTTGATGTTGAAGCTTCTTTTTGCATGACAGAGTTTAATAGCCATTTTTAGGAAGACAGTGGATGATTTTGTTGGTCTAGACTATGTTGGCTTGATGATGATTGTAATGTATTCATCACTTGTTGTCATTGATGAAACACTCTCACACACATATGATTACATTGACTACTGGTGTAACTTCAATTGGTTTACACTATCAACTGGTATGTTTAAGGATTATCTCTAACCGGTACTTTGTGTCAACCGGTATGTGCTTAAGAGATAACCTGTGGCTACACTAAGTCGACATCAAAATGAAGATGAAGATGAAGATGGAGATCAAGTGGAAGATTCCAGGACAACGGTTCACATGTTTTGTTCCAACCAGTGTTGACTGTTCTAACCGATATCTGATTTTGTGATGAGTTACCAACAACGTTTTCTTGGCAGTCATTTTTGTGATGAGTTACCAGCACCGTTTTCTTGGAGGTCATTTTTGTGATGAGTTATGATTACTTGTCTAGATACACTGCACCTAGGAAATTGTGTTTTGATTTCCTAAGGTCGACATAAGATTTGAATGTCTATTTAAAGACATCTTAGTGAATCATTTGAAACTGATATAGAAGAGGAGATTATGCGAATACTGATATGCATAAAGAGTGAAAGATTTTTTTGAAGAACGATAAGTGTTAAGATGAAGAGCAGTGTTGAATGTACTTAAAATGATATGATCAAGCAAGTATTGTGCTACTCAAAACAGATCAAACCATTCTTGTTGTTTTCTAATCATTACAATAGAATCAACTCCCCTAACCGGGTAAGCTCTAACAAGATTCATTGTACAAATCCTCTAACAAGGTGATCCATTAGTTTGGATTCTCAAATCCTCCAGCGAGGTTACTCCTAACAGGGTAATAATTTTAACAGGGTATAAGCTTCTAATCAAGCTTGGGATCTCTAACAATATTTTCTCATAGTAGAGAACTTTGTAAGACCTTAACTGGTTAGTTATCTATTATTGTAGATAGTTAACTTGTGAGTTCCATCTCACCATGGTTTTTACCTATTTGGGTTTTCCACGTATAAAAACTTGTGTTATGGTGGATGCTTTACTTTATGTGGATGTTATATCATTTTGGATAGCATGTATTTTGTTTAAATGCTTGGTTAAGTTCATCTACTGGTTAGTGTTTGAAGTAGTGTTTTATTTGGTGTCATTGATTCAGCCCCCCTCTCAGTGCTTTTCAAGTCCATCAATTGGTATCAGAGCCTAACTTCTTGGAAGTCTAACCGCTTAGAAGGGAGTCTTGAAACTACCATGGGAGACAGGAGCTACTTAGAGATGGCTAGAGAGATAGAAGCTAGCAGAAATGAAGTTGAATCCCTTAGGGGCAAACTAAAAGCTTCTCAAGTCAAAAGGAGAGAGCTATCTAAAAAACTATTAAAAATATCTGATAATAGTTCTTCAGATGAAGCCAATATTGAAGCTTTAGCAGATGAAGTTGAGAAGGTGAACGGTGATAAACTGAATCTAAGGAGAGAGCTAGAAGGTCTCACTATCCACATGAGTCAGAAACTGGAAGCCAAAAGAGCTGCTGAAGATCTTATTAAGGTAAGAGATCAAGAGATTATAAGGATTAAATGGGAAAAAGACACTATGCATGAGGACTTGATTACTGAAACAGAAGAAAAGGAGAGCCTAAAGCTATACCTTGAGTTGGCATTGTCTCTGAAAGGGAACCTGTCTAAGCATAATGAAGATCTTGTCAAAAAGCTTATTGACGCCAATAAGAAATTGGAGAAGTTCATCAAAATTTCTACCATACTGGAAGACAAATTCAATCACAAAGAATGAAGGGTGATATCTCTGGACTTGGTTTTCATACAACTAAAAAAGGTGAATCCTCCGATACAAAGAACAAAAATGCTCCTAAAGTCAATAAGACTACCGGTAAGAAGGTTTTTAAACCTGTCTTCTTTTTTTTTCATAAGCCTGGTCATACTGCAAATGTCTGTAGAGACAAACCTAATAAAAATGCAAATTACAATACTAATGCTAGGTATGTGTCTAGAAAGTTTGAAGGTCATTGCTACACATGTGGAATGTATGGGCATAGACATATTGAGTACAGATATGGAATGAACAATCATGTACCACACATGCATCCTAAACCTAATGGTGACTGGATAAGGAACTTTGAGGACCGAGTAAACTGGAATTAGCAAAGATCCTATGACAACCGGTTTAGTCCATTCGAGATGGAAAAGGTAACAAATGTTGTTTGCACCTTTTGTAATAACTTTGGTCATGTGGCTATGAACTACAGAAGAACAAGAAGAGGAAATGAAGGACCCTAGAGATCATCTAGTATGGTTTGTTACCACTGCAACAAAATGGGGCACTTAGCAAAATTTTGTAGAATAAGAAATAGCAAACCGATCAACTCTTTCAAGGATCAGAAAGGCAAGCAGAAAGTTGATGTTGAGGAAACCAGAGAAGATATGAATCAGATTTGGAAAAAGAAAGGTGATGACTCACCTGGAGAAGAAATTTTTCCTTCACCCAATGAAGAGAAACCAACACTGGTGACTTAAGCCAGTTTAACATGGCTAAGGGGAGCTTAACGGTAAAATATCTCCAGACCCCTTTTAAAATGAGCGCGAAAGTTTTTTTTGAATCTTGAATTTTGGTGACTTTTTTGTTGACGTGTTATCAACCAGTATTTCACTTAAGAAGTGAAATTAGGGTTTGTAACCTAAAGTGTGAGCATTTATTACAGTTGATAAAAAGGGATAAAAGTAAGTTTTACTCTATCTTTTTTACCCTAACTCTTTCAAAAAAAGAAATTTGAAGCGATTGCAAAGCAAAAAAAGATTGTCTTGTTGCCAATTGGCAAATCGTTTTGTGTTTAGAGAAATCAAGTTGAATCGAAAGTTGTAGAGAGGCGAATAGGTGTGCATTTGGACATTTCAACTGGGAAACGGAGCAACGTGCAAGATACAAGGTATTTCTTTGAGTATACCACTTCGAAACTTGTTTATCTAGAATGGCATCTACTTCTAAGTCTGTATAGAGGTTGATGATCACTGTTGAGCCTGAGGAAGCTCTAAAGGGAGATCTAATTATGTCTCATAATGCATTATCGCAAGTCCCGAGCAGTGTTGTGGTCAAAGGTGACTTGCCTAGCTATATAGATTGCAAGATAGAATATTTAGGAACATTACACATTTACACACAGCTGAAATCACTCTATGATAAGAGCGAAAAGATTGAAACAAAATATGCTAGGGTTTTTGAAAAAGGTTTTCATAATGTTGCCTACTTTCTTGAAGATTTTGAGGAAGAACACATTAGAATAATTTTGAGTCAAGTGCACGGAGAGAATATGTATTTGGAGAGGACCCACACAACAACCAAGGAAGCTATTAAGGCTGTAATAGGTTATTTCTCAACCGGTGAAATTCCTGTGTTAAGAATAATTTCAAAGGATACTGTCTTCAAGTTAACCGATTCTACACCCAATAAGTGTGCTTTTTCTATCAACAATATTAGAGACCCTACAGTGAAACTAGCAACAATGGTGATAGGCTACCAGATATTTTACTCCAATAGACTTAACAGTGTTCCATCTGCAACAATTCATACAACACATAGAATGGTTGTTGATAATGCAAATTATGATATTTGTGAAGCCGTCAGAGTGCAATTATTTCAAAATTTGCAATCCCTTAAGAAGGACAACACTTAAAAGTTCAAATATGGTCAGCTATTAGCGGGGTTATTTTTCTATTTTCAGAACTTCCTATCAGGTATAGGAGACATTGAATGGTTAAAAGACCTACCGGTCAATGCACATATCAAGAACAACATCAAGGCTATGCAAAATACTTTTTCAACTAACTTGAACAAGTATTTTAATGAATTTCAGAAAAAGATGAGCATGAGAATGAGGTTACTTGAAGATGTGGTAAAATACTTTGCAAAAGACACAGTCTTCACTGTTACCACTGAATTTTGCTTGATGCAAGAAATTGAGCCTAGAGAGGAAGAGATGGAAGATATGAGCTATGAGGTTAATCATGATTTACTGGTCGGCTATGCTAATACCCTATTAGCATCGCCTAAAGATAAACAATAGGCAAAATTGGACATTGTGGTAGTCCAAGTTGCACCAACAGAAACCGGTACTGCACCTGTAGCTAATGTGAAAGGAAAGAAAAAGAAGTTTGATGAAAGGTCTCCTGTGAAAAAGACCACAAGGGTGACTCGGAGTGTCCTAACCAAAAAGGAACTGACAACTAAAGTATATGTAAAGAAGGAGAGTGCACCAAAGAAGAGAAATCGGAAATTGATTTTGCAACCAGAGTCTGAGGGTACAGATTTCGAAGAAGAACCAAAGAAGGAAAAAGCAACCAACAGAACACCCAAGAAGGTAAAGGTAGTGCCAAAGGCAACTACACCTATAGATATTGCTACCTACAAACCTGACGCAGTTTTTGAGAGAACAATGAAGACATTAGGAAGAAATAGGTTTGACAATGTCAAAGAATATTTTGATTCTTTCACTGAAGATGAGCAGAAGCAAGTAATTCAACAAGTAATAACTTATTTGGGTCATTATAATAGATTTCTGCATGACTTGGAAAAAGATATTTCAATCTCTTTGTATAATACTCTTTTAGATAAATGGGAGGAAGCAATTTAATTGGAAAAGAAGATTATTGATGAAATATTTGTACAATATTTTTCCAATTTATCCTCAGATGGAATTAGTGCTTTAGTTGAGCAATACAAAGTATATTTTGATTTTAAAATGAGAAGATTGAAGCTTCTTAATGCAAAAAGGGTAGTTGTTGAGACTAAGACACATCAACTAGCCTATGTAATCAAAAAGAGGGAAGAAGTTGTCCACTCTAGCAATAAGGATAATACTACAGATGATGTTCCTTGACCGGAAATGGATGAAGAGGAGATTGTTCAAGCTGACATAGTCTATCCAATCAAGAAGAAGGATGATTCTATTATTCTTGTTGATGAAGATTTTCAGAACACAGTAGACCTATCTGGAGACATCACTGCACCAAATATGGATCCTCCTACAATCACTAAAGTACAGGTTTCATTAGTTGATCAATCGGGTATTCAACTAAAAGTGGACAATGAACCAGCAACAGAAGAACTGGAGAAACCCCAATCTCCACCAGTCATTGAAAATACTCAAAAGGAGTCTACTGAGAAAGTTGTCACTCAGTTACCTGAAGAGACAATAGAGCAGAACACAGAAAGAGCTATCATTAAGAGTGTACCCCCTGAACCGGTGAAGCAGAAGCTACTTGAAGATGATGATGATGATTCTTTAAGTATTTCAGGACCTATCGATATGAACACTTTGAGCGCATCTGAAATTATAAAGATTGCTAATGTTATGCAATCTCGAGCACACAAGAAGAGACTGAAAGAGCAAAGGATTGAAGTAGAGACAATCCAGAATGTAGTAGAAGTTTTATCTGGTTTACTACCAGAAGCAACTGTTGCACATCTTCCTACACCCATCAACAAACTTGGTCAGTTAGTTATAGATGCATCTAATCAAATCAAGTCGCTTGAAGATGTTGCTCAAATGTCTGCTGAGAAGATTCACAAGAAGAAATATGGAGATAAACTGGCAAAGAACATTGAAAGTGGCAAAATGACTTTATCTCATAATGGAAGTGTGTTAAAGAAAGCTATTGAATCTGGGGGAAAGTATCTTGCCTCTACCTCCAATGTTTCTTTCTTCTAATCTGACATTTCTAAGAGTCAACTTGAAACCGGGTAAGAAATGGAAAGGTTATGCAAGGCATATGTCCCACTCCAGGACTCCATTCATGCCTTTAACCTATCTGTAGATTATTTGCATGACAGATTGAACAAGAATGACAATGAGAAGGCTAAGAGACTCTGATCTCTAAAAGAGCTCAAGAGTCAGCTCACCTCACATGTTGACATTCTTCAGAGAGCCTACTCCAATGTAGAAGCTATTCTTGCTACTCCTGAAACCTACACGCTAGACTCAATGGAAGAATTCCATTCCCAGTTGATGTCTACATCTGAGTATATTTCTAACATACTAGAATCATGGGAAAATGCTTTATCACAGATGAAGCAGAACTTCAATGATATTTTTATGAGATTAGCCAATGCATGATATTTTTTTAAGTTGTAATATATGCTCAAGACTTTGATACAGATTTTCTATATATATGTATATATTTTACTTTGTCATTTTGGCATTGTTGTCAAAGGGGGAGTAATAATATGTATGTGTGTTTTTGAAAATTTTGTATTTATGCATGCATTAAGGGGGAGTACGAGTACATGTGTAAATATGTTGTTTATGCACACTTAGCGGTATTGTATTACTCAAAAAATTTCTAAGTGTTGCCATCAATGCCAAAGGGGGAGATTGTTGGCTTGATGATGATTATAATGTATTCATCACCTATTGCCATTGATGAAACACTCTCACACACATATGATTACATTGACTACCAGTGTAACTTAAATTGGTTTACACTGTCAACCAGTATGTTTAAGGATTATCTCTAATCGGTACTTTGTGTCAACCGGTATGTGCTTAAGAGATAACCTATGGCTACACTAAGTCCGCATCAAAATGAAGATGAAGATGAAGATGGAGATCAAGCAGAAGGTTCCAGGATAATGGTTCACATGTTTTGTTCCAACCGGTATTGACTATTCTAACCGGTATCTAATTTTGTGATGAGTTACCAGGACCATTTTCTTGGCAGTCATTTTTGTGATGAGTTACCGACACCATTTTCTTGGCAGTCATTTTTGTGATGAATTATGATTACTTGTCTAGATACATTGCACCTAGGAAATTGTGTTTTGATTTCCTAAGGCCAACATAAGATTTGAATGTCTATTTAAAGACATCTTAGTGAATCATTTGAAACTAATATAGAAGAGGAGATTATGTGAATACTGATATGCATAAAGAGTCAACGCTTTTGTTGAAGAGAGATAAGTGTTAAGAAGAAGAGCAGTGTTGAATGTACTTAGAATGATTTGATCAAGCAAGTATTGTGCTACTCATAATAGATCAAACCATTCTTGTTGTTTTCTAACCGTTACAACAAAATCAAATCCCCTAACCGGGTAAGCTCTAACAAGCTTCATTGTACAAATCCTCTTACAAGGTGATCCATTAGTTTGGATTCTCAAATCCTCTGTCGAGGTTACTCCTAATAGGGTAGTACTTTTAATAGGGTATAAGCTTCTAATCAAGCTTGGGATCTCTAACAATATTTTCTCCTAGTAGAGCACTTTGTAAGACCTTAACCGATTAGTTATCTATTACTGCAGATAGTTAACTTGTGAGTTCCATCTCACTGTGGTTTTTGCCTATTTGGGTTTTCCATGTATAAACACTTGTGTTATGGTGGATGCTTTACTTTATGTGGATGTTGTTATATCATTTTGGATAGCATGTATTTTGTTTAAATGCTTGGTTAAGTTCATCTACCGGTTAGTGTTTGAAGCAGTGTTTTATTTGGTGTCACTGATTCACCACCCTCCCTCTCAGTGATTTTCAAGTCCATTAGAGTATTGTTTGTAGTTGGCAACAAAATAGAGTATCAAATTTTGTGTTATAACGATAAAATACATTTAAGACAACAAAACCCTAAGTGGGTAGGAACAAAGAATATATATTGGCTTTTTGAGTTTATTATGGTCACTTGCGAATTTGAGGAGCTCTTGGATGCAAATTTCAATGAAACTAAGAAAAATTGTTTTTATAGAGGTATTTCTTGTAACTTGGTTTTTCAATAGAAAATTCTAGAATTGTGAGCATTATGGATGAACCCTGACTTATTTTTAAGAAGTTTCCATTTAAACCCACAGAGGAAGACCCTATTGGTGCTTTCCCTCTTGTTCTCACTAAAATAATTTATAAGGATAATATTCACAATTGCATTCATGTTTCTTTGGAAAAATATGATCATAGCAATATAAGTAATTTCAACAGAATCCATTTGGTTGATAGTATGTAGAAGCTTAAGCCAAAATATGCTATCCTAGGGTTTTTAGAAGCTAGATGCTTGGAAAATTTTCTCAGTGTTTCACAAAGAAGATGTGGTAAGGGTTGCATTGAGAAAAAATCATGAGGATTCCATAAGGCTAAATGAACCATATCTAATTACCAAAGATGCCCTAAGTAATGTAACTGGTTCATGGTCCACCAGAGAGGTTTTGGTTATGAAATCAGTAAAAAATGAAGTTGTCACAAGGTAACTAGGGTTGTATCTAATAAAAGAGTACTTCAAATTGAAAACATTATTGATCTCAGTGTAAGACACGCAATGGTGGGTATTCCATACAAGGTTTACTTCAGAAATAGAGAGGGATATTAATCCTCTATGACCATATATGTCACTCATCAAATGATAAAGGAAGAAAAGAGATTTTCATTTGTGTGAACTCTTGAGACTTTAATTTAAGGATAATATTCAATGGACAAAGGAAGAAATGTACCCCTTTCGGTATGGATCTCTTATTGTTTTCCTAATATTTTATTTCTTGAATGCATTTCCTAGTAAAAGTAATATTGTATGGAGAAAAAATATATCTATTGGTGCTCAGATCAAAAACTACTTAGATAATGTGAAGGATAGTAAGACAATCTGCTATATTTTTTTCATGGATCTGTGAAAGGAGATGATCATTAAAAACAAGGTTCCACCGAGGATTGTAGAAATTTATAAAAAATGAGATTACCTTCATGGTCGATAAGGACAATTGCTTCATAGAAGAAGTAGAACCTTAGATTTCATGGGTTACCAAACTTTCCTATGTAATCATTAGACATGAATGCAAGTAAATTCTAGAAGTTCTTCTCAAATTTCCTAAGGATCGATGTAAAGAAGGGTTTGGGACTTTTGATTAAATTATAGGTAATTGTGTACATATTGGAGGGACGAGACTACAAAAAAAGGTGGGCATGTCCTCAAAAGAGAATAATTTAAGTATTAAGAGAACTAAACATTATCTACTACATCTCTAGATGCTTCTTCTTCTCACATGCAACCTACTTCCAAGTTGATGAAATCTGAATAGGTGCATTCTATCAAGGAGAAAGTGATAGAAACTATAATTGTAGAAAGTGAAGAAGATGAACCAAAGAAAGATGATGAAGAAAAGAAAGTTGTGGAAGAGGAAAAGGTCTTCCCCTATATATTCTAGGGGAGATCCTCTTGAGGTACATAAAGTATTAGATATGATTGAGCATCGTGATGGACTAAGAACTATAGGTGGTTTTTACCTTGTGGTACCAACATATGATCAGGAGATTATTAAACATGAATTTTTTGCCTATCTGATCTAGAACAAATTGTTTCCTAATGATGTTGTAGATTTGCTTCTAGAAGTCTTAGTGGAAAAGCTAGCTGAATATATTGCTTCAAAAGATATTGATGGTAAAGCTATTGAGAAGAGTGAAGATATGGAACTCACTTCAAAAGATAAGATACTGAAGAATTTGTATATTAAGATGATTGGGAAATGTGCAAAGGCACATCACAAATCAAAAGCTTACATGAAGAATCTCAAAATGTGCATTGAAGATGTTGTTTGGTTGTATCATTATTGTTTAAGATGGCTTGATGCCACCAAGAAATTCAAGGAAAAAATTGACTCAATTGAGTCATAGATCACTAATTTAGCCAATCCGTTTGATGTATACAAGGACAACGATTGTGTTGTTAGAACCAAGATATGTCATCTCCATTCACAACTATACCTTGTGCATATAAGAAATAGTTGTGTTCTCTCAAGGATGCAATTTAGTTACACATGTCTTCTCTTATCATGTTTTTGGAGACTGCTGAAAAGGTGGAGAAAAATGTTAGACAATTCAAATAACCGGAAGACAACTAAGAGGGGGGGGGGGGGGGGTGAATCAGTTGTCACTAGATTATCGGAACCTTAAGAAATTAAAGTTACTTTAATACCGAAGCCCAAAAGATCAATACTGTAATGCACAAACCAAATACCAAAATAGCAGATAAACCAATTAAGCATAAACAAGAATAAGAGAATAAATACCATCCACATGACACCAAGATTTGTACATGGAAAACCTGGTAAAGGGAAAAACCACGGTGGTAGGCCTATCCACAATCAAATAATACTTCTATAGTAAGTATGTGAATTACAATTGAGGGGCCTGCACTTGCAGGAAGGCCAACAACCTAGAGCACACCTCTCATCACAAAAGGAGTTTCAGTGACTACATAGAAATCCAGAGTACAATCCGGAGGAAAGAATGAACTGCAAAGATAGAATCTCCTATTCGTGAATACAGTTCCGATTAAGCTCAATTCCAAAGGACTAAATCCTCTTACATAAACCTAACTCGATCACCAATGATTGACCAAATCCTCTGCCTAAATGATTATTACATTATTTGCTCCTATTACATATCCATATCCCTTTCCTATATCTTTTTTCTTTTTATCTACAATGAGATCTTACATCATATTTACAAACCCTCAACCACAAACAATAAGGTTGGCCACCAAACAATAAAACAATTACACAATTACAAAACATGTCAGCCAGAGACCAAACAAATAATATCCAACCCATAAGACATCTTGAAAACACATCAAGAGGCCCAATCCACATGTTACATTAAGTTGGTCCATAACCTAGATAATACCGAGACCCAATATAGGTCCACACACACCAAATCAATGATCCCAATCAACTAAGTCTCGAACATGATCACCATTAGCATCTTGAGTCTCCACTAGAAGCTACACCAATACCACTTAAGCATAACATCAAAGATCTTCATCAAAGCTCTACCGGTGAAACCCTCACCACAACAACAAACCAAGGTTGCCAGAATACAAGATAGCATCCAATCACCAAATCCAAAACCAACTGACTGACCATAAATTTGAGTAGCATGAATAAGTTAATTCCATAACCCAAACATACCAGATCATGATGATCCTATCCAACCAGAAACCAAACATCCTACCGAGACCAAAAGGATACCGATAAAGCAACCGAAATAACTAGTCTTGACATAAGTGAAAAAACATCAATGCAACACATAATCAATTCCTCCAAATGGAAAACAATCTCCCCATTTGGCATTGATGGCAACACTAGATGTGAAAAACATCCAAGTGCCAAGAAATGCCAAACAATTCTCCCCCAATGGAAGACAACCAACAATCTCCCACATAAAGATATAGCAATGAAGTTTTGAAACAAAGAACAAACTCCCCCTGTGAATGATATCTCTACAAAGCTCTATTTTTCACCTATATCTCTCCCCCTTTGACATCAATGCCAGAAATTTGACAAAAATATCAAAGAAAAAACAAAAACCACCAAATCACAAGGCTAACTACTCCCCTTGAGCAGTAGCATCCCCAAATCAATCCTGGAATGAATAATATCTCTGATAATGCATACCAAATGGGTGCCAAATAACATCAATCAGTTCTCTGTCGGAGGGGTAGAAACCCCTAATCTGTCTCTCAGGTACTCAAATGATTCCTTAGGAAAAGGTTTAGTGAAAATATCTGCAATCTGCTTTTTAGTGTTAACATAAACCAATCTAACTTGATTTTCTTCGACCTTATCCTTGAGAATCTTATACTTGATAGATATGTTCTTTTTCGTAGAGTAAAATATCAGATTCTTTGATGTGTCTATAGCGACAGAGTTCTCATAGTGAATAACTATCGGTCCAATGCAATGCACTTTGATATCCTTCAACATTTACTTCATCCATAGAACTTGTGTACAGTTAGTAGTAGCAACAACATATTCAACTTCAGTAGTAGATAAAGAAGTACATGATTGTTTCTTGTTGATCCATGAAACCAACTTCTTTCCAAGAAAGAAAGCTCCACCAGAAGTACTTTTCTGGTCAGCCCAATCTACATCTGTATATGCACATAGAGTAAAGTCATCATCCTTAGAGTACCACAAACCATATTCAGATGTATCTTGTAAGTATCTAAAAATTCTTTTCACTGCACTCTCATGATTTTATCTAGGATCTCTTTGATATCTAGATGCAATACAAACAACATTCATTATGTCAGGCATAGTCTGAGTCAAATATATCAAACCTCCAATCATAGATTTGTATCTTATAGGATTTACTAGTGTATATTTTGTTGGCCATTTGGTAGAGTTGATTTTGTGTTGCATTGATGTTTTGTCATTGATGTCAACACTAGCTATTTGGATGCTTTATCGACACCCTTCTAGTCCTGGTAGGATGAGTGGTTTCTGGTTAACTTAGATCCGTTATGATCTGATAGGCTCCAGTATAATCTAGTGATGGAATTGGCTTGTTCATTATACTTATACTCATATTTGGTCAGTTGGTTTTGGTCTGGTGATTGGATGCTATCCTACTTGCTTAGAAGATTAGTTTCTGGTTCCAGCAAGGGTTTCACCGACATAGATTTTGATGGAGATAGTTGATGAATTGCATAAGTGGCATTGGTGTAGCTTCTAATGGCGTTTCAGGATGATGTTGGTGATCATGTTTGGGACTTGGCATTTGGAGATCATTGTTGAAGCGTGTGGACCTATACTTGGTCTCGGTTGATCTAGGTTATGCATTGGCTTTAATGTAAAATGTGGATAAGACCTATTGATGTATTTTTGGGATGTCTTATGTGTTGATATTATTTGTTTGGTCTAAGGCCAACATGGTTTGTAATTATGTAATCAGTTTATTGTCTGGTGGCCGACTTGATTGTTTATGGTCGAGGGTTTGTATAAATAGATGTAAGATCTCATTGTAGATCATCATGGTTAATGTAAGAGGTCATGGTCAAGGAATGTAATGTGCGAATAATGTAAAATCATTCAGGCAGAGGAGTTGGTTGATCATTGGAGATCGAATTGGTTTTATGTAAGAGGATTTAGTCCTTCGGTATTGAGCTTAACCGAAACTGTACTCTGGCATAGGAGATGCTATCTTTTGTAGTTCAACACTTCTCTGAATTGTAGTCTGGATTTATATGTAGTCAGTGAGGCTCCTTTTGTGATGAGTAGTGTGCTCTAAGCTATTGGAATTCCTGCAAGTGAAGGCCCCTTCATTGAAATTCACATACTTACTGCATATTTATTAACTAACTATGGGTAGGCTTCCCCCTGTGGTTTTTCCCTTTACTGGGTATTCCACGTACAAATCTTGGTGTTGTGTGGATGGATTTTATTCCGTGATTATTGTTTATGCTTAATTGGATTAAGTACTATTCTGGTATTATTGTTTTGGGTTCCAATATTAAAATTTTAATTATTGAATGTTCTTGTAATCCGTGACAACTGATTCACCCCCCCCTCTCAGTTGTCTTTTGGTTATCTGAACTATCTAACAGATTCATCTTTTCTTATCAATTTATCACTTGTAACCATAGGAGTACTTACCAGTTTAGAATCTGCCATACCAAATTTTTGTTGGCATTTGCATGGAGATTGCATTAATGATATGTTATGTTGTCATTGATGTCAATTGAACCGGTAATGGTATTTATGATATTACTGATATTGTTATTGTTAATATTATCTGGTAACTGGTAGGAAGAGATTTGTGGAAGATGTTGTAAACCAGTAAACTAGTGTATAAGGTTAAACCCTTTCTATGTTATGTAACCGGTAAACCCTACCAGTTGTTTTTGTTAAAACCTAACCGATTAAGTTTGTTGAAATGGTTATGTTGGTTTATCAATGATTGAGCGGTAATGGATCATTTGTTTGTTTGATTTTCTTGGGAATGAGAAAAGTGGATTGTATCTAATGCAAAGTGTGTGATGAGTTACAAGTCCGATGAAGCAGTGATCATGGAGCGGTTGGAATTTTTTTGAAGAATGTGTATAGATTGTTATGTAAATCCAACGGTCACACTTGTATCGACTTGTTTGTAATCTCTATGAGAGAATTAGGTTTTTGTTGTGTTACCAACCTAATTGATTTATATTTAAGGTTGATGAAGTTGTTATGTAAAAGGTGTTGGAAGAAATTAGTTGAGTGTATGGTTGCCTAACTAGAGAATGAATCTGCAGTTTGAGTAAAGGCAGATTGAAGCTTAAAAGGATCTGATCAAGCAAATGTAGTGCTATTCAGATAGATCAAGAAAAACCTATTTTCTTCTAACAATTACAATAGAATTGAAATCCCCTAATCGGGTAAGCTCTAACAAGCTTGGTTACTTCTTAAATCCTCTAACAAGGTGGTCCATTAGCTTGGATTCTCAAATCCTATACCAAAGTTACTCCTAATAGGGTATTTTCTTTTTATCAAGGCATTTGTAAAATCCCTTAACCTAGTGATTCCTAACATGATCAATTCTTAACAGGACTTATTGTAAAAGCTTTAACAGGCTTGTCTCCTAACAGGGCAAACTTCAAAAGAGTTCAGATAGCTATTTTGTGAGTCTTATCTCACCATGGTTTTTACCTATTTGGGTTTTCCATGTATAAACATTTGTGTCATGTGGTGAATGTTTTTATGGTTATGATCTTATTTGTTGATTTGATTAACTTTTGATAAGGCATGATAACTGGAATCATGGAGAGATGAAGTGTGTTGATGTTTACAAGTTGAATGACGTTAACTATCAATTTGGTATAATAGTTAACCAATTGATGTTGAGTATTCTTATGAGTATCGATCTTGACAGTGATAAGTTTACTTTGTGTGATTGAGTTTGAGTTTGAGAAGCTTGTATAAGTTTTTCAGTTTACTGATTCACCTCCCCCCCCTCTCAGTAATCTATCAGATACTTATTCTTTCATCATACCATCAATTGGTATTAGAGCGTCTCAGGTCCTCTTAAATCTAAAAGCCTAACAACTTGAGGAAAAGATATTGTAGATCATTATGAAGAAGGAAGGTCTGAACTTCAACAAAGGTAACTATAGGATATGGAGCAACATAATGAAGATTTACATCAAGAGTTTGAGAATTCAGTATTGGGATAATGTAGAAACTTAGTATGTTGCACCTTTTGGAACTCTGACTAATGATCGAAAGAAAGACCAGCAAGAAAATCATTAAGCACTAGAGGCTATTATCAATTCCCTGTCTGATGTTGAATATGTAGATGTTCATGGTCTTGAAACTACATATGAAGTATGGAAAAAACTTGAAGAGATTTATAGCGGTGATGAACATGTTAAGATTTCTAAAGAAGAGAGCCTAAGAGGAAAGTTTGATGACATGAGAATGTCTAAAGGTGAGAATATCCAACAGTATGGTCAAATGATAAAAGAGATAGTTGGTGAAATAAAGAGTGTGGGAGGGAAAGTGGAAGATGCCACAGTGATCAGTAAGGTACTAAGAACCCTACTATCGATCTATGCTATCCGAGTTGCAGCTATTCAGGAGCTGAAGTCCATTGAAAAAACTAAGGTAACTCATGACTCTATCATTTGCAAACTTATTGCTTTTAAATTAAACGACTATGATGGTAGTGTACAGAAATTAGAATCTGTATTCAAACCTTCTTTCTCTAACCCATCTGTGAGAAAAAGTAGAGATACTTGCCATAGCTATGAATCTAGATCCAACAAAGACGCTGATGATGAAGAGAACCTAGTGGAGCTTGAAGCATTGTTGGCAAAATGACTCCCTAGAGGCACTAGGAAATACAGAAGTAAACTACCTTTAAAATGTTTTGCATGCAACAAGATTGGTCATCTAGCAGCTAATTGTCCTAATGGTGAAAATGAACACAAGAGAGACAAATTCAAGAAGTATAAGGGTAAAGGCAAGAGAGATTGTCTTATAGCGGTTGACAGTGGTATCACTGATGAAGAATATGATGATGATGCTAGTGAAAATACTATGTTTGTAGCAATTAAGGAAGAGATATCAGACCAGAAGGCATTAGTATCCAGGATGGATAACTTTGATGATTGGATCATTTATAGTGGTCGTTCACATCATATGACTGGTGATCGGAGCAAATTTATTTCCTTGAAGGAATTTGATGGAAGTGTTGTCAGATTTGGCGATGACTCACCATGTAAGGTTAAAGGTAAGGGAGTTATTTCTCTTAATAGGAAGAGAAATGCTGATGATGTCTATTGGGTTGAAGGTCTAAAGCACAATCTTCTGAGTGTGGCACAACTTAATGACAAAGGATACCCACTGGAGTTTAGAAATGGTATGTGCAAAATATTTGACAACAAAGGTGAATTGATTGCAACCAGGAAACAAACCAGAGGTAATCTGTTTCATCTTAATCCTAAAGTTAGCAACTATTTGATTGCAAAGATAGACGATAGTTGGCTTTTGCATAGGAGATTTTATCATATAAACTGATAACATTGTTAAAGTGAGAAAGTCCAAGATAGTAAGAGGTTTGCCTCAACTAAACAAATTGGTTAATGCTCTTTGTAAAGAATGTTAGTTAGGAAAGATGACTTCTTTAACTTTCAAGAGTAAGTCCTTCTCAACAAAGAACTTGTTAGATTTGGTTCATATAGATCTATGTGGACCAATAAGAACAAGAAGCATTCAAGGTGACAGATATTTCATGATCTTCACTGATGATTATTCAAGGATGATGTGGGTCACATTCTTGAAGGATAATAATGAAGCTTTTGGTAAGTTCAAGGCATTTAGGGCCTTAGCTGAGAAAGAGAGTGGCAAAAAGATAAAATGTCTAAGAATAGATCAAGGTGGTGAATTTACTTCTGTGGAATTCACTAAAAACTGTGATGAGAATGATATCAAATGACATCTTTCTGCACCAAGGACACCATAGCAGAATGGTATCGCAGAGAGGAACTATCGGTTAGTGGTTGAAGCTACTAGGACAATGTTGATACAAGGAGGTGTAGCAAAAACATTTTGGAAAGAAGTTGTAAGTACAACTATCTACACAATGAACCGAGTTCTGGTGAAAAGAGGTAAGGACAAGACCCCTTATGAATATTGGTATGGAAGATCACCCGATGTTAGCTTTTTTAAGATATTTGGTAGCAAATGTTTTATTAAGAGAGGTGATTACATTAGCAAGTTTGAAGCTAAGAGTGAAGGTATATTTCTTGGCTATTCCACCAAGAGTAAGGCCTATAAATGCTTCAACAATCGGACAAAGAGAATTGTTGAGAGTGTTGATGTTCGAGTAGATGAATGTCCCGAAGTCTCAGAAGGAACCAGTTCAGAGAAAAAGGATGAAGATCCTTGCATTTTGCTTTTGGAACTTGAAATTGTTAAATCAGAAACCGGTAAAGTGAATTCTGATGCACTTGTTCAACCAGAACAAATAAATATAGAAGAAGATGATAATGAAGAAGTTGAACCTCAAGATAATAATCATGCTATTCCTAGATATGTGAGACTAAACCACAGTCCTGAATAGATTATTGGGGATAAGGATGTTGGAGTATTAACTAGAAGGAGAATAAGAAAGAACTCTTGCATGATTTCCACCATTGAACCAAGAAGTGCTAAGGAGGAATTTGGTGATGATTATTGGGTTAAAGCTATGGAGGAGGAATTGGATCAAATTGAGAAGAACAACACTTTGACCCTGGTACCCAAACTGGTAAATAAGAATGTTATAGGTACAAAATGGTTATACATAAACAAATTAAATGAAGATGGTGTTGTAGTTTGCAATAAGGCAAGATTAGTTTGTAAGGGTTATGCGCAAGAAGAAGGAGAAGATTATGGTGAAACTTTTGTACTAGTAGCAAGACTGAAAGGTGTCAAAACTTTACTTGCATTTGCAGCCCATAAAAGTTCAAGGTATACTAGAGGGATGTTAAGTCTGCATTTTTGAATGGGATATTGGAAGAAGAGGTATACATAGAGCAACGAGATGGTTATGCTTTGACAGATGAGAAAGACATGGTATGCAGATTGCATAAATATTTGTATGGATTAAAGTAGGCACCCAGAGCATGGTATGAAAGGCTTCATACACATCTGATGAAGATAGGCTTTGCAAGAACCCGTGATGATAGTAATATTTATCTCAAGTCTGAAGAAGATGAAATACTGGTCAATGAAGTATTTGTTGATGATATTATTTTTGGAGGTAATGATGTCATGAGAAATAGTTTTGCAGATGAAATGAAAAATGAGTTTGAAATGTCTTTACTAGGGGAAATAAAAAAATTCATAAGCTTGCAGATACATCAAATGAAAAATGGTATTTTCATTACTCAATCTAAGTATGTGAAAGAGGTTTTGAAGACTTTTGGCATGAGTGACTATAAACTAGTTGAAACTCCAACAGTTACAGGTTGTAAGTTGTCCAAGGAAGATGAATCTAAGTATGCTGATAAAAAGGAATACAGGTCAATGATTGGCAAATTACACTATGTTGTTCACAACAGACCAGATATAGCCCATGCGGTTGGTATAGTTGCAAGATTCCAAAAGAATCCAAAGGAAGCACATCTGATAGCAACCATGAGAATTTTTAGATATCTAAAAGGTACTATTGACTATGGATTATGGTATCCATATGGAGGAAACTTTGATTTGAAAGTGTAGATAGATGTTGATTGGGCAGAAAATATTGATGGCCAGAAAAGTACTACCAGTGGAGCATTGTTTCTTGGAGGAAAACTTGTTTCATGGAGTAGTAAAAAGCAGAGTTGTACTTCACAATCTACTGCTGAATCTGAGTATGTTGCAGCTTATATGAATTGTACACAGGCTATTTGGATGAGGCACATCTTGGAAGGTTTCAAGATGAAAATCTCAAAACCTATAAAGATTTTATGTTATAATACAAGTGCCATAAATATTTCTAAGAATCTTGTTTTGCATGCACGAACCAAGTACATTGAATTGAAGTATCACTTTTTGAGGGAAAAAGTTCAAAGTAAAGATGTTATCTTAGAGCATGTTTCTACCAAGGAGAAGCTTGCAGATATCTTTACCAAACCTCTGCCTAAGACTACATTTGAGTGTCTTAGAAGTCAACTAGGGGTTGTACCCCTTCATGAAGTTAGTTGAGCATGATGTTGATTGCATCAGTCCCTGAATCACTTGCAAAATCTTAGAAGGATTGATGTAGGAGTGGATGTATTCCATAGGGGGAGCATCCAGTTGCAATATGTTGTTGATGCACAGTGAAAATTTGCAATTACATGTTTTACTTTCTATTTGGCATTGTTGTCAAAGGGAGAGAAGACTTATGTGATTAGGAGAAGGATTATATGATTAGCAAAGGGAAACCAACAACAGGTTGAAGACAAACAAAGCATGGTGAATACTTGGTAATGTAAACTAGGATTCCTATTCACCAATCACAACAACAATCAGAGGCATTGATATTTGTATTGCCATCAATGCCAAAGGGGGAGATTTTTGGCATTTGCATGGAGATTGCATTAATGATATGTTATGTTGTCATTGATGTCAATTGAACTGATAATGGTATTTATGATATTGCTGATATTGTTATTGTTGATATTGTCTAGTAACCAGTAGGAAGAGCTTTGTGGAAGATGTTGTAAACCGGTATGCAAGTATGTGAGTTGAACTGGTAAACTAGTGTATAAGGTTAAACCCGTTCTATGTTATGTAACCGGTAAACCCCACCAATTGTTTTTGTTAAACCCTAACCGATTAAGTTTGTTGAAATGGTTATGTTGGTTTATCAATGATTGAGAGGTAATTGCACGTTTGTTTGTTTGTTTGTCTCGAGAATGAGCAAAGTGGATTGCATCTAATGCAAAGCATGTGATGAGTTACAATTATGATGAAGCAGTGATCATGGAGCGGTTGGAATTTTCTTGAAGAATGTGTATAGATTGTTATGTAATTCCAACGGTCACACTTGTACTGACTTGTTTGTAATCTCTATGAGAGAATTAGGTTTTTGTTTTGTTACCGACCTAATTGATTTGTATTTAAGGTCGATCAAGTTGTTTTGTATAAGGTGTTGGCACAAATCAATTGAGTGTGTGGTTGCCTAACTGAAGAATGAATCTGTAGTTTGAGTAAAGGTAGATTGAAGCTTACAAGGATCTAATCAAGCAAATGTAGTGCTATTCAGATAGATCAAGAAAAACCTATTGTCTTCTAACAATTATAGCAAAATTGAAATCCCCTAATCAGGTAAGCTCTAACAAGCTTGGTTACTTCTTAAATCCTCTAACAAGGTGGTCCATTAGATTGGATTCTCAAATCCTCTACCGAGGTTAATCCTAACAGGGTATTTTCTTTTTATCAAGGCATTTGTAAAATCCGTTAATCGGGTGATTCCTAACAGGATCAGTTCTTAACAGGACTTATTGTAAAAGCTTTAACAGGTGCTTGGCTCCTAACAGGGTGAACTTTAGAAGAGTTCAGATAGCTATCCTATGAGTCTCATCTCATCGTGGTTTTTACCTATTTGGGTTTTCCACGTATAAACATTTGTGTCATGTGGTGAATGTTTTTGTAGTTATGATCTTATTTATTGATTTGATTAACTTCTGATAAGGCATGATAACCGAAATCATTGAGAGATGAAGTATGTTGATGTTTACAAGTTGAATGATGTTTAGTGTTAAGTTGGTATAATAGTTAACTGGTTGATGTTGAGTATTCTTATGAGTATTGATCTTGACAATGATAAGTTTACTTTCTGTGATTGAGTTTGAGTTTGGGAAGCTTGTATTAGTTTTACAGTTTACTGATTCACCCCCCCCCCCCCCGCTCTCAGTAATCTACCGAATACTTATTCTTTCATCATACCTTCAATTTCTTCAACAATTCCCTAGCATACTTAGTTTGACAGATGAAAATACCTTTATTAGACTGAGTAATTTGCAAACCTAAGAAAAATTTCATTTCCCCAATCATAGACATTTCAAATTATTTCTCCATATTCTTAGAAAATTCTATGCACAACTTATCTTCACCTCCAAAAATGATGTCATAAAAAAAAACTTCAATAATCAGTATATCATCATCAATGACTTTATAATATAAATTACTATCAGCATTACCTTTAGTGAAACCAAGCTTCAATAGATATTTATCTAACCTTGCATACCAAGCTCTAGGTGCCTGTTTCAATCCATATAAAGATTTCCTTAACCTGCAAACCATGTTTTTATCATCTAAAAGTGAAAAAACCATCAAGTTGCTCAATATAAACTTCCTTATCAAGATCTCCATTCAAAAATGCACACTTAACATCCATCTGATAAACCTTGTAGTTCTTATATGCAGCATAGGCAAGAAATAATCTTACAGCTTCAATCCTAGCTACAAGTGCAAAAGTTTCACCATAATAAATTCCTTCCTTCTGAGAATATCCTTTACAAACCAATCTAGCTTTATTCCTTACAACTTGTCCATCTTCATTTAATTTATTCCTAAAAACCCATTTAGTTCCAATAACATTCTTATTTTTAGGCCGAGGAACTAAAGTCCATGTGTTATTCTTCTCAATCTGATCCAATTCTTCTTCCATAGCTTTCAACCAACATTCATATTTACATGATTCAATTACTGATACCGATTCAACTTGAGAAATTAAACATACCTCATTAGATGTCAAACTCCTTCTTGTCATCACTCCATTGTTCTTATTCCCAATGATCTGATCTTCTGAATGATTCATCCTTACATACCTAAGATTCTTTTGACTCTCTGTTCCTCTTCCCAGTTCTTCAGTTACTATTGAATTTTTTGATACTGCCAGAGTAACTGGTTCAACATTTTGTTTCGGTAAAGGTGTTATCGATTCAGTTATGATCATTTCCACGGTCGGTTCTTGCTCATAAACTCTGAATTGACTTTTATTCAACACATCCACCTTGACATTAGCGCTCTTTATAATTCTATGCAATCTCTTGTTATAACATCTATATGCTTTACTTTCATTAGAATAGCCAAGAAAAATTCCTTCATCACATCTAGGATCAAATTTGACAAGGATATCATCTCTCCTGATATAATGTTTACTAGCAAAGATTCTGAAATACTTAACTGTAGAAGTATTTCCAAACCATAATTCATAAGGTGTCTTACTGGTTTCTCCTTTGATATGTACTATGTTGAATTTATAAACTTTTGTGCTCACTGCTTCTCTCCATTAGATATGAGGTAGATTAGCTTACATCGTCATTATTCTAGCTACATGCAAGATAGTTATGTTCTTCCTTTCCACAACTCCATTTTGCTGAGGTGTTTGGGGAGAAGAAAATTGTCTCCTTATGCCATGCTTCTCACAAAAGTTATTAAACTCACTGGATGTGAATTCTCCACTATGATATGACCTTAAACATTTAATCATCAATCTTGTCTCTGTCTCAACTTTAGCCTTGAAGATTTTAAAATTTTCAAAAGCCTTAAATTTTTCCCTTAGGAAATTAACCCACATCATTCTAGAATAATCACCAATGATTAGCATAAAATATCTATCACCTTGAAAAAATTTAACTCTAGCAGGGCCACACAAATTAGTATGAATAAAATCAAGAACATCATTAGATTGTCTTGTATACTCTTAAAAGAGATTCTGACCTATTTTCCCATTTGACAAGATTATAAGGCTTTACAATATTAGGTATATCCCTAACTGCCTTAGTTGAACTGGTCTTTACAATGCAATCAAAATTCACATGACATAGCCTTTTATGTCATAGCCAACTCTCATCAATTTGTTCAATTAAACATGTTTTCTCACTGAAATTCAAATGAAATATATTACCTTTTGTCCGTGTACAAGTTGCAATCTCCAAATCAGATCTATTAATGATTTTGCATTTTCCATCCTTAAACTATAATTGAAATACTTTATCCACCAATTGTCCTACACTCAAAAGATTATGCCTCAAACCTTCAACATAATAAATATTATTAATATTGTGCTTACCATCCAATGATATAGTTCTTTTTCCCTTGATCATACATGTTTTGTCATCTCCAAATCTAACCAAACCGCCATCAAATTCTTGCAAAGATAGAAACTTCCTTTTATCTCTATTCATATGATGTGAACATCCACTATCAATTACCCATTCCTTTCCATTTCCAGAACCACTAGCAAAGTCTTGTGTCATTTCATCATCAAAATCAGTCACACCTTCCTCATCCTCTATGTAGCATGATGTTTCTCTATTTTTCCTGTACTTATACTTCTTCTGATATCCAGGTTTAGGTTTAAAAGATCTTCTATCTCTCTCTTCAAATCTTGAATTTCTTTCAGGAATCTAGATACAAAATGACCAATCTTATTACATGCAAAACATTTAAAAGGTGCTTTCCTTCATACTTACTTCTTACCTATCCTTTAGGTACTCTTCTAGAAAACATGGCTTCAAGTTGCTCAAACTCTTCATCTTCTCTCTTCATATCATCCAATTCCTTTACATATAAAGCTTTCCAATCTTGCTTGTCGGTTGATGATGTAGATGCATTAAAAGCAGGTTCAGACTTCACTACTCCAGAAGGTCCAAATTCTTCAAGCTCAAAAGTAGATAATTTCCCAACCAAGGTATCTCTATTGACAGAAGTATTAGCCATTGTTCTCAATTCATTAATTGTAGTAGACTTCATCTTGTAAGTCGAAGGTAAAGCTCTTAGAACTTTATAAACTATTTCATCTTCACTCAGAGTTCCACCACAACATTGAATTCCCATAACAATCTCATTTACCCTTTCCATGAACACAGTAATCCTTTCATCTTCTTCCATCTTCAAGTTTTCATATCTCACCCGGTAACCATCAAGTTTAGCAATCTTAATAGTAGGTTTACCTTCATTAAGAGTCTCCAAATTGTCCCATATAGCCTTTGCATATGATTTGTTAGTTAATCCCATTATTTGCTGATCATAAAGTGCACACAAGAGGGTTTCTCTTGCTCTACAATCATTCTCAAGATCCTTATCCAAGTTTGTTGGAGGAGGATTGCTAGATGTTAGATTATGAGTTGTAACACCATTCTCTATGATATCCCAAATTTCCTTATCGAGACATCTCAGATGAGTCTCCATCTGAATCTTCCAAACTTTGTAATTTGTTCCATCAAGCCTAGGAATATCTCTTTGAAAGAAAGCACCATATGAACTTGAATTGTTAGTCCCCATAGGATCTTCCTCAAGGGGTTAAGCTTCTTTAGAGAGGACCAGAGCTCTGATACCAATTTTTAGACAATTCAAATAACCAAAAGACAACTGAGAGGGGGTGTGAATCAGTTGTCACCAGATTACTGGAACCTTAAGCAATTAAAAATTTAATACTGGAACCCAAAAGATCAATACTAGAATGCATAAACCAAATACCGAAATAGTAGATAAACCAAATAAGCATAAATAATAATCAAAGAATAAATACCATCCACATGACACCAAGATTTGTACATGGAAAACCCGATAAAGAGAAAAACCACAGTGGGAAGCCTACCCACAGTCAGATAATACTTCTACAGTAAGTATGCGAATTAAAATTGAGGTACTTGTACTTGCAGGAAGGCCAATAGCCTAGAGTACACTGCTCCTGACAAAAGGAGTCTCACTGACTACATAGAAATTTAGACTACAATCTAGAGAAAAGAATGAACTACAAAGATAACATCTCCTATGCTTGAATACAGTTCTGGTTAAGATCAATACTGGAGGACTAAATCCTCTTACACAAACCCAACTTGATCACCAATGATCGAATCAATCCTCTGCTTGAATTATTATTACATTATTCATTCCTATTACATTACCATATCCCTTTCCTATATATTTTTTCCTTTTATCTACAATGAATCTTACATCATATTTATACAAACCCTTGACCACAAACAATAAGGTCGGCCAACAAACAATAAAACAATTACATAATTACAAAACATGTCAGTCAAAGACCAAAGAAATAATATCCAACCCATAAGACATCTTGAAAACACATCGATAGGTCCAATCCACATGTTACATTAAGTCGGTCCATAACCTAGATAATATCGGGACCCAATATAGGTCCACACATGCCAAAGCAATGATCCAGATCAACTAAGTCTCGAACATGATCACCATCAGCATCCTGAATCTCCACTAGAAGCTGCACCAACACCACTTACGTATAACATCAAAGATCTTCATCAAAGCTCTGTCGGTGAAACCCTTACTGGAACAACAAACCAAGCTTGCTAGAATAAATCATAGCATCTGATCACCAAATCCAAAACCACCTTACTGACCATTAATCTGAGTAGCATGAATAAGACAATTCCATAACCCAAACATACTTGAGCATACCGGATCATGATGATCCAATCCAACCAGAAACCAAACATCCTACCCAGACCAGAAGGATATCGGTAAAGCAACCAAAACAGCTAGTGTTGACATCAATGACAAAACATCAATGCAACATATAATCAATTCCTCCAAATGGCCAACACAAAATGTAAACAATTCAGACACCTTTGATACTATAGTAGAGTTGTGTCTTCAGTGTGAATGCCAAAATTGAGTTCTCTAATCTACAATAGGTTCATGGGATTCATTCTATGTAGGTATTAGGGAACAGTACAAGAACATTTCACCTGCTAAGAAATGCCGACAATTTTTTGATGATCTATTTTTGGTGACTAATATGATGAAAAGATGATGATATTTTTACTTTTCTATTTTTGGGTCTTAGTTTTGAGGAAATTTTGTTGATAGGGGGAACTTTGAAATATTTATAGATAATAAATTACCCTTTGTCCTTGATGTCAAAGGGGGAGAAGTATTTTAGAGAGATAAGTATTTTGAATTTTATGCACAAGTATTACCATCAATGATAAAGGGAGAGTGTTGTAAATAAACGATTATATTGTCATTGATGTCAAACACGTTGGTATGGAAGTGGTCTATCTAGTTCGGATATGGTATGATATAGTGGTGTCCTATAGGTTGGTGAAAGGTAATTTGTATCTATATCACTTTTTGATCATGTAGATGTGTAAAGAAGGATTTTGTCTTGCAATTTGGTGTTGTCAAACTCAATTGGTCTGAAAGAGATTCTTAACTAGTCTCTAGGTTCGAAAGTTGTTTTATCGCATGCAACTATATATGAGAAGTTGATATATTTTGGTGTAGATTTCATGTGGGTATACAAAGTATGTGTACTAGTGCCTATGATATAAAATAATGATGTTATATAAAGTGTCATTTTGGTGATCCTCATAATCTAGAGTTGTGCTTCAGAGAATTATGATTGTTCTAGTGAACAGTCTGTCTATTTGGCCTTTGCTTTAGGCTATGAAAGATGTGTATCAGATGTTTATATAGTTGAATTATGCTAGTTATGTGGTTATATTATCAATATTTTATATGTTTACATGTTGTACAGGTGAAGACACGTTTGTCTATGTCATAGATAATGTAATAACAATAAGATTATGGAGAAGCCTTTTTGATTTGATTTGTGGTGGATCTGTGTCTAATGGCTATGTATTGTTGGTAGATATAATATTTTATCATTTCTCATCTTTTTGGTGTTCCAGTGATTTGCAATAGAAGCTATGTATGTCTATGTTTTGATCAACTCTCTATTGTGAAGTGGTATGAAGAAATGTGTTGCATTCCTCAGATTGACTAATAATATAAGTTATTAGGATGGTTGTTTCTAGTTCCCTAATTCTTTATGTTGTTTCCTTGGTCATATGCAAGTTTTGTTATTGGTCTAAATTGGTGGTTGTGTTTGTTAAATTGGTTTGGAGATCCGTTTCATCTCTTGTGGCAGACTCATATGTTTTTTGGTCTACATGGTAACATGCAGTTGCATAAGTGCTATCTTGGATATATCTGGAAGGTGTGCCGGTATGGTGTGAACCCTCACATACTTCATTTTCATTCCATATTTTCTTTGGAGATTATTTTGAGGATGATGGTTGTACATGTACACATTACATATTTGTAAGCTGACCTAATGATTCTTTGTGAGATTGTAGATGATATATATAGGAGAAGATCATTGTGTTATGATTTTGGAGAAGTGTGAATGTTAAGTGAAGTAATTATGATACAATACAAAGTTTTAGATCTGTAGGAATAAAAAGATGAAGATTGTTTCAGATGTGTTTTGATTTGTGAACTATAATCAGTATTTCAATAGATGTGGTACTCTTGTCATTCAATATTTTATTGCCATTATTTCTAAGTTTATGTATCTTTCCCTAAATAAGTGATTTGTAGTTGTGCAAGTACTTATTGTATATTTCTCTAAGGTAGTGCATGCAAGTCCTCTTAGGGGAAGTGAGGTCAGTGGCTTGTGGCCTAAATATTGTAAATAGTTATATATATATTATGAGTGTGATTGTCACCTTAGTTTTTCCTAGTTTGGGTTTTCCACATAGTAATATTGGTGTTCTTATGTGGTTGCCTTGTTTTTTTTGGTTCACTTTCAAGGATATGGTGGAGGAAATATATGTTGTGGTGAAGGTTTAATATGATGAAATATTATGTGTGTGTTGATTCACCATCCTCTCATTATCTGGTAGTGTTCAATGCACCTTACATACCTTGTCCTTACATTTGCATTTTGTTCAAAAGACACTTTTCCTCTTCCAATCAACTTCAGGAACTTCCTTGTCCCCAAATATTAAGTTTCTTCTTAGTATTAGGCTCTCCCCTAATTTAGCCTCAACTTATTCTAACCAAGGTTTTTCTTCTTCTTGGGCAACCATCACCCTTTTCATGTTTTGAGGGCAATCTATAGCCTTGTGGATTGCATTACAAATAAAACACTTCAAGAGCTTTGACTCCCTTGATAGAGGTTTTCCATGTCCTCTATCTCCAAAGCTTCCCCTTCCTCTAAAGTCAACCTTCACATTCTTTCCTTCCTCTAGATCTTCACTCATGGTAGGTTCTAAAGTAACCTCTTTCCCTTTAATTTGATAGCTTTCACCCCTTTTACATGTTATTTTAATTATCCCATTTAGTTTCTCCTTAGCCTTTAAGGTATATTTTTATGCCTAATCTATAATAGGAATTTTCACCAATGCAATCTCATCTTTAAGTTGAAATTTGAGATCATTTACATACTAGGTTGTTTCTTTTCCTTCACTCTCTTGGATATCTATTTGAATCTGAAACCTCATAAATTGTTTAGTATAAATATGCATTGACTGGTCCATTTGTTTTAAATTCTAAAATTCTTATAAGATTTTTTTTGGTGATCTAAGGGCAAAAAATAGGCTTTTATGTGTTTCAATATCTTAGGACAAATTCAAAATTTATCTTTTCCCTATCTTATTCTTGAGCTCTACACATTTTCCCACCATAGGGTGACATATGATTTCAACTTAGAGGCAAACAAATTTACTCTTTTTTGGATCATCTTCATCTATGCCTTCTATCTCAAAGTGCTTCCCCAATTATTGGAGCTAATCTACAAATGCATTTGGGTTGAGCTCACCTTAAAATTCAGAAATATCAACCTTTATCTTGGAACTTTGTTTCGGCATGCCTCAATAATCCTCTCTATAGGATATGATATCCTAGAAGCATTCTCCAAGTTATCTAGTTCCTCTTTAGTCTCTTCCAATTTTAATCTTTCCTCATGGCTCTCTAATCTTGAAATTTTTTTACCATTGTTCCTTTGAGGGCCTACATTCCTCTCGCCCTTTTCCCCCCAATTGTCATAGACTACCCTCTCGATCATTGTAGATTGTTCTAATACCAAAAATAATATCAATTAGACCTCTACCCTCTATAAACAAAACTTGAAAAATGTTTCTTAGCTCCTTTGTAAGAACCTCATAACACTCTCTACTGTTAAAAAAAACAACTAAACATTCTAATCAAAACAAAATCCATGGTTATTATTTTTAGCATACATAAGGAAAACTAATTTGGAATCACAACAACACAAATAGAGAATTATTTGATATTAAAAACCACCCATTAGTGCATCATTTACTAGCCAATAAAACACCTTCTTTGCCTAAGTATTTCTCACCACCAAAAAGAACTAAAAACTCTCCCCAAAAAGGAGAAAATAATGCAAAATAGGACTATCCAGTTCATAGTTAGCACAAAAAATGACACATATGACAACTTTAAAAAATAAAAAAATAAAGAAAAGCATGAGACTCACAAGTAACCTACTATTACAAAATCTTCCCTAGCTAACAAAAATTCAACAATTATATTAACTTGTGAAACTTATCTACAACATATGTCTTTATTTATTTACCATTATTAAGACTAACATTGAAGTGAATATATCATGGATCATCCAACTATCGTTTTGCTTCATCCATGACTTCTTTCTTTTACTCAAGACATTTTAAAAGACAACATCAAGCTAGTGATTTGGCTCCATCTACTTAATCTTTTTTTAGATATCTTAAAAAAACACACCATAAAAATGACTTTAATAGGAATTATGTTGCACATATGGATGTCATTGTTGTCATTGATGTCAAACCTTTGTTTCTTGTGATCCAGATATATGTATATATGTTCAGCTACTGCATTGTGTATCAGGTTATTGGTTAGGATGTTTTTTTTTTTTTTATCTTATAAAAATAATTGTGGATTCATGTTATATTGATGAAATGAAGTAAGGTGATGATTTAATATGTTTCCAGAAGTTTGATATTCCTTATCTAGTTTGGAAATATTTCTATTCTCTTTTGTGTCTACTTTAGTGAAAATATTTATGGTCCAAAATGAATGTTTGTACCAGATATATGTTTGATGATCATGTTGTCCATTTGGATTACTTTGTGTATCATGACTATGTTTCAGAACAAGAAGTTATGTTTTTTGGGGATGAACCATTTTATTTTAGGTCTATAATTTAAGACAATATAATTTTAACAAATCAAGTGTTGTACCGGTTTGTGCATATTGGTCTAAGTGGTTGTGCATAAAGGTTTTTGGTATTATTTGGAAGGTGTGCCAACTTGGTGTGAACCCTCACATGTTTCTTATACCTTCTAGATGATGTATTTTTGGGGTGATGCTATGTATATGTTTCATATTACCTCGGCTGACCTATTGAAGTTTATTTTTGGATCTAATTCATATAATATATATTGTAAAAATAGGCCATGTCAGTGATGGATATATGAGAGTGCATTATATGAGACAAGTATGGATGCGAGATGACATGGTGTTGGTATTTTGGTTATGTTGATATGGTTTTGTCATTGATGTCAACACCTATTAACACTTATCAACTCTGGCACTTTGGAGAATTGGCAATGTTCACCGACAAGCGACTTATGCATAGTCACTGGTATTTGGCACACAGGTAGGATATATTGTTCACCGACACTTGGAATAACATGAAAAACACTTGGTTATGTTGAAGACATCGTTTGGACACTTTGTCTTGGAGATTTGTTCATTGGTATGTTCATGTTTGCATATTTGTGGTTATCGGCAAATAGGTCCAAGTTATGCACTGACACGCTTATCTATTCCAGATCAGCACAACACGCTTTGGAGATGATTCATTATTGTTGTAAATGAATTAAGCCGACATGTTGAATCGGATATTGCATTGGTTATTGATTTACTTGTAATTGTTTTATTGTAATATCTTTTAGAGCCGACCTACTAAAATTGGTCTTAGGTTATGGTATATATGTAAGATCTTATTTGTAAGATTGGTATGCGATTGGAAAAATGAATTGTAAGAAGGTATATGTGAAAATAAGAAGAGCTATACACGTAGACATCATTTGAAGGTGAATCTATGTTTTTTGAAGACATATCAGAACTACACTGGTACTGAAACCAGCATATGAAGATGTTATTTTGAGCAGTACATCATTATTGGATTTAACCACCCAATTGTAGTCAATTTGACTCCTATTTGTGTTTGAGTAGTGAGCTCTAGGCGCTTGGCCTTTCTGCATGTGCAGACCCCATTTGTATACACATACTATCTACAGTAGTATCATCTGATTGTGGGTAAGGTTTCCCACCGTGGTTTTTCCCCTTACAGGGTTTCCATGTACAAACATTGGTGTTATGTGTTGTGGATGTTATTATCTTTCTGTTTCATGCATTAATCTTTACTAGTACTTCAATTAACTGATAAAATGTCTATTGACATAAAGTTTGGTTTACCGGTATTAAGCATTAAGTTTAGTTAAGTTGTTTTGGGTTTGAATTTATTTGACAATTGATTCACCCCCCCTCTTAGTTGTCTCTAGGACCTAACAATTGGTATCAGAGCTTAGTCCTCTTTTGCAAAAGTTTAACAGCTTGAGGAGATCTAATGTCTACTAACTATTTCAGGAAGGACAGTCCTAAACTTGATGGAACCAACTATGGCATATGGAAGATCAGAATGGAGACACATCTAAATTGCATTGGAAAGGACATCTGGGAAGTTACAAAGAATGGCTATACTTCTCCTACTCCCAGTCAGCCTAATCCACCTACCTTAGGAAAAGATGAAGAAAATGATTGCAAAGCAAGGGAAGCACTTTTGAGCGCATTATCAGATCAACAAATCATGGGATTATCAGATATGTCTACTACTAAAGCTATTTGGGATCATTTGGAAACATTGAATGAAGGAGATTCCACAGTCAAAATTGCAAAACTTGAAAGCTTCTGGGTCAGATATGAAAATCTAAAAAATGGAAGAAGATGAAAGGATTTCTGCTTTTATGGAAAGAGTAAATAAAATTGTTTTGGGTATTAAATATTGTGGAGGAACCTTAAGTGAAGATGAAATTGTTTCAAAAGTTTTAAGAGGATTGCCACCAGCATACAAAATGAAAGTTACTGATATCAATGAATTAAGAACAATGCCTAATACATCAGTAACTAGGGATACATTGATTGGAAAACTTTCAGCTTTTGAAATTGAAGAATTTGGTCTTGTTGCTACTATAAAGACAGATTTAGCTTTTAAGGCATCAACATCATCTGCACCATCATTTGACAAATCTGATTGGAAAGCCTTTTATGCAAGAGAACTTGAAGAAAGTAGGAGAGAAAATGAAGAACTTGAAGCACTATTTGCAAGGAAAATGCCTAAAGGTCCAGTTGGAAGTAAGTATGAAGGTAAAGCACCCTTTAAATGTTTTAACTGTAATAAGATTGGTCATATGGCTTCGAGATGTCCTGATAGACATGCTAGACTAAGAGAAGAAGCTAGAAGAACATACAAGCCTAACCCTGAATATCAAAGATATAGATTTAAGAAGAATAAAGATAAATCTTGTTATCTTGCTGATGAAGGAGTCACTGATGATTCTAATGAGGATCCGGTAGACAATGGATGGGTTTTTCTTGCTATAACAGAAGATCAACCGACACCTATTGTTCAACCGATAGAGCTGGCCCTGGCAGCTAAAATTGAAGTTAAGGATGAATGGATCATTGATTTAGGATGTTCACATCACATGAGTGGCGATAAAGGTAAATTCTTCAACTTTCAGGAATATAATGGAGGTCTAGTAAGATTTGGAGATGATAAAGCTTATTTGATCAAAGGAAAAGGTACTATATCTCTTGATGGTAAGCATAATACTGACAATGTTTACTATGTAGAAGGTTTAAAGCATAATCTTTTGAGTGTTGGTCAATTAGTTGAAAAAGGATTTCAGTTACAATTCAAGAATGGAAAATGCAAAATTATGAACATAACTGGTTTGGAAATTGCAACCGGTAATCAAACTAGAGGTAACATGTTTCATTTGAATAACAATGAAAAGACATGCTTGATTGCACATATTGAAGAAAGTTGGCTATGGCATAAGAGACACTGTCATGTAAATTTTGATTGCATGGTAAAAATCAGTACTACTAAGGCAGTTAGAGACTTACCTAAGATTGTCAAACCTCACAATCCAGTATGTAAGGAATGTCAATTTGGAAAACAAGTTAGAGCATCTTTTAAAAGTATTCCAAAAAAATCCAATAATTCTCTTGACTTAATTCCAAAAAAACAAGGTGATAGATATATCATGCTAATCATTGATGACTATTCTAGAATGTGTTGGGTTACTTTTCTCAAAGAAAAATCAGAAGCACTTGGGAAGTTCAAACTATTCAAAACAATGGTAGAAAATGAAACTGGTAAGAAAATCAAATGTTTGAGATCAGATCAAGGAGGTGAATTTACATCTAAAGAATTTAATGCATTATGTGAAGTGAATGGAATCAGAAGACAGTTATCAGCACCCTGGACACCACAACAGAATGGAGTTGTAGAGAGGAAAAACAAAACTATCTTGGATGCAGCTAGAAGTATGTTATCAGAAGCAAATCTACCACATGTGTATTGGAGAGAGGTAGTAAGTGCAACAGTCTATACGTTCAACAAAGTTCACATCAAAGGAGAAACTGGTAAGACACCTCATGAACTATGGTTTGGTATTACTCCTACTCTTAAATATTTCAGAATATTTGGAAGTAAATGCTATATCATAAGAGATGAGTATATTGGCAAATTTGATCCTAGAAGTGATGAAGGAATATTTCTTGGTTATTCATCTAAGAGCAAAGCATATAGATGTTTTAACAAAAGATTGTAGAAAATTGTTGAGAGTACAAATGTGAAGATTGACGAACAATTTAGAGGAACTTTAAGGTATATAGACTCTGAATCGACAATAGAGATACTGACAAATGAACCTACATTGAACCCACTGGTATAGAATGAAGATCCAGTTACACCGGTATCATCTAAAAATTCCACTGTAATTGAGGAATTGCAGCAAATGAAGACACCCAGGTATGTAAGATTGAACCACTCTGAAAATCAGATAATTGGGAACAAGTATCAAGGAGTTATGACAAGAGGAAGACTGGAAAATGAAGAGGTATGTCTTATTTCTCAAATTTAACCATCATCAATTAATGAGGCATGTGAAGATAAGCACTGGATTAAAGCTATGGAAGAGGAATTAGAACAGATTGAAAAGAATAACACATTGACATTAGTTCCACGACCTAAAGACAAAAATGTGATTGGAACAAAATGGGTATTTAGAAACAAACTTAATGAAGATGGTAAGGTAATCAAAAATAAAGCAAGATTAGTGTGTAATGGATGTTCTTAGAAAGAAGGAATTGATTATAATGAAACCTTTGCACCGGTAGCTAGAATTGAGGTAGTCAGATTATTCTTGGCTTTTGCAGCACACAAGAACTACAAAGTATATCAAATAGATATTAAATATGCATTTCTGAATGGAGATCTTGAAGAAGAAGTTTACATTGAACAACCTGATGGATTTTCTTGGACAAATAACAAAGATATGATTTGCAGGTTAAGGAAAGCTTTGTATGGGTTGAAGCAATCTCCAAGAGCTTGGTATGAAAGATTGGTTTTTCTAAAGTTAATGCTGACATCAACTTATACTATTAAGTGACTAATGATGACATCTTGGTTATAGAATTTTTTGTTGATGATATAATCTTTGGAGGAGAAGATGGATTATGTAAATACTTTTCTATTGAAATGCAACAAGAATTTGAAATGTCTATGATTGGAGAGATAAAATTATTTTTAGGATTGCAGATTTCACAGACTGATAAAGGTATATTCTTGAGTCAATCCAAGTATTTGAAGGAGTTACTAAAGAAATTTGGGATGGAGAACTCTAAATCGGTAAGCACACCTATGACTACAAATGACAAATTATCACTAAGGGATGAATCTACACCTGTTAATCTGACTAGGTACAAATCTATGATAGGAGGTTTACTGTATTTGACACAAACAAGACCTGATATTATGAATGCAATATGTATTGTTTCAAGATTTTAGAGTAATCCTAAAGAAAATCATGAATCAGCAGTAAAAAGAATTTTCCGATATTTACAAGGCACTACAAATCTTGGTTTATGGTATCCTAGAGATGAAAACTTTGAATTATGTGCATACACAGATGCAAATTGGGCAGGAGATGTGGATGACAGAAAAAGCACCACCCACGAAGCATTTTTTCTTGGCAGCAGATTAATTTCTTGATTGAGTAAGAAACAAAGTTGCACATCTTTATCAACAACAAAATCAGAATATGTTGCAGCAACAACTAACTGTACACAGGTATTATGGCTTAAGCAAATGTTGAAGGACATAAAGGTAAAATGCAAGGAACCTATAACTATCTATTGTGATAACACTGCAACAATTGATATATCTAAGAATATGGTACTACATTCTAAAACTAAACATGTTTCTATCAAATTGAATATTCTGAAAGAGAATGTTGAAGCAAAAGAAGTAAAATTGGTTTATGTGAATACTAAAGAGCAGATTGCAGATATTTTCACTAAGCCTTTGCCTAAGGAGACTTTTGAATATCTCAGAGATTAGCTTGGGGTCATACCCCCATCGATAGAGACTTAGACAATTGATATTTGTCATCAACCGACAAAATTAACAGAGAAATATTTTACTCTGGCTTTGATGATGAGAGCTACTTCTCAGGGGAAGTAGTTGGTATACTGAATTGGTTGGTTTTTTGTATTTGAACTTGGTTTTGTAGTAACTTTGGCATTTGATGTCAAAGGGGGAGAGATTGATATGAAAAAACACAAGGAAAACACATATTACTCTCAGGGGGAGAGATTGTTACTTTGGGAGAGATTGATTACTCTCTATATCTGAATTTTGATTTCTGGTTATGATCTCTTTTGGGAGATTGTTGGTTTTTGGTATCTGGCATTTCTGTCTTGGCACTTTGATGTTTTTCCATCTTGTGTTGCCATCAATGCCAAAGGGGGAGATTGTTGGTATTTTGGTTATGTTGATATAGTTTTGTCATTGATGTCAACAGCCATTGACACTTATCAACTCTGGCACTTTGGAGAATTGGCAATGTTCACCGGCAAGCAAGTGACTTATGCACAGTCACCGGTATCTAGCACACCGGTAGGATATATTATTCATCGGCACTTGGAATAACATGAACAACACTTGGTTATGTTGAAGACATCATTTGGACACTTTGTCTTGGAGATTTGTTCATTGGTATGTTCGCGTTTGCATATTTGTTGTTACGGGCAAATAGGTCTAGGTTATGCACCGGTAGGCTTATCTATTCCAGATCAACACAACACACTTTGGAGATGATTTATTATTGTTGTAAATGCATTAATTCGACATGTTGAATCAGATATTGCATCGGTTATTGATTTACTTGTAATTGTTTTATTGTAATATCTTTTAGAGCCGACCTACTAAAAGTGGTCTTAGGTTATGGTATATATGTAAGATCTTATTTGTAAGATCGGTATGCAATTGGGAAAAGGAATTGTAAGAAGGTATATGCGAGAATAAGCAGAGCTATACACGCAGACATCATTTGAAGGTGAAGCAAGGTTTTTTGAAGACATCAGAACTACACCGGTACTGAATCCAACATATGAAGATGCTATTTCGAGCAGTATACCATTAATGGATTTAACCATCCAATTGTAGTCAGTGTGACTCCTATTTGTGTTTGAGCAGTTAGCTCTAGGCACTTGGCCTTTTTGCATGTGTAGACCCCATTTGTATACATATACTATCTGTAGTAGTATCATCTGATTGTGGGTAAGGTTTCCCACCGTGGTTTTTCCCCTTACAAGGTTTCCACATACAAACATTGGTGTTGTTTGTTGTGGATGTTATTGTCTTTCTGTTTCATGCATTAATCTTTATCGGTACTACAATTAACTGATAAACTGTCTACCGGCATAAAGTTTGGTTTACCAGTATTAAGCATTAAATTTAGTTAAGTTGTTTTTCGTTTGAATTTATTTGACAACTGATTCACCCCCCCCCCCCCCCCTCTTAGTTGTCTCTGGGACCTAACACATGGTGTGTAAGTGGTGGATGCAAAAGTTGTGTGAAGATTCAAAGATATATTGAGCAGACATATGAGTATTCACTATGAGCTATTATTTGCATTCTAATAGATGTTATTTGTATACACTTCGATCTACTATTTCTATTTTATTGTTAAAGAAATTGTGTATCTTGCTCCGAAGAAGTGATCTTCAAATGTGCAAGTACTCTTTTGTATCTTTCTTGAAGTTGTGCACCTCATTCTACAAGTCTGAAGAAGTAGGATCTGTTTGGAAAGTAGCCTTGTTCATTGTAAGACAATTATTATATATTGTGGGTTGAATCTCACTGTGGTTTTTCCCTATTTGGGTGTTCCACATAAAAATATCGGTGTTCTTGTGAGAGTGTTTGGATTTTTGTGTTTTTTACTTTCATGCACATGTATTGGGATAGTTTTTGTTGTTCAAATAACTTAATATGTTCAAGTTTTTGTGAATGCTAATTCCGCTCCACTCTCAGCTTTTGGTAGTGTTCAACAATTGGTATTAAAGCTTTGGTTCTTAAGAAGTCATCTTAACCATTGAGGTAGATCTTGGACTTTGAACATTGAGTTTGAAGAAGAATTAAAAGACATGGATTATATGGATTAGAATGGATGGAATGATGTGGATGGTGTAGTTGACATGGAAGGCAAATTGAGATCTGCTTTGGCAGACCTAGATGATAGTAGAGAAAAACACAAGAAGGTAGCCGAGAAGATTTATTCTTTAAGAACCCTATTGGATAAAGGAAAGAAGGTTATCGATGAATTTGAAACAAATCTTGATGAAAAGACTAGATAATGTGAAAATCTTGAAGAAGAAGTTGTCAAACTTATGGAGGAACTGAAAGATGCAAGAGAATAGATTGACAATGCATTAAAACTCAAAGGTGGCCGCAAAGTGCTAGATGTTTGTTTTGAAGTCTTAGAGACATATTAGAGACAAGAGTGGAGTTGGCTTTGAAGAAGGTGAATGTTAAAAAAAGGATAAAGGAAAAGACAAGGTTAAAGATAGCAAGAATAAAAAAACTAAAGCTTAAAAAATACAAGAGATGCCTAGAGAGCTCCTTTTGCTCTTATCAGGTATTCTTCTTTTAATGAAAACTATGTTGGAAACACGATTGTCATTACACCAAAAGATCGACCTATTAATACCCGATAAAATGTGAGATTTAATGAATCAATGAGAGGCAATTAATCCATATCGCAAAATAGAGTGTTGTGTTGCACAATACAAGGAGACTAAGGGTGCACACCTTGCAATAGTATCCCTGATCACAAGCGAGGGGTTTGAACCCATGACCCAGGCTCTAATACAACTTGTTGGAAACACAATTTCTATTGCACCAAAAAATTGACCTATTAATTCTTGATACAACCACAACACTTAATGAATACATGGGAGGTAGTTAAGGCATGTTGCAAATCAGAGCACTGAGATAGATATCTCAAGGAGACCAAGGATGCACATCTTGCAACAAATTATTTTTCATGTTATGGATTTGGACATAGAGCTAGAGAATACAAAAGTCAAAACAAAAATCAATCTATTAGTATCAAATGTTACTCTTGTAACAAGTCTCGGCACAAGGCTACTTAATGTAGAAGCAAGATGATGCGAGATAAATTCAAGAATTTAATTTATGTTCATTCTTTCAATGGAGTATGCTATGCTTGCAATACATATGAACACAAAGATTTTGAATGCAAAAGATTTAGAAATAACAAGATGAATAGAATCAAACCTCATAATGGTCTGGTATGTCATATTTGTAACAAGATGGGTCAAATTGCAAGACATTATAGAAGCAGAATTGAAAAATCAAATGGTCCAGCAAGGAGAATTGATATCAATAAGGAAAAGGAGTAGACGGAGATGAAATGGGTGAAGAAATATGATGATAAGCTTGAAGAAAATATTGAGGATGGATTTGCACCTTTTGTGGGTGCAAACCCTTCTTCTGGTAATTAACTCAGACAACTGTATCTGAGGGGGAGATTTTAAAAGGAGATTTTAACTCAGGCCCTTCTTCTTGGCTTGGTGTTGGGTTTGTCATAACACTACAAAAGTATGGAAATTATTTTTGATGGATTCTAAGAGAGTTTAATGGTTTGGAACCTTTTTGGTGACTTTGAGTATAGAGTGTATCAGCTTTTTAAAGAAACCCTAATTGACGATTATATATTGCTTATTCAAAATTCATATGTGCAATTGCGATCGAAGAGAAGAGTGTGAGGAGAAGTGGAGAAGAATTATTCAAGGTATTTTTCTTATTTGAAATATTTTTTGATGGAAAACCCTAATATTATCAGTGTTAATAGTGAAGCAAGACCTAGTTTTGAATTTAGATTGGTTTATTTCATCGTCGGTCTGATTGGTGCATTTTCTATTGTTCTAAAAAATGTGGTATATAAATAAGACATTTTCAACTATTCATATTTCTTTGGAAGAATATGATCATAATAAATTTAACGGTTTCAAGATAATTCATCTAGTAAATGACACTTAGAGTTTTAGGGCAGAAAATTCTAACCTAGGGCACAAGGGTTTGGATGCATGGAGTGATTTTCCTATGTTTTGTCATTTTTCTTCGGAACAATCTTGTTCCTTTAAATGTTGCTAATGCTCTTTCAAAATTGTTGATAGAGTTGTTGATTTAGTGGAAGGCTATTGTTGTTGGTGATAATAGTGAATCTAGTGAACCTTTCACTGAAGGAATTGTATCAGAGAAGATGATTGAAAGGTGCCTGAAGGCACATCATGATCTTAAGTTGAACTTGGTTAATTTTAGGAAGATGATGGAAAATGAATCTTAGTTGTATAGATATTTCCTAAGATGACATGTAGCTACAAAATAGTTCAAAACTGAAATAGACTCCAATGAGTCTCAAGTTATAGAGTTAGCCCAGTCCTTTAACATTTACAAAGATACCAATGGTGCAATGAGGTCCAGGGCTTGGGATATTCATTCTTAGTTGTCTATGAGATATAAGTAGAGAAGAATATGTAAGACTATTTTGTGTACTCAAATATGCCATAGAATTGCAGTTGTCTAGTTTTCTCAGGTTATTGGCTAATGCGGAAAGAGTTGAGTAGAGTGTTGTTAATATAGATGTCTTTGATGTTGTAGTGAGTTCATGTGTTGATTATGAATGTCAGGGTGGGATTTTATCTACTACTATTCATTTTTGAAACTCTTCTTTTATTGGTTTGAAGAACCAGTACAAGGATATTTGGCCTAGCAATGTTTGACAAGTATTTCTATTTACTTTCTAGAGTTGCAGTTTTTATTTGTATTATTTTTACTTGAGTCATTGTTTGTCATTGCTATCAAAGGGGGAGAACTATCAATAGGGGGAGAAAGAAAGGAATATGTTTGTTGCAAAAATTTTACCATCAATGACAAATGGGGAGATTGTTGCACATATGGTTGTCATTATTGTCATTGATGTCAAACCTTTGTTGTTGGTGATCCAAATATATGTATATATGTTTAGATATTGCATGGTGTATCAGGTTATTGGTTTGGATATTTGTTTTTATATTTTTATATTACAAAACTGATTGTGGATTCATGTTATACTAATGAAATTAAGTAAGGTGATTATTTAATATATTTTTAGAAGTTTGGCATTCCTTATTTGGTCTGAAAATATTTCTATTTTCTTTTGTGTCTTCTCTCGTGAAACTGATTGTGGTCTGGAATGAATGTTTGTACCAGATATATCTTTGATCATCATGTTGTCCATTTGGATTGATTTTTCTTATCGTGGCTATATTACAGATCAAGAAGTTATGGTTCTATTAGGATGAACCATTTTATTTATGTCTGAAATAAGACAATATGTGTTTAATAGATCAAGTGTTGTATCGATTTGTGCATATTGATTTGAGCGGTTGTGCATAAAGGTTTTTTCTGTTATTTGGAAGGTGGTCCGACTTGGTGTGAACCCTCAAGCATTTCTTATACCTTTCAGATGATGTATTTTTTGGGTGATTCAATGTATACATTTCATATTTCCTTGGTCGACCTATTGAAGTTTATTTTTGGATCCAATTGATATGTGTGTGTGTGTGTGTGTGTGGGTGTGTGTGCATGTTTATATATATATATATATATATATATATATATATATATATATATATATATATATATATATATATATATATATATATATATATATAGCAAATTGGTTGTGTTAGTGACAGACATATGAGAGGGCATTAGATGAGACAAGTATGGATGCAAGATGGTGTGGTGTGTAAGTGGTGGATGCAAAAGTTGTGCAAAGATTCAGAGATATATTGAACAGATATATGAATATTTATTATGAAATGTTATCTGCATTCTAACATATGTTATTTTTATACAGTCTATTCTACTAGTTCTATTATATTGTGAGAGAAATTTTATATCTCACCCTGAAGAAGTGATCTTCAACTATGTAAGTCCTCTTTTGTATCTTTCCTGAGGTTGTGTGCCTCAGTATGCAAGTCCAGAGAAGTAAGCTCTTTTTGGTAGGAATTCTTGTTAATTGTAAAATAGTTATAATATATTGTGAGTTGAATCTCATCATGGTTTTTCCATGTAAAATATGGAGACATTGCACAAATAGGTCTGGAAAAATTTGGAGGATGTGAATAATAATTATAAGGAGCATGCAGATGGAAAGAGGAGACATAAGAAATTTGTTGTTGGAGATGAAGTTATGATATATATAAGAAAGGAAATATTTCTAGTAGGCAAATATAACAAGCTGAAGATGAGGAAGAATGGACCATGTAAGATTATGAGGAATTTTGATTCTGAAAAAAAATATGAAGTGGAGTTACTAAAAAAACTTGTTATATCACCTATTCTGAATGTTGTCGACATCTATGAGTATCATGGGGGATATTTAGATGGTAGTAACAATGAATTTTGTTTGGAGGATTTGTTACCATATAAACCACTAAAACAAATTGATTAGATTTTGAATGAAAGAGTTGGAAGAAGCACTACAAACAAGTAGTACCAAGAATATTTGGTGAGGTGGAAAGGCAAGCTGACAGAAGATTCAACATGTATTTCTTAGGCCGAGGTAGACTGCCTTATTTTTCCTCTAGCCCCCAAAAGTGAGAGGATCACTTTCTTTCTAACCCCCAATGTCTGTTGCAGTAGCATCCCTGGTTATCAAGCAATCTCGCATCAACCAAAAACATATTTCCTTTTCTTGTATTATAGTTTGTATCTATCTCAACACTTTATTTGCATTGTACTAGATTTTTCTTCATGCCTTGTAGATCTAGATTCACACTCTAAATGTGGTCATGTACATCATATGTAGAGATCTTTTGATTTTCATTAAGTTGTCATGTCCAAAATTTCTTTTTTTTTGCTATAACATTTTATGTTCTTGGTGCCAATTCACTTGCAAACCCTTCCCGTGTTGTGAGGATCTAATTGGAACATCATTCAAGATTTGTAGGACTTAGGGGAATCCTTTCCTATGGTCCATAATATATTTTCATCTTTCACAAATGTTGTATCATCTCTTATCTTGAGGCCAAATCATGTGTCATCATCCTTTGAGGCAAATGCAGATCTTTCCTAGAGCTATAAAAGGATATATAAGAATATTTTATAGTCATTCAGAAGATACTTAGATAGTTAGCTAGATAGTAAGTAGTTGAATAAGAAGTTTTATCATTGATTTAGTTTTCCAATCCAGGGGACTGTGATTAGGCCAATGCATCTTGTGTGAACTTGTAATGCCTTAGAGTAGGCCTATGAGCCCATTGTTATTCTGGATACCTATTTAAATGATGTAATTGACATTGTAGATGATGAATATATTGATCTTCTTGTTTGATGAGAATTTTGTCATGTTATGTGTTGATCTTTATGTTGCACGGTTGGATATTCCCTTCTATACCCTCCATTTGTGATGGTTTGATGAGCTTTTAGACTTAAGAACATCATTCAGGACCTTATTGATCAAGGTGAAATTACTTTTGAAGATCATCCCAATAATTCACTTAATGAGAAATTAGACATATGTCAAGACACTTTTTTTAGCATGACCAAAACCATCCACCTATGTCTAGCAATAACACCAATGACATATCTACCTCATGTGATTCTATAATAGGCTATCCAAAATAAATTGGCTCACAATTAGCCTCCATATCTCCCACCATTCCTTCATACCCTAAATATTTGCAAAAATAATACACACTATCTCCATCAAACAATATATCCAATGATGACATATTCAAGTTTAACCCCAAAGTCTATCCACAATAAAAATCCAAGCTAATCCATTTCTTGATACAAATCCCTTATACAAATAAAAAATCTTAGATCCAATGCCACCATATGCTCCATTCCCAATCGAACCCACTCTAGAGAGTTCCATTCAAAATCCATTTCTATCATGCCAAAATATGGGCTCCATCCAAGTTTCCCCCATACATACCTTAACTCAAACCCCATGTCAAGAGGATAATCCAAAGTATGAAGGAATAAGTCCTAAAATGAATCAAGATCAAGATACCAAAAATCTTTGATCCTATCCAATATTTTACCAAGATCCCATCTCTCAAGAATCTTATGATGATCCCATCATTCCTTTTTATTCCATCCAAAATGATCCCCTTCCATCTCAAGAGAAAATTATCCTTCAAAGTCCCATTTGTAATCCACATCCTAAGAAATATCATGATATCCCTTTCATCCCATCTAATGATCCCATTAAAAATTAAGAACAAAGAACCCTTAAAATAGAATTCAATGATCCTCTTCCAAGTCAAGACCAAAGTTTCCATTCACCCCCATGGAATAATCCTCCAAATTAACCCCAAGATCCCATTATCATTCCTAATCCCCCTCAAGATCCCCTCATCCATCATACTCTCTCGCATGATCCTAATCCACCTCAAGATCCCATCACCCCTATCAAATATATTCATGGACCCCTTATCAAATTGGTTCCTCCACTTTCATCCAATCTAGTTTACTTCATGTGCTTATCATTCCTTTCATACCATATCCACTTCAAAATAGACTCACATCTTGTTTTAATAGCAACAAGTATCCCATAGGTAAAAATATTTGTCAAAGCATGCATTATCAAGGCAAAGGGCTAGGCCTCCATGAACAAGTTATATTATAACCCCTTCATATCAAAGACAATATTGGTTATTATGGCCTTGGCTACATAGCTCACTCTCAAGGCATTGGTATCCTTGCTAAATCCCATATCCCTCCATATAAATCCAAACATACATATTCTCCATCCTACAAATCATTTTTTGGTCTTTATATCATAAAACCAAATCCTTCACCCCATCTATCTACCTTATGTCTTTATATTCCTCCATATACTATATATATTACTCCTAGCTCATAGTCCACCTACCCTACCATAAATCAAGATCAACAAAGTCACACATCCTTGGGAACTTTCCAACAATCCAAGTACATGAACCCATCCAAAAGACCTTCATATCACTCTTATCCATCCATGAATCCTAGTTCTCTTTGAAGCAATTTGAATGTCAAGCATAAAATCCAAAAATATACATACATCCAAAGATAAACATGTCTCATCTAAAATACATGTAAAAATAAAGAAAAATTTGATTTGAAAGAAGAAAAAATTAGTTTTAAAATCTGATCCAAAATTTGTAAAGACATGTGTCATCCTAAGTTTAGTTCCATGAAGCTGAGTTTTGTCTGAACGAATTAACATTTGATAACTTTCAAATAGCGACTTAGATTTTTTATTTTGAATAGGTGATGAGGAAAACTTGTAGAGTAATACATAGTGGATTAGGTATTTTTCACTTGAATGAACAAAGAGAGTTTGGTACTTATTTGATTACTTGTATGAGCCTAATATTTCATGTGTGATTACATACAAGCATATATAAATTTGAAGGTGAAAACTTGTGGGAGTGTATATTTATGAGACATATATGATGGTACACCTAGCTGTTAGATTTGGTGCTTCTTGGTATAAGTTTATATATATATATATTAAGTTTAGATTCAATGGTTATAGGTATATATATTGTCTTTTTGGTTTGACAAAATGATTGATATGCATGCAAGACTTGGAGTATTGGTACAATGAGATTTAATAATAGGTATAGTGATGGTGATGATTAAGGTGTCATTGATGTTTATATGTATTTTACCATTGACATGAAATAATCATGTATACAATTGACATTCAATGTTATTGTCTAGAATTGGAGGTTTTTTATCTCTTAGATGATTGTTTGGTTCCTCGACTATGATTACTCAATTATGGATATGTTTAGAAAATTGGATCTATAAGTGATCTAATGCTTGAATCTTGAGATCTACATTTTATCTTCTTGGTTATATAACTATGCATGTTAGTAATGTGATGGTATGTATATATATTGCATTTATGATAAGAGTTATGTAGTTGTGTGGATTGGGAGCTCATTTGGTAATAATAGGATGAATCAAGCATGAACAATTTATATCCACATACCTTTTTAGTGTTGCTACAAATTTAGTTAATTAACCTTCTTTATGGTCATTTGTACATTAGTATGTTACAATCAGATGAGAGTATAGATGATTGGAGTGCCTAGATAGTTGGTTATTGGGATTTGTAACATTTTTTATCATTATTTCATGGATATCTTGGTTACACAATTCATTGGGAGATTTTGATAGCCATTTTTTGTTGTTAGTTATATATTTTTGGCTTGGATATGTAGGATATGCTATATTCTATAGAGATACTTGTATCAATAGTTGAATATGTGTGGAACATGGTTGATCTTCATTGAAGATATTGTTATCATGATTCCATGCAAATATTGATATCATGGTTCAATGGGAGATTTGGAAATGATGTGGATTCATAATTTAGCGATGAATGATCTTTTGTAATTATTGTTGGTGTCATGAAATAGATTTGGATCTTATTTATTTTAGTGAGAGTTATTGGAAATTTGGTTTTATTAATAATATTTGATTATCTTCATGTGATTAAAGATGTTGACATATTAGTTATCCATGGAAGAATCATAGAGTATTTGGTTGTGGTGTCTATTTGGTACTTGTTAGTTTTGATAGGTGACCATTGCCTAAGAAGATGTTTGTTATTGTATCTTGATGTACCCAAGATACTAAGATCTTTGACATGATAAAGGTACTCTTGGGAGAACAATATGCTTATTGGAGCATATGATATTATCTTGAGGATAAGTTAGATCACAATTTCATTGATGTGTTATTGATTTTATAGTTGGATATTTAATAGTGATTTAGATAGTTCTCTTGGTATTGAGTGTACTAGACATGTTCTTTGGAACTTCATGAGAGTGTAGCATTGCATCAATATCTTTCATGGATTGATTAGTTTGAGGTACTCATGGATACTTAGAACTTAGGTGAGATTATAGTTCTCTTTAGTTTAGAGACACTTGTTGAGGCAATTACTCTTTAGAGGTTTCAATAGGAATTATGAGGATCCTTCACTTGCATATAGATGTGAGTTCACAATGGACCTATAGAGAAGATTGTTGTTGGAGAGAGTCATTATGGCTTGGTGTATCATGAAAGATTAATCTCACTCTCCGCTCTTGGTCAACTCAATGAATAATCATCTAAGAGGTATTGCCCATCCTATATCAAATATATGTTATGGTTTTCCTGCTCATGGATAAAATCTTGAGTTGTTATTGCTAGTATTGTAGGGTTCATTTGAGGGATGTTTGCATTTTATCTCATTGTACTTATGAGTTTATTTATGACACCACTCACTAGTAAGGAGTTTAGGAGATATTGTTGGGTATATTCCTAGTTACGAAATATATTTGAGTTTGATATTTATATTTTAGAGTGGCTTATGTCCATGTTGGTAATATGAGATATATATTTTTTCTTTGATCTTGGAGATTGAAAAATTGGATGTTTTTAAGGATTTTTAGTTAGGGTTGTGAAAGATATCATACTTGATATATCTTAACACTTTGAGGTGATGGTAGAAGTACATGTTATATGATATGAATTATAGGTTTTGTATGTTTTCTCTATGGATAATTACTAGAGGTTCATGTTCATATAGTTTGTTATGGTGGACTTGGGAGAGTAATGATGAAATATTGCGATAAACTATGCAGTAGCTTTGTTGCATGTGTGGATACTTGTGACTGTCATTTTATATTACATGGTTTGATTATTAGTCACACTTTGGTTTGAGTGTTTACTGGTATACCGTACGCTATGATCTATTTTTAGATTAGAAATTACCCAGAATGGGAGATCCTAGATGTGTATGTTCTTCATATACATGTTTTATACCTAGAGCTTATGATTTTAGTTTATGGGTTCGATATGTTGTTGGCATGAGATATAGTAATATTTTAATACCTTGGATTTATAAATGATTTGATAGATTAGAATTTTGGTTGTTAATATTTCTTGCCACAAGGGTTTCTTCATTGGATAGTATCTTGGAGCCTTTATTATCACTTATATTTGATCCTTTTATTCTTTATATTGGTGCATCTTCATGATGTATTGTTCCTTTTCTTCCATAGATGACATGTTGGAGGATGAGAGGATTTATTTTTTGAGATGGTGGACATATTGGTTGTTATTGTATGTATCTTGATAGACCATGAGAGCAAGTTGGATATTCATGTAGTTTCATGAATGGTTATGATGATGCATTTTGTTGATTAACTCTTATACAATGTATACAACAAGTGGCAGAATATTAAGAAAACGGTGTTGTACACATGGAATAGGAAATGCATTAATTAATTATATAAAATACATATTTATTTATGGTGCATATTTAGGATGTGTTTTTATCCACATTAAATATTTATTAGGATCACTTGTAAAGTTATATGTAACATTGGTTAGATATTTGAGCACATTACATTTATTACATGTATAGTTATACCACATGCAAAAGGTGCAAATTAGTCTTGATCTTGATTTGTTATAGATTCTAAAATTTGAATACAAAATTGAAACTATAGATATTCTTCAATCTGCAACATCTAACAAGATCTATCAATTTTATCAAAATTTGGGATGATTGTATCTTATTTAATACCAATCTAAATCCTTATTGTGAATAATTTCTCAAATGATATCAAAGTTCACAAAGTTTATTTTGAGATCTTTTTTAGGCATAATACTTATGCAAATAGGTAGATTTATTAGGAGGGAAAATTAGAAAAAAGAAAATAAAAAAAGTTCTTTAGTTTTGATGAAATTATATTTTTTAATAAAAGGTGTAAGAACCGGAAAAAAAATTGTGCCTATAAATATAGATATTTACATATCAAAACAAGAATAACATATTACATGAATATATCAAAAACAATATAGTAAAAAGAAAAAAAATCCTTTAATGGAACAAAAGAGTCCAATACAATTGATGAAATATGGTTGATCTACAGGTTTTTGGGCCTTCTAGATGCAATGATAAGGTTCAATTTTTATGTCTTTTGGATGTGTTAGAAAGGTTGGATTTTACCACAAATGGTCAAAAATAAAAATATATTGGTTACTACAAGTATCTCTCAGATGAAAACCCCCATTAATATGGGCCCCAATGTCTAATTTAGATGCAACAAAAGAAAAAAACCACTATATAAGATGCTTTATATTGAATTGTGAACTCATATTTTCTCCACCAATATTTAAATGTACTTGAAATACCAATCCATAAAGAAAACTCTTAGAATCTAGTGTTTCTATCAAATATTGTTTATTCTTTAGATCATTATTTGATGCAAGACAATATCATTCATAATCTTTTAAGAAAAGAAAAATCTACAATCCTATCTTCAAATAGACTAAGCATAAAATATCAACCATTTTGTTTCAATGTAATATTTGACTCTAATGATAACTACCTAAGATACAAAAGGCCCAAAAGAAAGCATAATGAAGATTATGATAGAATAATTTTATTCCATTCAAAGGAGTATATGTATGAACTAATATATTTCTCATGTGAGAGTAACATGTGGATATATAAGATACAAAACTAATATATATGAATGTATAATCATTATTTGATAAAGTATATGTGGTTATATATGTAATATATTTCCACCTAAATAAAGAAGTCATAAGTCAATAATGTAAGTAAAACCTACCTAAGAAATATTATCTTATCTTAGGTACATATAATGCAGTTCAGTAATAAACTAAATGCAAAAATAAAATAATGCATCAACATCTTGAAGGATGGTATTAGAAAATGACATTTACTTTGCTCCATTACCTTATATAGACCCTTATTTTCTTTTATATCCGAAGATTTATTTTGTATACATGTTTGTCAGTGCTACATACTTTGAGATACAAGATCCTTCTATATTTCACTTCTAACTTAAAGTGGGGGCAAAAATTAATAGTAAAATTTGCATACCCATGCTAATTCTAATTTAGTTCTATGACCATTTGAAGATGTTAGATTTTTCAAGAAGTGAGAATCAAGCCAATATTTGATTCCAATCATAGATCACATGCAACTCCAAGCAACAAATGATCGAACATAAAAATAGTTGAATGAAGATAAATTTGAAATGAGAGAAAAATAGAGACAAAGAAAGATAATTTTGAGAAGACCCTCAATACTCTCACTAAGCTATCACTAAAGTAATGAAGTTGAGAGTAGAGTGATGATTATATAGAAAAATAATGGCATATACATCTGTAAAGCGGAAAAATCGAACCCTAGTTGTTCTCCCCTCCCCAACTCCAAGGAGAGAGAAGGGAGAGTCACTAGGGTTGATGGTTTTCACTTAGGAGAGACTTTACATTCAAAAGATGGGTTGAAACCCACAAGATCCAATCCCACGCAATGCAAGATTGGATTCTATATGAGTTTCAAGGGTTAAGACATCAAGGATACCCTCTTTTGTAAAGAAATGTAGATAGAAAGATTGAACTAGGAATGCATGTAAAGTAGGAAAGATTCGCTTATAAACAAAGATAGGGATATGGGATGAAGCTGCGGACCTGGAATTAGAAGTAAAATGTCAAGACGGTACTGTTCTGCAAATTTGAGTGAAGGTTGATGGGACGATGGCGCCCGGCGTGCACACAGTCCTCCGAAAAATCCGCGAAACGAAGGTGGATCTGTTCGTCTCTGCACAAGGATTCCAGATCTTCAATTACAGCTGCGTACCTGCAACCTACACACAGAAAAGAGAGGACGATTGGGGGGTTAGGGATGAGGGGTTTGCCTTTAGGTCAAACCCTGGTTTTGGAATTAACCAAGAAATGAGAATGCTGTAAATGTAAATGTTTGTAATGTAAACAAGTATTGATACCTTGTTGTAAGAATGTTTGTATTCTTACATGCAAAGGTGTAATGTATGTAGTATGTAATGTGTTGTAAGTGATCTCCTCTTCAATGGTTGAATCCTTGTCTTGAATGCAACACTTAGCCTTGAATGGAGATTTAGAATGCTCAATTGCTTGAAGGAATGCTTGAATGTTTGAATGCTTGAATATTGCTTTCGCGCCTTGCTCACATATGTCCTCCTCCTTTTCATCTACCAAAATGGGAGAGGAAATGTAGTTTATATACTTGTCAATTAGGGTTAAAAGACTGATTTTCCCAACCTTAGGCTGACCAGGAAATGTTATTTTCCAATTTGCAAACATAAAGACCCGAGACCCAAAAGAGACTGGGCCCAAAAATAGGGCCAGGGACCAGGGCACTGGGCGCCATGGTCCCACCTCCAGGGACAGCAGGGTGCAAGGAGGATCAGGCCAGGGTGCTGAGAAATGCAGTTTTTGATGTCATGAACAAGTTTCCGGGTCTCCATTCAGGTTCCGTGTTGCATCGCCATCGTGAAGACCCAAATGCAGTCGAAATTGCAAGTGTCACAATTTTAGGATGCTACAACATCTAAGAGGTGCATTAACTCCTACTCCCCCTAAAAAGTGGGAAGATTTACCTACACCATAAAATTCCAAACATGTGGCACAACCTCCATATATAAAGATAGGAAAGGAGTTAGAAAAGGAGGCACATAAGGCCAAAAGAGGGTGAGAACCCAACAACCCCATAAACCACTTAGGAAAGGACAAAATAGTGGTTATGAGAGGTGACACAATAAGCCAAAAGAGGGTGTGTAACTCAACTACCCATGTATGAGAGAGAGAGACAGAGAGAGAGAGATGTAACTAAATTATTTAACCATGTTTCCTCATATTAACCATTTCCAATAACTTAAGCAATCTTAAATAATATGTGTAGAAAAAGTATATACCCCCCTATCATAAGGAAAATAGAAAAAACCTACATTAACAACCCCCGTTAAGCATAGCTTAGGTGGGTGCAAAGATGGATCCTGAGAAATAAGGCCATGTTAGGTTCCCATATATATAGAGATCCCCCTCCAAAAGAATAATCCCCCTATAAGAGGAATAGAACCCCCCTAAAAATAGAGAGAGGAAATGAAGGACTAAGAAGTCCCTCCTAAAGTAGACACTTGTCACATACCAAGAAAATCTCACAAATAAAGGAACTTACTTTAGTAAAGGGTTTAGTGAAGATGTCCACAATATTCTTTGATATAGAACAATAATTAAGATCGATGATGCCTTCCTAAATCAACTCCCAAATGTAGTATCTCAATGTTTTTTTCCTCTAGTGATGAACTAGATTTCTTGAGATTTGTATATCACTTTGACTATCACAAATGATGATGATAGGTTTTCTAAATGGAATACCAAACTCAAGGAGAATATTCTAAAGCCAGATAGCCTCAATGGTGGCATTAACTATCCCTTGATACTCAACCTCTGTTGATGAAAGAGAAATCACAAACTACTTCTTTCTTGACCAATAAACTAGACCAAGACTAAGTGAGAATCAACATCCTAAAGTAGACTTGCAATCCTAAGAATCACCTGCCCAATCAAAAATTTTATATCCCACCAAGTCAATATCCATGCCTACTTCATACTGAATTCCATAATTGTGAGTACCTTGGATGCAGTGGAGGATCTGCTTAGCTTATTTCCATTGCAACTCATGTGGCTCCTACATGAACCAAGAGACCATGCCTATATAATATAAACTTTTGGGTCTATATGGGCCAAGTAGATGAGAATCCTAGCAAGATATCAATATAAAGTACCATCAACCAAGAGTGAAGAACACTTAGCCTCAAGTTTTATCTTTGACAAAAATGGATTTAGTGCAAGCTTATAGTTAGCCTTGTGAAATTTGGAGAGAATATCAAGTGAATAATTAGATTGTCCAGGGAATATAATTGAATATGATTGAGTTATCTCAATCTCAAAGAAGTAATGTAGAAGTCCCAATTCTAAAATAAAAAATCTATCATGTAGAGCAACTTTTACTGCCTTGATGGTGGATGAGTGACTCCCTATAATCAACAAGTCATCAACATAAAGAACTAGAATGTTGAGAGTTTCATAATTCTATAAAATATATACTTTGGATTAAAATGGTATCGAGTGAAACTAATTATTAGAATTAATTGAGTCCATCCTGGCATACCAAGCTTGAGGATCCTGTTTGAGGCCATAGAGAGTCTTTCAAATTTGACACACAAGTGATGGATCTAAAATGAACCACTATGGTTGCTCCATGTAGATTTCCTCTTAAAGGTCACCATGAAGAAAGACACTCTTCACATGCATATGACGAACTTCCCAATGATGGGTTGCAGCTATAGAAAGCACAAGTAAATGGAATTTGTCTTAGCAACTATTGCAAAAGTATTAGAGTAGTCAGTCTTGGGAACTTGGGAGAATCATTTTGCTACCAAGTGAGCCTCATACTTATCAGATGACACATCTGCTACAATTTTGTTTGATAGATCCACTTGCATTGAAAAAGTTTTCTTCCCTTCAAAAGAGAACCTAAATTCTATTTGTGATTACTTTCCAAGGAATTGAATTCTTCCTACATTGCAACATCTCACTCAAGAATGCTTGAAGCTTCTCAAAAATATTGTGGATCGCAAGCTAAATCAATGAAGAGATGTGGAGCCTATTGAAATTTTGATCTTGTTCTTATAGTATTTGATGATTCTCCAAGATAATCACTTGCTGACTCAAATGTCTATCAAGCCCAAAGAGGTGCTAAGGCTGGAGAGTGTGGGGGAGAATCATCAACCTTAGAATGATGATTAGGAGAGGAATGTGAATCTTCATCATCACTGTCACCATCTAAAGTGGAGGAAGAATATTCCTCATCAAATTTAGGAGGATTAAGATCCTTTGAACAATTGCCATCATGATGTAATTTCTCCAATGTGTTGGTGGATGGAGAAGTGGTATGAGAATAACTAAAATATATCTCCTCAAAATGAACACTCCTCTCGATGGACAACTCATGAGTGATGGGATGGAGAAGTTTATACCCTTTGACATCATTTAGATATCAAACAATTATGCAAGGATTTATTTAGGTATCCATAGCCTTGTGTTTCTCTTCTAGAATGTGGCCCCATGCAAGAGAACCAAATGCTCTAAAGTGTTTAACTATGGGTTTTGACTAGTCCAATCTCGAAAAAGAGTTACCCACTTCACAATTTTTTGATTAATTGAATTACAGATGTAACACACATAATTGATGGCCTCTACCCAATACCAAGGTTCCAAAGACTTGGAGTGTAACATACAATCGGCCATCCTCTTTAAGGACCCATTATTGCATTTTGTGACACCATTCTAGTAAGGACTATATGGAAATGTGTGTTGCATTATGATACCTTTGGAAGCATAAAATAATTCAAACTAATTATTAACATATTCACCCCCATTATCTATACGTAGAATCTTGATGAAATTCCCAAATTGTTTCTCTACAAAATCTTTAAAATCAAGAAAATTCTCAAAAACCTCAAACTTTTGTTTGAGAAAGTAAACCTATGTGTATCTAGAAAAGTCATCAACAAATGTCAAGAAAAATCTAGCCATACTGAAAGATGGTTGTGGAAATGGTCTTGCCAAGTCACTATAGACAAACTCCAATAGATGTATATCTCTCCATGCTTTGAATTTATCATATTTCTCCTCAAGATTCTTACCAAGATTACCTCCCTATAAAACTCAAAAAAATTAAATTGAAAGCAACCCTAAAACTATATCCTATTGATTGAGTTGTTGTAAGTAACAATAGTTCAAGTGACCATATCATTGATGCCACATACAACTTGCCTCATTTGCATGAGTAAGATTGTCAAAGGAAATTCTAGAATAAAGTGAGAAAATTGATACAATCTAGTTGATGATCTTCTTTTCCCACATCGATAATAGACATTATGAATTTTACTAATTACCACTATATCTAGAGTGAACTCAACTCACTTTCCATAATTAGTATGAGTGATATGATAAATAGATAGGAGATTAGTTGATAATGATGGAACACAAAGGACATCCTCAAATGTTCCTTCACCCACATCAATAGAGCCTCTCCCATGCACTTCAACAGGAGTATCATTACCCATTAGTATGGTAGGCACATAGCATATCTCTAAAGAGGTGAAATCATATTCTAACGAAGCAATGTTATGTGAAGAAAATGAGCCAATTATCCAAGAATTTGGTTGTGAAGAAACAACAACTAGGGCCTTACCATTTCCTTTGTCCTTACTCTTGCCAGTGTCCCTTGAAGATCATTTTGATGAATTTTGTTTGAGAGATTAGCCACCTTGATATCACTCTTTTCTAGAAGATGTGAAAGGTGATCAATTTGTTTCTTTAAATAATTATATTAATTATGACTAGGCCTCTTACAATAAGAGCACTTGAGCTTCTCCTTCTTAGGTTGTTCACCTTTTTATGAAGAGGTCTAGTTATCTATTTTCAAGTAGTAGATTTTTTATCTTTCTTCTTCTCTCTTTGGTTCTTTTGTTTCTTATATCTCTCACTAAACCCTTTCTATTCTTGTGTACTCTGATTTACAATGAAAGCATGTGAATTAGAGGATTTGATTGTACCCATTTGAACCAATTTTTCCCAATCTCTAGTGAGTTTTGTAACAAATTCATCTAGAGAAGGAATTCTTAATGTGGAACCCATGACATATTTTGTAGGATAGAATGTAGAAACAAATACTAAATCATTAGGTCTAAACTTAGAAATAATGCTCAGGATCAGTTGAGTACCTTCTTAATTCCACATTGTTCCAACTAGTCTTACAAATTTGAGTTTTGTGAAGAAGTCTTGTATAGTGTCAAAATTGGTTGGACTCAACCCTATTAATTATTTCTCCAACTGATGACCTCTTAACTTACCCTTCTTACCAAAGAGGTTTTCCAAAGTGCTCCAAACTTCATTTGGTGTAGTGGTAGATTCAATGTGAAAAAGGAGGTCAAGGGAGATTGACATAAACAAGGTACCAAAGGCTTCATCACATTTGTTAAACCATTTTACAAGAAGGTTAGGGAAGATTGACATACACAGAATACCAAAGGCTTCATCGCATTTGTTAAACCATTTTATCTATTTTGCATTATCCTCAGGTTCAGTTTCAAGTCTCATTGTAATATAATGATATCCATATTTTTTAGATTTATTATCATCTTAGATTTCCATTCAAAATAGTTATATTTTGGAAAAATAGGAAATGTAGATGCATGCACAATAAAAGAAAAAAATATAAAAAATAATGAGGAATAATACAAGAAAATAGACACACAAGACACCCCCCTTTCCACTAGTCTTAAAAATCATCCCCCAAAATATTACAAGTTTAACACTTTATAATTAGTGCATTTACAAGGCCCTTTATCAGATTAAAATTCTTTCTACGCCTCTAATGGCCAAAAGTTTTATTTTTTATACAAATAAATTTCATAAAAAATTTGAAAAAATAGCCTTGTAGTTGTGGAATACTCTTCAATACCTTTTGAACACCTATTTGTTTTTAAAAAAGGAGTTCTAAGGTGAAATATATGGCATGTTGAAGAGAAAAAATGAAGCAGCTTCAACCTACAATATTAGATGGAATATGATATAAATAGTTAATGAGACCCATGTGGATGGAAAGTTCTCATTACAGATTTTTGTCAAATAATCATTTGTGAGAAAATGACACCTGAGGCAAAAGCTATACAATTTTTTAAAAAGTTGTTCAATCTGCACACCAAAAAATACTCATGTTTGATTCAAACTTAACTTCTAAAAAAATTATTTACTCTTTGCAACAAGTAAGAGACACCTAGACAATTTTTTGATGTTGGGAACTAGACCCAAAAATCATTTTTCCTAGAAATGAATGGAAGCTACAGTTCTAAAGCCAAAATGAAAATAGCTCTAGTAATTTTTTTGAATTTTTCACTCCAAGTTTTTTAATGTGTCCTCCAAACTTTGATTTTGGTGAAATAAAAGTCACTTTTGACTTTCAAAAGCCTTCTAGACACTTTGAAAATGCTGAAAAAATCCTCTAATATTACCAAAAAGTTGCAATCACCTAGATGTCACAAGAACACACACACACACACACACACACACACACACACACACATATGCAAACCAGATTAACCAGAAGCTTATTTTTCCTTTAAACTATACTAATTATCCAAGTCACGTGAGAATGTAGGAGAGGAGCATACTTAGTTTTTAAGGAAAACTATTAACTATCTAATAGTATCAAATCTCTCTAAAAAATCATAAAAACAATGAGCTATACTAGACAATACGACTCTGATACCATACTAGATTTTGTGGGAAGTGAGAATAAAGCCAGATCCGATGTTGGTCGTCAATCAGATGCAACTCCAAGCAAAAGATGATCAGAGATCAAAATAGTTGAATGAAAATAATTCTAAAATGGGAGAAAAATAGAGACAAAGAAAGACAATTTTGAGAACTCCTAATACTTTGACTGAGCTATCACTAAACTAGTGAAGGTGAGAGTAGAGTGTTGATTATATAACACAATAATGGCATATACATCCAAAAGGTGTATTAACTCCTACTACTCATAAAAATTGGGAGGTTTTACCTACTTAGTAAAATATCAAAACATGTGGCACAACCTCCTACATTCAAATAGAAAAGGAGTTATCCAAAGTAGCACATAAGGCCAAAAGAGGTTGAGAAACCCAACTACCCCATAACCCATTTAGGAAATGACAAAATAGTGGTTATGAGAGGTGGTACAACAAGCCAAAAGAGGGTATGTAACTCAACTACCCATGTGTGGGAGAGAGTGAGACACATGTAACTAAATCATTTCACCACGTGTCCTCATATTAACCACTCCCAATAACCTAATCAAGCTTAAATATTATGTGTAAGAAAATAAATATCCACTAACATAAGGGGGAAAAAAAATGAAAAACCTACAACAACATAAGAGTGAATTAATTTAAATACATATTGACAAATGAAAAAACTTATTCAAAGCCTATCTCATTCACCATGTTGTTATTCATCTATTTATACATATTTCAACATCCCTTATCCATATCTTATAGCTACATCTATTTTTATACTTCCTTCATTTATTGTGCCTATTATTGTACATTCACTATCCAACTTGGTTTTACTATTTTAATCAATATCACAAGCTCATGAGATTGCCCCATACTTATATATTTGACCTCTAAAATTTCAAAATTTTAATTCTAATTTTGGTTTTTCCCTACCCATTCATTTTCCACCCAGAGTTTACAAAGAACATGTTTGTGCAATTTATTGTTATATAGCTAAATTTAATGTTATTTAATCACATTTGTTCAATCAACGCTATCTCATCCTCAATATTTTATTCATTAATTACATATCATTTGAAATACCATTTCAAGAACATTTACATTGGATCAATATGAATATGATCATCTTAAAAACATTTTCATGTTAGAAACTTATTTTTCTCGATCATTCACATGATTGTAGAGCTGACCTTTTTGAGATATTGACCAAGGAGAGAGTTTACCCTTGTGATCCAAAATCTCTTAAAAATATTATCAAGTATTCCCAATCTTCATACTAGAGTTGATAGTAATAAATTAGGTGGTGCGGGAAAGAAGAATGCACATAAGAATAGATCAAATGTAAAACCAGAGGTCAAAGCTATACTTCAAAATCATTCTAGATCCATGGAATTGACCTTCCATATCCTACAAAGATTATTTAGAATTTGAGAAAAAAAACTAGTAAAGAAGACTTATTTCTAATCTTAAAGTATAGATAGATTTCAATGTCTACATCAGATTCATATATCACCTCTATTACTATATTTAAATATCTTAATCACCTAACCTATTTTCTATAATTAAAACTTAATATTTTGACTTCCTAATATTCAATCCCCACATAACTCTATAATCAAAATTATTTTTTACATATATTACCTACATTAATGAATTAATTTAAATAATATTATTAAAAAAAATTCCTTTTCAATAATATTAAAACTATTTAAAATTATAAAAAATGATCCTTCTACTTAGAAACCACAATAATATATATTAAGAAACTATGAAAGATCATATTTCAGATTTCTAAATGTATAACCATTTCACATCATGTGCCTCTCTAACATATCTATCATAAATTCCAAACTCTCTGGCAAACTTTATTAACACTTAAATTGTTTTTATAAATTATTTCATATAGGCTAATATTTATAACTTTTCTTTTACAAAATCCAAAAGAATCTCCATATTTTTTAATCCATTCAATGATTTTTTTATTTTTAAACCAATCAAATAGCAGTCCTCATCATAGTCTTGAAACATGATGTTTATGTTATCACACTTAAATCCATTTACTTTATTTCACTCCATTTCGTATTATTCTGACTTGGTTGCATCTTTATATTTAAAGTATTTTTGTAAGCATCCCATCTTAATTTAAAATGGTAAATTATGGATGATGAAGTAATATAATATAAATTTACATACTAATCACAAAGTCATTTATAATTAACTTCAGAGATTTATAATTATATTATTATTTAATTATCTTATAATAAGAAATTCGATAGGAACATGTTTTAATTTTTAAACATTAGAAATAATCAAACTAAATATTTGTCTAATATTGATTTATTTATAATAAATATTTTTCAATACTTAAATTGTAATTTAAAATAGTAAGTTATGTATTCGTCAAGAAATATAATAGAAACTTTCATATTAATGATCAAATTATATTGATATGTTTATAATATTATATAATTCTGTCATGATAAGATATTATAATTATCTTTATCAATAAATTTTAAATTTGATAATTTAATTATTATAATAAATTCTATTTAAAATTAAAAAATATTTAAATAGCTATAAATATTTAAAATAACTATTTATTTAACATGTCATCTATTTATTTATAATTAATGATTTTGTATTCTACTAGTTATAATTTAAACTTGTATATCATGAAACCATAAAGTAAATAAATAATAACGTAGGCTCACATGTTAATGATCAAGTCATACTCAATTAATTTTATAGATGTTTGATTGTAATATTATACATTATTTAAATTACTTTGCATATCAGTTCTTCCCGGTATAACATATCCGGCTACATCTGCATTCCGGTATTTAATGCTCTGATAACATAACCGGTTTTTTGTTTATTGGTTTCTCTATGATCCGATACTCCAATCTGCTATTGGGTATCATCAGTATTCTAGTTTCACATCTCCACCGATAGTAGGTTTTAGTCTTTTAGAATCCGCTATTAGTGATGTATCGGTAAAGGTCCCATTTGCTATCTGGTTTCGTCAGTGTTCCGGTTTCTCATCTCCATCGGTAGCAGGTGCTAGTCTTTTGGTATCCGGTATCAGTTCTGGTGATTTTGTTGTACCAGTAAAAGTGTCTCTATGGTTACCACCATTATTTTTGGTGGTTGTGATAATTTTGTACCGGAATATTTCATTCGATTGCGTTCCTCTTTCTGCGCTTTACAAATACTGGAATATGCTCTCTGGACACTGGTGATGGTTGGTTTGCAATACTCTGGACTCCAGAGATGGTTGGTCTGCAATACTGATAACCAGTTGTCGAGGCCGATTCTAAGATTTCTCTTAGTTTATCCTCTTCCACTATTCTCATTTGTGGCCTTTTGAGGATTGCAGGGATTCCTTATAGCTCAGTTTTATCTTTCTCCTTTGTATCTGAGCAAGGATATAGGGTTTTCTTCCTGATTCTTTCCTTATTAAGATCTTGAATCAGTTTCTTATTTATATATATCTATATGTGGCTTGCCACTTTTACAAAAAAATAAAAATATTATACATTTATGTCATTAGGATATTATAATTATTTATATAAATAGATTTTAGTTTTAATAAATTAATTATTATAAAAAAATTCTTAAAATTTTAGCAATAATTTAAAATATTAAAAAATTAGAACAATAATTTAAATTATTTAAATAGTTAAGAAAGGTCTTTATCCAATACATCCTCAATTTATTTCTAATAAATGATTTTTTAACATCCAAGTTAATTTAAAATAGTAAATAATGTAACCATCAAGCAATATAATATACATGACATGTTAATAATCAAATCATTCTCATAATTAAATGTATATATGTGATTATAATATCATGTAATTATTCCAAGCTAAAGATTATAATTATCAATATAAATAAGTCTTAATATAAGATACCATGAACTTATTTCTTACAAATGAGTTCTTAGCACCCAAGTGATAATTTAAAATAGTAAATAATGCAATTGTCAAGTAATATAATATATAGTGGCATGTTAATGATCAAGTCACACTTATACTTACTTTTATGGACAATATTATAATCTTATGTAATTATGTCATGATAGTATATTATAATTACCAATAAAAAAAAATCTTTAGCTAATATGTCATCAATTTATTTATAAGGAGTTCTTAACATGCAAATCATAATTTGAAAATAATAAATAATACAACCATCAAGCAATATAATATAGAGTGATTGATATGTTACCAAGTCATACTCATAATTAATTTTAAGGACACGATTATAATATTATGCAATTATGTCATACTAGGATAAGGTAATTATCAATGCAAACAATTTTTTATTTTCTATGTTATCAAATTATTTTTAATAAAAGAGTTCTTCGAACCTAAATAAGACTATCGGGTTTTTTATTATATAAGCAACGTTAACCAAGGCACTAACCCTTAACATAGTCCAGGAACTATCAACAACACTTTAACATCTTATTACCACAAAACAAAACAAAACTTAGATCGAGAGTCTAGTAGTATTAAAGAGAGCAACACACGTGTACCCTGTAAGTCCATAGAAACATTAACCAACATCAAAAGAAAAAAACAACACAGAGACCTAGACCTAGGGGGTTGGCTTATAGAGCCCAACCATCTCAATGATATTTCCCTAGTCCTTAGTTGGGAACTTATAGAGTTCCTTGCGGGCATGTTTGTCTGCATCATCATCAATAACCTTGTCTTGTAGGAGGCAAAGGGTCATCACCAAGATGTGCATGATTGTCATGCAAAATTTGTTGATGCTAACTAGCTCCTTGTCTAAAATATCACATTTGTGCTTCATCTTTCTTAGTTCCTCCTTTAAATTATGAATTTACTTGTCCATTTCAAAAGTTTCTAGACGGTCTCGTAGCTCATGGACCTCGCATTTAAGGGCCAAAATCTCATCATCCCTGGGGTGGTCAGTGGGCTCCTCTTTTTCATCCTTCTGCATTTCCTGATGGTCATCTTCCACGACGGAGCCTCTCTTGTCTTTTTTCTTCTTCCCCCTTTTCTTGTCACTTTTCTCACCCTTGACCATTCCTTCCATAGCAACCTCGAGCCCTTCATCCAAATAAGAAGCCCTCAAAATGACTGGGTCCACATTATGTATAATTTTTTGAATAATTTTCTATAGGGATACATTATCAAAATTCTTAGTGGGGAGCTCATTTGTTGCATTCAAATCTTGAGGGCTTTGTGGGGGACCAAAGTCATCCACATTTCCATTAGTGCCAATCTCTTCTCCCTCAGGTTCATTTAAATTTCCACCACCCTTACCCACTCCACGATCATCTTTAGTATCAATGGCAATTTGATGAGCTTGTCTTTCTTCTCATTAGCACCCTTGGAGGCAAGACATCGGGATCTTATCCTTCCCTCAGTTTTGAGGAGATGGTCATATTCATTAGTGTCCTTTGAGTTGGAATTATCAATCACAATTCATTTTTGCTTTCTTGTAAATTTACCCTTTCCCTTAGGGCAAAGGGATTTTCACTCCCTAGCAACAGAGGAGGAAGGGAAGGCAAGGGTCTCAACTCAAGGATGGTAACCAAAGAAGAGGGGAGAAGGGAGTAAATAAAAGATTCATTGGAGAGCTGGAAAAATCTAGAGGGGCCACTCCACTCGCAAACGCTGCCCAAGGGTAAGAGGCATGGAAAGGGGGTTGAACTAGCATAACATTACAGGAGGGTATAAGGCCAAATGATAGCAATAGAGCTTGTAAATGAGACCCTAGTAGAGGGGGATAGGTTGTTAATCCTCAATCTTTGGGTCAAGGGCTTCCTTGATAGAGCATTCTAGATAATGTAACAGATAGAAAGGCAAACATAAAAGATTAGGGTTCTTGAAATGATTTACCAATGGCAAATGGTAATAATAATAAACTTTGTAGTGACCTTTAAGAGTGAAATGTTTCTTTATCATTAAACATACCATGTTCAACAGATGTTTGAGTTATTCTCTGGAAAAACCATGTTGCAATTTGAAAGGGGCCTCGTTCCCCTTGAAGAACTTGTTGAGGTCATCATTGTTTGCCACATGACTTTCTCGCTTCCATCTCCTTCCCTCCAAAGAAATTCCATTCACATGAGCAATAACTTCTTCAGAAACCTCAAAGGAGATTTCTCCAACAACAACTCTACGATTATTCTAGGAGACAACAAATTGAATAAGATTTGTTCATCATGTCCACATAGGTTTTCCATGAACTCTGCCAACCCAAGTCTTCAATGCAGTAGTTCCAAACCACCAGGGCCTCAAAATTGTTGGGTTTATCAGGCTCAAAGTGAACTCTATCCCCTCCCATGACAAAATCATTGGTATCAATAGCTAGAGAACTTTCCTAAACTCTTGACATAAACCCTTTAGCATGAAAGATAGCCAAAAAACATTGCCTTGTAAAAATAAGATTAGCTTTAACAAAAATGTGAAAATTATGGAAATCATACAAGCCAACATCGAAACTACTACACAAATTATCCTCTAAACAAAGAGACATGTGTGAAGGGTAACTCTAGCCTTGCGAAATGACATTAATAATTAATGACCTCATCTTGTAATCATGGCATAAGGAATAATCATTAATGAGACACCCACCTATCCATCCAATCTCTTTTCTTTCCATGAACACACAAGTTTCTAGAGGTGTCACATGTGCTCCAACCCAAGTAAACTGCATTTTTAAAAGAAACACAAGGAGGCAATATCAAGTGATGATGGCAAGGAAGTCACCATTTATAGAAGCCTAGTTGGAATTCCACATCATATGAATATTGTTTCCAGTAGGCACCGATTTGAGATATTTCAAATTTTAAAACTCCCACTTCCAAAAATACCTACGAGCCAGATGAGGAGGGCGCCCATAAAGTCAAAGAGGTGGAAATCCATGGGGGTTTTGAATTTTTTACTCTCCTTGGAGGAGTAATCTGGCATTAATACGTAAGGAATTCAAATTCCTCCAGTATCTTAGTCCTTGGATAGGGAGACCAAGCGTCACCAAGGCATCAGCAATCCTATTACCTTCCTTGAAAACACGACCTATAGAGAAGGAATCAAAAACTAAGATTAGCCTGAGAATATATTTGATAATTCTATCAATCAGCCAGTTGATTTTGTTCAGCCCTTTGATGACATCAACAATGAGTTTGGAATCCCCCTCAATATCAATAACATGAATGCCAATAGAGAGGGAAATTTGAAGACCCCAAGAAAGGGTCATACCTTCAGCCTGGTTACTAAAACAACCATTTAAATTGCCAGTATAAGTAGCCACAAGCTCTCCAAAATGATATCTTAAAATTCCTCCACCCACTACCAGCCCCAAGGAGTGTCTGGTAGCATCATCAAAGTTTAGCTTGAAGCAACTAAGAGATGGTGGTGAGCACTTGCTATTCATTCTGAGCAGATTCTTGGAGTTATCAAAAAATTCATAAGAGCATGGGAGGTTCCATTGAAGAGCAACCTCAATGTCACTAGCAAAGGGGGGTGGGGAGGGGTGTTTAACAATAGTAACATAGATATTCTCCAAAAGGAGCTTGAGGAAATAGCTAAAAATTATCTCTATAGGGATTTCAACATCACAAAAGATCTTGTTAATCCTTTCCTTCCAAATGCACCAGCCCAGGTGTGGTGGTATAAGCCTCCATAGCTATTAAATTAGGATATTAGAAGTTAAGCTCCCCCATTCCTACAACAACTAGGTCAAATCCTCATTCAAGGTTTAGTAAAGATTAAACCTCTGAAAAAATCTCTCCCAAAGGGTTCTAGAAAAATTACAATGTAGGAGAAGGTGAAGAACATTTTCTTCATCCAATTTGTATATGACACATCTGTTAGGAAACTGGAAGCCTCATTTGGAGAGGTTGTCTTGGGTAGGGATTTTGTTATGAAGGGCAGTCTACCAAAAGAAGTTAATTTTAGGGATGAGGTGGGGGTTCCAAAATTTCTTCCACCAATCAGGGGTTTTGTTATCCTGAAGAACACTATGATAAGCCATTTAAACTGCAAAGTCCCCACTTGGGTTCCATCTCCATATGAATTTATCCTCCTAGGGGGAAAGGGGTAGTCGGACTTTATCGAGAATGTTTTGCACCTGTTGGGAAAATGGTAGAAGGTGGGGTTGGTCATGACAACAAACCAAAATACCCTTGCAAGTGTTTGCAAAGAGATAATTGTTAACCCAATGACCAAAGAAAGCAATAGTGCAACCCTGAAGTCTCTTGAGAGAAGGGAAGGAAGTTAGAGGTTTATCTCCTAACCAATAGTCCTCCTAGAAGAGGATATTTCTTCCATCACCTAAAAACCACCTCAGACCATGGGAGACAATGTCTTTGTACCTTACAATGTTCCAATTTTGGAGCCCCTAGGGACACCTCACACCATCCAAATCTATAACCTTGTGGAAATTATTTTGACCAAGATACTTTGCACGCATAATGTGGCCCCAATCAACATTTTGGTATCCCAACTTCCAAGCAATTTTAGCAATAAGGGCTTTATTAAAAAAAGAAATTTTTCTGATTCCCAATCCACCATTAGATTTTGAATAGAAGACTTTGTCCCAACTAACCAAAGCCAACCTTTTCTTTTCTTCCACACCTGTCCAAAAAAAAGTTTTGTTGATTCTTTCCAATTTCTCAGCCATTGAGGTAGAGATTTTAAATAATGATAGGAAATACATTGATCCATTACAAAGGGGAGGCCAAGAGCTCAAGTTTACCTGCACTACTGAGAAGCTTGCCCCTCCAACCTACAAGATTCTTTTGCATTCTCTCAAGGATGGATTTCTAAAAGGAGTTAGAAACTTTCTTAATAGTAAGTGGTAGTCTAAGATAAGTGCTTGGGAGAGAAGAAATTTGACATTACAAAATCCCCTTGATTTTGATCTAGAGTCTGTCAGTAGTATGGAAGAAGTAAATGTTTCTTTTGTCATAATTGATATGTTGGCCAGATGAATCAGAATAATGATTAAGAAAGTTTTTCCACTCTCTAGATTCAACCACTGAAGCTACAACAAGAAGGATGGTGTCATCAACAAACTGCTACAAAATAGTGGGGGGGATCAAGGAAGTTGGCTTAATCCCCATTAAGATTCCATTGCAGACTAAAGAATTGAAGTTCCTGCCAATAACCTTAGCCAAAATAATAAAAAGGTAGGGGGATAGAGGGTCGCATTCGTGAAGTCCCCTGGACCCCCCAAAGGAATCCCTAGGGATGCCATTAACAAGAACAAAATATCTGACTGTGGTGATACATTCCTTGAGAAGGTTAAGTAGTCTATCACCAACCCCAATATTTTAAAGGACCTTAAATAATAAGTTTCAATTAACTCTATCATATTCCTTAGATATGTCAAGATTAAAGACCATACCTGGCTGACAACTTATATCCATAGAGTGAATAACCTCATGAGTAGTGATGGTAGCATCTAGGATTTGTCTTCTTGGTACAAACCCTTTTTGGCTTGGGCTTAGAAGATTGTCGATGAAAGGCTTAATCCTATTAACAAGGACTTTGAAAAATATTTTGTAGATTGTGTTACAAAGGTTGATAGGTTTGAATTCCTTGACGAAGTAAGTTCTTGAAATTTAGGAATTAAGGAAATAAAAGTGTTGTTTAGCTTTTTAAGCAACTTTCTAGATCTCAAAAAATCCTTAGTGGTCTTGGCAGAATTAGCACCAACGATATCCCAAAACTCTTGAAAGAAAGATAGAGGGAAGACATTTGGGCCTAGGGCCTTATAGGCGCCCATAGAGAAGACTACCACCCTCACCTCATCATCAAAAACTATAGCCATTATGAAATCATTGTCATCCACATTCAGGGGAGTTTGGAGGCATTAGAGGAGTGTTTCATCGAAAGGAAAATACATGAATTTGTTATCATCTTCAAATAGCCTAAAAAAGTAGTATGAAACCATAGACCCTAAAAGATCATCATCCTTAATTTCCTGATTTTGATCATTCTTTAAGCAAGTAATTAGATTTCTTCTCATGTGCCTACTAGGTGATTTGTGGAAGAAAGCATAGTTTCTATCCTCCTCTCTCAACCACTGGATTCTAGATTTTTGCTTCCAATAGATCTCCTCCTACTTCAAATTTTCATTCCTTTCTCTTCTTAAATCTTCCTCCTCGTAATGGGTGGCATCAAGGAGGTCTCCCTGATCAATCCACTCCTGGATTGCAGACAATTTTCTACTAAGTTCCTTTTTCTTGACAAAAATATTTCCAAAAGTGTTTTCATTACATCCCTTCACATTTCTTTGAATTAGGTCCAATTTTTTAGTCGAGGGTGTTCCACCATCTTTTGATGTGGTCCCTAAACTTTGGATGAGAGGTCCACATTATCTAATAATAGAAACAGTATCCTCCCTTGACACGTTGATTCGGGCAAACCAGGAGTATGGGATTATGGTCAAACACAGTCTAAGGTAATACAGACAAGGAGGCATTGAAACCAAGATCCTAGTTGCATGAAATAAAAAAATTATCTAGTTTGACATGGATGAGATTATCACCTTTCTTGTGATTGCACTAAGTAAAACTTTTTCCGACCAACTCCACATCCATCAACCCATTCTTGTTAATGAAGTCAATCATGTTCGTCATGTTATCTAAATAATCAAGGAGACCCCTAAGATTTTTTAGAAGGAAAAATAGGGAATTTGACATCCCCAGCAACCATCTACTGAGCATCAAAGTCACTTTGGACTAAAAGGGAGATGTCATTCCAGAGGGTAAGATGACCCAATCTAGTGTTGGGGGCATAGACATTGATAAGAAACCAGGAACCATTATGAGAAGATAATTTCTATTAGAAAGGAAGCTAGTCGAGGAAGAGACAAAAATGCCAAAAAAAATATAGGGGATGCCACATAGTAACCACTGCACTAGAGGGCCCAATGGCATTACTAATGAGAAACTAGGAACCCAACCAGATTTTAGTAACAATGAAAGTAAAGGAGGTATTAGTCATTTTGACTTCCTAAAGTAAGAGAACATCAATCTTGTTTTCTAGAATACAATTCTTAAGGGAATATTGTTTCTAGGGACTATTAAGACCCCTCATGTTCCATGACAAGATCTTCATTTCTTACCTTTGGTTGATGCCTCTAGGGTCCTCTGCCTTCCATTGGCGATTTCCCTAGCCACTTATGTAATGCCCCGCTAGAGAACCTAGAGAATTAAACAACCAATAATTCAAAATATAGAAAAAATTTAAAAAATTAATAAATTTCTAACTTAATGGATAAATATTTATTCTATGTTCATTTTAAGCCACCAAAAGAAAGATTCCTATGATAAGCATATATTAATAGTAAAAACACATTTGCAAAACACAAAAACTTATTAGCATGCAAAATATCCACTAATACTCATATCTTAATTGCAGTCCTTTCCTTTTGGAATAATATCAACAACTTTTTCTTACAAATATAATTATGCAAATTAAATATCTCTTACATCATTCTACAAGATACATTACAAATTACATCATTAAGGTAGATCATATGATAACTGAAATACGAAAACACTAAAACAAATGGAATAGGTCCACTTAGCCACTAACATGCAAGTCCTCCAAGGAATTCCCAATGGGTGGAAAAAGCATCACCACCCAACCATGTGGAACCCGTAGGCCCACCCCCCGTGCTATGAGATAGACACAAGGCCCACAAACACAAATAAACGGGCTAGAAGATGGACATAACATGCTTACTTCCAAAATATATGAAATACCATAACACAAGAGAAGAAAGTATGGATAACACAAAATACCATCATAGGCATCTAAAGAAACTCCTAGAGGGCTTCATATAAGACTGACACAATAGGCAACTAGGACACAGAAAGGGAAGAGTGTCATCACATAGTCTCAACAACTCATGTGGAACCATACATTCCTTTCATGAAGATAAGGTAATGCACAATCTAATCATCCTGACATCTCAATAGATGACTAGGTTTGCTAGCTCAACATCTCAATAGATGATTAAGCCTTCCCATTCTCACCCTTTGCCTATAGGAGCACATGAGGCATGAGTGGGGCACATAATTATCTTGTTAGTATGTAACCCAACCCAAAGCTTATTAATATTATCACTTATACTAAACTCGCCTATGGGTTACCCTATCAGCCACTTTCGAGCCTCAACCCCCATAGTGAGCCACTCTCGCTAAGTGTACCTAGCTAACCTGTCACCTAAGGTTCAAGCAAAATTCAATCCACAAATAAATGACCCAACATAGTCACAAAAATAGGCTCAATTTACAAAGCTACATTAGGACTTTCATGCAAACCCAAACCTTGAAAACAATAAATAAAAACACAATCTCAGATGATAAATATAATTCATTCAAAGCCCAATTCCCCCTAATAACCATTTAAAATCAAATTACATAAATCAACTAAAAATAAATAGAGTAAAACGAATACCTACTTGAAAACCTATGAAAGAAAAATAGAGAAAAGAGAATGCTGATGACAAATTTTGAAACACAAAATCTTCTCAAATCAACAACCAAGTCTTCAAAACATTCAAGCTCAAGAAATTCCAACCATGCTTCAAAGAAAAACTGAAACTGCAAATTCCTGTCCTCAAATTTTCTCCCAAAACTTCAAAAATAAAAAAAAATAAAAAAATCTCCCGTCAATTCTCATAAGAACTTATTAAATAAAACACAATTTCCTAAATTAAGCGCACAAAAAGAAAAAACCCTAAACTTAAAAATATTAAATAAATAATAGATAGAAATTAAATAATATTAAATAGATTCCAAAATAATAATATTTCAATAAAACAATTAAATAATATTAACAAGTAATAAATCACCAATTACAAATCTTCTATAAAAAGTTGACTCCACAAAAATTGGAAAAGGAATAAATAAGTAAATTAAAAATTAAAATATAATTATCCACAAAATAAGACTAGTTTCCCCTTAGATGGAACAATTAGTTCCACCTCAAAGCAAAATAAAATATAAATTAACCACTTGTAAAATAAATAATAAAAAATAAACAATAAACAACAAACAATAATAAACAGTAAATAATAAACAATAAATAATAAGAAATAAATAACAAACAATATTTAATAAACAATGAATAAAAATGATAAATAAATAAAAAACAATAAACAATAAATCATAAATTATTTATTAAATATTATCCAGCAATGAATCAAAATTATATTTAAAGCCACAATAATTATTAATTTAGTTTACAACACATAGGCTATAACAAATATTAATAATTACATAAAAACATCACACTCAAATAGAATATAAAATGGTGCCAACATCTAAATAGGACTCACTACTAACAATAGGGTAATCAAATATTGTCCACATGACAAATTTGACAGGATAAAATAAAAATTAGATAATTGCCCCTAAATTAGGATAATGGCTACAGTTAGGTATAATTTAGGCCATGCACTATCTCCTTTTACCACCATTGGGAATTATAAAGACATGCTCAGACATATGGTACCAAATGGAGTCAATGTCTAGTACCTGCAATCTTGCACAAAAAACATGTTGTATACAAACATACATATATACATATAAATCTTTGATCCCAACTAGTGATAGGAAATCGTGACGTCATATGGAGCTCACAAATGAGTAATACAAAATCATTCCTATCACCCTAAACCCCAAGCAATCAATGCATAAATTATTGCATCATCAATAATCAAATGATGTCATCAAAACATAGATTAACATCACATAATACATCATAATAAATTATCAAAGTAGAATCCATGTCACAAATATCTCAATTCTAACATCAATATCCAACTCAATGAAATATAGCAATAATCGCATGTCAACATAACATAGTCTAACAACAAGGATCACATTAATGTAATCATTCACATAGATCAGTTAAATGAACCACACAAAATGAATCAAACATAATCTAATCAAAGTAGCATGTATTTGAAGCAAATAATGGAGGGGTACTACAACTTCCTTCTGTCTAGATAGTCTTTGTGATGGGTGGCTCATTTTTGGGTTGGTCCCAAAATTGGCTTTCATGTTCCTAGTTTTTCTCCTCTACATAATCCAACCATCATCACCAAAGAAAAGGCACTTGCTTGAAGAGGCCCCCGAAGAAGAAAAATTCTTCAAAGGTGCAAAGGGGATAGTTGCGCTAGCCGAGCAAGTCTGTGTTGTCATCTTATTCAAAGCCTTGGAATTTGGGGTCTCGAGGCATCCCCCGATTTCCAAGAAGGAGTTGAAGGCCGGTCCGGGATCTCCCCGTCCTCCAGAGGTGTCTCCCTCAAAATGGGGCTAGAATCAGGAAAAATAGAGGGAGACAAAAGCATTTGTCTATCCTCGTTAGGAAAAAGGTGAGGTACCCCCTAAGAAAGCGTGTTGTCCGCAGAGACTAGTATCGATGTTATAACATGTTTGCAATATAGCATTATAACATAAAAAGAAAGATTGTTGGCATATTGAGAAGGTTGTTGATGATTATGGATATAACTGATTAAGGATGTTTACTATCTTGATATTATTATTTTGCCATTGATGTCAAGAAATTGATTTTCTAATTCAGTATGATGTTGCCATATCTTGAGAAGTATGATTTGAAGATTATAAAGATGTCGGTAAAAGACACAGGAAAGAATATGATGAATAAGGGGATGAATAAGGTATTCAATGGGCAACTAGTACTGAGTCAGACAATGATGAGATCATGATGTTTTAGATTGTTTTAACATCATACATATGTTGTAAATGTAAAGGTTAATACTATACTATGTTATCAAGCAAAGAACCTAGTCGGTAAACCCTAAGGTTATCGCTATCAGTTAATGAAGGTGGAATGTCTATCGAGTGAAGTTTAGTATTCACCGAGTTGTTACCGAGTTGTAATCAAGCTATAACATAATACATTAAATGTTTACATGCGATATTTAATGAAGGAAGCTGATGAGCTAGAACTGATTAAATGATTGGTGAGCCGTGGATGAAGTTTGTTAACGAATCTAAGGCAAAGGAAAGTCGGCATGAAGATCTACAGCTCAGATTGAACCGCAATACCCTGGCACAAGTTCCAAGAAATATATGCAAGTTCCAAGGCGAGGTAAAACATTGTTCAGATCGAAAGATGCATTGAACCTGGACAAAATCGAAGATCTGATGGCTATGATTGATCATGGGAAATGTGATCAAGGAGATTAAGCGGTTACCTAATTGTTTATAAATAGGAAACTGTTGATAAACAATGTATGCGGGCAAGTGTATGCACAGGGATGCTACATAGTGATTACCAAGCACAGAAGCTTGAAGACCTGTTTGAATAACAGAGTATAGAAGCCCAGTAGATAGACAAGATTAGTTCTATGTCTAGATTGTATTGAACAAATAGGAATCTGCTTTAGCATTTTAGATGTGAAGTTGCAGATAGATTTTTTATTACTATTATTTTATGAAAGTGACAGAAAATCTCTTAACCGAGTGGACTTAACAGTCTTATTTGTAAAACCCTCTAGCAAGGTGACATTCTGATTGAGTGTTTGAAATCCTTTAACAAGGTCACTTCTAACAAGGTGAAGATCCTAACAAATCTGAGGGAAATCCCTTAACTGGGTCACATCTAGCAATGTGTTTGTAATCTTTAATAGGATTTGCTTTTAACCGAGCATACTCTAGAAGAGTATATTTCTTAGTGGGTCTGAAATCCCACAGTGGTTTTTCCCTATTAGGGTTTCCACATTAAATCTGGTGTTATGAGGTTTATGATGTTTATATGCTTTTGAGTTTGCATGTTTAACAGTTTTGGTTATATTACTGAAATATATGTTATCGAGGTTGAATCTAATGTTTTTATGGATGATTAAGTTTGTATGATTCACCCCCCCCCCCCTCTCATCTTGTTGGCTATTGGATCTGTACTTATATTAAGTATCAGAACTATCATAACAATCTTGCTAAAAAGCTTAGTAGGGGTTTCTAGTAACTTGTCAATTGTTTCCCAAAAGGGATAGTCATCGCTATCTGCCACAAAACCAGTAATCCCCTTCGCTGAAGAGTCCACATCAACCATAGGTCACTTAAGCTTGAGAGGTGTAGGATCAAAAGGCCTTACATTTGGAAACTAGATGGCCAACTTTGGAGCATTTTTGACAAAAGAGAGTAGCATTTTCATAAGTCAAAGCCTAAGTCCAACTTCCCAGTTTGGATTTCAAAGTTATAAAGTTGGGAAGATTTTTACTGACCCTAGCCAAAACACAAAAATGAGCATGGGTAATCTCGTCCACCGCCACAAAGTGCCTAAACATATTTCCAATCTATCTAAACACAGATTCATCCTAGTATTCCAAAGGTAGTCCTAGAAGGAAGACCCAGACAAGGGTAGACTTATGCAAATCAACTGCTAGATTGAAGTCAGGTTTCCATCTACACAAAGAAAGGTGATACTTGCCATACATCCAAAATCCTGAGAGAACCATGCCAACATCCTCCTCCACCATAAACTTAAGAAGAAAGAGAGCACTAGGCATGGTGCTAATAGAGACACTGCCCTTAAGCTTCCATTTTGTAGCAACTCATTTTCTTACCATATTGATGGTAGGTTTGAGGGAGATTAATTTTTCCACAAGACTATTGTTCATGTTGGACACAATACGATCAACAAACACATTTAGTAAGACAATAGTCGTGTCCTCCTAAGTTTGTAATCATTTAGGGACAAAGTTGGGGTCCCCCGCTCCTTGAGTGTTGCCAACAAAAACATTATTCCAACTCTTGTCAAGTGTGCCACCATTTGGTTGCACCTTCTCTATCTCTCCAACTCTAGAAATAGTCTCATCATGAGTGACAATCAACTTGGAATTTGAGAGGGGCCCTAAATCCCCGGGTTGGGAACCCACCAAAGGTCCTCAAGAACCCATCATCTCAGTACCATTATTTGTCATCTCATTCACATGCAGAGTGCTTGTAGGGGTCCCCATGAAATGAGAAGCCACCTTACCACCAAGGGAAGCATTATCCCTTGAAACTTTAGCGGCAATTTTTTTATTTTTATCGGTAAATAGTATTATGTATTAATTTTAAAGATAATTACATTCACAATTTATCATCTATGTATAGTAGTGTTTGATATGGTTACACCAATAGTAATTCATAAAAAATGATTTAGAAATTTGGCAATAGATTTAAGGATTATTTCACAATAGATTTAAAGATTTGATGTAGTATTTAGAGTTTCATTCTTCAATCTCTTCTTGTTATTGAAGTCTTGTAGAACCTTCAACCAACTTATTAAAAAGAGAATAAAGACTAAACTTAGACATTTTGAGAAAAGTATATCTTTAACATAACTACAACAGTTTAACATAACTACTATTTGCAAATTCAATAAAACCAAAGAACAATATTTTATATAGAATGAAGTTTCAAAACTAACAAATTAAAAACATATAATAATTTTTTTTTGAAAAAACATACATAAGATTAAAAAAATATAATAAAAAACAAAATAGAAAATCAGTTAACATAAAAAAGGGAAATCCAATACTGAGTCAAATATAGGTATCCAAAGCTCAACTATTAAGTGGTAATGCATGTTGAATCCTCAATATGACAGAGAAAATAAACAAGAACAAGAATATATAAACAAGAGCTGCAAGCAATGTAGTTCCTGCCAAGCAATGGCAGGTAGGAAATTTGGGTGTTTGGTGTGGTGAATCAGTAGTTACAAGAATGATGAGAAGAAGAAAAATCATTCTCTGACAGTCCTTTAAAATAATGAATAGTGATAGTTGCATCTTTGTTAAGTTAATACAAAAACAACTATGATAGGTTAAATGTCATTTGCAATTACAGGACTACAAAAATGTAAGGTCACCATGCAGAAATAATGCAAACCAATAGCCATGGACAGATCATAATCAGTGGCTTCAGAAAAGGAGCATTTGCCAATCCCTCTTTTATTACTCTATGTCCTCTTTTATTACTCTATGTTTGTGTAGGCTATTAAATGATCCAAATAATCAATAGCCAACAGAGTCATTTCAGCAAGGAAACAGTGAAATTTTTGCATCTTCAAAATCCATGAGAAGGAATGAAACACGTTGCAATATCCACATTGTTAAGGGCAAGTTTTTTCAAATAATCAGAATGTGACATGTACTATAATTCCTAGCACCCAAATCTCTCCCTTTTGCTCATAATTTTCCATTGCAAATATATTGTTACTTTTATTATTGAAATAAGTATGAAGAGGAGGATGAAATTGAATACTAGGGGCAACATTTGATTAAATTTTTGTCTAAAATGAGGTATTACAATAGATTACACAAAGGCCATGGACTTATTTGATTCAGTGAATAAGAGATTCTAATTACTTGCTATTAAGATGGTGATATCTCCATATCCTAACAATCTTGAAACTAGATGTTTGGATTCAATTTGATAAGCAATTCGATATGCCAAAGATCAAGTATTAATTCTATTTAATAATAGTTAGAAAACCACATTTAAGCACAGATGAAATTTGTTTATTGGCTACTATGTTAATAATAATTCCATTTCACAATGGTAAGGAAAGAAAAAGGTTCCACATAATAGGTTCACCCTAGAGAGATATGGCAACTAGCCAATGACAAATATAAATCGGCAATACATTATAATGTTCTTCCTTCTACCAAAAAGGATGTGACCATAGAAAAAATAGAGAAAACAAGCGAGCACATGCAATCTATAATTACAGCCAATGCAAAATGCCAAATAAAAAGGGGAGTCTTGACATGTTAAGCAATTTAAATCTAAGAGAGTCTTGAGATGTTAAGTAATTTAAATCTAAGAATAGAAACAGAAACACAATGAAAATTTATAGAATTGCTCCTTATACATGCCTAGGAAATTAAATGAAGAATAGGGATATGACCACAACTAATGTCTCTCCATTGGATTTTGAGATGGTGAAGCTCAAAGCTCAAATCCTGAGCCACATTTACCAAGACACCAAAGTTCAACCTTGGCTACAGAGAAACTCTATGAAAGGGCTATAGAGAAACTCTATGAAAGGCTTGATACCAATCACCAAGTAGATACTGCCTATATTTAAAGTAGTAACATACCAAGTACAATAGGTTGCTTGGATGCAAACTGCCCCTTGCTCCTTCAATGGAAATTTCTATTGTCTAAGTCCTTCAAAAACACTATGATTTGCATTAAATTTAATTAAAAATATATTTTAATCAGCAAAAAAATCAAATTTATCTCTTCCTATGGCCTTTGTATACTAGCTTTGTTTCTAATTCCCATACATGCTCTGTTTTTCCATGTTTTTCAACATATAGGCATGGTGTATGACCTATCATTCATCTGCAAAAGGTTTTGTATCTAGTCTTTAGACAATGAAACAACAGGTAAATAGAGTTCTGAAATAAGTCGACACTAGTAGTTAATCAAGTTTGTCATGTAGTATCTATATTAAATAGAAAAAGTTTGCAATCTATGCCAAGGAAAAATAAATTCCTTTCTATTTCCTTGTTATAATCAAATAATTCAAATAATTCAAGTGGAAAAATGTTTGATTCCACAAAGAATAATCATTACAATTTTCTAAGGGCTCTGCTTTCAACATCATCATCGAGAAAACGTTGCAGAGATAATTTTTTTGCAATCGGAAGTTCTACAAAACAAATTTTTTCGTTAATACTGTACACAGAAATTGTTTTCATGTAAATTTTTCAAATCTAAGTTTCTTCTAGTGTAAATATTACAAATCCGATTTTCTTCCATTGTGTAAATATTACAAATCTAATTTTAGAACTTACTGGCATGAAATAGGGTTTGATTTGCTTCGGCCAAAAATTCTTCACGATTTGTAACATGTTTTCTTAATCCTGTGGGTAAAGGTAGGGAATTTGAAGCAGTGGTGGAAGAGGACGAAACCTCATTTGACTGCGTCGATTTCCCAAGCCAACTTCATTATACTTTCTGCTTGTTGAAGAAACAAACTATTGGTTAGAAGATTGAGAATTTGACATGTTTTAATGGTTTTTAAACCCCCTGTTTCACCTATGGACAATATTGGATCAAACATGAAAAAACTGCTTACTCTTTCAAGAGAAACATCGAGAAGATTTTCATTTTGCCCTTGTAGAAAATCATTAGCTCTTTAGTAGGAGGCTTGGAATTTTCCCATTGAAACCTTGAAGCATGTTGAGGAAACAACCCCAATGGTCTTGATACCTTGAGAAACTGCATAATTAACCACCATTTGAGACTAGCAAAGAACTTATTGCGGGATATAGGATTTTATTTTTCCCAGGAAAAGGCATCAATATAAATCCTTGATATTCGTTCCTAAATTTAAGAATTCTTTACAAATTTTAACAAAATAACTTACATTGCCTCTTCACATTTTAAGGAAACCCCATGTATTGAAATCTTATTTATCAAACCCACAAATCAACCAAAAATTGATTGCCATGCCAGCTTTATCTTGTGGTTCCATCAAACAATGTAGGGGGCTTTGATTTAGAATTGACAACTGGAGGAATTACATCTCCGCAATCCAATGAAACTAATGTTTACTGTTGATAAAACATAAATTTAAGCTAAAATTGAGAATATGAATGTTTGCACGAGCACTAAGCAAAATAAAATAGAATGGATTGGTTATACTTACAGTGTTGCCATGAGTGTTTTTAGGCTTGTGTTGTGAATCTTCCTACAAAATAAATTCTCAGATCCTGTGACACATCTAAGATATGAAGATAATCCTTTAAATATGCTCATTATTTATAAAACCTGCAGATCTTTAGCCAATACTGTCAAAAAATGAGAATGTGATATTATCGAGATTACATAATTTAATTGAATTTCCTGTGTAATTATGGGAAGATTTCTTGCATCTAGGTTAGTTGGTCAACAATTTGATGGCCATGTGTTCCAAGTTACAGTCGGAAACTCTGTTTTCATGGCCCTGCAACTGCCTTTCTTATTTTGAGGACATACAAAACCAATGCAAAAACATTCCCCTATTTAAACACAGAGAAATTACTTACAAGTATTAATTCGTGGCATCATTTAAATTATTGTCATTTAGAATGAGCATGGTAAGAGAGAGATCCATGAGCTTGTACATCATTGCCTTGGGTGGTGGCCTGGAGCTTCACTACAACTTAACCCTATCGCTACTACAACCAAAAACATGAGGGAAGAGTAATGAATAGTGGGAGAGAATAAAATCCAACACAATCCACCTCTCTTTGCATGCATCAAATATAAAACCCTTGATGCCAACTGTCCTTTTGACCTGTAGCCTCCTGTGTTTGTTATCTGCAACCTCATCACCTTGAAATGTTTGCAGTCCTGCAAAGCCTAGAGTAGGCTCTTGAGAGATGTGCGTTCTCTCGCATCGGGAGCATATAAAGCTTGCCTGACATCCTACAACCGCAAACATAGCCCAATAATATTGTGCCAAAATGTTTTAAAGTAATAGTTGCCTTAAAATATATGCAACTTCACAAGAGGAACTACTGTATAGAAAACAAATCTCAGACAATACTGAATTCTAATTGGTTGCTGCAATATAGTTTAATCACTATTTAATTTTGAATCCTTCACTCTAATTTCCTGCAGGCAGGAACTAATAAATTTATTATACTTCAAAAACTTTTGCATATATGTTTATGGGATGTTTATCAGGATCATTTAGACCAACAACCTTGTCGACAGACTACCAGAATTTTTCAGTGGGTTTTGTTGATTATAAAAGCTGTAAAGAAATGATCCCATACAATATGAAATTTTTATCTCTATGTTACAATTATTGAGGATTTTACTCAAATAATTTGTTCTCATCATTCTTACAGTGAAAAATTTTAGCAAAAAAGTTTGTACGCTTTAAAGATCCATTAAGTATTGAATTAGGTACCACGCATGCAATGATTGGCTTCATTTTCCTCTATTCTCCTCTGCTTATGAATTCATGCTTATTCCTTTTATTGGAGTAAGAAGTTTTCATACCTTAAGCTCAAGGAACCCTACCAAAGTAGAAATTTAGAATGAGACGAATCAAAACCAATCTTCATACAGTTGTTTCAATCTATTTAAAAATAATAAGATTTGATTCGATTAAATATGATTTAACTCTTTTTTATCTCCTCCACTTTGAAGATTTGGTGTTGGTGTTGCTCATTTTGTGTATTTCTCGCTCATTGTTTTCATACACGAGTCAACAAATTAATTTTGTAGAAGTGAGGAGATAGTGTTAACCATGGGTAAAGCTCTATTTTATTAGATAGACTTGGTGTATGTATTTTTATTGGACTCGAAAAGTATAATGAAGGAGAAAAATGGTCACTTTTGTTACATTTTTTGTCATTCATAACTTCTCTAGGGTAATTGTGTTCTCTAAGTTAATGTGTACATGTCTCCCTTAGACTTTATACTACTAGTTTATGTTTCATTTTGTATTTTTTAACTAATATGAACATTATGTCCTATTTTCATATCTATTAGAAGATAAACTATATTTTTATTGAAACCATTTGAAACGTTGACAAGTCTCAAAAAGTTTTAACTCATGAAAGCTTAAGAATATCCCCAATACTTTGTGAATCACTATTATTAAGAAATAAGATTGACATAATAGAAATTATAAAAAATTATTTTATAATTTATTCGTCATTCAATATGAGACATGAAAATAATAGTCACGATTTTATATTTTTGGTTTTTTTATATTTAAATTTTATCTAAATAAAAACATCTCAAAATTAATATTAAGACTAATTTCTTAATAAATAGTTGTATTCTATTAAAAGCCAACAAATTGATAATATATTACATTAAGCTAAAAGATTCTCAACAAAATGATTATAAAAATATACAAAATAAACGAACCTAACTAAAATAGAATAAATAAAATAAAAAATAATACATAAGAAATTACATCATATGGCATATTCGAAAGAGAAAAAGTTTAAAAGGATTTGAAAGATCATATTATAATGATTATTTATGTAGTTATGTTATTTTATTAGTGTGGGGGCATGAGAGAATGAACAATGTTTGAATTGTTGGATGTATTATAATATGAATCAAGCTTGAAATCTAATAAATCTATCATCCACATTATAATATTAAAGCGTGAAGTTTAGTCAATAATTTTTTACCTCATTGAGGATAGAGACAACATATTTAAGAGAACAATTTTAACTATAGTGGATTAGACAAATCAACAACTTTCTGCTCTGCTCTGCTTCCCGCTCTGCAAGTTTTTGAATTTTGAATTCCTTGCATATATGGAGCCCATACAAGGTGGGGGCCAACTCCCACCACCTATTGATCCTCTATCAGACTTTGGCAAGGTGATAGTTTCTATCACTAAAGGTGCAAATGTCAACCCCCCTTGGGAAAATCCCGAATACACTTTATGCGAAGAAGAACGCTTTGTGTTTCTCTTCTGAGATTGAGGTGAATGTGAACAGTTTTATGACTGTAGATTTGTCCAAAAGGCCGAGGGAGGGGCCTTCTATCAAGGCTACTTCCAATCCCAAGGTATTTGCAGTAGCTCACGAGAGGTCTTCCAAGCCAAGGAAAATAGAGAAGGAAGATGAGACTGTTTCCAAGCCAAGGGAAATAGAGAAGGAACAACCTAAAGGTGAGGCATGCGATAAAGGCTGAAAATTGGCACTTCTAGGAGGCTCTCAAGAAGGGGTGGACCCTAGTTTTGCCCCAAAAAGAATTAAAACTAAGGAAGGCATGACTCTTATTTTACCAGGCAAAGTTATGGACCATATTGTGCTCAACATGGTGAACACTTTGGTGGGAAAATTCTTCTCTCTTAGGCCCACTGTGGAGATGGCTCAAAAATGGGTGACTGCTAAATGGAAACTCAAGGGCAATGTTTCCATTAGTGCTATGTCGGGTGTCCTTTTCCTCTTCAAATTTATGGCAGATGAGGACATCATCATGGCTCTCTTTGGGTTCTAGACATATGGAAAGCATAACTTGTCCCTCTGTAGATGCAGACCTAGTTTTGATCCCTCTGATGACCTTCACAAAATGGCCCCAGTTTGGGTTTGCCTTTTGGGGCTTCCTCTAGAATATTGGGATGAATCTATCTTTTGATGGTCAGGCAATACATCTGGTCAATTCATTGTTGTGTATGATGTTACAAGAATAAGGTCCAAACTGGTGTATGGTTATTTCTATGTCCAAGTTGCTATTAGTAAGAACCTTCTAAACTTTATTACTCTTAAATCTAAGTTAGGAAGCTGGACTTAGGCTATTGTGTATAAAAATGCCACTCTATTCTACAAGAAATGCTCTAAGGCTATACATTTAATTTCTTAATGCAAGGCCCCTCGAGCTTAAGGAACCCCTAGTCAATAAGGACCCCTTACCATAACATGCCCCTGCTATTGTAGAGGACTATGAGGATTACCCATTCAAAGATAGTCTCAATAATCTCCCCGACTCTCCTCATAAATCTTATAAGCATATTATTCATCCTATGTTGAAGGCTACTAAACTCCCCAGAGAAAGTCCCCCTCCCAACTTGTCAGAGAAAGGGCCATGCCCCTTGGGAGCACTAAATGTTCCCTTTGGGGAAAATACAACTCCTTTAGAAGAGAGAGAGATTTCTACAAACCCTTCCTCCCTGGGTACATCTGATGATAAAGGATCAATCCCTAATGCCAAGATTTTGTGTGTAGTGAGCACTAAGTCTGGGGTATCTGTGTCGGAGGTTCCCCCCACCCCAATGAAAAATTTCTCTTCACCGGGGACTTCTTCAAGTAGTCACCTCCCTTATGCTAAAGGTTGGTTCATGTAGAGGCAGAAGTCGTGTCACATTGAGACTGATGTGGGGAATGACCTAAAATAGGGTCGCCCATCCCAAAGACTCTCACACCAAAAGGAAGTAGCAAGCGAAGTCGCCAATGGAAAACATATGACCTTGGAGACATCAATCAAAGGAAAGAAATGAAAATACTTTCATGGAACATGTAGGGCCTCAATATCCCTCAGAATTAGTTTGCACTTAAGAATTGTATTCTGGATAATAAAATTGAAATTCTTTTCCTTCAGGAGGTCAAAATGATTGACACTTAGCTTGCCATCGTTGCTGACAAAATCTGGTCGAGTTCCAAGTTCTTTATCAGTAATGCTTCTAGAGCCTCAGGTGGTGTGGTTACCATGTGGGATCCCACACAAATTTCAGGTATCTTTGTTTCCTACACTCCCAATCTTTTTCTCTGTCAAGCTTTCGTCACAGGCTAGCTCCTGGTTTCTTGTCAATATTTATGTTCCAACATAGGATTGGGTCATCTCTCCCTCTGGGAAGTCATTTCAACTCTCTTGTATAATGATCTTGATGCCCATTAGATTCTTGTTGGGGACTTTAACTACCCCCTCTTTCCCTTAGAGAAGCTGGGTGGACTACAGAACTACTCAAACAGCATGTCGGACATGGCTAATTTCATCAATAAGAATGGTCTTCTTGATGTAGAGATAATTGGACAAAGATTTACTTGGTCCAATCAAAGGAAAGGGAAACATCTCATTCAGGTCAGATTGGACAGATTCCTCATTTTAGGCAATTGGGACTTAGGGTCTAATGCCTCCTTAACTACCTTACCTTGCACGGTGTCAGGTCATAATGTTGTTATTTTTTTATGCCGTCTTAATCATGCTAAAGGAAACTACCCTTTTCAGTATGAAATCATGTGGGCCTCCCATCCAGAGTTCAAGGATTTTATAAGAAACTGGTGGAACTCACCCGTTCATGGGACACCCATGTACATAGTCTCTCAAAAATTGGAGTTGATCCATATGAATGTTAAAGGTTGGAATAAATCCACCTTTGGGAACTTAATCCAATAGAAAAAGAAATTAATAGATAATCTAACTACTATTCAAGAAAGAATTGACCGGGGGGACCTTAGGGAAGCCACACACAAAGAAGAGGAAACACTAAGAAGAAAATGGAGGGAAAACATGGCTAGAGAGGAAATCTTCTAGAAACAAAAGTCTATAGTTCAATGGTTGCATGAAGGTGATAGAAACTCTTCTTTTTTCCACCGTTCAACAAGTATTTATAGAAGGAGGAATCTCATTTCTTGTCTAAAGAATGACCAAAATTGGGAGATCAAAGATGATGCAACCCTTGGGAAACTGGCTTCAGAATACTTTTCTAAATTGTTTGAGGACAACAACATGATGAGGCACCCCCACTTGGATGACTCCCTACTCTAATGTCTTCCAACCCCTCTCACGGTGGAAAACAACAATATAATAATGGCACTTGTTACTGAGATGGAAGTCAAGGATGCAATTTTCTCAATGGGTTCCTTTAAGGCCTTTGAGCTGGATAGCTTCCCCCCATCATTCTTTCAAGACTTCTAGGATATTTTTGGTCCAGATATTGTACTGGGCACCAAGGAATTTTTTAGGTGAGGCAAGCTACTAAAGTAAATAAACAACACTTTCATTGCCCTGATTCCTAATGTACAGGAACCTACCCTCCTTAAGGATTTTAGACCAATCAATTTATGCAACACAGTGTACAAAATCTTCTCTAAGGTTTTGGTTAATAGGCTTAAACCATTCCTGGGTGCTATAATTATTCCTTAGCAGAAAGGCTTTGTCCCCGAAAGACAAATTTTGGATGCAACCTGAAGCAAGGGAAAACCAATGCAAGGTTAGATGGTTAGTTTAAACCCAAATAAACATAACAAACCAAATAAAGTATAAAACAAGCTTCTTATACCTTGCAAGAGAGAGTTCTCTCTTGTTCCTCTGATTGAGCTATTGGTGAAGCCAAGGATGCGCTCCTCCCTAAATTTTTTGGATTAGCTCCTTGATTGGGATGTGGATTGCTCTCCACACACAACAAGATTGGTTGGATTTGGATTCGATTTGAATAATAAAGGATATGGATTAGATGAGAGAGGATTTGGGGATTATGATGGCATGATGGATGATTTTGGATTCCAAATTAACAACATAAGATTAGATGAGAAGTGGATCAAGGGATGAAATGGACAACATAAGTGTTAGCACATATTTTTACAAAAATATTTATGTGCTATTATATATATATATATATATATATATATATGCAAAATTCCATTAACTGAGAGCAGGTTATTGGAATCAAAATAGATTGTCCAACAACATGTAATTTTTTTTGAAATAAGAATGCATAGATTTAATATTTCCTCTAAAATGTTTTTTTCCAGATTTATAAATTTAACAGTAATGTTTTATTTTACAGCAGCAAAAACCTTTCTAATTTCTTATTTATTCATTATAATAGCAAGATGCAAATATGGAATAAGATTAAGGCTAACTCTAAGAAGTGTATATATATATATATATAGTTTAATCTATAATCAGAAATAAATATTTCTTTTTATTAACAACTATACAAATACATAACACATTGCAGAGAAAGATGAGATTAAATAAATGATTTGACTTAAATGTTTACCTACCATTTTTCATTTTAACATGCATTTCTTTTCAATAGATAATAAAACAAAAAACAAGTGTACCATTCCTACTCTATTTCAAACTAATAAATAACTATATATGAATAAACTCAAATGCTTCTTTGATTTCATTGCAATGAATATACTCAAAGCAAATATACATTTTTTTTATCCATTTACACATCAATAAGAAAGTTACAAACTCAAGCCTCTTCATTTCTACAAAAATGAGGACTTTTTAAAATTCATTTTTCTTTGAATGCCCAATGCATTAAATAGGAACTTGTACATGCTTGACTTTACTCCATCTTTTATTCCCAAAGCAAACTTGCAAATAAAGTTTGTAGGTTGTGACCATGGAGGCTCACCTCCCAACCTAGGCTTACACGAAGCCACCCCCAAGCTAGGAGACCCAAGGCTAAATGGGATACAAACATCTCAAATACAAAACAAGAAGAAACTCAACAAAAATTGAACTCCCAACCCAAGGATAAACAATGTCACCAAGTGACTTTTTTTTTTGTGGGGTGAAGGTGGACCAAGTACCTAGAGGAGATTTGCAATAAGGAGGAACCAATGCCTTTACAAGGCTACCAAAGTAAAACCACCACAAGTCACATACCTGCCCCAAAATAACCTTATGTTCCCCATGGCATACAAGCCCATATCTCCCCTTATGACCCCCTTTGCATAAACATAAAAAGAAAATGCAACAAGGGTCCCATAACCCTTGTGTGTCTCTCTCTTCTAAGAAGAGAGTCTCTACACTCTTAGGCTGTCAAGCAACCCTTCACCCCCAAGGCTACTCTACCCTCCCAAGGGTGAATATGGCCTTGAAGCACCCAAAATATATAAACCATACAACACATAAAAATAACACAAAGAAGAACTCCAAAACTAAACTTCCCAATCTACATAAACAATAAGAAAAATGCACATAAAATCTTTCCTTCACAATGACAGTCCCAAAGACACTAATGAGGAAAGGTTGAAGGAGAGCTGCCCAATCCACTAATATTTTTTGTTAGATTCAATGATAGTCCCAAAGACACTGAGAGGGGGGGGGTGAATCAGTGTCTAACCAATGGATTGAATATTTAAACTTATTAATAACTTTGCCACCCAAAACAGTGTACCGATAAACAAAAATTAATGTAGTAAATAGAAATAATAGAGACAACATAGAAACACACCATAAAACAAGATATTTAATGAGGAAACCCGGTGTGGGAAAAACCTCGGTGGGATTTGTGACCCAAAATATTTACTCACTGGCCAATGAATAAATACTACTAACAATAGGGGCCTGCACATGCAGGAAGACCCAACAACCTAGAGCTCACTGCTCAATGAAGAGTCTCACTAACTACAAAATGGATAATTAAATCCAATACAATTTACTACTCAAAATAGCATCTCTAATACCTGGTTCAGTACCGGTTTAAGCTCTGATAGATACCTTAACCAAAAGCCTTCGCTGCCACTAAACAATTATCTTCTACCATACATATCATCTCATCTGCATCTAATTCAAAATGACCTAAGAGATATCATACTTATATGAGTCTTTTACAATATACCAAGTCATCTTACAAAAGATAACTATATTACAACAAAAAAAAATTCATCCCATGTCGGCTTGAGTGCTGGTATGCTTTGTTGCCGATGTAATCTGAATGCCAGTGTAAGCGCCTATCGGTGTTAGTGTCTGTCGGTGCATGTAGAAACCTAAGATGTCAGTAATCCGTATAGCCCAATACTAGATGGTTGCTAGTTGGTTGTCATCAATGACAACAACTATTCTCATATGAGTGTAGAATGCCAGCAATCTCCCCCTTTGGCATTGATGGCAACACTCATGAGAAAAATCCAAAACTATTATCCAAAAATTGAAATCCAAAAAGATGTGCTCCCTTTGAGCAAGTGATCTTTTTCATACATGCATTTTTCTCTCCACTACTCCCCCTTTGACATCAATGACAAAGGATGTCATAAATAATCAAAAGAGTACAAAAATGCTACCTCAAGGTCTATAACCAGTTGGTTACTATCTGAAAGATGTCTGCCAAAACTAGGTTCAAACTCTGCATAAACTTGTTGCTGTCAATTAGAGTTGCCTCAGTCTGTTGGATCATACTGGTGAGATAGTGCATTTGATGCTCCGCTGATTGTTCTCCAGGAATGGTTGCCTTAGTCAATTTATCTCTTTGAGTAATCAGACTATCCAACCTCGGACCAAGTTTATTCTTTAGTTCCTGGGCCTTCAGCCTTATTCTTGCCTTCTCTTTTTCAAGTTTCTCCAACTTCTCCTCAAAAACTGCCATTTCCTGCTCAAAAACTGATGTAAGTTCATATGAACGTATCATGTTGTCTACTACATCATCAATCTCTTTCTGTATCTTCTTGATCTCCACATCTATATCCTCTGTCAAACAGTGAGGTTTACATGCTTCTCTATACAACTCCTTATACTCCAAAATTGTAGAATTGAGTATCGCTAAAAGTGTGTCCAAGTGATCGATACAATTCTTTATAGTGTTCTCAAAGAATGTATTTTTCTCTTTGTCAACTCTCTCCTTAATGGTATCCTCATTCACCTTTTCTAGATTTATGACATTATCAACAATGAATTTAGACAAAGTGTCCAATCTACCTAAAGAATTATTAATGTGCTCTATCTTACAGTTAGGTGCAATCATCTTCAAGATAGGTAAGGTGTTATCAATTGCCTTAAATGCTAAGGCATTGCAATCTATTATCCTCTTAATGGAATTCAAAAGAACATTTGTTATGTTATTCGGTCTAAATTCTCCTACTGATATGCTAGAATCTCCAACTTTTTCTTCCCAAAACTTAGAAATGAAACTCAAAAACCAAAACTTCCAACAAGAATTCTAAGTCTCCAAAAATGGAGAGTGGGTGATCAAAATCCTAAGTTTGAATCACTTCCCTAAGTAGACTCTTCTCACACTTTCCAACCTCTTGGAAAGGGTGTGAGATCTCATAGGTTGGTCTTCCCAACCTCTTACAAGCTTTCTAAAAATGACAACTAAAAAAGGTAAGAGAGAGTAGGGAAGAGAAACTATCACTCAAATGGAAGGTTGTCTAACCTAGGAGAAATCCTCAAAAGTTGAATATCGTCCATCTTGAAAAACTCAACTTTTTAGGTGACGTAACAGTCACATGTGAGTGGTCACATGGTTAAAATTGACCTTTACCCATAAGTATAACATATGGACCTTTAAAAATACCCCTAACCTAACCTTAGGAGTTAGTTTGACCCTCTAAAAACTCACCTAAAGTTTACCTACGGGTCAAACTTCAGTTGACCATTCTAAAGGCTCTCTATCCAAGACTCTTTTGGGACCACACTAAGATATTTTGAAAAAATGCATTGGCTATACAAACTCCCTCCAAGAGACATGTCACTCTCAACTCACTTCACAACACAAGTGTCAAGTGACACCATAAAAATACACAATACTTAAATACATATGACAATGTCCCTTTTTGGAATTATCAAATTTAACAAATTCAATTTAACATACATTCAAGCATTCACATTTACAAATAAAACACAATACACACGAGGTGTTGTCTCTCCAAATAGACAACCCTTGGCTTCACAAACACACATAGGTTTAGCTTGATTCTCTGAATAGTTTTCATGGTCACATGGATTAGTTTTCTTGCACAACTCACTTTGCACATTAGTAATCTCAATTAACAACATATAATAATAACACATGAAAAGAATACAATTCAGACACATTGCATACAATTTTAATCATAACAATCAAATTACCAATTATCCAATAAAATCCACATAAAATAATTTACTCAATGGCATCATCATAATCATCATGAAATTTAATCATTCATAAGGCATGCATCAATATTTTCTAACATCATAAATAAAGTACTGCAAATCAGAAATAAATGACATACACCATATCAATGTTATCCAATCACTGGATTATATAGAATCTATATCCATAATGCATCAAAATAAAGTATCAATAATAGGTCCAACATGAAAAATAACTGCAATGCTATGACGGCTCGGGGTAGGGCCTCACACCCTCCCCCTCTAGGCATGAACTTCCTCTTAGAGTTCATCAAAAAGATGGGGGTATTGAGATCTCATCCGTGTTGCGTCCTCCCATGATGTCGTAACCTCATCATAACAATCCCACTGGACCCTAACCTGGTCCATCTCTCGGCCTCGAAGAGCTAGCATCCGGCGAGCCAAAATCCGAATGGGCTCCAAAGCCAACTGCCCGTCCAATTCCACCTTCAAGGCATCCCAGTCTAGAATATGAGACTCATCATAAATATATTTCCTTAGTACTAACACATGAAACACATCATGGATGCATGACAAACTAGGTGGCAAAGCTAGACGATATGCAACTGGTCCTATCCTCTCAAGGATCTCAAATGGTCCAACAAAGCGAGGTGCAAGCTTAGATCCCTTTCCATAACGGATTGGACTCTTATGCAGTTGCACTCTCAAGAAGACTCTGTCCCCAACCATGAAGCTACGATCTATCCTCTTCGCATCTACATACTTCTTTTGTTTATCCTGTGCCCCTCTAAGGCATTGTCTAATCAAATCCACCTGCTGCTCCATATCTCAAACTATCTCAGGACCAATAGCTACTCTATCCTCAATGTGATCCCAACTCAAAGGTGTCCTACAAGGTCTGTTGTACAAAGCCTGATAAGGTGGCATCCCAAAGGAAGTGTGACGTCCATTGTTATAGGCAAACTCTACCAAAGGAAGGTACTCTTCCCATCTGGTTTGATGATCCATGATGTACATACAAAGCATATCTTCTAACACCTGGTTCACCCTCTCTGTCTGTCCATCCATTTCTGGATGATAGGCTGTGCTAAAGTTGAGTTAGGTACCCATTTCTTCCTACAACGCCTTCCAAAAGGAAGAAGTCAAGAGGGAATCTCTGTCTGAAATAATCTTGTGTGGAACATCTTGAAGTCTGATAATATCCCGCAAGAATACTTGAGCCACTACTAGTGCTATGAAGGTAGTTCGAACTGGTGAGAAGTGGGCCACTTTGGTTAACTTGTCGACTGTCACCATGATGACATCATGATGACGTGATGAAATAGGAAGACCAATGACAAATCCATTGATATAGTATCCCACTTCCACTTTGGTATCCCAAGAGACTGGAGTAACCCACCTGGATGGCGGTGCTCCACCTTGACTATCTGGCACTCAAGGAATCAGGCTACTAGTTCAACAATGAGTTGCCGCATACCTGGCCAATGATATAATTGTCTCAAATCTACTTGCATCTTCTTAACTCCAGGATGTGCTGCATAAGGAGCTCTATGTGCCTCCATCACAATGAAATCATGCAAATTTCTGAAAGAAGGTACATAAATGCACCCTCTATGGTGTATTAGTCCATCAGACTCTAATGAATAGTCTACATACTACCCTTCCAGGGTCTCCTGAGATCGCACTACCTGGCATACCTCTAAATACCACTCATCCTTAGGCAACTGCTGCAATATGTGATCTCTCAAATTTGTGTCTATAGACATGGAGTATACCTCATGACATCTCCTACTCAAGGCATCTGCAACTACATTTTCTTTCCCCTTGATGTAGTGAACATCAAAATCATACTCACATAAAAACTCCATTCATCTTCTCTGACGAGCATTAAGATTAGGCTGAGTAAATATGTACTACAAGCTCTGATGATCTGAATGAAGCTCAAAAAGATGACCCAAAAGAAAGTGTCTCCACCTCACAAGTGTGTGCACCACTGCTGCAATCTCAAGGTCATGAGTAGGGTAGTTAAACTCATGAGTCTTAACTTTCCTAGACTCATATGTTATAGCTCGACCATCCTGCATAAGGACTGCTCCTAAACCATCCAAGGAAACATCTACACATACCATGAAATTGGCTGAGGGATATGGCACAACAAGAATAGGTGCACTAGTAAGTGCCTTTTTGAGTTCCTGAAAGGCCCTCTCACACTTTTTTGTCCACTCAAATTTATTTCCCTTTCGCTGAAGAGATGTAATAGGATGTGCAACCCTAGAGAACCCCTCAACGAATCATCTGTAATAAACTGCTAGACCCATGAAACTCCTGACTTCTGTCATACTAGTTGGTTTTGGCCAATCCATAATAGCTCTAATCTTTGATGGATCAATTGAGATCCCACCACTGGATATAACATGTCCTAGATATCTAACCTCTGATCTAAAGAATGCACACTTTGACAAACTACCATACAAGTGATTATCTCTCAAGCACTGCAATACCTGCCTCAAGTGCTCCTTGTGCTCCTCATTCCAAGAATACATCAATATGTCATCAAGGAACACAATCACAAATCGGTCAAGGAAAGTGCAGAATACCCCATTCATGAGACTCATGAATATAGCTGGAGCATTCGTAAGACCAAATGGAACCATAGTGAACTCATAGTGGCCATACCTATCACGGAAACCGATCTTGTGGATATCGCTCTCTACTATCCTCAACTGTTGGTACCCTAACTTCAGATCTATCTTAGAAAATACTTTGGCACCCTGAAGCTAATCAAATAAGTCATCGATCTTGGGAAAAGGGTATCGGTTCTTGGTGGTCACTTTGTTCAACTGCCGGTAATCCATACATAACCAAAGGGATCCGTCCTTCTTCTTTACAAATATGACTGGCGTGCCCCAAGGGTAGACGCTAGGATGAATGTGACCTTTCTCTAAAATTTCCTCAAGCTGTATCTTGAGCTCATTAAGCTCATTAGTGGTCATCCTATATGGTGCTCTCAAAACTAGCTCAACTCCTGGTACAAGATCTATGTGAAAATCAATCTCTCTACGAGGTGGCATACTGGGTAGCTCAGAAGGAAACACATCTACAAATCCCTTAAGGATAGGATGATCATCAAGTGATGGTTCCTTCTCATCCTCTTCTTCTCTATCACTAATGGTGATGGCAAATAACTAGCATCCCTTTTGCATGCTCTGCTTAAGCTACATAGCAGAAATCATATGAAGTGATACGGGTCTCTGAATCCCTGAAATTACTATGGAAGTACCATGATCATTCACACACTTGATCTCTTTTCTGGCGACAATCCATCTTGGCTCTGTGGGTGTATAGCCAATCCATGCTAAGAACAATGCCATAAGATCCTAGTGGTGTGACTTGAAGGTCTACTATGGTGGTTGTACTTCCAATCTGAAGTTGACAACCCCTAACTTCTAATTCAATGGACACTCTAGCCCCTGAAGCTAACTCCACTTCCCAACTAACACCTTGCCTAGTTACCACTAGCCTGCAACGCTCCACAACCAATGGAGATATAAAAGAATCCATAGCTCCTGAATCAAACAGGATAGTAACATTGCTACCTCTTATCATACATGTGGCCTCTATAACTGTGGCCTGATGCTCAGCTTGGTGGTTGTCAACCACTGTGAAGACTCTGTGGAACTTACACATGTCCCCAACTGTAGGTTCTGAACCTGCCATCCACTGACTACCTACCATCTAAACCTGTGGGCACTCTCTTGCCATGTGTCCCATGGCCCCACAAGTGAAACAAGAACCATGTGTCTGAAACTGAACACCCTATGGCCTAGAGTATGCATGTCCTCCTATCCTGCTCGATCCACTATAACCACCCCTGGAGGACTACTGAGTCCGTGTTGTAGGTGTGTATGGAACCCGTAGTTGCTGATCATGCCTAGGACCTTGTGTCTGCCACTGCTTGGGCTTAAAGCCCTGTTGACCCTATGGAGGCCTTTGCCTTTGATTCTGTTGTGGCTGTTGCGGAGGAGGGGGTTTGAAAGATCTCGATGAATGTCTATGATTACCCTTCTGGTGGGGTTTCTGAAACCCAAAAGACTAAGATATAGGGTTTTGATTCTGATACCGATCCTGCATGTCCTAAGGTCTACCCTGAATCTCCTCTGATAATAAGGCCTTCTCTCTGTGTGTGAAAAAGTGGAATAAGCATTTGTATCTACAGGACACAACACTTCAATTAAGTCATTACATGTATGGTTAGTAAAATATAAGCATGAATAATAAAACCATAACAAATCGACCAATTGCCTTCTAAAAGATGAGAGTATAAGATTGCTCTCATATTTTTATAAGCAATACCAGTGACTAGACTACACCAAGCCGAAGGATTTAATCTATATGAGCATGATATTAAGATAAAATGGATGCAAGATGGATGAATAATTCAAGAAATAACAAATTCAAGCAATAATGGATTCAAGAAATATGGATGCAAATAATCTAAAAAAAGAACAATATATTCAATGACTCTAGAGAAAAAATCAGCATAATAATAATCTCCAAGCGTGTTCTCAAAAATCTCTAGGGTAAATTGGATGAGAGCTGAAGGCTGAATTTATAGAGAATTACAAGAGAGATGATGAAAAAGCTCAATTTAGGATTAATTGAAAATAATTGAGAAATCATGTTCAGTTAACTTTGAGATAAATTCCAATTATAGTTTAATTGAAATGCATTCAGATAAGAAGTCCAAGTTGCATTAGAAATAAGAATTAATTAATTCCATGCATTTGTGATAAAAATAGATAATTCTTTGATTTATTCAAGAAAAGAGTCTTTTCAATGCAATTGAACTTCTTTTTCTCAAAAGCTTTGAGTTCCAATTTTAGAGAATGATCAATAATTCATTTAATTGCTTTTCTGATTTCAAGTTCTAAATTTAGAAAAAGAAATAATATCTCAAGTTTGATTTCTCTCTCAATTATTTTATTTTATTTTCAATTCAACTCTTGCTTTGTAATTAATTCCTCTTTTGTAATAAATTAATTCCTTTTTTGCATGATTAAATGGCAAATTTATTAATTAATTAAATATGCAAGGATATTTAATAAATTAAATAGGATAATTTATTAAAAAATGATTTTCTTGGAATGATTCAATTAATTAAATAGATATTTAATTAATATTGAGTAATTGACTTGCCATGTGATATTTGATGATTGAAGAATTAATAATGTGCTCAAGATTAATTTAATTGCCTTTGGTTAGGACCTTGGTGATGTTGTCGAGATTAGGGGCCCATGGTTTAGATGAGCATTTTTAGGGTATTACATTCTCCACAACAACCCGAAGGCTTCCTGGAGCTGCCATCCTAACTAGTCCTGCCTTACCGGCATTCAACATAGGGTAAGGGCTCAAAGAACTTTCTCTCATACTGAGACATTGAAAGACCCTTCTGCTGAAGGTCATGAAACTCATCAATTGTGTGCTGCCTAAAGTGCTCTAATAGGTATCTGTCTCTAAATCTCTCCATAAAGGTGTCTCAAGTGATGGTGTCTATAAATATGTCATTCTTATACTCCTCCTGCCTCCACCATGTGGAAGCTGACCCTCTCAAAAGGTGAATAGAAAACCATGCCTTTAAATTGCTCTCATAGGGATGCAATTCGAAGCACCTTTCCAGACTCAATAGCCAAGACTCGGCCTCTACCCCATCAGTAAATCCTGCAAATGATGGTGGCTGAAGATGTAAAAGTTCTCTGATCTGATCCCCGGGATCACGGGGTGCTCTTTGTTTAATCACTGGTGCCACTACTGGAGGTGGTTCAGGTAGATGGACAGACTCAGGCCCATGCTCAACTTGACCCTCTATATGGTTAGGAGGTGGACTCCTACTCCGCCGCCTAGCTGTTGATCTATGACTCTCAGAAATCTGGTGTTCTGTCTGATGATCTACTACTGAGAGCCTATCCTGAACTATCCCTATCAGGTTCTGAAGTGCAACCAAAATTTCTTGGTTAGGGTCAATTGGTTGTTCGAGAGGAGCCTCCTAATTCCCTTCCAGAACTGACTCATCCTGCACAACGTCTTTGCATGCCATACAAGCACATCTAGGACCCCTACCACATCTACAAGCTTGTTGCGTAGTCGGAGGAATCCTTCATGAGAAAAATAAAATAAAATAAATAAATAATTTTAAAGAAAAATAATAATTAAAGCGAAACGTAATGGAGAAAGGTTCCTAATATTGGAAACCTTGCTCTGATACCAAAATGTCATGCCCAAACTTTTGGGCAAAAACACAACAACAAAATATTTTTAAACACTAAAATACTAGATGTTCTATGATCAAAAGATGTGATAACTAAATTTGTTTACACTAAAGGTTAACTCACGTGTTACAAGAATGGGTTCCTATAGTTAATTTAATTAACTCAACAATTATAGCATTTACATTTCTGACATTGAAATATTTTACCCTAAGATGTCATCACCACTATATTAATTAATGAATTAATTATTTTACCCAAATAAATCTTCAATCTTTAATCAAGAGATAATAATCATCCCTAATAGTATTAATTACTTCTGATACTAATAAAATAGATGCTAATACATATTCCATTGAAATCATAAATAATTAATTCAGCCAATGCGAATAACATTTTTAAATTCGTCTATTAAAGTTAACTAAATCAAATATAATAATTTCCTAACAAATAACTTCACATTAATGTCGAAATAAATCCCCCTTAAATATTAATTATTTAATATTTAATATTCAACAATAAATTACCCCTTGAGCCTTAAAATAATCATTATACTTTAATAATACCCATTAATAGATTTAATAAAAAGAAATTAAACATATATATATATATAGTTCAACCGATGAAAAAAAATATATATATATAAAATATATATATATAAAAAAAAATATATATATATATATATATATATATATATATAAATATATATATATATATATATATAAAGCTAATTATGTTAGGAACCGGGAAGGACAACTAAGAGTGGGGTGAATCAATTGTGTATAAATTATAATCCAAATGCAAATTATTCCAATTTAAACTTAGTGCTGGTAAACTTAAATGCCGGTAAAACAGATTAATAGTTATAGCAGTATCGGTTTAAGCTCTGAACATGAGTGCCAAACACCTTCATAGCCTTCTTTCAACCTTCAAATAATGTCTGTGTGATTCGCACAAGGATCTTATTAATTTTGCTCTTTAATACACACTCATCATGATCCTATATGATCTTCAATAAGATCTTATAATCATATATACACAACCTAAGACCAAATGTATAGGTCGGCTCACTAAAGATTTTACAATTAAATCAATTACAAATAAGTCTTGATGCGATACAATATGTCAGCTCAATACATTTACCACATTATCCAATCAATAAACTATTTCCAAGACATGTCGTGTTGATCTGGAATGGATATCATGTACCGGTCCATAACCTAGTCCTATCTACCAATAAAGGCAAACATGTCAACCCAATTAGACCAATAAGCAAAACACCAAATCCAAACATCCAATCCATGTCTTCGACATAACCAAATGATCTACAGATGATAACAAGGTATCACCACTACCAGTGAACCATATAACCTATTGGTGAACATATACCAGTGACTGTGCATAAGCCACTAACCATGCTGGTGAACCATAGGTGTCGGTTCAACAATAAACCAATATAACCAGAGTGCCAAATCAATAATGTAGACCTCCAAGAAGATAAGTGTTGACATCAATGACAAAACCAATGCAACACATGATGAACTTAACCATCTTAAACAATTAACTTAATTTTAAATGGGGTTTTCCCATATTAATATTTTATTTCTCTTTTTTTTTTATTAAACCCTAACTAGGGTTTACTTTTCTTTTAAATCTTTATATCTTTACCTTATGCTTTCTTTGTTTAATTACTAACCCTAACCCAAAATTGGGTTAGGGTTTTTATTTCTAACTAACTTGTTTTACTAACTCTTTGTGTGTGTGTGCAGGGTGTTAAGGCTCGGCTGAAGGGCATGGCGGATGGCGAGGGGCTGGCAGAGGCGACAGCTACAGGCACAGAGGGCAGCAAGAAGGGGGAGGAGGTTGTGGGTACCAACCCACAGGGTGGCCGAGAACACGCCTATGGGTCGTGGCCCACAATGTGATCGCGGCCGACCTGTGGGTTGCGACCCATAGTGGTAGCTGAAGCCGCCTCTGTGGGTTGCAGCCCACAGTGCGGTCGGAGCCACTCTGTGGGTTCCAACCCACAGTGCCTCATGGCACAAAATCTCCACAACCCATTTTTTTTTTTCTTGCAAGTTTTTTTTGCATAAAAATTCTTTTATTATTGTTTTTTATAAACAATATTTATATAAATATAAATAAATATATATATATATATATATATATATATATATATATATATATATGACTGTGAAGATAGATGCAACTTTTATATGAACCAGAATGTTGAATAAATGTATATTAATGTACAGGTTTATATATATATATATGCAACATTCCATTAATTGAGAGTAGGTTATTGTAATCAGAATAGATAGTTCAACAACATGTAGTTTTATTTTTTAAATAAGTGCATTGATTTAATATTTCCTCTAAAATGTGTATTTCCAGATTTATAAATTTAACAGTAATGTTTTATTTTACAGCAGCAAAAACCTTTCTAATTTCTTATTTATTCATTATAACAACAAGATGCAAATATGGAATAATATTAAGGCTAACTCTAAGAAGTATATTTTTTTTTTGTTTAATCTATAATCAGAAATAAACATTTCTTTTCTATTAACAACTATACAACTACATAACACATTACAGAGAAAGATAACATTAAATAAATGATTTCACTTAAATGTTTATCTATCATTTTCCATTTTAACATGCATTTCTTTTCAATAGATAATAAATAAAAAAACAAGTTTACCATTCCTACTCTATTTCAAAGTAATAAATAACTATATATGAATAAACTCAAATGCTTCTTTGATTTCATTGCAATGAATACACTCAAAGCAAATATACATTTTTTGATTCCTTTACACATCAATAAGAAAGTTACAAACTCAAGCCTCTTCATTTCTACAAAAATGAGGACTTGTTAAAATACATTTTTCTTTAAATGCCCAATGCATTAAATAGGAACTTGTACATGCTTGACTTTACTCCATCCTTTATTCCCAAAGCAAACCTGCAAATAAAGTTTGTAGGTTGTGACCATGGAGGCTCACCTCCCAACCTAGGCTTACATGAAGCCACCCCCGAGCTAGGAGAACCAAGGCTAAATGGGATAGAAACATCTCAAACACAAAACAAGAAGAAACTCAACAACACTTGAACTCCCAACCCAAGGATAAACAATTTCACCAAGTGACTATATTATTTTGTGGGGTGAAGGTGGACCAAGTACCTAGAGGAGATCTGTAATAAGGAGGAACCAATGCCTTTACAAGGTTACCAAAGTAAAACCACCACAAGTCATATACTTTTCCCAAAATAACCTTATGTCCCCCATGGCATTAAATCCCATATCTCCCCTTATGACCCCCTTTGCATAAACATAAAAAGAAAATGCAGCAAGGGTCCCATAACCCTTGTGTGTCTCTCTCTTTTAAGAAGTGAGTCTCTACACTCTTAGGCTACAAAGCAGCCCTTCACCCCCAAGTTTACTCTACCCTCCCAAGGGTGAGTATGGCCTTGAAATACCCAAAATACATAAACCATACAACACATAAAAAGAACACAAGGAAGAACTCCAAAATTGAACTTCCCAATCTACATAAACAATAAGAAAAATGCACATAAAATCTTTCCTTCACAATGACAATAAAATGCAAGTATGCAAGGAAGAAATACTACCAACCTTGATCCTGCAAATAGAATGAGGAAAGGTTGAAGGACAACTACCCAATCCACTAATCTTTTCTTCCCAAAACTTAGAAATGAAACTCAAAAACCAAAACTTCCAACAAGAATTCTAAGTCTCGAAAAATGGAGAGTGGGTGATCAAAATCCTAAGTTTGAATCCCTTCCCTAAGTAGACTCTTCTCACACTTTCCAACCCCTTGGAAAAGGTGTGAGATCTCATAGGTTGGTCTTCCCAACCTCTTACAAGCTTTCTAAAAATGGCAACTGAAAAAGGTAAGAGAGAGTGGGGAAGAGCAACTATCACTCAAATGGCAGGTTGTCTAACCTAGGAGAAATCTACAAAAGTTGAATTTCGTCCATCTTGAAAAACTTAACTTTTGAGGTGACTTAACAGTCACATGTGAGTGGTCACATGGTTAAAATTGACCTTTACCCATAAGTATAACATATGGACCTTTAAAAATACCCCTAACCTAATCTTAGGAGTTAGTTTGACCCTCTAGAAACTCTCCTAAGGTTTACCTACGGGTCAAACTTGAGTTGACCATTCTAAAGGCTCTTTATCCAAGACTCTTTTGGGACCACACTAAGATATTTAAAAAAATGAATTGGTTATACAGACTCCCTCCAAGAGACATGTCACTGCCAACTCACTTCACAACACAAGTGTCAAGTGACACCATAAAAATATACAATACTTAAATATACATGGCAATGTCCCTTTTTGGAATTAACAAATTTAACAAATTCAATTTAACACACACTCAAGCATTCACATTTACAAATAAAACATAATACACACGAGGTGTTGTCTCTCCAAATAGAGAACCCTTGGCTTCACAAACACACATAGGTTTAGCTTGATTCTCCGAATAGTTTCCATGGTCATTGTTGGCATTATAGTAAGAAATATTGTTGATATTCAATAAGGATATTGAGAAGGTTGTTGAAGATTATTGATATACTTGAAGAAGGATGATAACTATCTTTATAACATTATTTTGTCATTAATGTCAAGAAATTGATTATCTGATTCAATATGATGTTGCCATATCTTGAGAAGATTGATTTGAAGAGAATTAAGATGTTGGTAAAAGACACAGAAAGAATGTGATGAATAAGGGGAGAAATAAGTTATTCAATGGGTAACTATTACTGAGTTAGACAATGATGAGATCATGATGTTTACATTGTTTTGATATCCTACATATGTTGTTGATTGTAAGGTTAATACTATACTATGTCACCGAGAAAAGAACCTAGTTAGTAAACCCTAAGGTTATCGATATCGGTTAATGAAGGCGAAATGTCTACCGAGTAAGGTTTAGTATTTACCGAGTTGCAACCAAGTTATGATAGTGCACATTGGATGGATAAAAGCATTATTTAATGAAGGACAATGATTAGCTGGAGATGTATAAATGATTGGTATGTCATGCATGAAGCTTGTTAAGGATCTATGACAAAGGAAAATCGACAGGAAGATCTACAACGCAGATTGAACCGCAATAACCTTCTGCAAGTTCCAAGAAGGGAATGCAAGTCCCGAGGCAAGGTAAAACATTTTCAGATCAGAAGGATACATTGAACCTGGTCAAGTTTGAAGATCTGATAGCTAAGATTGATCATGGGAAATGTGACCAAGGAGATTAAGCGGTTAGCAATTGTTTATAAATAAGGAATTGTTAATAAACAATGTATGTGGGCAAGTGTAAGCACAAGAATGCTACATAGTGATTACCGAGCACTGAAGCTTGAAGACCTGTTCGAATAATAGAGTAGAGAGCCCAGCAAAGGGAAAAGATAAGTCCTATGACTAGATTGTTTTGAGCAAATAAGAATCTGCTTTAGCATTTTAGATGTGAAGTTGCAGATATATTGTATTACTGTTATTTTGTAAGTAACAGAAAATCTCTTAACCGAGTGGACTTAATAGTCTTATTTGTAAACCCTCTAGCAAGGTAACATTCTAAATGAGTGTTTGAAATCCTTTGACAAGGTCACTTCTAACAAAGTGAAGATCCTAACAAATCTGAGGGAAATCCCTTAACTGGGTCACATCTAGCAATGTGTTTGTAATCTTTAACAGGATTTGCTTTTAACCGAGCATACTCTAGAAGAGTATATTTCTTAGTGGGTCTAAAATCCCATAGTGGTTTTTCCCTATTTGGGTTTCCACGTTAAATCTGGTGTTATGAGTCTTATGATGATTATGTGTTCATGAGTGTGCATGTTTAGCAGTTTTTGGTTAAGTTGCTGAAATACAAGTTACCGAGGTTGAATCTGTTGATTTTATGGAAGTTTAAGTTCATATGATTCACCCCCCCCTCTCATCTTGTTAGCTATTGGCATATGTACTTTACTTTTAGTATCGGAACTAACAATTGGTATCAGAGCTTTAGACTTCGGAAGAAAAAGTTTAAAGGTACTTGAGGCAAAGATCCAAAGATGTATAAAAGGGATGCACCAAAGCTGAACAAGTCAAGTTTCTCCACATGGTAGAAAAGAATGAAGCTGCATTTATCAGGAATTGGAGAATATGCAACATATTATCTAGATAATGATTACATTGCACCGAGTACCAACCCTATGACCTTGGAAGAGATTAAGGAAAAGCAAGAACATATTCAAGCTATGATTGAAATAACATCAGCATTGACCGACTCAGAGTTTAATGATCTAGAAGGCTATAATGATGCAAAAGCAATGTGGACTAAGCTCATATCTATGTATGGAGGTGATAAACATGTTCAAAGAGCTAAAGTAGATAGTCTAAGAGGACAACTTGAATCCATGAGAATGAATGAAGGTGAGAACATAACCCAATACAGTACAAGACTAAAGGAGATTGTCAATCAAATTAAAGGAGCAAGTGGAACTATTGAAGAAAAGGATATAACAAGTAAGTTGTTGAGAACCCTAGTACCAGCTTATGTTATTTGAGTCTCTGCAATCAATAAATTGAGGTTTGTACCTAACATGCCAGTTTCTTTGGATGCTACTATTGGTAAGCTACATGCATTTGAGTTAAGTAATTTTGATAACAATGGGTCTTCGGTAAATAAAGTAGAATATGCATTCAGTTCTTTTCATATTGTTGAATCTGATGATTACAATGATAGAATGAGTAAGTAATCTGAAGGGGATCACAGTGGAGCAAGTGAAAGATTTCGCAAGAACATGGAAAAAGTTCATAAACTGTATGACGAAATCAAGAAGCAAGAAGAATTTGAAGCAGTATTAGAAAGAAGGTTACTGAGAGGCAAAGGTAAGTATAAAGGGAAGCTACCTTTAAAATGTTTCAATTGTGATAAAATAGGACATATGGCTTCTAATTGCCCTGACAAAGAATCTAGTGAAAAGACTGAATACCGAGATAACAGGCAGAAAGTCAACCAATACAGAGGACACCGAGACTTCAGAAGGAGAGATATAAAGACATGTCTAGTAGCAAATGAGGAATCCAACGATAATAAATCTGATGAAACTGATACTGAGGAAGTTGTTTATGTGGCTCTTATGGATCTGATGAAGAAAGGTATGAAGAAAAAGCCCTAATATCTCACATAAATAATAATGATTCTTGGATCATAGACAGTGGATGCTCACATCATATGACAGGTGGTAAACACAAGTTTGTTAAATTAGAAGACTATGATGGAGGCTATGTAAGATTTGGTAATGATGCACCATGTCCGGTGAAAGGTAAAGGATCTATAACACTTCTTGACAATGCTAAATGTGATGATGTATACTGGGTTGAAGGTTTGAAATACAATTTGTTGAGTGTAGCACAGCTAAACAATACAGCATACCGAATAGAATTTCAAAAAGGAATTGTCAAAGTTCATGACAAGCATGGAAAGTTAGCTACTACCGAGACACAAACAAAAGGTAATACATTTCATCTTGACTCAACTTGGAACAAGTATCTTTATGCATAGATAGATGATACTTGGTTATGGCATAAAAGGTTTTGTCATGTAAATTTTGATAATCTGATCAAAATAAGTAAGAAGCACCGAGTGAGAGGTCTACCAAGTCTGGAAAAACCTGAGAATGCTATGTGTCGAGGATGCCAGATGGGTAAGATGACAAGATCAAGCTTTACAAGTAAGTCCTACACTTCTAAAGGAATTTTAGATCTAGTACACACTGATCTTTATGGTTCTATGAAAGTTCAAAGTTATTATGGTGATAAATATTTCATATTATTTGTGGATAATTACTCAAGGATGATGTCAGTTATGTTTTTAAAAGAAAAATCAAAAGCTTTTCAAATGTTTAAATGGTACAAGGGAAGAGTTGAAAATGAAAGAGGAAGACAACTGAAATGTCTTAGATCTAATAGAGGAGGAGAGTTCACTTCTGATGAATTTAACTTATTCTACAATGATCATGGTATAAAGAGGCAAGTATCTGCACCGAGAACACCTCAGCAAAATGGGATAGTCAAGAGAAGAAACAAATCAATTGTCGATTGTGCAAGAACCCTGATGATAGAAAAGAGGGTCCCTCAAACGTTTTGGAGAGAAGCATTCAGCACTACAGTTTACACCCTAAACCGAGTTCAACTGAAGAAAGGAACTATGAAGACACCACATGAAATCTGGTATGACAAGAAACCTAATGTAAGCTATTTTAAAATCTTTGGAAGTAGATGCTATGTTCACAAAGATGACAAAAATGGAAAATTTGATTAGAAAAGTGAAGAAGGAACATTTCTTGGTTATTCTTCCAGAAGTAAAGCATTTAAATGTCTGATCAAATCATCTAACAAAATAGTGGAAAGTGCAAATGTGAAAATTGATGAATTTGCAGAAAGAAATGATGAAAGAAATTCCAAAGAACCAGAAGATTATGAAGAATTTGTTTATAATCAACCGAGAAGTCCTACCGAGAAAGCTGCTGAAGAAAATGAAGATAATGTCCAGTTACCGAGTGATGAAGAAGATCATACAGAACCTACCGAGCCTATATTAGCCAACTATGTCAGAAGACATCATGCATCAAGTCAGATTATAGGAGATAAGGATGATCCAGTGATGACAAGGAACAAACTGAGACAAAACACATGTCTGATTTCTAAATTTGAACCAAGAATAGTAAAAGAGGCATTTAACAGTAAAGATTGGGTAAATGCTATGACAGAAGAGATTGATCAAATCAAGAAGAATAACATATGGACACTGATCCCAAGACCAAAGGACCAAAATGTAATCGGTACTAAGTGGATTTTTAGAAACAAGCTAAATGAAAAAGGTGAGGTCATTCACAACAAAGCAAGACTAGTTTGCAAAGGTTATGCTCAAGAAGAAGGAATAGATTATGGTGAGACATTTCATTAGTACGTTCCGGTCAAGATTTCGATGGCAAATCATCGTAATTCCGACCAAATTTTGTCACACTACCGACAAAAAAAGCTGTCGAAAACTTTGTGTCAGAAGTTCCGACTATCCTTGTGGTCGTCACAATTTTGACATCACCTCCAACCTTTCCGACGGCCACCATGGATGCTCATTCCCCGAAAGAATACCATCGTGATCTCAGGCTATTATCAAAATTCAGACTCCAAAGTATAAAATTCCGACAGAGGAGTGATGTCAGATGCACAGCATCCTTGTCGGGCGTTTCATTAGTTGTCATCGAAATTCCGACGGTGAGAGATGATGTGGGTCAAACAGCTTTACCATCAGTGAATGAAAGCATTGAACGAGTTCTATTTTTAAAAATTGCATTAAACATTTTAATTTATTCGATTCAGTGTTATTTGCAAAAAATGATTATCAATGATGTTTCCTTTCTCCAAGAATTGTCTAGGATCTTTCCGTCAGATAATATGTAACATCGAATGACTAAATTTTTTCTTTACAAATGCTTATTTAATTTAATTATTATCTAAGAGTGAATTAAAATTTATATTTGTATGGAAGCAGAACATACAAGTTGAAGAGTCATGTGCAAGAAAATTTCCTAAAAGAAAGCAAGCAGGCATTATCTTGAATGACATGGAAACAAGCTCATCAGCTGCCTAGAAGAGAGCAATTGGAGAATGGTAGAGGAAAGTGTTTAAGGGTTATAAATAGATAGATAGTATGCAATACAAACAAACAATGTCTAGAGTGTCTGATGTGACGTCTCTAATTTATGTCCAGAGGGACTAACTGGTTTTGGAGTTCCTGAGAAACCTATTGGGCCACGCTTGGAGGAAATCAATGTGTTCATGCAAGGAGCACCTTTTTTCTATTATGAGAATGATACTTTTGCACCGAGGGATATTTGGAAGTCAATATCCAAAAATTTCTATAGTGTGGAACAAGAGTTGGCAGACTCGAAGTATAATTGTCAGCTTTCAGAAGACCAAGAGGTTATGTACACAATCTCCCAATAGAAGAGCAATTTCAAGAATTACCTCTTCCCCCCATGACTATTCAGGAAGCACTTCCTCAAACAAAGGACTATTGGCCTCCATGGGATCAAAGAAAAAAATTAAAGCATAGACTCTAGATGATGTGGTGGTGTCCTTCGTGAAGAACTCTACACTATAATTGAAAATTCATGAGTGAAACTACAAGATAGTGAAGAGAAATACAATCTTGAAAAGTGGGAAGAATGGATCTTGGTTTGGGTGGGGCCAAGTTAGGTGGCTCCTCTAGAGGTTGACGAGATAGAAATCATATTAGGATTTGAAAAAGATCACACTCATGGAACTTTGTGTGTGAGTGATCAATTGTGGTGTTTGTGTAATGCATTCCAAATGGGTAATGTCTTGATTAAAGACTTTTATCCTGATGGCATGCAACTGTATCTATTTGGAATGCATTACCCAAACACCACAATCGATCACTCGCACATGAAGTTCCACGAGTGTGATCTTTTTTCAAATCCTAATATGATTTCTATCTCGTCAACCTCTAGAGGAGCCACCTGACTTGGCCCCACCCAAACCAAGATCCATTCTTCCCACTTTTCAAGATTGTATTTCTCTTCACTATCTTGCAGTTTCCCTCATGAATTTTCAATTATACTGTAGAGTTCTTCACGAAGGACACCACCACATCGTCTAGAGTCTATGCTTTAATTTTTTTGTTTGATCCCATGGAGGCCAATAGTCCTCTGTTTGAGGAAGTTCTTCCTGAATAGTCATGGGGGAGAGAGGTAATTCTTGAAATCACTCTTCTATTGGGAGATTGTGTACATAACCTCTTGGTCTTCTGAAAGCTGACAATTATACTTTGAGTCCGCCAACTCTTGTTCCACACTATAGAAATATTTGGATATTGACTTCCAAATATCCCTCGGTGCAAAATTATCATTCTCATAATAGAAAAAAGGTGCTCCTTGCATGAACACATTGATTTCCTCCAAGCATGGCCCAATAGGTTTTACAAGAACTCCAAAACCAGTTAGTCCCTTCGGACATAAATTAGAGATGTCACATCAGACACTCCAGACATTGTTTGTTTGTATTATATACTATCTATCTATTTATCACCCTTAAACACTTTCCTCTGCCATTCTCCAATTGCTCTCTTCTAAGCAGCTGATGAGCTTGTTTCCATGTCATTCAAGATAATGCCTACTTGCTTTCTTTTAGGAAATTTTCTTGCACATGACTCTTCAACTTGTATGTTCTTCTTCCGTATAGATATAAATTTTAATTCACACTGAGATAATAATTAAATAAAATAAGCATTTGTAATGAAAAGATTTAGTCATTCGATGTTACATATTATCTAATGGAAAGATCCTAGACAATTCTTGGAGAAAGGAAACATCATTGATAATCATTTTTTGCAAATAACACTCAATCAAATAAATTAAAAATGTTTCATGTAATTTTTAAAAGTAGAACTCGTTCAATGCTTTCATGCATCGACGGCAAAGTCGTCTGACCCACACCATTATGCATAATAGATCAAATCAATATAATAGGCTATTATAAATAATATATACAAAAATATGAAAGAACATTAAATTACCATTACAAACCCATAAACCATTAAATAGTGAAAATAGATATAAATTTGTAAATGTCTCCCTATAAACACCACAACCATAACCAAAACAAAAAAAATTCTTACCCGCAAAAACTTAGCTGGTGAGTTGCAAGTCTACAACATCTCTCAGATGATCAAACTGTTTCTTAATTTTATTCTTCTGGTTAGTCAATGGATTTAGTTGCATGTTCAAGTTTTCTATTTGAAGCCTTCTGTTTCCCTATATTTGAGACATAATAAAATTCTTGTGAGTAGGAAATTGATTCAGGAGTTACGTGTGAAGAATTTGGCAAAGTAAATGATGACAATCAAACTCAAATTTTATCTATCTTGATTAAAGACTTTTATCCTGATGGCATTAAATTAAAGTTCTTTCTCTATTTTTTGGTGATCTCTGGAGAAGAGGCTGCTTTGCATCGACCTAGGATACATTTAACTTGTGTTGTATCTGTGGAAATATGTATCCTAGGATGATGCAATGCAACCTCTGCTCCACCAATACCAGATAGAAGAGAAAGTACTTTAATTTAAAGCCATCATGATAAAATGCTTTCAAGACATATATTAGGTATAAAAGGAAGCCTACCCTGTCATTTGAAGGGGTTTACCTACAATTCAAGTGATCTCTTAATTATAAAATCAATTCAATTCCAAGTGAACATGCAATCAAGCATTCATCAAGAATTGAAGGAGAAATCAAGTTAATAAAGATATTTAATAAAGATATCATCTTTTAAATTAATAAATGGGCAGGAGATTAAGAATACAAACCTTTCATATTGCACACTTCAAGGTATATTAAAATCAATTTAAAGTGTATTCATTTAGGGACCTTTCATAAAATATTCTCAACTTACATATCATAAAAGGATCTGCTCCACCAATACCAGATAGAAGAGAAAGTACTTTAATTTAAATCCATCGGGATAAAATGCTTTCAAGACATATATAAGGTATAAAAGGAAGCCTACCCTATCATTTGAAGGGGCCTACCTATAATTCAAGTGATCTCTTAGTTATAAAATCAATTCAATTCCAAGTGAACAGGCAATCAAGCATTGAAGGAGAATTCAAGTTGGTGCAGGTGAATTTGGAAGACAAAAGGACTCAATGAAGCCATTAAAGACTTTTGAAGGTCCTAGGAGTGAAGTGCCAATCAATTATGATGTCTTAAGGGGGCAGCCTTAAACAACACACACTAAGCTTTGATTGCTTAGGTGTGTTGTGGGCCCATTCCTTCCCTTGACATCCCTTCCCGTTTGTTTCCGTTAAAAAGACAATCACCGTTAGCATTTGAATTCAAACAGTGTTCTCGTGTTTGACTGCATAGAACAAAGCAAATGGCATAAGAAACTCACATCTACCTTGCAGCTGTCATAGAATACCTCCCCAAGGAGATATTCTCATGTCCTTTCCTGCTTTATGCTGTCGATGAAATACATAAGCGTCCTCACAATGCAGTCAATGCAACAAATAGATTTCCATTTTGATCAGTTTTATTTGCCAACGTACTCTCTACTTGTGCCAAAATGGGAGCTTTGGAATAGAGTATGGGCTTCCATCAAAGCAGAAGGTAAGGGCAATTAATATCAAATGCTTACGGTTGGAAATGCTCTGTTTGACATGTTTGGAAAATGTGGAAGTATAGACATGAAAGCTCATGAACTGTTTAGTGAGATGCATCAAAGAAGCATGATCTAATAGAATGCTATGATTGTAGGATATGCACAAGATGTGTTTGAAATGGATTTAGAAACTTCCAACCAAATGTGATTAGTGAGTATAGATGTTGTAGTGCAACTGCCTAGGTACACATGCATGCAAAATATGTAAGCTTAGATAAGGCACATGAACTATTTGACATAATGCCTCAAAGATCACCCAATATCCAATGACGGTTGGGAGAAAGAAAACATCAATTTTTTGATAATCTTAAATATTTCTTTATTCATCACTATAAATCTATTATGAATATAGTCCCAATATTGCAGAAATTTATTCTATTATGAATGCAATATTTAGGGATGTAATCTTTATATATATTTTTTAATTAGGAAAAGGTCCTAATAGAATCCCCAACTAATTAATCTATAGAAAGATGCCACTAAAGAAAGAAATTCAATCCTCACCACTATGGTCTTGAAGGTTTTTAAGACACTTGGATTTCTATTTTGGCCCGCTTTTCCTTGACCCTAATGCTTCACCGCTATGAGAATCACTTTGATGAAATGAGTACTAAGTGATCCATTCTTATGAGGGGTTCATGTAAACTACTCATGAGAATGGGTCAGCTTGACTCTAAAACTATGCAAGTGAATCTTGATATAAATATCATAGTATGAAAGTCTTGTGAAAACACTAATCTTATTTGTAACCACTCGCCACGACTATATTATGATAACTCTCTTATTGATAATAGAGAGTATCTAATACATTTATTAAGACCCTGATTATGGTCATGGTAGACCACACAAAGAATGACTTCCATAGGAGGCTAAGAAGGTGATCCATGAACAAGAGTTTGTTTCATTCAATCCTTAACATTAACTATCATTAAGGTGGAAGAATTTAGTGAACAACCTCTTATGCTACCTAGGTACCCTAATGTCATATTCTATTAGAATTAAACAAGTAGTTAGAGTTCATTCTATTTTTAAATCCAAGCATGGAGGGGGGACTATAATGATCCATCATCATTGAGTGTTTTTAATTAGATAAGAAGGGATTTTGAAAGGGCCCTGATCCCTTGTGCAAAGAGAAAGATGAAGCATTAATCCCAACAAAACAACAAAACAAAACAACTCCAAAACAACAAAACAACAAGAGGTGGAATAACTAAAGCAAAAATGAACCATCCTAAAAGCAGGGTGGTTTAAAAAATTGATCCAAAGCTCTTTGATTGAGCACAAATGAAGGACCCTTCTCTCCAAATCCTATTTTCTTGAGACAATGAAGGGACATAATATCATTGGCACATCCATCATTAGAACCCAAAGCATTATATATCCTTGAAAAATCCAAAGGGGAACTCCCTTGATTAGAATCAATATTTTGAATCTCCTGGGAAATAGGGAAAGTTTCATCCTTATTTTGCTCCTTACAAGCATGACAAATAACCGAAGAGTACTCATACTCAAACTTCTGCACCCATTTTCCAAATTTACAGATAGGTTAATCTGGGTAGGGAGAGCTTGATTTCCATTGAGTGAGGATGCCAAGAATATCTTTGATATAAACCAGGGCTCAAGGACCCATCTACACAATAGCAATCATATGACAAGAGTAACCACTGCCATGAGATATGAAACTTAAAACAATGTGACAAAGATATTACTATGTATAACTTGAGAGCATTCAAAATTATACCCTTATTTGATCCAAGGGGTTATATGGAGGGGAAGATAGTGAGAAAGTATGTTTATGTGACTAATTTAGAGATTTTTTTGGAAAATTTTGCCAAAAAATCTCAATTTAGAGAAAGTGATTATTGTACTACCTTACTTTGTTTTGTCTTAGCTTGATAAAAAAAGTCTAGCTTAGATTATTTTCCTATAAAGCAAAATGCTCTAACAATATTGTTATCAAATGCAAATATTTAGAAGCTATTCCATACGATATTCTTGATAAAACCATTTCTTTTATAGAATCTAGAAAGGTAAATATTTTAAGATTTGACTATGGAGATAGCCACCCAAGATCTAGAGGTCTAATAGAAAGCACAACAAAATGAGAAGATCAATATGACATGAATAAACTATATTCCTATCAATGAATGCAAGTTTACAATATGAATGAATGAGATTATAAATAGAACCCCTTGATTATATAGGTCAAGATGAGACATGTAGGATATCATAAGATTATGAAAGTATCTTAATCTTATGATATGAGACATAAAGTGATAAGTATCCTATGTATACCTTAAGTAAACTTTAATGATAAGGCATAAAAATGACCTAATAGTGGAAGTAGCTAGGTAATATCCCTATTACACCAACAATTATTGCTACTTGTTCTTTGATTCATCTCATTGATATGGCTCAAATTGAAATAATTCATTTCATCAATCAGAACAAATATATTCAAAATTTTACTAAGCAATAAAACAAGTCTCGTGATCCTTAATTTCCTTAAACTAGCCCCTTTGGTTGCTAGCCCTTTACTCACAAGCATTACTCTCACAAAAATACAAACTCATTTTTTTGTAAGTGATCCTTTAATCATCATCATTTTCATGCTCCGAACACACTTACCTTTGCAAGTGCAAGTACCCCAAGCCTCGAGCCAAAACTATAATCTACTATATTTGCAACAAGCTTTGCCACATCACTTCAAATTGCTCTTGTAAGAACACAATTGTTAAATTAGTCTACATGACTAATGCAATATCATGGAGGGGTGTAGTAGAAGAAGACATATATCTCTATAAATAATATGACTTTTTTGAATCTGTTCTCAAAGATCAATGATGAAAATAATGAAGATGGGGTTTTTAGTATGATATATGAATTAACTGAACTACATACTATAAGACTAAATAGGTCTCAAGAAGATCAAGGAAGTAGAGGACAGAGGATCTCCCTATACTAGTAACACATTTAGAGGAAGGTAAATCACAATCTTCTTGTAAAACTTTTATAGTGACTCTACAAGGTACTAGACCTTTCCTAATTTCTTTCAAATTAGTAAACTAATGAAGATATGACTGTTCTTTAGAGAACATCTAAGAACCAGTAGGAAACACCAACACATATATATCCATATAAATTGAGAAACAACAGCTCATCTAGGTTTTCATAGTTATTTCTCAGTTATGGACAACAATAGTATATGTACAGGTTTAAAGTTTAAACCCTTGGTCATGGAAGTATTCTGATTTAAAGTTTAAGTAGTGAGTTGTCCCATATGCATCCCATAGTTGTGGTCTAAAAGGTTACAGTGGAATGGTAATGGGAGACACTCATGACAGTATGACCCAATTGCCAAATCTGTCCAGCAAAATAAGGTCATCTATTACTCCACTAGACATGTGATTAAGTTGTAGCATAACAATTATAGGCGACATTCAAGTGTGACTCGATTTATAAATATTCAAGAATGTGATCAAAGCATTGTTTTTACTGCATTAAAGTTGGCCTCACCAAGAAAAACCAAATAAGTGCATACAAAATTATCAGATAAACTGTGCATCACAATGACACACCATCCATGCCATGCCAATATTTTTCAGTTTATGATCACTATTTTCATACAAAACTCAGAAAAAGGGAACAATATGATTCGCGTGAATAAAATAATGGAAGGGATTGAAATGAGGGCAACCTTGTAATTTGACAGGGTGGTAAATCTCCAGAGCTTCCAGCAATCTTAGTTCCAGCTCTACTTGGGGCAGTTCCTTGGGAAGTGACCAATGATCTTCCCCACCACAATTAAACCCACAGGTTCACTACAGAGGCGGGATGAATAAGAGGTGGGATTTATGAAATGACTTGGTCTTTTCTTTTTTTTAAAGTAATGCATGCGGTCGTCGGAATTTCGATGAACGCGGGCACTTTTTCTAAAAAAACCCTAATGTCATTGCCAATTCCTTCTACGTCGAAACCAAATGTTGAATTATCATCAGAATTCTGACAAAATTGGGAATTTTTTCAAAAACAAATCAAGTTTGATCACAATATACCTTCTCCGTCAGAAACCTCCGTCGGAATTTTAGGCTAAATGTATTAGTGTTTGCACCTGTGGCTGGACTTGAGGGAGTAAGAACATTGTTGGCATATGTTGCTTTCAAAAATTTCAAGGTATATCAAATGGATGTTAAATCTGCATTTTTGAATGGTATACTAGAAGAAGAAATTTACATTTGTTGAAGACAGGAGTAAAGATTAGGTATGCAAACTAAACAAAGCTTTATATGGTCTGAAGCAAGCACCTAGAGCATGGTATGAGAGACTGCACTCTTACTTAATCAAGATTGGTTTTATAAGGACAAGTGAAAACAACAATATGTACATGAAGAAAGATGAGGACAATGGAATACTGATCTCAACCATATTTGTTGATGACATTATATTTTGTGGTAATGACTCCTTATGCAAAAAATTTGAGATGTCACTAATCGGTGAGATAAAGTATTTTATAGGTTTACAGATACTGCAAATGAAAGATGAGATTTTCATTACTCAATCCAAGTACATAAAGGAAATCTTGAAGAAATTTGGAATAGAGGATTCTAAACCAGTAAGTACTCCTATGACTACTAACTGTAAATTATCAAAGAATGATGAATCTGCATCTATTGATGAGACACTTTACCGATTTATGATTGGAAAGTTGCAATATGTTGTGCATAGTAGATTGGATATAGCACATGCAGTAGGTATTGTAGCAAGATTCTCTGCAGATCCCAAGGAAACCCATATGACAGTGTCAAGAGAATTTTTAGATACCTGAGAGGCACTGAAGATTATGGCTTAGTATATGAAAAGAACAATTTTGATTTAAAATTTTATACTGATGCTGATTGGGCAGGCAACATAGATGATAGGAAAAGAACAAGTGGTGGAGCTTTCTTTTTAGGAGAAAGACTAGTAAGTTGGCTTAGCAAGAAACAAGGATGTATTTCACAGTCAACAACAGAAGCTGAATATGTTGCTGCAGCATTGAATTGTACCAATATAGCATGGATCAAACAATTGTTGGAAGGTATAAATGAGAAAGTTATCAAGCCAGTAACTATATTCTATGATAATACTAGTGCCATTAACATTTCAAAGAATCCAGTAATGCACTCTAAGACAAAGCATATATCTATAAAGTATCACTATCTTAGAGAAGAAGTTAAAGAGAAGAAAGTTGTGCTGGAATATATCAGTTCAAAGGAGCAATTAGCAGACATCTTCACAAAGCCATTGCCAATGGACACTTTTGAGTATCTCAGAAGCAAGTTAGGGGTCCTACCCCTATCTTCTACTCACTGACCGAGTTCGGTGAAAGCATCAATTCGATGAATCTATAGAATATTATGTGGACTGGTGTTGATTTACGCACTTTAGAAGGTTTTCTAAAGGTGTGTAAGAAAAAGTGAATAGAGACAAGTTGATCTAACCGAGACTGAGATGATACACAACAAGACAAATCACTTCACAACAGAAGAAATCATGATTTAGTTCTTTTACTTTTTGGCATTGTTGTCAAAGGGGGAGAAGACTAAATGGTTGACTGAATGGTAAAGCCCTGAATGATGGAAATAATAGAAGATTAAGGACAGGGGGAGAAGATTGCAAAAACGGAGAAGACTTCAAAAGATTTTAATAGCTCAAGGATAACAGGAGAAGTCTAACAACAATCTGAATCCGAATCAATTTGAATATCTTGTTGGTATTACCATTTAAATTGTTGGTTTTGCCATCAATGCCAAAGGGGGAGATTGTTGGCATTACAGTAAGAAAGATTGTTGATATTCAATAAGGATATTGAGAAGGTTGTTGAAGATTATTGATATAACTGAAGAAGGATGATAACTATCTTTATAACATTATTTTGTCATTGATGTCAAGAAATTGATTATCTGATTCAGTATGATGTTGCCATATCTTGAGAAGATTGATTTGAAGAGAATTAAGATGTCGGTAAAAGACACAAAAAGAATGTGATGAATAAGGGGAGAAATAAGTTATTCAATGGGAAACTATTACCAAGTTAGACAATGATGAGATCATGATGTTTACATTGTTTTGATATCCTACATATGTTGTTGATTGTAAGGTTAATACTATACTATGTCACCGAGCAAAGAACCTAGTCGGTAAACCCTAAGGAACCTAGTCGGTAAACCCTAAGGAACCTAGTCGATAAACCCTAAGGTTATCGATATCGGCTAATGAAGGCGAAATGTCTATTGAGTAAGGTTTAGTATTTATCGAGTTGCAACCAAGTTATGACAGTGCGCATTGGATGGATAAAAGTATTATTTAATGAAGGACAATGATTAGCTGGAGATGTATAAATTATTGGTATGTCGTGCATGAAGTTTGTTAAGGATCTATGGCAAAGGAAAATCAGCAGGAAGATCTACAGCACGGATTGAACCACAATAACCTTGTGCAAGTTCCAAGAAGGGAATGCAAGTCCCAAGGCAAGGTAAAACATTTTTAGATCAGAAGGATACATTGAACCTAGTCAAGTTTGAAGATTTGATGGCTAAGATTGATCATGGGAAATGTGATCAAGGAGATTAAGCGGTTAGCAATTGTTTATAAATAAGGAATTGTTAATAAACAATGTATGCGGGCAAGTGTAAGCACGAGAATGCTACATAGTGATTACTGAGCACTGAAGCTTGAAGACCTGTTTGAATAACAAAGTAGAGAGCCCAGTAGAGGGACAAGATAAGTCCTATGACTAGATTGTTTTGAGCAAATAAGAATCCGCTTTAGCATTTTAGATGTGAAGTTGCAGATATATTGTATTACTGTTATTTTGTAAGTAACAGAAAATCTCTTAACCAAGTGGACTTAACTGTCTTATTTGTAAACCCTCTAGCAAGGTAACATTCTAAATGAGTGTTTGAAATCCATTGACAAGGTCACTTCTAACAAAGTGAAGATCCTAACAGATATGAGGGAAATCCCTTAACCGGGTCACATCTAGCAATGTGTTTGTAATCTTTAACAGGATTTGCTTTTAACCGAGCATACTCTAGAAGAGTATATTTCTTAGTGGGTCCAAAATCCCACAGTGGTTTTCCCTATTTGGGTTTCCACATTAAATCTAGTGTTATGAGTGTTATGATGATTATGTGTTCATGAGTTTGCATGTTTAGCAGTTTTTGGTTAAGTTGTTGAAGTACAAGTTACCAAGGTTGAATCTGTTGATTTTATGGAAGTTTAAGTTTGTATGATTCACCCCCCCCCCTCTCATCTTGTTAGCTATTGGAATCTGTACTTTACTTTTAGTATCAGAACTAACAAGTCATATGGATTAGTTTTCCTACACAACTCACTTTGCACATTAGTAATCTCAATTAACCACATATAATATTAATATATGAAAAGAATATAATTTAGACACTTTGCATACAATTTTAATCATAACAATCAATTTACCAATTATCCAATAAAATCCACATAAAATAATTTACTCAATGGCATCATCATAATCATCATGAAATTCAATCATTCATAAGGCATGCATCCATGTTTTCTAACATCATAAATAAAGTACTGCAAATCGTAAATAAATGATATACACCATATCAATGTTATCCAATCACTGGATCATATAGAATCTATATCCATAATGCATCAAAATAAAGTATCAATACTAGGTCCAACATGAAAAATAACTGCAATGCTATGACGACTCGGGGTAGGGTCTCACAAATTCCACTAATGAAATAAATAAAACAATCAATTTAACTAAACAACTAAGAATGATTTATTTATTTATTTAACCATAAAAAGGTACCTATAATACTTTATTCTTAATTTAATTTATAAAAGCAATACATATTAATTATTAATAACCATAAGGTATTAACAATTAATTTCACATTAACTAACACTAGAAGAAAAGTAATAAAATCACAAAACACATAACACACAACTCAACTTGAACAAAATAAAGATACAACCCGGATACCAACGTCAAAAAGGTGGTCTACTTGGCGATCCGATAGGGTTGAGAAATGACAGACAACACTCACAATCGAGCAAGGCTAGGGATGACATTTAGGGCCTTAAAACCATCTCCTCCACTTCCATTGGTTTAATTAGGTATGTTTAGACCCGTGGAGCCAGGTGGAATCAATACCTTGTACCTTCAATTCATGCATCACCGACACGCACACACACACACACACATACACATATATATACAAACACGATAACCACACCAGTGAAGGAGAATCATGACTTTCTGTGTCTCATCAAAGTGAGTGACAGAAAAAATCATCTCCTCGCACCCCATAAAAAATTCACACAAACATGAAGATAGATACATAGTGCAACTCGTACATAAAGTAAATGTGTTAGTCCATGGTTAGTAACACATGAATAAGATCAACATTTCATCATCTATAAATTACAATGCATAAGTAGAATTGACATCTAAGCATTCATAAGAAATAGTGCATAATGGACATCTACTCCTTAATAAGCATTAATGCATAATCACATCCACTAAATCACACTCTAAAGAATACATGTAAGCCATTGAAAAGTCAACCATGGTCAACTAGGTCAAAAGAGTCTGATTAGGGAAGGGGTATTATAGGATTCTGCTAGCTAGAGAGAGCCAAGTATTCTTCCAAGAGGCAATTCTATTTTTAATTGAAGATGAGATAGAAGGACAAAAGGAAGCTTTATTATACCCCAAAAAAGAGGGATGCCAAGATATTTACATGGAAGAGCATCCTGTCTAAAACCAAGAACAGTTGCAATTCTATTAGAAACCTGAGGAGAATATTTAAGAAAGAAAATTTTAGACTTGGAAGCATTAAATTTTTTACCTAAAACTTTTCAATAAGTTTCAAGAGATTGTTTGATGATATTTTCCTTTTTGCAAGATACTTCACCAAAAATTATTGTATCATCAGCAAATAAATTATGCGCCTCTGCAAACTAAGATTCTGGAAGAGAAATCCCTTTCCACAAAACATTCTGATGAAGAGCTTTAATCATTCTACTAAGAGCCTCAACCATGATAATAAAGAGATATGGGGACAAGGGATCACCTTGTCGAACACCCTGAGAAGATGTGAAGTAACCTGAGGGAATGCCATTAACAATGACTAAAAATTTTGCCCTCGAAATATAAGAGATGATCCATTTCACAAAAAAAAAAAACTTGAGGAGAACCTAGTGAAGAAAATGCCAACTAACTCTACCATAAGATTTTAGCATATCCAATTTAATAAATCATAGCCTCCATTTTTGAAAAGGCAGTTCAACGAATGATTTCATGAGCAACCAAAGCCCCCTTAGAAGTCTCCCTGACGGGAACAAATCACCCTACTCTTGGGAAATGATGAAAGTAATAATCATGGTCAGTCTTAATGAAATAGCTTATGTAATAATTTTCTAGATTGTGTTACAAAGAGAAATAGGTCTAAAGTCAACAAAAGAAGAAGGATTTGACATCTTAGGAATGAGGGAAATTAGCATTGTGTTGAATTGTTTCAAAATGTTACCATTTCTTCTAGATTCCTCAACCACCCTCCAAATATCATATCCCATAAAATACCAACATTTCTATAAAAATAGTGTCGTAAATCCATTAGGACCCAATGCCTTATCTGGATGCATAGAGAAAACCACCTCCTTTATCTTTTCTTGTGAGAAGGGTTTCAAAAGATCAAAATTGTTTTGATTGGTTACCAAAGGTGGGATATGTTGTAACACTTCTTGAGTTTTTCAATTTGCATCATTATCTAGATTATTCGTAGATGAAAACAAGGAAGAGAAAAACCCAACTGCTTCATCTTTAATTTGCACCCTATCTGTAAGGACTTCTACTAAATAATTCTTAATTTGATGGATCATATTTTAAGCCCTTCTCATTTTAGTCAAGGCATGAAAGTATTTTGTGTTTCTATCACCCTCTTGCAACCACAACTCCCTTCATTTCTTCTTCTAATAGACTTCTTTCCTTTTTAACACCTCCTCTAGCCTACTATTCAGATTGTTTTGTTAGGCATAGGATTGGCCATTAATACCATGTTGAATAATGTATTCATTGAGCTCTTTTAACTCCCTTTCAACCTCCCCCTTTGATGCAAAAATATTTTTAAACTTTGAAACATTCCATATTTTGATCTGATTTTTAATCCATTTTATTTTTTATAGAATTGGAACATCTGGAAGCCTTTGAAAATGGGAGAGGTTACCCACCACGTCCGGAGAAAAGGAAGGAAAGTTACATCTCTAAATCACATATGCTCAAATTTAAATGAGCGGACTGGTCTCTAACCTACTAGGACCCAAGAGACTTCCAACTGAAGTGCAAAGTGATCAAAACCAGATAAAGGTAGGATTTGGGAAGATGGAATACCAACCAAGGAACACCAATTTAGATTCACAAATAATCTATCTAACCTCTATATAGTATGAAGGAAGCCCTTCTTTCTATTAGACCAAATAGCATTGCCATTTAATGGAGTACAATCTTTAAGCCCGTTATTACTCATGAAGTCATTAAAATCCAATATTATTTTCAAAGGAGGTATTATGCCACCAGTCTTATCTGAAAGGGACAAAATTGCATTAAAAACACCCCCAATAATAACTAGCATATCTAGAAAGTTAGCTAAAATGGTTGACAGTGAGTCCCAAATATATTTCTTGCCCATTGTTGAATTCGGACCATATATAGCTATCAAATGAAAAACCATATTGGGATAGGAAACTTGGACTTGAATAAAATTTCCCTTCACTGCTAAACTAACAACTTGAACACTAGTATCCTTCCATAATATAGCCAACCCTCCCAAAGCTCCCAAAGAGGCAGAGGCAATGTACTTCCATTTTTGCCAATTCTTAAGTGGTTGAAGTTCTGAAAACTCTTAAAATTTCATTTCTTCAATCATGATAATATGAGCCCCAAAACTCTTGATTTGAGATTTTATTAGGCATTGCTTGTTAGGATCATTCAAGCCCCCAACATTCCTAGAAATAATTCTCATTGCTTGCCGGAAAAGCATTTCACTCTCTTGGGGCTTAATTTATCATCTAAGATGGTTTGGATACTAGCTTTCACTCTCTATGTTGTTCATTTGACTTGTCTTTTCTTCTCTGGGGTTCCCCCCACTTTGCCTTTAGGTTTTATTACTGATGTTGTCTTTTAAAGTTTTGTTTGATGAATAGAAGGTTGATTAGGAGACCCTTCCTCCATGTTGCCCCAACTATCATTATATTCTTCAATCTAAATTTTTTAAGTCTCAAATTTTTCATACTTCTGATGTGCAATAACACTTAAGAATTAAGTGAAACACAGTCCTGATGACTAAATTGCACAAGAGAAATATTTGGCTGAAACGATTGGAAAGAACTATGCAGCAGAAAGTTTGGTTTAAGAGTTTCTAGAACAACACAATCCATCATTAAAGGGGACATTAGGGGAAATCCTAAATCCCAAGAGATTTGAGGATTGGGGGAGGAGCATTGAGAGAGAGGCTTAGCAAAGGCTTGTCAACATAATCCAAAATACCTCTCCCAAGAAGTGTAGGATTGCCAAGATCTAGGTACAAACAAGAGCCCTACTTGTAAAGAGCAATGCATAACTCATTATATGAAACTGTTTCAGACTGGAAGAAAACCTCTTCAACAATTTATGACATGATTTGGAGACAAGTATTATGCAATTGTTCTTCAACAAAATAATCTAGATTTCTATCCAAAAAAGGATATTTGAATTCATCCAAGAGGTCTTTATCTAGAAAATAAAAACTTGACCCTGTAGCTAGTAGATGTACCTCACTTCTAGGCAAAACATTATTTTGAATGGAAAAAACCTTGTCGCAAAAATAGAGAGACCAAAACCACACCATTTTGGCGAAGGAAGAAAACCAAGGTTGTTCATGAAGGGGATGAGTGAATTTGGCTGAAGATTTATGTGTTGATGATAAGTTCACTATTTCAAGATCATTTTGAATAAGGGAATCCTTATCTGAAGAAATCAAATGGATTGAATCATACAAATACCGCAAAGGGTCTAAAACATGATCTTCACACACCCTGATATCATCTAAATCTCAAATCTGCTATTCAAAAGTGAAATGTCCTAAGAGATTAGCCTTCTTGGAAACTAAGACAGAGTCCTCAATAGAGACTACTTGATCCTGAGAAACATACTTAAAATTGATAGCGAGACATGAAGGAAAGGCCTTAGACACATCCAATAGGACACACACTCTAATGGGAAGATCTGCATGTTTGAAGGGAACAAGATCATGCCTTAAAAATATTCCCATCTAATTAGCAAAAAGCTAGATAGTCTCAAGGTCTCTATACTCCAAAGGTAAGGAAGGGAATAGGATCTAGAAAGGGGCATATTTTATGCCAGAAGACTTTGGGTCAAAAATTGGAATCTAGAGTTGTGTAAAAATTCCAAAACCCTCACAAAATGAACACTTAAACTTTTGAACCCAATCTCTAAGGTTCTTATTGGAAAAAGTAACCATGAAGAAGCGCTCGCTATTATCAATACTAAAAACTTCATTAACCCCTGACCAATTATCTTTAATCCAAAGCCAAAGAAAAGATATGTTAAAAGAATGATTCTAAAACTTACCTATGAGATCCCTCTCATGGAGATCAAAGACCCGATCTTGTAATGATGGGGTTCACCTAGTTTGCTTAACACTTCACCTAGTTGGTGTTGCTCAATTCCACCAACTCACCAGGCCTAGTTGCTCTCCATACCTCCAAGTCCTTCTAAGTCTCTTCTATGGCTTGAATCTTTACCTTTCCAAGGTGTTTGCTTTAGGTGTTTTGGCAAGGAACCCTACTAATTCACAGTGCTTCCCATGTGCTCAATTTAGCCTTCTTGGCTTCAAGTTGTCAAATTGACCTCCTACCATTGTGAGATGATGCAGAGCTATGGAGGTGTCTTCTTACATGTTTTGAATGCATTTAGGGTCCATTTGAGGTTTTAAATCATTAGGTTTCTTATAGATTCCAAAATCTTGCCTAGAAAAGGGCTACAAGGAATTAGCCCAATTAGGCCTCGTAAAACCAGTTTTTTAGGGCTTGAGTGAAAACGGTCCGAAAGACCCCCAAAAAAGTCCAGTTTTTCTTCAATGATTCACTTAACCTCAAGATATTTTTTTGGTTTTGGCTTCTTAACCCACCATTCAATGTGCTAACCCCAAAATGAGGGTTTTGAAGGTTTTCTAGGCCTCTAGCCGGCAGTGAATGGTCAATTTGGGTTCTGAGAATTAAATGACCTTTTCAAGGATCCTCCTTGCATTTGAAACTCTATCCCAACTCCTTGGACCTCTCCAAAAACTTAGAAAATGATTTGGAATTCACCTCTGCACTTGGCACTTCATTTTCACCTTATTTCCTCTAGCCGAGTTGCTCCTAGACTCGCCTAGAACAAGGTGACAATCATGCTTTATATATTCTCCAACACTTTTCCCTACATATGTACATTTTACAGGTGGTTTCCCTCCATGTCCCAACAAGCCATGATGGCAGCATGTGTGGAACTCATGGGGCAACCATATTTACAAAAAAACCGCTATATACAAGCCAAAACTGGTTGTTTGCAAACTAAAACAAGAAAACACTAATGAATAGTATCTAAAAAGATTTAAATGGAAACAAAAATACTATAACATGCTATTGACACTCAATCCATTGCTGGATCAATGGATTCAATCCACTTTCAATTACAAAATGAGTAAAATCAAGCCAAAATGCTGCCAACTAGTCTAAAAATGAGTAGTTTCATATTGTTGAACTTACATGAAACATTATCCAACCTTGGTAACCATGAAAGAGAGGTTAATTATATCTTTCCCATGTGTGGACTCATCCTAGGGCATTGGAAAATCCCTAACTCCATCGCTAACCAATTCAGGACAAAAGTTGTCATGACAACTTTTTGCAACTTTGCAATTTTGCACTTTTTGGTCTTCTCAACCTATGAGACCTATTCTAAGTCATCACACATGACTTTTAAAACATTCCTAAGACTAATTTAACCCTCCATAATGCCTATACCAAGTTTTGACATTTTTTACCATCAAGAAGGTCAATTAGCTACTCAAATCCACTATTTACACAAAAATGCAAACCTAAGAAGAATGAACTCAACCTAGGCCTACATTGACTCAAAACACTAACTCTTGGACCATCTTGGAGTTTTTTATTCACTACTGACTTGGATAGGGTCAGTACAAGCCAAAATTGAAAAAAACTAGATAGTCTAAGTTATAGGTGCTCCTGCACCATTCTCCCAAACAAAATAAGATCATGTCACCTCTTTCGGAATCAGATTCTAATTAATTCCAAGCTTCTTAAACTCTGTCTCAAGCACCCATGTAAATTTAGCATCATCCATACCCTGCCATTTGATTAGGTTCTCCCAATAGGCTTGATGCCTTGTCTTCTTGGCCATCTTTGAACTCAACACCTTCTCGGCCTTTGGAATTGGTTTGGCTGGTAACTGAAGGTTATTCACATCATCTGATACCTCTAAGTGACTGCAATCTGAACCTTGAATTGGTCCCTTGTAGGAAACTAAGTTTGTTATGTTGAAAATTGGTGACAATCCTATATCACTAGGTAGATCCACCTTGTATGTGTTTTCTCCATACTTGTCTAGAATGGCACATGGACCTATCCTTCTCATTTGAAAACTTTTGGCACTCCTTGCTATAGCCTTGCTTTGTTTAGGTGCACCATGAAAAGATCTCCTACTTGAAATTGTAGGTTCTTCCTTCTTTCATCAACTTTTTGTTTGAGTTTGCTTGTATTCTCAATCAATGTTTGCTTAACTAATTCATGGACCTCCTTCATTGATTGAGAAAAGTCTTCTTCATATCCACTTCTTGTTGCTACACTTCCTAAGTCTCTCAACTCCAAAATGCCTCTTGGGTGCACACCATAGACCACTTCAAAAGGGCTCTTGTCGGTAGTCCTATTCATGGTGTCATTATATGCATATTCAGCTTGTGAGAGTACTTGATCCCATGTCTGACCATATTCCTTAGTACGGCACCTTAATAAGTTTCCCAAGCTTCTATTCACTACTTCGGTCTGCCCATCTATTTGAGGATGGTAGGTTGATCCAAAAGAGAGATTGGTGCCAAGATTTTGCCATAGTTTCTTCCAAAAATGACTCATGAACTTTGATTCCCTATCTGAAACAATTCTCATGGGTAAACCATGTATCCTCACTACCTCTTTGAAGAACAATTGAGCTATTTGGCATGCATCATGAGTAGTCTTGCAAGGCACAAAGTGAGCCATTTTGCTAAATCTATCCACAATGACATTAATGTTGTCATATCCCTACTTTATCCTTGGTAAACCTACTACAAAGTCCATGCTAATGCATTCCCAAGGTCTATTTGGTATGGGAAGAGGTTGGTATAAACTGGCATTTATAGAAGTACCTTTGGCCTTTTGGAAAACTATGCAAGTCTCCAAATATTTCTTCACATCTTGATTCATCCTTGGCCAATAGTAGTACCTTTGAACCAACTCTTGAGTCTTATTGACTCCAAAATTTCCACTAAGGCTGCCATTATGCTTCTCTTGAATGAGGTTTTCTCTCATTGAGCCTCTAGGCACACAAAGTTGCCCACCTCTAAACAATAGTCCATTTTGCAAAGTAAAATCAGAATACTCACTATGGAAGTGATTTTGATACTCCTTACACACCTTGGAGGTATTTTAGAAGTCTTCATCCTCCGGGTACAAACCTCTAAAATTATCCACACCTATGCTTCTCAATAGGATTTCTTGGATTGTCAAAAGCCTCCTACTTAATGCATCAGCTACCCGGTTTAACTGCCCTTTCTTGTGCTTAATGGTGAATGTATAAGCCTACATATACTCCACCCATTTCATGTGTTTATGATTGAGTTTGCCTTGTGAGTTTAGAAGACTCAATGCTTGGTTGTCCATATAGACTACAAATTCCTTAGGGAGGAGATAGTGTCTCCACTTCCTCAAAGCCTGCACTAAAGCATATAAATCAAGATCATAAGAGGAGTATTTCCTCTTGGCATCACTTAGCTTCTCACTAGGGAAAGCTGTTGGTCTTTATTCTTGTCTTAGGACAACACCTACTACAACATTGCTTGCATCACATTCTACTATGAAAAGTTTATCAAAACTAGGCAACACTGGCACCGGTTGAGTAGCCATCTTCTCCTTCAGGGTTTCAAAACCTTTGTTTGCTTCTTCACCCCATTGAAACTTTGCCTTTATTCCACCTCTAATGGTTTCTAGCATTGGTGCACATATAGCACTGAATTGCCTAATGAACTTCTTGTAGTACTAAGCTAGTCCATGGAAGCTTCTTACCTTTGTTGTTGACTTAGGAGTAGGCCAATTTACAATGGCTTCAACCTTGCTGGGATCCATCTTGAGGTTTCCTTGAGACAACACAAATCCAAGGTAAACCAAATCCTGCTTAACAAACTCACACTTATCCAAGTTCATGGTTGGCTTTTCATCATACAATCTTTGTAATACATCTTGCAAATGATTAATGTGATATGCCCTATCTTTACTGAAAATCAGAATATCATCTAGATATACCACCACAAATTTACCTATGAATTCCTTCATCACCTCATTCATGAGTCTCTGCTTGGAGAATTAGATAAGACAAATGGAATTACAAGCCACTCATAAAGACCCTCAGTAGTCTTAAATGTAGTTTTCCATTCATCACCCTCCATAATCCTAATTTGGTGATATCCAATTTTAAGGTCAATCTTGGTAAAGTACTTGGCTTCCCCCAAACAATCCATTAGTCTTCTATTCTAGGAATAGGGAACCTATATCTGATGGTGATCCTATTTATGGCTCTAGAATCAATACACAGTCTCCAAATACCACATTTCTTTGGTGGTAACACGGTAGGGACAGCTCAAGGGCTAATGCTTTTCCTAATTAGGCCTTGGTCTAAGAGCTCTTGGATTTGCTTGGAAATCTCAACATTTTGTTGGGGACTTATTTTATAAGCTACCTTATTAGGCAAGGATGCTCTGGGAATGGAGTCTATTTGATGGCTTATGGTTCTTTTAGGAGGTAAGGTAGCTGGTTGTCCTTCACTTACTATGCCTTTGAATTTCTTCAACAAATCTTGCACCTCTAATGGCAAATTTGGCTGCTCTTTCTTGTCTTCCTCTTTGGGCTTCATTACTAGTGCAAACCCTATACCTTCACCTTCCTCAAGTGTCTTCAAGAATTGCTTTTCACTCACCAAAAGAACATTAGGACCTACTGCCCTCTTTTCACCTTCCTCAAGGATAGATTGAATCTTGAATGTGACTCCATCTTTCTTGAATGAGTATGCATTCTTTGCTCCATCATGGATAGCTTGTCTATCAAATTGCCATTGTCTTCCTAATAGAAGATGGCATGCATCCATAGGTAGGACATCACATAGCACCTTGTCCTTATACCTCCCAATGGTAAAATCCACCCATGCTTGCTCATTGACTAGGACATGTTGGCCTTTGTTCAATCAAGTGACTCTATAAGGGTTGTTGTGAGGTATCCTTTGCAATTTGAGCTTACTCACTACCTCTTCTAACACAATGTTGTCTGTAGAGCCTGAATCAATGATCACTTTGCACACTTTGTCCATAATATTGCATTTGATCCTAAATAAGGAACTTCTTTGGCTTGGCTCTTCTCTGACCCGTTCTTTGATCAAAGTTCTCCTTATCATCAAGTTGTCACCTACCTCTGACTTCTTTGATCAAAGTTCTCCTTCTTTGGCTTGGCTCTTCTCTGAGGAACCTCTACGTTGGCCGCTCAATCTTCCTCTGAAACCATTGTTGGATCCCCTTCCTCCATTAAATCCTTCTCTATTAGTGCCACTCTCTTGCTGCTCAGTGAGTTTAGACTCTCCTTGTGTTCTTTGTTCAGAACTTCTTCCTCCAAAGCCTCCCCTATGGCCTCTATTGTCATTTCCTCTACCCCTGCCCCTATTGTTGCTTGAGTCATGTCTTCTTTTCAGTTTTTCCTCCACCTTAAGGGCAAGTTGATAGGTTTGGTGGACTGTTTTTGGGCTCATTAAACTAATTTCTTCTTGGATGTTCAACCGTAGACCATTAAGGTACCTAGTAACCTTGAGATTCTCTTCTTCCACCACATGAGATCTAAGGCTACGTTTGTGAAACTCCTTTATATATCTACTGACATCAAGGTCTTTTTGTCCTAAGTTTTGCCTCTTCCTATGAATTTTCACTTCATAGTCATCAGGGAGATAGACTTCATTGATTTTGACTAACATCCCTTTCCAAGAAGAGATGGGTGCTTTTCCCATTTTCTTCCTCTCATCTTGTACAAATATCCACCATGTGAGAGCAGCTCCTCTCATCCTTGACTTGGATACTTTGACTCTCTGAGCTTTAGTTATACCTTCACATTCAAAATGGTTCTCCATGCCTTCTATCCATTCTAGGACTACTTCTGCCTCCATCTTACCAGTGAACAATGGCAATCCTTCCAAGGATTTACCACTCAAGGCCTTCAATACCTTCAAGAAAGGTTCTTGCTCTAGGATAGGATTAGGTTCAGGTATTTTATCTATCTCTGACACTTCTTTACCCTTCCCTTCTACTCCTTTCACCTTTACCAACACTTCATCTGCCTTGGTTTCTACCTCTCCAAGCTTACTCTCCAATTCTAGCAACTTCTCCTTCAAGAGTCTATTATCTTCCTCCTAATCATCCACTTTCTTTGCCAACTCTACACTGGTCACCATGTTGTTGTCTCCTACAGATTCCATTGAGGACATCTACTCACCTAGCCCAAATCTTATAGGCTTTGATACCAATTTGATGGGGTTCACCTAGTTTACTTAACACTTCACCTAGTTGGTGTTGCTCAATTCCACCAACTCACCAGGCCTAGTTTCTCTCTAGACCTCCAAGTCCTTCTCAGTCTCTTCTAGGTTTTTACTCTTTACCTTTCCAAGGTGTTTTCTTCAGGTATTTTGGCTAGGAACCCTACCAATTCACAATGCTTCCCATGTGCTGAATTATGGCTTCTTGGCTTCAAGTTGTCAAATTGATCTCCTATCATTGTGAGATGATGCAGAGGTGTGGAGGTGTCTTCTTACATGTTTTTAATACGTTTATGTTCCATTTGAGGTTTTCAATCATTAGGTTTCTTATCGATTCCAAAATCTTGCCTAGAAAAGGGCTACAAGGAATTAGCTTAATTAGGCCTCCTAAAACCGGTTTTTTAGGGCTTGAGTGAAAATGGTCCAAAAGGCCCCCAAAAAATTTTTTTTTTCTTCAATGATTCACCTAACCTCAAGATATTTTTTTGGTTTTGGCTTCTTAACCCACCATTCAATGTGCTAACCCCAAAATGAGGGTTTTGAAGGGTTTTCTAGGCCTCTAGCCGGCAGTGAATGGTCAAGTTGGGGTTTGGGCATTAAATGACCTTTTCAAGGCTCCTCCTTACATTGGAAACTTTTTCCCAACTCCTTGGACCTCTCCAAAAACTTAGAAAGTGATTTGGCATTCACCTCTGCACTTGGTACTTCATTTTCACCTTATTTCCTCTAGTCGGGTTGCTCTTGGACTCGCCTAGAACAAGGTGACAGTCATGCTTAAACTCTTCTCCAAAAATTTTCCTTGCATATGTACATTGTATAGGTGGTTTCCCTCCATTTTACAACAAGACATGATGACAACACGTGTGGAACTCATGGGGCAACCATATTTACAAAAAAACTACTATATACAAGCCAAAACTAGTTGTTTGCAAACTAAAGCAAGAAAACACAAATGAATAGTATCTACAAAGCTTGAAATGGAAATAATAGTACTATAACACACTAGTGAAACTCAATCCATTACTGGATCAATGGATTCAATCCATTTTCAATTACAAAATGAGTAAAATCAAGCCAAAATGCTGCCAACTAGTCTGAAAATGAGTAGTTTCAGATTGTTGAACAGACATGACACATTCTCCAACCTTAGTAACCATGCAAGAGAGGGTAATTATAGCTTTCCCATGTGTGGATTAATCCTAGGGCATTGGACAATCCCTAACTCCGTCGCTAACTAGTTCAAGACAAAAGTTGTCATGACAACTTTTTGCAACTTTGCAATTTTGCACTTTTTGTTCTTCTCAACCTATGAGACCTATTCAAAGTCATCACACATGACTTTTAAAACATTCCTAAGACTAATTTAACCCTCCCTAATGCCTATACCATTTTTTGACATTTTTGACCACCAAGAAGATCAATTACCTACTCAAATCAACTATTTACACAAAAATGCAAACCTAAGAATAATGAACTCAACCTAGGCCTAAATTGACTCAAAATACTAACTCTTGGACCCTCCTAGATTCCTTATTCACTACTGAATTGGCTAGGGTCAGTACAAGCCAAAATTGAAAAAAACTAGATAGTCTAAGTCCTAGGTGCTCCTACACCATGTAAGGATTCCTAGGGCAGTGAGACTCTGAAGCAGCCTAACGCATCTCCCATACCAACATTTGATAACATTTTACGCGGTTCATGAGAAACTCTCACCAAAGGTTTTTTCCACACCCATTTTTAGGGTTTTGACCTTTCTAACATCCTGTCTCTAATGTGGATACATACGCTTCTGAAAGTAGGAATCTATTGTTTATTTGGGAAGGAGAGAGACCAGAGATAATAATTTTCTATGGTTTGAAGGGCCCTTGATTAGGAAAGTTAGGAAAATATGTCAAGACCTCACTATTAAGTGGAATGTTGTTTGGAAGAGATACAAACTTAGGAGCTTTTAATGGTATATTATTTGGAAAAGAGGCATTCCCAAGTGAGCGATTTCTATATGTAAATCCTGAGGGTTCCAAATTTGGGTCCACCAAAGGCCAACAACCATGTGGAGATGAACACAACAGGATATTATTTGGAAAAGAAATCTTCACAGCAAACCCATGATCTCTCCTAGAAGATAGATCTCTAAAGGATTTATGCCAAAATCCAGTCCCTCAATTACCAAAATCTCTTTACTCATATATGTCATTAAACTGATGAGGTTTTGAAAGCTAACATGTCTGCAACCCAACTTGGATTTTTAAAATTTTTGCCTGCCCAGGGCCATCCACCATATGCAGACCCCATCTTTTTCTATGCATTGTGTATTATTACTTGTAATCATTAAACCAAAATAAACAAACAAATATCCACTTAAAAACTTTGTCTATCATTGCATTTTGTAACACTTCATAATTTATCTATGCATGTTAAAAAAATTTAAGTCGTAATTACTTTAAAATAAAATATATATATTTTTAAAATTATCAGCATTGATGTATGGATTATGTTCATCTGTGTTATGCATTACATTCCATAATTTATTTCAAGTACTCTCAAGAAACTATTAAACCATTTCACTTCAAACTTATTACTAACAAACTCTTTAATATTATTTATGAATATTATAAATTTTCATAATTTGATAATTCTCAGTGTATCTTACTTAGATTTCTTAAAATATAGGTATTCTAGTTATATTTACTATGTTGTATTTTTAATGTATGTAGGGTAATATTGACCAAAAGTGCTCAAAAATTAGTTTCAATTCATAAATATTCAAACAAACAAGCATTCTCCAATTGAAAGAAGATCAAATGTTCAAACATTCATTTCACAACTTCCAAAATAGAAAATAAGTATGTTCAAATACAAATAAATCAACGATCTTAACACCATTTCCACACAACATATCTCAATTTTGTGCATTAGATGATATTCATGATAATTGAGATCAAAATCTTGGTGCTCGAGATCCATCTACATCATTCTCTCTATCAATTTAGAATTTGAAACATTTATCAAACTAAAATATCTAATATTTCAAAAATGACAAAATATTCCAATCAACACCTACATCATCTATCCATCATCGGTTCCAAAACGTACACCTATCTGTATCCATAAAACATTTTTAAAAATATAAAATTGAATTTTTCATTAAAAAAAACAAAAATATAACTTCTCACACATATTACACAACTCATCATATCTAACCACCTTTCATAAACTTAATATAAAAGATAAATTCTTATTAAAAATTGTAGTTTGTAAAAAAATGTGCTTACCAAATGGGCGTCCTCCACACACTATTGTTAAAATAAAATAAAATAGCATATATACTTATCCCTATCTCTCTATCCCTCTATCATAGTGCCACATAAATCTCTCTCTCTCTCTCTCTCTCTCTCTCTCTCTCTCTCTCTCTCTCTCTCTCTCTCTCTCTCTCTCTCTCTCTCTCTCTCTCTCTATATATATATATATATATGTATATGTATATGTATATGTATATGTATATGTATATGTATATGTATATGTATATGTATATGTATATCTATGTATATGTATATGTATATGTATGTATGTATGTATGTATGTATGTATGTATGTATGTATGTCTCTTTCTCTCTCTCCCTATCTCTATTTACTTATCTATTGTTGGTGCCCAAAACCATAGATTGGAAAACCCAAAGACTTGCCAAATCCTCAAGCAGTCCAATCAGCCTTGGCCAACGAACAGGGATAGTCAAAGACTAAATCCCTTTGCACTTTAGGCTCCACTAAACCTAGGCAGGTGTACCTCACAGTCTCAAGCACAAACGAGATTATTTAAAGTGGATTTAAGCCTTTTAGCAAATTACAAACTGGCAAATTATTGTCTGCAAGTATGCTTTATTATGTGCTTTAAATAAATGCCCTCGAAGAGAAATGATTGTGAATGTATATTGAAAATGAGATTGCTTTCAGGACCTAAAAGACATATGCATAGATCAGTTCATATAGGATTTGGGAAGAATTTTTTTCTGTCAAGGACCTTGAATGTGCACAGATCAAAACCTTGAAAAATCAACAACAGACCAGTGCCTCTATCTAGGGATATATATATGACACTTTGTGGACAAAATATATTATCAACTCAAGAGATAATTTCTTATCAAATATGAAGGTTCAGTATGTGTTACACAAACAATAAGAACTCAATCTATCACTTAATGCAACAACATGTGATTCACATCATAGAAAATCTATACACAGATTTATCAAGAGGACAAAGATAATCATCAACACAAAAGTGTGCATAATATTTGGAAAAGAAATAATGAACCTTGTATATTAACCTTTAGGAAATGATTGCATACATAAGTTGCACTTCCAGATACTCCATTACAAATTGCTTACACAAAATGGTACTTCTTCTTCCTACAGACTACCCTAGTACAAATAAATTTTAGTCCTTACAGCAGCATGATGTTCTGTGAAAATCTCCTACCCCTCTGTAAAACTCACTCCCTTTAAATATATGAATCAAAAGGCACATATGAAAGGACACACCCTTTCATACACAGGAGGGAGTTACAGACAGTTGCATTCCCAAATGACACACCCTTTGGTTTGAAAAACAATTACAAATGAATCCCTAAAATACAACAATAAGACATTAATAATGCAGATTTAATATTTTGTTTCTCCTTGAGTTCCTAATATCCAAGCTTTGATAAAAGTTTCTTGCACATAAATTAAACCAATCAGGTTCCTCAAATGAAAACTAAATCATGATTTTCCTTTGGTAAAGTTTTGCATTAAAAATTATATCTTTTCATAAAATATTAACCCTAATACACATGTTCCACTCTATTCACTTAGGGTGAAAGTATCATCCAATTGACTAATCCAATATTATTCATGAATACTATTGAATATATTTCATCCATTGAGGAAGTATTTCCAAGATAATGATTTAATGTATTTTTCACAAATAATAAAATCATTACATCTTCTAGTATTATATTAATTTATTAAAGTAAGAAATACTTCTTGTCCCATAGAAGAAATAAAAAATAAAAAATTCAAAAAGAATAATATTCCCTAAGAATAATAATATTGTATTAATAACATTTTGGGAATACATTACACTTGAATTAAAACTTTCCAAAACCTAAAAAAAATTACTTAATGACCTGCTTTGGAAAAAATAAAAAAACTTTACCCTCAAGAAATATATAATCTTTACACATAACTAGAGTAAAAATATTTCTTAAAAATATGATATAATAAGGCTCCAAAAGTAAATGAAATCTCTTTGAGTAAATATTCCAATGAGAGTGATTTACTTTCACTTGAATAATTTCCAAAGTAAAAAGAAATTTGCTATAATAATCTCTTTTGGTAAGGAAATTTAACTTTTGGAAAACTAATAATCATTAGTCTTTGAGATAATAACATTTCCCTACAATAATACTTTTAAGAATAATAAGAGATTGTTATCTTGAAATAAGGAATTATCAAGAATCATGTTTAATCTTTTGAGTAAGAAATACTCCCTCCTAATGTTCATCCAAGAAACAAATATAATTTTCTGCACACAAAATACCATAATGAGATATTGCAATAAACTCAATGTTTTTCCTTTGATATGGTTATCTTGAAATAAAATGCCATTAGAAATATTTTGTAAACATTAATTTGCCCTAAAAGGAAATTAACTTTACATGACACAACCATTAGGGCAAAATATCTAATGAGACATTCCTTAAATTACAATAATCAAAGATTAAAGAAAATAAATCTATAAAAGTCACCTTATACATTATTTAAAAAATCTCAAAATGTAAATATCTTATATAGAAAACACATGAGATTATTTACTTTCAAGAAAAATTAAATTTAAAGGTAAAATGTTAATTAATAACCTCTTAAAATCAATTTTACCTTTTTAAAAATAAATCAGAAGCAAAAATTAAAATACATTACCTTTGCTTTGTCCATCGGGGTAGCTTGCTCTATCGGGGTAACACTTTTTTAGTTACCCCGATGCCCAATGGGTTTCACCCACCGGGCCCCACTTTGTGCAAATGTCACTTTTACTTATAAAGTTTTCTAAAATAAAAATGATTTACCTTTTGGAAAAAACTTTTATTCCTTTTGGCAATATATTAAATCTTTTATTTAAAAGATTTACAAAATAGGCTCTCCATAGAACTTGATATATATTTTGTAAAAGCATTCATATTTTACCCTCTTGAAAATAAACTTTTGTTTACTTTTATAGTAACCCTGCATATAACACATCAATGCCAATTAAAATTTGTGTTAATAAAAAAAAAGCATTTGAAATCTTATAACACAAATAAAGGAATATGTTATAACAATATCTAAATTAATATATCAAAATTAATAATTTTATGCAGGAAAAATTAAAATAAGATGTGAATAAAATGACTCTCATATGACATGAACACATATGGTTCCAAAATTCTACATTAGGTTGAATAAATCATAATCATTTCAAGGAAATAGTTGGCTTAGTGTAATGATCCTGCAAGAAAGAGAACCATTAATATCCAAATGCCATTATTTAAAGAAAATTCAAAATGATACATAATGGACTTATTTCAATTTACTTAAAAATGATATAGTAAATAATATCATAAGGCTTCTAAAATTTGACATGGTAATGCTTGAATGTACACTAAATGCAAAGAAATCAATAACTTGACATAATTACACTCAAATGAAATGAATTTTGGTTAAGAAGAGCGTACCTAAAAAATTCAAGTTTTGAATACATATACATACCTGGAAATCGATCTCTTAACGTGTTCATAGGTTTTCAGGAGCTGGTCATAGGTAGTGCATACAATTGCATTGAGAAATCCTCTTTTTGGCATGAATCTATAACTCTAAAAAATTTCAAATTTTAGGGTTCCAACATCTATATCTTCATCTTGTTGGCTTGATGATAATTTTTGTATTTGATGACTTCATGTGTTGTCATTGATGGCACATCTGTTTTGATTGTCATAGTCATCTTAGTATACCAGTTGAGATAAACCAGTACTATTGAGTCATTGTATTGTTAACCAGTATTATATGTATAATGGAAATCTAACCAATATGAAGATGTCTAAACCGGTATATGTAGATAAGTCAATCAGTTTTGATCAGTTCTAGAGTTACTAGTTTTGAGATACAATAGATAAAGTCAAGGAGGAGCGTGAAGACAATATCCCAGTATGAATTCAAAGTGAATCGGTCTATGAGTTAATATTTTATTTGAAGTGGTCAACACTGAACTGGTATCGGTGTTCTAACCATTTTTCCCAATTTGTGTGATAAGTTATCACCGACTGTGATGTGTTACCACCGACCGACACTATGACGATGATTTGTGTCATATTAAGGAAGATTGTCCTGATTCATTGAACCTAGGAAATTGTGTCAAGGTTCAGGAGCCGACATGAAATCTAATATCTATATAAAGATATTGTGATGAGTTATTTCAAGAATAAGATACAAGTTATGATATGAGTTGAAGTAGATGCAATTTGTTGAAGGAATTGCAGAGTATATCGGTGATATAGTAATGTATGCATAGAAAAGGATCTAAACCAGCAAAAGGTGCTATTCTTAGATCAATCCAACTGTTGTTCTCTAACCACTACAAGAGTAAAAACCCTTAACCAGGTAAGCTCTAACAAGCTTCTTTGTATAAATCCTCTAACAAGGTAATTCATTAACTTGGATCTAAATCCTCCACTGAGGTTACCTTTAACCAGGTATAGCTCCTAATAGGGCTTGAGATCTCTAACAGGATCTGCTCCTAACAAAGCATTTGTAGACCTTAACTGGCTAGTTATCTATACTATAGATAGTTAACTTGTGAGTTCCATCTCATCGTGGTTTTTCCCAGTTGGGTTTTCCACGTATAAATCTTTGTGTTATGGTGAATATTTTGCTTGTGGTGAATACTTTTATAACACTTTGAATTATATGCAAAGTCATTGGTAAATTGGTTAAATGTTTTTACCGGTCTGCAATTAAAGTGTTACTATTTTTTCTTGCACTGACCCCCCCCCCCCTCTCAGTGCTTTATAATTTTATCAATTGGTATTAGAGCCTGACTTCCTTGAGGCTTAACTACTTGGAAGGAAACCCTAAAGCCATCATGGGGAAATGAGTTACAAATAACTCTCACACCAATTTACAGAGACTAGATAGGCCTTTGATGAGCTCAAGGTGAAATACAAGGATTCACAAGAAAAGAGAAGAGAATTGTGAGAGAAACTAATGGAAATATCTGCAAATAGTTCATCAGATGAAGCTGACATGGATGCACTGGCCATGAAGTGAAAAAACTGAGTAAAGACAAGTAAAATCTGAGAAAGGAACTGGAAGCTTTAACCATTAGAATGAGTCAAGAGTTGGAAAATAGGAGAAGTGCTGAAGACCGGATCAAAGATAAGGAGCATAAAATCTTCAAGATGAATCAAGAAGTTGGAACCATAACTGCATATCTCCAAGAGGAAAAGGAAGAAAAAGCTGAGATTTAGACAAATCTAGATGCAGCTATATCTCTCAATGAAACCCTTAAGAAAAAAAATGAGGTTCTTTCCAAAGAACTTAAAGATACCAAGGAAATCCTTGCCAAACTCAATAGAAGCACAACTAGACTTGATGAGCAACTTGAGTCTATCAAACAAAAAAGTGACACCACTGGATTGGGATATTCATCATTTAAGAAAGGTGAATCTTCTAAAACAAAGGATACTTCACCAAAAGACAAATCGGTATCTGAAAGCATGAAATCTAGTAAGAAGAACTTTAAACAAGTTCATTTTAACTATCACAAATTAGGACATACTGCAAATGTGTGTAGAAGCAAATCTGAGGAGAACACGGGTTATAGACCTAACACTAGATATGTGTCTAGATGATTTGAAGGTTACTGCTATACATGCAATATGTATGGGCATAGATCAGTTGAATGCAGATATAGAGAAAATAACCCAGCACCTCATATGAGCTCAAGACATGTTGGTGGTTGGAGAACTAATTATGATAACCGGAGAAACATGAACTGACAAAAACCTTATATCAATCGGTTTAGTCCCTATGAGATGGAGAAAGGAACTAATGTGATTTGCACAATTTGTAACAACTATGGACATGTGGCTATGAACTGTAGAAGAAGAACAGGAAGAGGCAATGTAGGACCTTGGAGAGCATCTGGAATGGCCTTCTATCATTGTCATAAACTAGGACACATTGCTAAGTTTTGCAAAATGCAAAAGAACCAACCGGTAAGTCACTCTACAGATTGGAAAGGGAAGAAGACGATAGATGTTGAAGATACCAGAGATGAGATGAATAGGATCTGGAAGAATAAAAGTGATGACAAAGAATCAGAGGATTATAATACTTCACCTAGTGTGGAGAATCCTACACTGGCAAACTAATCTTCTCAACAAGCTTAGGGGGAGCATATCGGTAAATCTATTTTGGACCCCTTGAAGAAAGTATGGTAAGTAAATTTTGCATTTTGAGTTGAAATATAAGAATTTTGATATTGCTATTGTTGGTATTTTGGATGTGTTGCATTAGTTTTTGTCATTGATGTCAACACTTATCCTTTTGGAGATCTATGGTTATGTTCACCAGCACATTGTGTTCACCAGCAAGGTCAGTGACTTATGCACAGTCACCGGTATATTGTTCAACGGCAGGTTATATGGCTCACTAGCACTGAGGATGACTTGTTATCATCTGGAGATCACTTGATTATTTTAAAGACATGGTTTGGATACTTGGTTTTGGTGTTTTGGTTAATGGTCTAATCGGGTTGACATATTTGTTGTTATCGGCAAATTGGTATAGGTTATGGACCGGTATGCATTATCGATTCCAGATTAGCACGACACTTTATGGAGATGATTTATTGATTGGATATTGTTGTAAATGTATTGAGCCAACATGATGCATCGCATCAAGAATTATATGTAATTGATTTTATTGTAATATTTTTAGTGAGCCGACCTACACATTTGGTCTTAGATTTTGTATATATGTAAGATCTCATTTGAGATGAGATATGGTATGTAAGGTTATAGTATGGTATTGTGACATGGTATGTGCGAATATTGAAGATTATATGAGCAGACCATAGAGAAGGTTCAAGGAAGGATTGAAGGTGTTTATCAGATCTTAACTGGTATTGAATCTAGTATTGAAGATACTATTTTGAGCAATACATTATTCTAGGATTTAACCATCCTACTGTAGTCATTTCAACTCCCATTTGAGCAGTGTGCTCTAGGTGGTTGGCCTTTCTGCATGTGTAGACCCCATTTGTATACACATACTATCTGCAGTAGTATCATCTGATTGTGGGTAAGGTTTCCCACCATGTTTTTCCCCTTACAGGGTTTCCACATCAAAATCTTTGTGTTATGTGTTGTGGATGTTGTTTCTCTTTCTGTTTCATGTATTCATTTTTACCAGTATTGATATTAACTACTAATTTGTTAATCAGCATTAAGTTTGGTTTACCGGTATTAAGTATTAAGTTGGATTAAGTTATAATTGGGTTGTAATTCATTGACAACTGATTCACCCCCCTCTCAGTTGCCCTTCCGGTTCCTAACAATTGGTATCAGAGCTAAGTCATCTTTTTGCAGAAGCCTAACAGCTTGAGGAGATCCTATGGCAAAAACTATTTTCAAGAAAGATAGTCCTAAACTTGATAGAACTAACTATGGTATATGGAAGATCGGAATGGAGACACACCTGAATTATATTGGAAGAGACATATGGGAAGTTACAAAGAATGGCTATGTTGGTCCTACTCCAAATCAACCTAATCCACCAACATTGGGTAAAGATCAAGAAAATGATTGCAAAGCAAGAGAAGCACCTTTGAGCGCATTATCAGATCAGCAAATCATGGTATTATCAGACCAATCTACTGCTAAATCTATTTGGGATAAATTGGAGACATTGAATGAAGGAGATACCACTATCAAAATTGCAAAACTAGAATGTTACTGGGTCGGGTATGAAAATTTGAAAATAGAAGAAGATGAAAGAATTTATTCTTTAATTGAAAGAGTTAATGAGATTGTTTTAGGAATACAATGTTGTGGAGGATCCTTAAGTGAAGATGAAATTGTTTCTAAAGTTTTAAGAGCTTTGCCACTGACATACAAAATGAAAGTAACTACTATTAATGAGTTGAGAACAATTCCTAATACATCAGTATCTAGAGATACCTTGGTTGGAAAACTTTCAGCATTTGAGCTTGAGGAGTTTGGTCTTGTTGCTACAGTTAAGATAGATTTCTTCAAATAATCATCATATGACAAATCTGATTGGAGAGAACTTTATGCAAAAGAACTTGAAGATATCAGAAGAGAAAATGAAGAACTGGAAGAACTTGAAGCACTATTTGCAAGGAAAATTCCTAAAGGTCCAATTGGAAGTAAGTATGAAGGTAAAGCACCGTTTAAATGTTTTAATTGCAATTAAGTTGGTCATATAGAATCTAGATTTCCTGATAGACATGCAAGATTGAGAGAGGAAGCTAAAAGAACATATAAGCCTAACCCTGAATATCAGAGATACAGATTTAAGAAGAACAAAGATAGATCTTGTTACTATGTTGATGAAGGAATTACTGATGATTCTGATGAAGAACCGATGGATGGGAATTTGTTTCAATAAAAGAATATCCACCGGCACCTACTGTCCCATCGGTAGAGAAGGCCCTGATAGCTAAAATTGAAGAAAAGGATGAATGGATCATTGATAGTGGATGTTCACATCATATGACTGGTGATAAGAGTAAATTCTTATCATTTCAGGAATATAATGGAGGTCTAGTAAGATTTGGTGATGATAAAGCTTGTTTAATCAAAGGAAAAGGCACTATATCTTTGGGTGGTAAGCACAATACTGACAATGTTTATTATGTTGAAGGTTTTAAGCATAATCTTTTGAGTGTTGGTCAATTAGTTGAAAAGGGATTTCAGTTACAATTCAAGAATGGTAAATGCAAAATCATGAACAGAACTGGATTGGAGATTGCAACCGGTAATTAGATTAAAGGTAATATCTTTCATTTGAATAAGAATGATAAGACATGCTTGATTGCACATATTGATGAAAGTTGGTTATGGCATAAGAGACTTTGTCATGTAAATTTTGATTGCATTGTAAAGATCAATTCAACTAAGGCAGTAAGGGATTTACCTAAGATTGTGAAACCTCATAATCCAGTATGTAAGGAATGTCAAATGGGAAAGCAAGTTAGAACAACCTTTAAGAGTATTTTTGAGAAATCCAATAATGTTCTTGATTTAATTCATACTGACTTGTGTGGTCCAGCAAGAACAAGAAGTCTACAAGGAGATAGATATTTTATGCTAATAATTGATGATTATTCTAGAATGTGTTGGGTTACTTTTCTCAGGGAAAAATCAAAAGATTTTAGAAAATTCAAGTTATACAATGCAATGTTGGAGAATGAAATCGGTAAGAAAATCAAATGTTTGAGATCTGATCAAGGAGGAGAATTTACATCTAAGGAATTTAATACATTCTGTGAAGTGAATGGAATCAAAAGACAACTATCAGCACCCTCGACACCTTAGCAGAATGGAATTGTGGAAAGGAAGAACATAACTATTTTGGAAGCATCTAGAAGCGTGATATTGGAAGCAAATCTACCTCATGTGTACTGGAGAGAAGCAGTGAATACAGCAGTTTACACTTTCAACAGAGTTCACATCAAAGGTGAAACCGGTAAGACCCCTTATGAACTATGGTTTGGTAATACTCCCACTCTTAAATACTTCAGAATATTTGGAAGAAAATGGTATATTAGGAGAGATGAGTATTTTGGTAAATTTGATCCTAGAAGTGATGAAGGAATATTTCTTGGTTATTCATCTAAGAGAAAGGCATATAGATGTTTTAATAAAAGATTGTAGAAGATCATTGAAAGTGATAATGTGAAGATAGATGAACACTTTAGAGGAAATTCAAGGTCTATAGATTCTGAACTGACAGTTGAGATAACCATAAATGAACCAATACAGAGTGCACAGGTACCGAATGTAGATTCAGTCACATCGGCATCATCAGAGAATTCCATACTGACTGAAAAACAACAACATGTGAATAAACCTAGGTATGTAAGATTGAATCACTCAGAAAATTAGATAATTGGGAATAAGTATCAAGGTGTTATGACAAGAGGAAGACTAGCAAATGAAGAGGTATGCTTAATTTCTCAAATTGAACCAACATCTATTATTGAAGCATGTAAACATGAACACTGGATAAAAGCAATGGAAGATGAATTAGAACAAATTGAAAAGAACAATACATGGACATTAGTTCCCCAGCCTAAAGACAAAAATGTAATTGGAACTAAATGGGTATTCAAAAATAAACTTAATGAAGATGGAAAGGTAATCAAGAACAAAGCAAGATTAGTGTGTAAAGGATATTCACGGAAAGAGAGAATTGATTATAATGAAACCTTTGCACCGATAGCTAGAATTGAGGTAGTTAGATTATTTCTTGCATTTGCAGCTCATAAGAACTATAAAGTATATCAAATGGATGTAAAATGTGCATTTCTGAATGGTGATCTTGAAGAGGAAGTTTACATTGAACAACCTGATGGATTTTCATTGACAAATGATAAAGATATGGTTTGCAGATTAAGGAAAGCTTTGTATGGATTGAAGCAAGCTCCTAGAGCTTGGTATGATAGATTGGACAAATATATTTTGAAGCTTGGTTACACTAAAGGTAATATTGACAGAAACTTATATTTAAAAGTGACTAATGATTACATCTTGGTTATTGAAGTTTTTGTTGATGATATTATTTTTGGAGGAGAAGATGGATTGTGTAAAGACTTTGCTAACAAGATGCAGGAAGAATTTGAAATGTCTATGATTGGGGAGATAAAATTATTTTTAGGATTGCAAATTTCACAAACTAATAGAGGTATATTCATATGTCAAACAAAATACTTGAATGAACTACTGAAGAAATTTGGTATGGAAAACTCTAAACTGGTAAGTACTCCTATGACTACAACTGATAAATTGGCATTGAAGGATGATTTAGCTCTTGTTAATCCGACAAGATACAAATCTGTGATTTGAGGTTTACTATATTTAACACAAACAAGACCTGATATAATGAGTGTAGTATGTATTGTTTCAAGGTTTCAAAGTAATCCTAAAGAAAATCATGAATCAGCAGTAAAAAGGATTTTCTGGTATCTACAAGACACGACAAATCTTGGTTTATGGTACCCTAAAGATGAAAATTTTGATCTATGTGCATACACCGATGCAAATTGGGAAGGAGATGTAGATGACAGGAAGAGTACTATTGGCCTAGCATTCTTTCTTGGTAGCAGATTGATTTCATGGTTAAGCAAGAAGTAGAGTTGTACATCATTATCAATAGCAGAATCAGAATATGTTGCAGCAGCAACTAATTGTACTCAAGTATTATGGATTAAGAAAATGTTGAAGGACATAAAGGTAAAATGTAAAGAACCTATAATCATTTATTATGATAATTCAGCAGCAATTGATATATCAAAGAATCCAGTATTTCACTTTAAGGCTAAACATGTTTCTATCAAATATAATTTTCTGAAAGAGAATGTTGAAGCAAAAGAAGTAAGATTGGTTTATGTGAATACTAAAGAGCAGATTGCAGATATTTTTACAAAACCTTTGCCTAAGGAAACCTTTGAATATATCAGAGAGAAGCTTGTGGCAATACCCTCGCCAGTAGAGACTTAGACAATTGAAGTTTGACATCAAACCGACAGAAACTAACAGAGAAATCTTTTTTCCGGCTTTGATGGAGGAGAGCTACTTCTCAGGGGGAGTAGTTAGTTATATTAGTTGGTTGTATGTTCTGGTATTTATTCTTAACTGCTTTGGAATTTGATGTCAAAGGGGGAGAGATATCTATGGAAAAAAAATTTTGGGAGAGAGATCTATGAGACATTATTCATTGGGGGAGAGATATATACTCTTTATATTTTAATTTTTTGTATTGATCTATTTTGGAGATTGTTGGTTTTTGTTTTTTGGTATTCTATTTTGGCACTTAGATGTTTTTCCATCAAGTGTTTCCAACAATGCCAAAGGGTGAGATTGTTGGTATTATGGATGTGTTGCATTAGTTTTGTCATTGATGTCAACACTTATCCTTCTGGAGATCTATGGTTATGTTCACCGACACATTATGTTCACCGGCAAGGTCAGTGACTTATGCACAGTCACCGGTATATTGTTCACCGACAGGTTATATGGTTCATCGGCACTTAGGATGACTTTTTATCATCTGGAGATCACTTGATTATGTCAAAGATATGGTTTGGATACTTGGTTTTGGTGTTTTGGTTAATGGTCTAATTAGGTTGACATATTTGTTGTTACTGGCAGATTGGTCTAGGTTATGGACCGGTATGCCTTATCCATTCCAAATCAGCACGACACGTTATGGAGATGATTTATTGATTGGATATTGTTGTAAATCTATTGAGCCGACATGATGCATCGCATCAAGACTTATATGTAATTGATTTTATTGTAATATTCTTAGTAAGCTGACCTACACATTTGGTCTTAGGTTTTGTATATATGTAAGATCTCATTTGAGACGAGATATGGTATGTAAGGTTATAGTATGGTATTGTAACATGGTATGTGTGAATATTGAAGATCATATGAGAAGACCATAGAGAAGGTTCAAGGAAGGATTAAAGGTGTTTATCAGAGCTTAACCGGTACTGAATCTAGCATTGAAGATGCTATTTTGAGCAGTACATTATTCTAGGATTTAACCATCCTACTATAGTCATTGTGACTTTCATTTGAGTAGTGTGCTCTAGGAAGTTGGCCTTTCTGCATGTGCAGACCCCATTTGTATACACATACTATTTACAGTAGTATCATCTGATTGTGGGTAAGGTTTCCCACCATGGTTTTTCGCCTTACAGGGTTTCCACATCAAAATCTTTGTGTTATGTGTTGTGGATGTTGTTTCTCTTTCTATTTCATGCATTGAGTTTTACCAGAATTGATATTAACTACTAATCTGTTAACCGGCATTAAGTTTGGTTTACAGGTGTTAAGTATTAAGTTGGATTAAGTTATAATTGGGTTGTAATTCATTGACAACTGATTCACCCCCCCCTCTCAATTGCCCTTCTGGTTCCTAACAGCTATCAATCGATTTATAAGGACTATCAATCAGTTGGTATACCTATGGGTAAAGGCAAGTATGTCAAGTGGTAACTAGGGTTTTTCACCCCGTCGGTAGTGAAATAAATGTAGTAGGTAAAGTAAATAAAAAGAAATTTTGCTAAGTCAATTTTTCACCTTATTGCATTCGAAGAGCATCTTGTGAGCACTTGCAAAGCGAACCAGAGAATTCTTAGCAAATTACAAATGGATTTGTACAATGGATTGAGAAGTTGGATTGGATTTGAGCAAAGTAAAGTGAATCAAGTGTGCAAGCAAGAGAGCAACCAGAAACCCTAGTAGCGCGAAGGAAACAAGGTATTTGGTCAATCTCCTCTCTCGAATTGAAGTTATTTGGAATGGTGTCATCATCAACACCATCAAAGAGTCTTTTCATCACTGTTGAAGCCATTGAATCATGGAGTCAGACAAGATAGAATCGTACAATGCATTATTGCAGGTACCCCAAGGAGTTTTGCTTAAAGGAGATCTGTACAGTCATATAGATTGCAAGATTGAAGATTTAGGTTCATTGGAAATCTACTCCTAGCTAAAATCAATGTGCAACAAGAATGGGAAGATTAAACCCAAGTACATTAGGGTTCATGAGAAAGGTTTTCAAAATGTGATTTATTTTCTTGAGGAATTTGAGGAAGAGCAAATCAGAATCATCCTCAGTCGCGTTCATGGAGGAAACATGTATTTAGATAGGTCATATACTAGCACCAAGGAGGCCACATTCATGTTGTGACCAGATTCTGCCAAACCGGCGAAGTTCCCAAGTTGAGGAAAATTCCAAAGGATGTTGTTATTCAACTGATAAAGACCACTTGTGATGGTCGTACAATGTCTTTCAATAGAATTGAAGATGAAGGAGTAAAATATACTATAATGGTTATTGGTTATAGGATGTTTCATTCTAGCTGAACGAATAGTGTGACATTGGTTGTCGTACATGTTTCCTATCGGATGATAAAGGAAAATGCAGATTATGATCTGTGTGAGGTAATGCGGAGTTAGTTAATGTTGAATCTGGAATCAATCAAGAATGACAACAATCAGAAGTTCAAGTTTGGGAAACTTTTGATCGGTTTGTTTTTCTATTTTCAAAACATTATTTCTAGTATTGGAGATATCCAATGGTCAAAAGATACACCTGTTTCAGCTCAGATTAAAAATAGTATAAATGTTGTTAAGAACACATTTCCAATTGCTATGAATAATTATTTCAATAAATTTTAGAAGAAAATGAGTATGAGAATGAGGTTATTGGATGAAGTGATCAAACATTTTGAAAATGGCATTTGTTTCACAGTGACCACTGATGGAGGCTATAGAACCTAGATAAGAAGAGATGGAGCAAATGAGTTATGAAGTCAATTATGACCTAGTGATTGGTTATGCCAACAACCTCCTAGCATCACCTAAGGACACCAAGAAGAAGAGACTAGGTAAATATCAAGAAATAATTGCATAGGCACAGCCTAGTGGTGAGAAGGAGAAAAAGATGAAAGATGATCAAGCAATTTCAGTGTTAACTAGTACAAGGGTAACAAGGAGCACTCAATCCAAGAAGGAACCAGAACCAAAAGTGTATGCAAAGAAGCCAACTGCCACTAGGAAGAGAGGTAGACATCTTATCTTACCAGAAGAAACTGAGGAAATAGAGTCTGAGGAAGGTAAGAATAAGCTGAAGAAAACTGGTAGGAAATCTAAACCAGTAGGGGAAATCCCTAAACAAAATATCCTTATTGATATTGCATCTTTCAAGCCTATGAGTCATTTTGAGAGGACTATGAAAAATTTAAAAAGAAAGCAATTAGATGATGTAAAGGATTATTTTGATTCTTTTGATGAGATTCAGAAACAAGAAGTGGTACAAGAGGTAATTAATTACCTATGTCAATATAACCAATTACCACATGAAATTTAAAAGGAAATTTTTGATTCTTTGAATTTAATTCTGGAAAATAAATGGAAGCTAATCATAGATCAAGATCAAGAGATTATAGATAGAATTTTTGTTGAATACTTTCCTAAATTGTCTCATGAAGAGTTATTAGAAATGCTTTCTAAACATAAGGGGCAATTTCATACAAGAGCAAGGAGACTTAGATTGTTGGAAGAAAAAATTCAGGTAGTAGAAGATGATACTCATCAAGCTGCCAAAGATATTATGAGAATGAATGAACAATTGAAGAATTATCACAATAAACGTGGTCAGACTGAAATCGGAGCTCCACCAGAGCTGGAAACTGAAGAAATATTTATACCAGATGAAATCTACACTGACAAGGATAAGAATGACACTAATTCACCACCAGTCATATTCTTTGTTGATAATACTGAAGATACTCAGGATACTATTAATACAATCAGTACCAATAATGAACCAGATAAAGAAAAAGAACAGGAACTGGGAAAGGGAATAGAGGAAGTAAAGGAAGTGGAAAAAGAGAAAGACCAAGAAAAGGATAAGGAACCAGTAAATACATCTGAAGAACGGGTAAATCAAGAGACAAATAAAGGAGATAAAACCAACAATGAGGATCAAAAGCAAGTTGCAATTGAACCTTGTTCACCTACAAACATTGTCATACCTAATGATGCAGATGAGCTGATGAAGTTGTCATTGGAACTTAGGGCTAAAGCAGATAAAATGAAGATCAATAAGGAGAAGGAGGTTCTCTAGACCACAAGAGATGTATTGTCAAATCTCCTACCGGATGTTGAAATTTCAAGTATTTCCAACCCAATAAAGAAACTTTATATTCTATGTACATCTGTTACTAATCAAGTCAACACTTTGGAGGAAACAACATAGGTGAATGTTGAGAAAGAATAAAGGAAGAAGAAATCAGCAGAGTTGATCAAGTGTATTGACACCGACCGGGCGAGTCTTGTACATAATAGAGATCAAATCTCTATTGCAATGACGGAAGGCCACAAGATTTTGAGCAAAGTATGCCAAAGTGATTTGTTTTATGAAGATTTAATTAAATCACGAGATAAAATTGAAGTAGAACTAAAAGGTTACATAGAATCTTCTAATCTTCCTTATGATTCATTTACCACTTATGGACAAACTATCGAGTCATATCGGCACCAGTTAGCAAAGTTAGAGGCTGAAACAACAAAAAGGTCAAAAACCTTACAAGAGCTTCAAATGGTTTTATTGCCAAAATTACAGGTGCTGCAAAGGAGTTGTCTGCATATTGATGCAATACTAGCCACACCGAAGATGAGCACTCTGGACGCAATGGAGGAACTAGCGTTTCAGATAAGAACTCAACTAGAGATTAGTGCCATGTTATTGGAGACATGGAAAAATGACCTTACTATTGTGTAAAAAGACTTTAAATCTATATTTGATAAGCTTTCTCAGCTATAGACATTTCTATTTAACTCCTCTATGTTTTTACTAATACAAATGTGATTATGATGCTTTATCTATTCATGTTTTTGCATATCTTTGTCATTGGTGTCAAATCCAAAGTAATATATGTAAAAATTTTGTATGTAATCATGTATGATGTCAAAATGAGAATATTATGCTAAGGGGGAGCCTTTAGAGTCTCTACATTTTTGTAAGCACACTTAGTTGTCAAATTTTTTCTCTAAGTGTTGCCATCAATGCCAAAGGGGGAGAATGTTGGCTTGATGATGATTTTTGTATTTGATGACTTCATATGTTGTCATTGATGGCACATATATTTTGATTGTCATAGTCATCTTAGTGTACCAGTTAAGATAAACCAGTACTATTGAGTCATTGTATTGTTAACCGGTATTATATGTATAATGAAATTCTAACTAGTATAAAGATGTCTAAACCAGTATATGTAGATAAGTCAATCGATTTTGATCACTTCCAGAGTTACCAGTTTTGAGATACAACAGATAAAGTCAATGAGGAGCATCGAGACAATCACCCAGTATGAATTCAAAGTGAATCAGTCTGTGAGTTAATATTAAATTTGAAGTGGTCAACACTGAACCGGTATCGATGTTCTAGCCAGTTTTCCCAGTTTGTGTGATGAGTTATCACCGACTGTGATGTGTTACCAAAGACCGACACTATGGCGATGATTTGTGTCATGTTAAGGAAGATTGTCCTGATTCATTGAACCTAGGAAATTATGTCAAGGTTCAGGAGCCGACATGAAATCTAATATCTATATAAATACATTGTGATGAGTTATTTCAAGAACAAGATACAAGTTATGATATGAGTTTAAGTAGATGTGATTGTTGAAGTAATTGCAAAGTATATCGGTGATACAGTAATGTATGCACATAAAAGGATCTAAACCAGTAAAAGGTGCTATTCTTAGATGAATCCAACTGTTGTTATCTAACCACTACAGTAGTAAAATCCCTTAACCGGGTAAGCTCTAACAAGCTTCTTTGTATAAATCCTCTTACAAGGTGATTCATTAACTTGGATCTAAATCCTCCACTGAGGTTACCTTTAATCAGGTATATCTCCTAACATGGCTTGAGATCTCTAAAAGGATCTGCTCCTAATAAAGCATTTGTAGACCTTAACCGGTCAATTATCTATACTGCAGATAGTTAAGTTGTGAGTTCCATCTCATCATGATTTTTCCCAGTTGGGTTTTCCACGTATAAATTTTTGTGTTATGGTGAATATTTTCTTGTGGTGAATACTTTTATAACACTTTGGATTATATGAAAAGTCATTGGTACATTGGTTAAATGTTTTTACCAGTCTGTAATTAAAGTGTTACTATTTTTGCTTGCACTGATTCACCCCCCTCTAAGTGCTTTATAAGTTTATCACATCTATTTCTCTCTATCTCTCTACCTTTATCTCCCCCTCTACCTCTTCCTCAACATCTATGAATATACTTTTCTCTATCTCTCTATTATTATCTCTCCATCTACCTCTCTCTATCTCTTTATCTATTTATCTCCCTCTTCCTCTCCCCCTCTGTCTTCATCTCTACTTTTATCCACTCTAAATAAATGACACTAATGGAAAGAACTTGATGCTTTGGGTCTCTTGTTTTATTAATGAATATATAATTATTTTTAAAAAAATTAAAATAATAACATAGATCACTTTTTGTGTCTTATTGTTTAAAATTTTATATTGTCTAGCATGGTTTTTAGATATTCTTAAAGTAACTAGTTATATAACTTGATATCAAAATTAGGATGCTAGAAACCTATGTAGAATACCAAAGGAACTAAATTTTAAACATAATTTTTTTTTGATATATTAAGCAGAAAAACAAGGGTGTTGACCCTCAAATACAAACAATGCAAAGGCAACATTAACAAGCCATTAACAACAACATAGTCCAGATAAAATATCAAAAACATAAACTAAACTAGAGTGAAATGAATTAAAAATTGTATTAGAGTTTATAAAACTACAACAAAAGCTACCAAAAAATGAATAACAGGCAATTAAGAAAACATTTTCCCCAATCTTCAGTAAGGAATTTAAAGAGCTCCTTATAGTTTCCCCCATTAGAAACATCATAACCCAGGACCTTCTTCTACAACAATGTAGTGTCCACCCTTGACTTGACTTGTTTTGATTAGAGTTAACTTTTATTTCATGCTTGATAGACTTATCTAGACTATGTTTGATGATGATTACTCATGTGTTTTAGTTACTCCTTATTGATGCTAGACATTATTGGACATATGCTTATTTGGATTATTTATATGATGATGACCCTATGATGATTGAACATGTGACTTGATGGATATATGTATTTGATGGTTTTCATATGCTTACTATGTGATGTATCATTGATAGATTATGTTGATCATGGATTTGATGTTGATTATGATTACGCTAACCCTATTTCATGATCACATTTGATGAGATGTTTATGAGATATGTTTGACTATTGTTTGAGTATCTTCATGATAGAGACAATTCTACATCACTCATTGCGAGCGGGATGTGTCATCGTGATTCTCTATCACTTGCTTGTTTTATATATGTACATGTACATGTATATGTATATGTATATGTATATGTATATGTATATGTATATGTATATGTCGTATTGTCATTTTGTGGTTGCAGGATCTTGCAGGTACCAGACATCGACTCCACCTGGCTTCACAGGTCCGAATGTGTCTTTAATTCCAATGAATTATGTGGTTCGGAGATGACATGAGTTCCCTTCACATACTCTAGGTCTAAGTTGTTCACTATGATTCGTCAGCGTCTTGGCATAATTCGCCATGTTAGTTAGTGAGCTTGGTCTTCTTGGTGTTGTGAGTATGTTAGAGATGGTTGATTTATTTGAGTATGTTTAGATTAATTATGTGACTCTTGATGTGTGGTTTAATATTTAATAATGTTTATTTTAATGTATTTAATTTATTAGTTTCGAGTATTTAATTATTTGGTATTTATATTTATTTTATTTTTTTGATAAAAGTGGATAGAACCACTGAACTATATTAAATTTTAAAAAAATTTACAGTGTCTGGTTCAAAAAGAACAGAAGGGAAAGAACTAGTAAGAAAACCCTTTAGTATTGCTTAAGTAACACAAGCCTATTCTGCCCAATACCAAATGCACATTGGCATAGTACATCAAAAAACCCATCCCAATTACATAAGCCATGTTAGATATAAAGGAAGCCCCCAATAGAAGCATATAGAAGGAAGATTAAAGTATGATCACCGAAGGATGCATATCCATTTTTGCCAAAAAAACACCAGTCTAAACCACCCCTGTCTATGAAACACAATTCTCCAACCACTAGTTAGAATGATACCACATAGCAGAAATGAAACCATAATCAGACACCCTGTCAAAATAAACATTGTGATCAAGCATAGTAGAACCCACACCAAAGAAAAGCCACACCAAATAAGGAGGTTGATGAAGACTACAACTATGTTTAATAATTAATGTTTATTGATTTTATGATTATTTAATATTTATTTTATATTTATGATTTAATCTTTATTGGGGTTTGATTATTTAATTGGTATTTATTTATTTAATTGCCTATGGTTTAATTGTTTATTTGATATTTAATATTTATTTGGTTCTTTTATTTATTTATGAGCCTTTGGTTTATTTAATTTAATTTCCCTATTTGATTATTTATGTTTATAGATTATGTATATTTATAAAGTTTGACCTTTATTGAAGTGGGGTGTACAAACACTTTAAAATAAAATAATAATATAATTCCTCCACTTGGTTGTATGAATACATTTTATATTTACCTTACCTATCCTTGACTCTTATTGGTTGAATTTGAAATGGGAGGTAAAATATATTGAAAACCGAATAGTTGATTGGTTGGTATGGAGGCTAGGGTTTTAGTTATTGTTTGGTTTTTATTTTTATTTCCGTGATGTTTTTCGAGTCGGCTATTCTCTGAAAAATTTCTCTGCAAGTATTTTCCTTGAACTTTCGATTTTGCACTGGGGTTTTGGCTGGATCTTGGTTGGATTTTGACCTGGCTTTGTGGGGAGCTCTTCGACAACTACATTCCATTACACGGGTTGCAGGTTGGAGCCTTGTTCCTTTGTATTGTTTATTATAATGGCTTCCATGTATGCTTTGTGCTTGCACATTGTTTGCGGGAGATGGGTTGAAATAATATTTGCATATTCTATAGTTTTAATATAGTTTCCAAAATAATATTGGGGAGAGAACTTTATATTATATGAGCTTTATTCAGTTTCCTAGGAAAATATATTTTTGGTTTTCCTGTGAATGTCATTCATGGCTTTGTATGTTTTTCTCAGACCGTGTTTTCTCTATGTGAATCTATTTGGTTTGTTGGGGTGCTTAAAAATCCCCTTTTTGAGTGTGATTATATTGTGTGTGTGTTTTGCTGGATTGTTTGGAGCTTCTGTAGAGTTTTGTAGTTTTCTCTGTGAGTTTTGCCATGAGGAAAACTTTAATATATCTTGGTTTATACTTGGTTATATTTTATTTCATTTGTGCCTCTTATTCCTTGTTTCTGGGCAACTCTTTCCATATGATTTTTGAGCCCTTTTGTTAAAGACTTGATTTTATATTTTCGTCGGGAGTTTTTTGAGTTCTCTATGGATAATTTTGTATTTGCACTATTATTGTAAATGTGCTAACCTATTGTGTAAATGTGGTAACCTATTGTGTAAATGTGCTAACCAATTGTGTAAATACACTAACCAATTGTGTAAATGTGCCAACCTATTGTGTAAATGTGCTAACCTATTGTGTGAATGCGCGACCCCATCTTATTTATGTGTTTTTCACAGTTTTTCTTGTTTTGATTAATTTTTTTGATTAAACTTTTATACCAGAGGCTTGATTAAGGTCTGTTGATGATTTCCCAAAATTGGTCTTGATCAGATTTGATGCTTTATGCTTATTTGTCTTCTATGAAATGACTAGGATGTGATTGAAATGAGAAGGAACCTTAATGAATGGATTAGTATTAATGAGAATGTTAGATAATATGATTGGATGAATTATTCATGTAGATGCATTGGTAGAAAGGAAATTATGCATTGCATGTAAGGGATTGTTAAGTAAGAAGATTGCATTAAGATTCTTGCATTATGCATTCGGAATTAATGTTAAAATAAATGGTCATGTTAGTGAATTAGATGCAATTGAAGTATGTTTAAATGGATTAGTAAATATTGAATATACCTATACATTAGGATTGCATTATCATGGGAAAAGGATAAAGAGCATGTAGATAGGAAATGTTGGGTCAAAATACATTTGATATTCGGTGCATAGAAAGAACGTAGATCTAAGGAGGTTAATCTTGCATTGAGATGGTTAGATGTATCATGCTAGAAAGATGTTAGAATAGTATGCATATCATATTGGATAAACATAATAGTACATTGCATATCTCATGGTTAGGAAATGGATATAATGCATTAAGTTAGAATAGAATGTGATTATCATGTGAGTAGGATGTCATTATGATAGTTAATTAAGTAATGACATTGAAGTACCCTAGGGAAAGATTAATGTTGTTTTTGTTTATTTCCGCTTGTGTAAATTAATGAAATGTGTAATGATGCATGTTCATAATTGTTTAATGAATGTATTTAGATGGAGATGTTATGAGTTGCATTAGTTGTTAAAGGATGTTAAAAAAAATGTATCTCCATTAGTATGTTAGATGATTAGTTTCTCTAGGGTATTTTAGCGGGAATTACATCTTTTATCAGAGCCCATGTTCAAACACTGGGTACTCTAGTTCCATTTTAGCCCATTGTGCATGTTAGCATTTACAATGGGGTAGCCCAGCGGTTTTATCCCTGCTATTTATTCTCTTGTTATAGTTTCCATAGGTGGTTAGCTTATAGTTTTCTTTTGTGTATTTCTTAGACAAGATGCTTGCTAGGGGTAGAGATCATCATCATGTTGGTCGCATGGGTACTCATAGGAATCCTCGTCTTGAGGTTTCTGAGGAATCACACCATGAGGAGCAACAGCAAGATTAGCCTAGAGATGATGTGATTCCGTAGTTGGTGAATGTGCTTTAGGAGCTTCTTGGTCATCTAGGAATGAGATAGGAGGAGAGCCAGCATGAGAGATCTCATCATTCGGAGCATCAAGAGAGAGAGTGTTCACGTTCTCCTAGGAGGAGAGTTGAGGTGGATCAGGAGGTGCTTGCAGCTAGTGACATGAGAGATTTGATGAGGACTCACCCTCTTACTTTTGATGGCCTAGGTAGTGGCATGGAGGCAAAGACATGGTTATTGGACTTGGGTAGTGTTTTGATATGCACCCGTGTAGTAGTAACACCAAGGCGAGATACACGATTATGAACCTTCATGATTTTGGGATGACATGGTGGTACATGGAAGAACAAAAGTTTCATTTGGACATAGCGACAATTTCTTGGGAGTTGTTCTTAGAGCAGTTTCATACTAGATTTGCATTGGAGGCAGAGGAAGGCCAATGAGTTCCATGATTTGAGACAACAGAGGATGATGGTGGACCTGTATGACCGCAAGTTCTTCGAGATTAGACAGTATGTTGGGATTGAAGATGATGAGTCGGTGTTGATTCAACACTTTGTGAGAGGTCTCAGTGATCATATCAGTGGAGAGGTTATGATGCATGAACCTAAGACCTTGGAGGTAGTTGTAGAGAAGGAGAGGATAGGAGAGGAGAATATTGACTTAGCTTCAGGAGGTGCGACAGGAGGATAGGCAGTTAGTGCACCCATTACATGATCTATTGTAAGAGGTTCTCAGCAGCAGTCTTCAAGTTTTGCTAGGAGCCATCCTTGTTCTTTTCGCAGTGGTCAGTGGTTTAAGAAGAAGCATTCTCAAGGGAAGAACTTTGCGTGATGTGCTAGATTTTAAGTTGATAGGAGTCGTAGTCGACAGCATGATAGGAGGACTACTCCTTCTCAGCATCAACTAACATAGAGTTCGTAGCCAGCTTCTAGTAGAGGTAGTGTGCAGCAGTCGAGTGCTACTCCAACGAGTAGAGGTTTTGATAGGAGAGATTGCTTTTCTTGTGGGCAGCCAGGACATATTGTCGTTCATTATCCTTGGTGTACTTCATAGATGTCAGGGTAGTAGAAGCCATCTATTTCTGAGCCTACAATTGGAGATGTAGGTAGGTCTCATCATGTATTTGTGGCAGTTGATAATTGTCAGGTTGATCATCAAGCTATCATTGTGGAGACATCAGGTGTGATAGGTGGTATCTCTTGATCAGTGTTATTTGATTCAGGAGCATCAAATTCTTGTATTTCTCCTTTTCTAGTAGAGCGATGAGGGCTTGCTACAGCAAAGAAAGACGATAGGTGGTAGGTAGAGTTAGCTACAGATCCAAGGTGGTAGTGGATTCCCTTGTGCTCAGTTGTCCTTTAGTTTTGGGATATTTCGATACTTATGTGGATCTTTGAGTTATGGTCTTTGGGATTTTATGATGTGGTTCTTGGTATGGATTGGCTTGGATCTCACCAAGCGTAGATAGATTGCAGAGGTAAGAGGGTGGTGTGTGGATGATAGTGGGAAGAGTATGGAGATTGTAGGTATTCAGAGACCTGTCTCTCTTCGCATGATTTATGCTATGTAGATGAAGCGGTGTGTGCGTAAGGGTTGTCTTCTATTTGCAGTTAGAGTGAAGGATATGGATGAGGGAGTTAGTTTAGAGGATTTATTGCATCAGCATCCCATTCTTCAGGAGTTTGTAGATGTTTTTCCAGGTATGCCCCCTCAACAAGATATTGATTTCAGGATTGATTTGGTGTCAAGAGTTGAGCCTATCTCTAAGGCTCCTTATCGGATGACCACACAGGAGTTGAGTGAGTTGAGGGTTCAGCTGGAGGAGTTGTTGGCGAATGTGTTTATTCATCCTAGTCTGTCCCCTTGGGGTGCACCTGTGTTATTTGTGAAGAAGAAGGACAAATATCTTCGATTATGTATTGATTACAGGTAGCTTAATAAGGTGATAGTGAAGAACCGATATCCTTTGCCTCAGATAGATGACTTGTTTGATCAGATTAAGGATGTAAAGGTCTTCTCCAACATTGACCTTAAGTCTGGGTATCACTAGTTGAAGATTCATGAGGCAGACATTCATCGCACAACTTTTCATACTAGATATAACCACTATGAGTTCACAGTGGTACCTTTTGGTCTCAAGAATTCACCATCGGTTTCCATGAGCTTGATGAATGGTGTATTCAAGTTATCTTTGGATAGATTTGTATTGGTATTTCTGGATGATATCTTGATTTATTCAAGATCAGTTGAGGAGCATGAGGATCATGTGAGGCATGTTTTGTAGTGTCTTAGGGAGAATCAATTATATGCCAATTTAGCAAAGTGTCAGTTCTTCTAGACAGAGGTGGGATATCTTGGTCATGTGATTTCAGGAGAGGGTATCATAGGTGATCCCTCAAAGATACAAGATATTATTGATTGGCCAACACCCACTAATGTGGGCAAGGTGCACAGTTTCATAGGTCTTGCAGGATATTATCGTAGATATGTTTAGGATTTCTCCAAGATAGCTCATCCTATCACTTATCTTCAAAGGAAAGGGAAGAAGTTTGTTTTCATAGAACAGTATGAGATAGCATTTCGGATCCTTAAGGAGCATTTGACTAGTGCACCTATTCTAGTAGTGCCAGATCTTTTGGGGAATTTTGTGGTATGTACAGATGCTTCTTTGGAGGGTCTAGGAGCACTGTTGATGCAGGATGGTCGTGTGATTGCATATGAGTCATGGAAACTTAAAGATCATGAGAAGAATTATCCCACCCATGATCTATAATTAGCGGCATTGGTTCATGCTTTAGTTAGATGGAGATATTTTCTTCTTGGGCATCAATTCAAGTTACACAGTGATCACCATAGTTTGCATTATATCTTCACGCAACCGAATTTGAATGCTAGTCAGAGGCCTTGGATGGAGTTTTTATGTGAGTACGACTTTGAGGTGAGATACATCCAGGGTAAGGAGAATGTGGTAGCGGATGCATTGAGCCACAAGAGGCATGAGATTTCAGAAATGTCTCTTAGTGTGGATTTGTGGAGCCGTATTCTCAATGCCCTTCCTTTAGATGTGTGGTACCAAGAGATTATTGCAAAATTTGTTGCAGGTAAAGCTCTTGAGGGCAGATATGCAGGTTATTCAATTGAGTTAGATGGACTTCTTAGACATTTAGGATGCATTTATGTTCCACCATCAAATGGTCTTCGATATTTGATCATGTCAGAGGCATATCATGCACCTTACTTGGCACATCCAGGTGTCAAGAAGATGCATGCAGATTTGAGATAGATATATCACTGGTCCGATATGAGGAGAGATATTGCAAATTTTGTGTCATGTTGCCTAGAGTGTCAGCGAGAGAAGGCAGAGCATTAGCATCCTACAAGATTATTACAGTCACATTTGGTTCCAAGATGGAAATGGGATATTATTTCCATGGATTTTATAGTTGGTTTGCCCATGTCTTCACGTCGTCATGATGCTATTATGGTCACCGTGGACAAGTTGACCAAAGTAGCACACTTTTCCCCAATTAAATCATCATATACAACAACGACAGTAGCTTGGATTTTCTTGGAGGGAGTTGTGAGGTTGCATGGTATTCCTCGGCAGATCATATCAAATCATGATCTAGTGTTCACATCAGCATTCTGGACAACTCTCCAGCATGATTTAGGGATGCAATTGAACTTTAGTTCAGCTTATCACCACAAGACAGATGGACAGATAGAGAGGGTGAACCAAAGTTTGGAGGACATGTTGAGGATGTACGTGATGGATCAACAATCTCACTGGGAGGATTACCTCTATTTGGTTGAGTTTGCGTACAATAATGGTTACCATAGCTCTATTGGTATGTCTCCTTATCAGGCATTATATTGTAGGCCATGTCATACACCTTTGAGTTGGGACCATTTGGAAGAGCGGGTGCATATTGGATCAGAGATGTTACAGGATATGGAGGACCAGGTGGCTCGCATTAGAGAGCATTTGATGGCCGCACAAGATAGAATGAAGAAGTATGTGGATGCACACCGAGTAGATAGGCATTTTTCAGTTGGCGACAAGGTGTTTTTGAGAGTTCGCCCACAAAAGAGTGATCTGTTATGGAAAAGGCTCTAAGTTGGTGCCACAATTTGTAGTTACTTTAGAGATTTTGGAGAGGATTGCTCATGTGGCTTATCACCTTGCCTTGCCACCTAGCTTGTCTTGCATCCATGATGTTTTTCATGTTTCAGTTTTGAGGTTATATCATCCTGATATTTTGCATGTTTTGGACTGGAATGCTTTCAGGTCGAGGACGGGCAGCTTTATTTGGAGCCTGTGCACATTCTTCAACATAGAAATATGTCCCTCAGAGATCGAGGCATCAAGTAGGTAAAGGTCCAGTGGGATCCAAATGATGATTCTATAGCTACATGGGAGGATGCAACGCGAATGAGAGAGTTATACCCCTATTTGTTCTCAGGCTTCGAGGAGTAAGCCTAGGCAAAGGGAGGAGGATGTAGTGTCCATCCTTGACTTGACTTGTTTTGACTAGAGTTTACTTTTATTTCATGCTTGATAGACTTATCTAGATTATATTTAATGATGATTACTCATGTGTTTCAGTTACTCCTTATTGATGCTATACATTATTGGACATATGCTTATTTGGATGATTTATATGATGACGATCCTATGATGATTGATCATGTGACTTGATGGATATATGTATTTGATAGATTTCATATGCTTAATATATGATGGATCATTGATAGATTTTGTTGATCATGGATTTGATGTTCATTATGATTACGCTAACTCTATTTCATGATCACATTTGATGAGATATTTATGAGATGTGTTTGACTATTGTTTGATTGTCTTCGTGATAGACATGATCCACTTACTCATTGCGAGCAGGATGTGTCGTTGTGATTCTCTATCACTTGCTTGTTCTATATATGTATATGTATATGTCGTATTGTCGTTTTGTGGTTGCAAGATCTTGTAGGTACCAGGCATCGACTCCACCTAGCTTCACAGATCTGAGCATGTCTTTAATTCCAATGGCTTATGTGGTTTGGAGATGACATGAGTTCCCTTCACATACTCTAGGTCTAAGTTGTTCACTATAAGTCATTAGCGTCTTGGCGTAATTTCCCATGTCAATTAGTGAGCTTGGTCTTCTTGGTGTTGTTAGTATGTTAGAGATAGTTGATTTATTTGAGTATGTTTAGATTAATTATGTGACTCTTGATGTGTGGTTTTATATCTAATAATTTTTATATTAATGTATTTAATTTATTAGTTTCGAGTATTTAATTATTTGGTATTTATATTTATTTAATAATGAATGTTTATTGATTTTATGATTGTTTAATATTTTATTTTATATTAATGGTTTAATCTTTATTGGGGTATTTATTTATTTATTTATTTATTTATTTGCCTATGGTTTAATTGTTTATTTGATATTTGATATTTTTTGGGTTCTTTTATTTATTTATGAGCCTTTGGTTTATTTTATTTAATTTCCCCATTTGATTATTTATGTTTATATCTTATGTATATTTGTAAAGTTTGACCTTTAGTGAAGTAGGGTGTAGAAATACTTTAAAATAAAATAATAATATAATTCCCCCACTTGGTTGTATAAACACATTTTATATTTACCTTACCTACCCTTTACTCTTATTGGTTGAATTTGAAATCAGAGGTAAAATTATATTATATGGTGGGGTTGGTAAAATGTATTGAAAACCGAATATTTTGATTGGTCGGTATGGAGGCAAGGGTTTTAGTTATTGTTTGGTTTTTATTTTCATTTTCATGATGTTTTCCGGGTTGGCTATTCTCTTAAAAAATTTCTTTGCAAGTATTTCCCTTGAACTTTCGATTTTGCACTGGGGTTTTGGCTGGAGCTTGGTTGGATTTTGGCTTGACTTTGTGGGGAGCTCTTCAACAACTACATTCCATTACATGGGTTATAGGTTGGAGCCTTGTTCCTTTGTAATTTTGATTTTAATGGCTTCCCTGTATGCTTTGTGTCTGCACATTGTTTGCGGGAGATGGGTTGAAATAATATTTCCATATTCTATAGTTTTAATATAGTTTACAAAATAATATTGGGGAGAGAACTTTATATTATATGATCTTTATTTGGTTTGTTGGGAAAATATATTTTTCATTTTCCTATGAATGTCGTTCACGGCTCTGTATGTTTTTTCTCAGATCATATTTTCTCTCTGTGAATCTATTTCGTTTGTTGGGGTGCTTAAAAATCCCCTTCCTGAGTGTGATTATCTTGTGTGTGTGTTTTGCTAGATTGTTGGGAGGTTTTGTAGAGTTTTTTGGTTTTCTCTGTGAGTTTTGCCATGAGGAAAACTTTAATATATATTGGTTTATACTTGGTTATATTTTATTTCATTTGTGCCCTCTTATTCCTTATTTTTGGGTGACTCTTTCTATATGATTTTCGAGCCCTTTTATTAAAGACTTGATTTTATATTTTTGCCGAGAGTTTTATGAGTTTTTTGTGGAAAATTTTGTATTTGTGTTGTTAGTGTAAATGCGTTAACCTATTGTGTAAATGCGCTAACATATTGTTTATATGTGCTAACCTATTGTGTAAATGCCCTAACCTATTGTGTAAATGTGCTAACCTATTGTGTAGATGCTCTAACCTATTGTGTAAATGCGCTAACCTATTGTGTGAATGCGGGACCCTGTCTGATTTATGTGTTTTTCACAGTTTTACTTATTTTGATTAATTTTTCCAATTGGATTTTAGTACCAGAGGCTTGATTAAGGTTTGTTGATGATTTTTCAAAATTGGTCTTGATCAGATTTGATGGTTTTACATGGTTTTATGCTTATTTGTCTTCCTACGTTATTGTGGTTGTATTGCACTCTCTCCATGTTGATATGTCATGGTTGATGAGTTGGATATATTGTTATTTTGGACCAGAAAGTGAGTTGGCCTTCTTGTGGATTTATTTTCATGATTGACAACAGATTTGATGACTTTATTATGCCCTTTTGTTGGCCAAAATGCTCATTGTCATACTTGATGTTGTTGTAGCCTTGTGTATGTTTTAAAATTATGTGCGGATGTTCTTGGCTACATATGAATCTTAAATTTTTATATTTCATTATGGTTTAAAGCCTCTAGTGATTTATTGTTGGGCCATGTTAGGTGGAGCGGGCTTCCTTGTAATGACTAGGGTCACCAGAGATAGGCTTGCTTGAGGTTCCTTGTAAGGATGCATGAAGTCTAGACCGCCAGGGCAAATTGGGAGTTTACCATGATTTTTAAATAAGTGATAACCTAATAATTAATGGGTTGGGTAGTTAGATTCATTTATAAAGATAAAAGTTGATGTGAGCCTCATGAATTGATCCTAGGGAGGATGTTTTAGGATAAGCATGAGAAGGCCATTGCTATGGCTAGTCATTCTCTCTTGATCTCTCATAGGTTCAGATGGCTCCACATGTCCATCAAGCTAGTACCCTGTGTTGTTATGTTTTCAAGATGGAATGTGATGACTTTCCACCCCTACATGTGTTCCCTTGATGATTTATGATAATGCCTTATTGGTTGCATTTATGTCTTGTTGAGTTGTACGCCTTTAGGAGTTTATTCTTGTTGTTTTGTGTTGGTTCTTTCATGAGAGTCCTTGTTTGATTAGTCTCTTTGTTTATAGGTGTCAGGCTAGCTTTAGAGTGTGTGTTGGGACCATGTGTCATCTCCTAGCATGTGGGTGGTTCCTTTGGTTCCACATGGTTGGGTGGTTGGTGCTTTTTAGCCATTGGGATGTTCTCTTGGATTCTTCTTGTGTGGATGTGGATTATTATTCATGATGATTATGGATGTACCTTATAGAAAATTTATGTAATGAATATGATGGAATTCATGTAATGTATTATTCTTGTATGTAGTAGTTGGGATCTTGTACTAGGAAGAGCTATGCTCATGATGTATTTTATGTAATTATAATTGTAAGAAGGTAGTAGTTGGAATTTAGGATTATGTCATGGATTATAATAAGACTATATGATGTATCACATTGTACTTATAGAATGGAAGAAATGTCCTTAAGTGTAATGGTAAATAAAATGGAATGGATTTATCTTATGCCTTAATTGTATTGATTGAAATTGAATTCTATGAAATGACTAGGATGTGACTGAAATGAGAAGGAACCCTAATGAATGGATTAGTATTAATGAGAATGTTAGATAATATGATTGGATGAATGATTCATGTATATGCATTGGTAGAAAGGAAATTATGCATTGCATGTAAGGGATTGTTAAGTAATAATATTGCATTAAGATTCTTGCATTATGCATTTGGAATTAATGTTAAAATAAATGGTCATGTTGGGAAATTAGATGCAATTGAAGTATGTTTAAATGGATTAGTAAATATGGAATATACCTATGCATTAGGATTGCATTATCATGGGAAAAGGATAAAGAGCACGTAGATAGGAAATGTTGGGTTAAAACACATTTGATCTAAGGGGGTTAGTCTTGCATTGAAATGGTTAAATGTATCATGCTAGAAAGATGTTAGAATAGTACACATATCATATTGGATAAACATCATAGTAGATTGCATATCTCATGGTTAGGAAATGGATATAATATATTAAGTTAGAATGGAATGTGATTGTCATTTTAGTAGGATGTCATTATGATAGTTAATTAATTAATGGCGTTGAAGTACCCTAGGGAAAGATTAATGTTGTTTTTGTTTATTTCCGCTTGCGTAAATTAATGAAATGTGCAATGATGCATTTTCATAATGGTTAATTGGTTAATGAATGTAATTAGATGGAGATGTTATGAGTTGCATTAGTTGTTAAAGGATGTTAAAAAAGAATTATCTCCATTAGTATGGTAGATGCTTAGTTTCTCTAGGGTATTTTGGCAGGCAGTACAAGCAAACACAAGGTAGTTATCAAACTATACATAACTTTGGAATTGAACCTAGAGATGTTAAACATCTTATTCTTGAGGTCCAACACTTTCACTTTCAGAGCAACCAATTCCTCTACAATGGCAACACATTTGACACAGTTATGACTCTCCTTCGCCAAGCAAATCTTCTCATCCAGGGTCTCATCTTTTGATAAGTGTGCACCTTCAGTCAAGTCCAGGGGCACTAGAGTACTCTTGGAGCTAGCAATATTTCCCAAAGTCACATCCACATCTTCATCTATCACCTCCACCTCATTAGAGTCTTCAATTGAGTCATTTGTTTCCATATCCTTCATAGATTTGCCCTTGGATTTACTAGCCAACATATTGGATCTATGAGGATTGGTGTTTCCCCCACCATTGTCTTCCCCATCACTCTCACTTTCTTTAATGCGGAGCTAGAGCTTTGCATTTTTAGCAAGCGGGATTTTTTTAACTTATTTTCCAGAAGATGGAGAGGTGACCAAGTGTTTTAGTTCTCCAATGGCCACCAACTAGAGTCCAAAAGTAAGAGGAGTGGTTTTAACACCTTTAGGGGTGGCCAGGCTAGAATTCATCAAGGTAGAGAAAGGGGTCTTAATGATTGTCTTGCCAACATCTAAGATTCTAATGTGTTCATTGTTTCTTTTACCAAGATAGCCCAAAATAGTTGCCACTAGAGGGGACTCAAAATGCATAAGGACCTCAATAACAGCAATGGGTTTTGGAAGGGCATAGCACAAGGTGTAACCAATAGAGCCTGAAGATACGACCTTGATGAAGCAGAATGGGTTTCTTATTAGAATTATTTGCGGCTTCCAAAGCATCCTTGATGGACTTTCAAGGGAATTGAGAAGAAAGAATGGGATGAAAATCAAGGCATTGTGGTGGAAAAAGTTCAACAGAGGAAGATGGTAATAATAGTAAACTATAAACCTACCTCCAAGGGAGAAATTTCATGATCATGAGGCATACTTGGTCCAAGGGGATGTGGGTATCTCTCGGTCAAAGCCACCATGTAATTTAACTAGTTTCCCCATCCTTTAAGAACAAGGCCAAGATTTTGTTGTCCACAACATGGCTTTGTTTCCTCCAATTCCTCCCTTTAGTGGGAAGACCTGTGGCTTTGGCTATCACATCTTCATTCACTTCAAAGGAGATACCCTTGAACTTCACTCTACGTTTCTCTCAGGAAGTAGCAACTGAATGGAAATATTATCATCAAATCCATTCGTACTCAAAAGATATTGAGAAACCCCACCCTTATAACATATGTGTCAAGCAATCCCATTGTCTTTGAATTTGGGAAAAAGAGCTTTGCTTGATTCTAGCCCTATCACTTCTCATTATCTCTTTAGTCCTATAACCAACTCTTAATTGAGAAAGCCAAATGCATTATGTTATTTAAATAAAATATATTTGTTTACTATTACATACAATATTTTAATTTAGCAATATATAAATTATTAAATATTTTCAAATATGATTGTATACACTTAAAAATGGCTATGACTAATTAAATAAATATTTATTTATTTATTTAATGATTTCTCTTATTAAATAAATAAATTGAAAATTTTATTTATTTAATTCAATAAGTCCTATTTTTCTATGTCGAATCAATTTATTAATTAAATATTTATTATTTAATTAAATATTTTCATTATGCTTCCAAAGTCTTCCCTGATTAAATAATTCTAAATTATTTAATTAAATATCTTTTCTACATCATTTTCTTTCCACATCATCTCATTTGACAACACATTTCTATATGTGGCTACATAAATTAATTTTTCCTATTTATTTAATTAGCTACATTTAATCTCCAACTTCTATTCCTAGTCAAGGGGAGGAAAAATCCAATTGTCCTCCTACTCCCTATATTCTCTCCACTACTTCTACATCTTTGAAGGAGGTTTTGTCCACCTCACCCTAGTCAATAGCCACTTGTCTTGCATTTCCGAGATCATCTCCAACTATCCTACATTCTTGGGGTTTCCAATTGTGGCCAATGCGAGCATGTCGCCACTTGGACTCCTCTTCGACCTTTTCCTCCATCTTTCATGTGTAGGAGGAACAACTTCCTCCTTTCTCTCTCACATTCTAACCAATCACTCATAGCCATCTAATTGTCAAGATTTACTCTCAACTATTGATCTTTGCCACATAGGATTTTGGTCATGCAAAGTCTATAAAAGATGCATTTTCACAACAATTTGAGACTAGTCGTTATCTTGTAATCATGATATTTTAGAGAAATCAAAGCAATTTAGCAGTTTACAGTGTGCCTTTGGCTTAGCTTAGATTTTCATATAGTTGCATAATATCTTTGCATATAATATTTAGCTTACATCTAGCATTCAAATACCACTGTCCATTCATCTATTGTCATTTTGAAAACCGGAATTTGTGCAATCTGAGAGCAACACATCAACAAGCAAGATCAAAGGTGATAGGACACAATGAGACAACAATTGGAGGTTTACTGATTTTAGTTTGCTTCTTTTATTTTGTTTCATTGATAATCTTGGATGTTCTGTAGGATTTGAGAGTTTTATGGTAGATTAATGTAGTCTTGCAGGTCTCCTCCATTCATTCTTCTAGGTTACACAATTATTATATTAGAAAATTATATATTTATATTAACTATGTTATATTATTAATTTTTTTTAACATGGTTAACTCTTCTCATCCTCTATTTTCCTATTTTCTACTAGGACCTTACCGATGTTTTAGTTATTAGTAGTCATAATGAGTTTACTTTTTAATTAACGTTAATAGTGTGATATTATTATATGTTCTATACATATTTTATTTATATTTAAATTATGTAAACTTAAAATAGTAATATCGTTTTTCAATTCTTATTAACTTGATAAACTTATTATAGATTAAGGTTAATGATAGTTTTTATTATTTTTCTATATTTTAAATTATTATTTTTATTAAAATTTAGATTTTATATATTTTGACTCTGCACTTTTGTTTACTCTAAATATAGTTTTTAATTTAGATTTAAATTTGAGATTTATTTTAATATTTATCTCTTCATGAAATTACAAATAATAACTAAAAATTATTAAATTAATTTAATTTATAATTATTTGTTTAATTACAATTTCAATTATTGTAGAATAATATATTTCAATTTGTATTTTACTTCATATAATAAAATAAATTTCAATTTCTAATTTACTTCATATAATACAACAAGAGAGAGAAAGAGACAAAGAAAGATGAACTAACTTTTGATTAGTTGTTTTGTGCCAGCAATTGAAGGATAACACATATCCCTAGGGAGTAATGGTCAAGTTAGCATGTCATTTGATTAAGGAATTGATCATTTACATTTAACTTCCAATCTCTATCTTTATATCCTCTCACATTATCTCTCTTTTTGTCTCTCCCCAAGGTAAGTGCACTAAGATGATGTGCAAAAAAGTGGACACTATCCAAAAAAATGTCAAAATACTAATAATGCGACCAGGTTATTTAAAATTTTAAATAACCCATTCACATTTAGGCTCATTTTACCAAGCCTTAATGAGCCTAAAACGCATATGGGGTCTATATTCAAAGAATCGTGTGTGGGGTTTAGTTTTTAAAAATGCGTACGGGTTTTAGTTTCTAAAAATGTGTTTGCGTTACTCTGACAATAAATAAAAAAATTACTGCGACCAACTGGATTATTTTCACCCACAAACGCACAACAATAGCTCAAGGAGGGTTTTCTACCTACAAATACGCGAACAGGGTTTGACGAATATAAGCCAAGGCAACCACCAAATATGGAACTCAATTTTTTAAATCCATTTTATATATTTGATTAAATTTCTATTTGAAATTTGAATGTGATTTCATTGTTTTTTATTTTATTTTTTTTGTTATAAATTTATGTCAGATTCTCAAAACACTGCCCCCCATCAAGACACACCTCCTGAAAAAATCAGGGCAAAACCCATAGGAGAACCCACATCCAAACCCTCCATCTCCTCCAATAGACCATTCTCAAATGACACAAGAGGATTTGATAAAACAATTAACACAAAACACTGCCAAAATAACTAGATTGATGAATAGATTGAAAGCAGTCGAGCATGAGCATCATGCATCCCTTGCCACAACCCTAGAATCAATGGCTAGTAGTGCCAATGAAGTTTCCAAACAAGTTACTATAGACACCTAAAACTTGCACAACTAATTAAATGAATTTTAATCATTTAATCATCATTTATTCACCTATTAATTAGACAAAGGTTTAATTAATATCCCTATTCTTCCAATCAGCCTATTAATCAAATTAAAGATTTGATTAAAATCTTTTTCTTCTAGCCTAACCTATTAGTTAAACTAAGGTTTGATTAAGTACCCTTTAGCCATTTAATTGAATAAATCTTATTTATTTAATTAAAACCCCCTTTTCCCCTTTTTAATTGAATTTACATTTGATTGAAATCCCTTTGCATTTAAATAAATCATTATTTATTTGTGAATAATCCCCCCACTTGCAAAATCCTACACATGCAAGTTACACCCATTTTGGCTAAAAAATAAATCTTTTATTTTATCTAAAATGCCTATTTCCCTCCACTTGCATTCCCCTAAATTTTCCATTAGCATCATAATATTCTTCTAGAACCACTCTAACCCCTCATTAGTTAGCCAAGTTCCTCTAATCATGTCTCATCCCTAAATTTGGGGGTCACTTCTCCAAATTTGGGGAAAGTCTTCAAAATGTGTTGAAGACTTTACCTACTTCAACAAGTTAACTTGTTGAGTCTTCCAAACTTGTAAGGCTATATAACTTTCAACAAGTTAACCTCCAAAGTCTTCAAAGAGCATAAAATGTCTCTTACAATACATCACCCTAGCCCATGATGGTTGTCCCTTTGGCCATCCTTCAACTTTGCACAAGAGTTTACCTCTTGGACAATAGCATGCTCTCTTGGATAATAGCATTATCCAATGATTTCATCTCTTGAGGTTATCCCTAATGCTTACTTAGCATCTAATGATTTCTTAGCATCCTCTCAAGTCATTTCAAAGTGACATTTGTCAACTTGGGATTGGATTGAATCCCCCTCATTGATTGATAACTTTCAATCCTAGCCCTTGTTAAGATTGCTCAATCTTAGGCATCCATTTCTCTACTTTCTCTATAAATAGAGCCCTTTTCTTCAATCTTAGGATCCATCATCTTGTGCATCAAACTTATAGTCATTTTGCAGGTTATCAAGGAGCTTAATTTGTCATCTTCAAGCACTTAGATCATCTTAGTTTCATGCTAGTTTAGCTTTCATCATGTTGATAGTATCATGCTAATCACATTTTCATGCTAGCTTAATTCATAGCCATTGTATATCAATTTCATAGAAATATCCATGTTAGTCCAATTAGCACACCTAAGCTTTCAATTTGGAATCAATCTTAGTCTCATATCTTGCATTCCATCTTGCATTTTATCTTTTCATACCATTTGATCAGCTATATAGGATCTTAGTTCCATTCATTTTGATCTTGGCATATCCTTCAATCTTGTTCTTTAGGTTGACATCTAAAAGATCAAGTGCTCTTCCAAGTGAGATCCACCTTGAATCTTGAAGATTCTTGGAGATAGAGGAACATGAGATGTGCTTGGGGTTCTTGATTTTTGGTGTAGGAGCACCCTTCCAAGCTCTTCCTCCTTCTTTGTTTTGTTGGTGTTATGCTTCTTTTGAAGCTATTGTATATAAAATAAAGCGCCATGTGCTCATTGGTCCTAGTTAGGGTCCTAGTTCAGGTCTTAGGGTCATGAGCCAAAAATTGAGATTTTCTTGGAAATAGGGGGTATGTGTGCATTTGAGGTGTTTAGGGGTCCCTCATAGCATGGTGGAGTCCTTAGGTTGGCCCAATGTGGGCCTAGGAGTCAAGAAAAGCAACATTGGGAAAATTGTTCAAAAGTTGCATGACAACTTTTAAAAGTTGTCAAGCAACTTTTCCACCATGAGGCCAAAATTTTTAGTTTGGTGTGGACAACCCTAATAAGGGCACATAGACCGAGGAGAGGGTAGTATAATTATTTCCAAACCCTAAGTTAATGGGTTGGATGTCAGACATTGTACGGCCCAAGTAAGAAAAGCTTGACTGTGACTATTTCTTGGTTACCAGTCAGTTTGAATGAAGCAACCGAGCAAGTTAATGGATTGATTTGCGTGTAAAACTATGTGGAGTATCTTCTATGGTGTAAATAATTTCATTGTGAGAAATTGGACTAGGTTTTTTTATTTGCAGGTTCTGTGTGTTTGTAAATAGTTTGTAAATTGCCTTCTCACTGTCCAGTTTTGGACTGGTTTGTGCAAATGGAATCATAACTCCATTCCCCATTGTGGAATCACCATGAAACCATGGGGAATGGGAGTGAAGACCTTGTACCATATTTCAATGCAAGCAGGGCCCTTGAAAATGCAAAGATTCCATACAAAGACCCACTCCTAGGTGAGACTGGATAGTGTCCGGCTAGGAAGGGTCAAGTTGCAGAGGTCTTGGAGAGCAAGGTTGGTCAGAGGAGAGTGCACCCTTTTGAAGAGGTGCAGAGGAGTGTGTGAAGCACCACTGGTGTGAAGGAGGAGCCTCCACAAATCCAGAAAAGGTGGCTAAAACACAAAACATCCACTGTGACCCAGGCAGACCATAAAAACCCTCAAAAAACCCTTAAAAACCCCAAAATTCACCCTAGGCACTGTACGGCCACTTGGAGGCCCAAAACTGAGAAATCTTTGAGCCCTTTCCAAATTAATGGTAGTCCATTTTGGGAGTTTGGGTAGTTTGTGCATCATTTGTGAGAGGGAGCCCTAAAGGACCAGGTAGGAGGCCTAATTGGTCCTAATCCTTGTACCCCTATTTTGTAGGCAAAACACAAAATAGTGAAATCGGTAGGAGGGATGAAGGTTGTAACTTCTTGGGGGCACATGGATGGATGTGAAACATGGTTTAAGACCTGTCCTAACGTTGCTAAGACCTAGGAAGTAGTAGGACAATCCAAGCCCTTATTAGCCATAGTAAGGGGTTTTGAGTCTCATGAGTAGGTGAGACCTTAAGAGAAGCATTGCAACTCATTGGTGGGTGGAATTGGGCAAGGTCAGGGGATTCCTCAAGCAAAGGAAGTCCTAGAGACCCTAGGGTGTGTAGAGAACACCAAGTGATCCAAGGAAAAGATCCAAGAGCATAGACTAGGCTAGTCTATCCCAAACCCCATCCCATCATATTGGTATCAAAGCAAGTTAAAGATTTGTTGGACTGTGTATGTCTCTATATACTGGTGAATCAATAATGGAGAGCAGAATGGTGACTAATGCAGAGCTGGCTAGGGAGGTAGAAGAGCAGAAGGAGAAGAATAGACTCCTTGAAGAAGCTATGAGTGAGATAAGGGATAAACTGCAGGAAGCGGTTGATTAGAGGACACAAGGACCTTGGGGTGAAGACACCAAGGATAAAGGCAAGAAAACCATTGACATAGATGACATTATACCTGAACCAGATCCCTTGTTTAATGAAGAACCATTTGTAAAGGCTATCAAGGCTTTGAACACCAAAGCTTTTGAAGGATTACCACATTTCAGTGGAAGGATGGACATTGACACTATCATGGAATGGATTGAGGGCATGGAAAACCACTTTGAGTGTGAGGGAGTGACAGAGGCTCAAAAGGTTAAGGTTGCTAAATCAACATTAAGGGGAGCAGCTTTGACATGGTGGAAGTACCTGCAAGAAGAGAGAGTTATCATGGGGAAGCTACCTATTGCCAATTGGAAGGCCATGGTGAGCAAGATCAAAGAGAACTACTTACCAGAGGATTATGAAGTCCAACTTCATAAGAAGAGATAGGGATTGAAGCAAAAAGACCTTGATGTGACCTCCTACACTAAAGAATTTCAAAATTTTTGTCTTAGATCCAAAGTCCAAGAAGATGAATCTATTAAGGTGGCTAGGTATCTAAGCGGCCTAAAGTGGAACATTCAAGAGGAGATAAGCCTATGGACTCCTGCTACTATTCAAAAATGTCATCAGCTTGCTGTCAAGGTGGAAGAGAGGAACAAAAGGAAAGGAGACTCCAATAACAGGGGTAAAGGCAGAGGTAGAGACAAAATGAACCACCGAGGTGGTTACCTAAGCAAGTCAAATGAGCAGAGGAACCAAGGAGAACCCAAGTTGACTAAACATGGCAGTGAAACCAATCTTAGAGGGGGCCATTCTAGAGGAAGAGGTGCACAAGGTGGTCCAAGTAGGGGTAGAGGTGCCGGCAGAGGTAACTCCTACTTTGCAACTATGAAGTGTTACAACTGTGGACAATTGGGACACCCGGCATATAGATGCCCTAATAGCCTACCTCATCAAATAGTGGAAAGAGGGTTGCCTATGCTCATGAAGACTCTTCAAGAAGAAAGACACCAGATGTGGATCAAATTGAATCAAAAATTGGTGAGAATATGATGTTCAATAGGATTTTGATCAGACAGCCGGTTAAGGAGGAACCCAAACATAGGAGAGCATTGTTTAGGGTGACATGCAAAGTTCTTGGTAAAGTGTGCAAGGTGATAGTTGATTCAGGCTCAACTAACAACATCATATCAGAAGAGGCAGTTAGGAATTTGAAACTCACAAGAATACCCCACACTAGCCCTTACAAGGTGACTTGGTTGAACAAAGGACAAAGTGTGCTAGTCAATGAATAGACTTGGGTAGAGTTTTTTATAGGAGGATATAAGGATAAGATCCTTTGTGATGTGTTGCCTATGGATGCTTGTCATCTGCTACTAGGAAGACCCTGGCAATTTGATAGGAAGGTGATCTATGATGGAGAGGAGAACTCCATATCATTCAAGAAGGATAACAAGACCTTCAAGATTCAGTCTTTGACAGAGGATGAAGAGGGAACTTCAAGAACACCTAGTGTCTTATTGGCTACTGGTAAAGAGTTCTTAAACTTGCTACATGAGGAGGAGATAGTGAAGTGTACCATCTTTGTGAAACCAAAGGAGGAAGAAGACAAGTTGCAGGCAGAGGTACCCAAGGAGGTGAAGCAAATGTTGCAAGAGTATAAGGACATAATGAGTGATGGAGCACCTGCAACACTCCCACCTAGAAGGTCTATAAGCCATCAAATAGACTTTGTTCATGGAGCATCCCTACCTAACAAAGCTGCACATAAACTCACACCTGACCAAAACAAGGAGGTAGCAAGGCAAGTGCAAGAGTTATTGGAACAAGGACTGATTAAGAAGATCATCAGCCCATGTGTAGTCCCGGTAGTGCTATCATCAAAGAAGGGAGGCAAGTGGAGACTTTGCACTGACTCAAGGGCAATAAATAGGATCACCATAAGGTATAGGTTTCCTATTCCTAGAATAGAGGATTTTATGGGCTATCTAGGAGGTGCTATGTATTTCACCAAATTGGACCTTAAAAGTGGTTATCACCAGATTAGAATCAAGGAGGGTGATGAGTGGAAGACTGCTTTCAAGACCACAGAAGGATTGTATGAATGGCTTATGATGCCATTTGGACTCACCAATGCCCCAAGCACCTTCATGAGGTTGATGAATGAGGTGTTAAAATAGTTCACAGGCAAGTTTGTGGTGGTGTACCTAGATGACATACTCATCTATAGCAGAACCAAAGAGGAGCACCTTGAGCATTTGAGGTTAGTCCTAGAGAGGTTTCATGAGGAGAAGTTATCCATCAACCTAGAGAAGTGTGACTTCTTGAAGCAAGAGCTAGTCTACTTAGGATTTGTGGTGTCTAAAAGAACCTTGAAGATGGATCCAAGCAAAGTGGAGGCAATCTTGAATTGGCTTGCACCTAGAACAGGGACTGAAGTTAGGAGTTTCCATGGATTAGCTCAATTCTATAGGAAGTTTGTGAGGAACTTCAGTGGCATATGTGCACCAGTCCTTGACACCATAAAAGGAGGCCTTAAAACTAAGTTTAAATGGACTGAGCAGGCTAACAAAGCATTTCAATTGTTGAAGCAAGAAGTAGCCACAAAACCTATCCTTCTCCTACCTACCTTTGATAAGCTATTCACATTGGAGTGTGATGCAAGTGGAATTGCAGTAGGTGGTGTATTGAGTCAAGAGGGAAGACCTGTGGCATTTTTCAGTGAGAAGCTTAATGAAGCAAAGAAGAAATACTCGGCCTATGACCTAGAGTTGTATGCATTAGTGCAGTCTCTTAAAAAATGGAGGCATTACTTACTTCCAAAGAAATTTGTGGTGTTCACAGACAACCAGGCATTGAGTTACATTAACACTCAAGAGAAGCTTAGCAATAGGCATTTGAAATGGATGGAATACCTCCAATCCTTTACCTTCACCATCAAGCATAAGAAGGGGCAACTCAACAAGGTGGCAGATGCATTAAGTAGGAAGTTGTTGACAGTTCAAGAACTACAGTTGCAGAGCATAGGAATAGAAGGTTTCAAGGACCTCTATGAAGGAGATGAAGACTTCTCATCATCTTACAAGGTTTGCAAGGATTTTGAGAACCATTTCCATGGTGAGTATGCAGATTACACCCTCCAAAATGGTCTCCTGTTCAAGGGTAATCAGTTGTGTGTGCCAAGAGGATCCATGAGGAAAAACCTCATCCAAGAGAAACACAATGGTAGTTTAAGTGGACACTTTGGAGTCAACAAAACCTTGGATTTAGTACAGAGGTACTACTATTGGCCAAAGTTGCCAAGGGATGTGAAAAGATATGTAGAACAATGTGGTGTATGCCAAAGAGCAAAAGGAAGATCAAGCAATGTTGGTCTCTATCAACCATTGCCGGTCCCTAATTGGCCTTGGGAATGTATAAGCATGGACTTTGTAGTAGGACTTCCCAAGACAAAGACAGGTATGGACAGCATCTATGTGGTAGTAGATAGATTTTCCAAGATGAGCCATTTCATTCCATGCAAAACTACACATGATGCTAGCTATGTTGCACATCTCTTCTTTAAGGAGATTGTTAGGATTCATGGACTCCCTTTAAGCATTGTTTCGGACAGGGACAGCAAGTTCATGGGCCATTTTTGGAAAACATTATGGAGGAGACTTGGAACTAATCTCTCATTTAGCTCAGCATACCATCCACAAATTGATGGTCAGACTAAAGTCATCAATAGGGTGTTAGGCAGTTTGTTGAGGTGCTTAACTAAGGAGTATGGGTAGACATGGGACCTAATCATTCCTCAAGCAGAGTATGCATATAATGACAGTGTGAATAGGACCACTGGTAGAAGTCCTTTTGAGGTTGTCTATGGTAAACATCCAAGAGGAGTGTGTGAGTTGAGAGACCTTGGTACCTTGGAAATGAAGAGTGGGCAAGCAGAGGACTTCACCCAAACCATCAAGGAAGTTCAATAGCAAGTTAAGAAAGCCATCCTTGAATCCACTCAAAAACTAAAGGCCAAAATGGATGAGAGAAGGGGAGAGGTTCAGTTCAAGGTGGGTGACTATGTGATGGTCCATTTGAGCAAAGCTAGGATGCAAAGTGGTAAGCCTACCAAACTACAAATGAAGAGGGTAGGACCTTGTAGAATTCTGGCAAAATATGGTGAGAACGCCTATAAGGTTGAACTTCCTTCTGACTTAGCCATTTCATTGGTCTTTAATGTAGCTGACCTGATCATGTACAAGGGTGAAATAGCTGGGCAAAAGGAGAACCAAGCTAAGGTGTTGCAGGACCTAGATGTTAATGTCTTACCACAGGTGAAGAAGCCTATAGCAGAGGAGATCTTGGAATCCAAAGTAAAGAAGTCCACTAGACACCAGGTCTACATGGAACACTTGGTGAAGTGGCCAGATCAGCCTGAGTCTGAAGCTACCTGCATTGAGGAGAGCAGGTTCAAGACACTTGGCATAGACCTGGCTCTCATCTCCTTCTATTTCTTAGTTGTGTGCAGAGGGGGAGTATGGTGTAGGAGAACCCTTCCAAGCTCTTCATCCTTCTTTGTTTTGTTGGTTTTATGCTTCTTTTGAAGCCATTGTATATAAAATAAAGAGCCATGTGCTCATTGGTCCTAGTTAGGGTCCTAGTTCAGGTCTTAGGGTCATGAGTCAAAAATTGAGATTTTCTTGGAAATAGTGGGTATGTGTGCATTTGAGGTGTTTAGGGGTCCCTCATAGCATGGTGGAGTCCTTAGGTTGGCCCAATGTGGGCCTAGGAGTCCAGAAAAGAAACATTGGGAAAGTTGCTCAAAAGTTGCATGACAACTTTTAAAAGTTGTCAAGCAACTTTTCCACCATGAGGCCAACATTTTTAGTTTGGCGTGGACAACCCTAATAAGGGCACATAGACCGAGGAGAGGGTAGTATAATTATTTCCAAACCCTAAGTTAATGGGTTTGATGTCAGACATTGTACGGCCCAAGTAAGAAAAGCTTGACTGTGACTATTTCTTGGTTACCAGTCAGTTTGAATGAAGCAACCGAGCAAGTTAATGGATTGATTTACATGTAAAACCATGTGGAGTGTCTTCTATGGTGTAAATACTTTCATTGTGAGCAATTGGATTAGGTTTTTTTATTTGCAGGTTCTGTGTGTTTGTAAATAGTTTGTAAATTGCCTTCTCACTGTCCAGTTTTGGACTGGTTTGTGCAAATGGAATCATAACTCCATTCCCCATTGTGGAATCACCATGAAACCATGGGGAATGGGAGTGAAGACCTTGTACCATATTTCAATGCAAGCAGGGCCCTTGAAAATGTAAGGAGTCCATACAAAGACCCACTCCTAGGCGAGACTGGATAGTGTCCGGCTAGGAAGGGTCAAGTTGAAGAGGTCTTGGAGAGCAAGGTTGGTCAGAGGAGAGTGCACCCTTTGGAGGTGGTGTAGAGGAGTGTGTGAAGCACCACTGGTGTGAAGGATGAGCCTCCACCAATCCAGACAAGGTGACTAAAACACAAAACATCCACTATGACCCAGGCAGACCATAAAAACCCTCATAAAACCCTTAAAAATCCCAAAATTCGCCCTAGGCACTGTCCGACCACTTGGAGGCCCAAAACCGAAAAATCCTTGAGCCCTTGCCAAATGAATGGTAGTCCATTTTGGTATTTTGGGTATTTTGTGCATCGTTTGTGAGAGGGAGCCCTAAAGGACTGGGTAGGAGGCCTAATTGGTCCTAATCCTTGTACCCCTATTTTGTAGGCAAAACACAAAATAGTGAAATCAGTAGGAGGGATGAAGGTTGTAACTTCTTGGGGGCACATGGATGGATGTAAAACATGGTTTAAGACCTGTCCTAACCTTACTAAGACCTAGGAAGTAGTAGGACAAGTCAAACCCTTATTAGCCATAGTAAGGGGTTTTGAGTCTCATGAGTAGGTGAGACCTTAAGAGAAGCATTGCAACTCATTGGTGGGTGGAATTGGGCAAGGTCAGAGGATTCCTCAAGCAAAGGAATTCCTAGTCATCCTAGGGTGTGTAGAGAACACCAGGTGATCCAAGGAAAGGATCCAAGAGCATAGACTAGGCTAGTCTATCCCAAACCCCATCCCATCAATTTTGGAGCTAACTTAGTGTAATTTCTATTTTGATTTCTAACTCTAACATAATGTTTCATGTGTGTGTTTGATGTTGTTTGGGTCTCTCTTCCAGGTACCACACTTTCCAGCACACATTTTTGGCACCCACTGTGGGGCTTGACCCCTAAATTTATCAAATTTCTAACATTTTTGCACGGGTCCGTCCAAGAAATCTTACAAAATCTTTTAGCGCATATGTTGTATGTTATAACACATTCATCTCTGTTATAGCACATTTGATCTTTGTTGTAGAGCATAAGCTCACTGTTATAGCACATTTGAAGTACGACACAACACATATACTCTTTGTAATAGTGCATTTGTATTTTTTTGTCTTTTTTTGGTTCTGGATAGTTTAACATATTTGCAGTACATTGTAGTGCATTTATTCTCTGTTGCAGTGCATTTTCACTCTCTAATAGCGCATTTGTCACAAAGGCAAATTTTGTGATCTCATTTCGCAAATTAGGCTTCTCTAGCCCACCAAGTAATTGAGATTTTTACTAACTTGTTTTTTCCAAGTTTCTAATAGTTTCTTGCAGGTTGAAGGAGTTAAATTAGGATTTTTTATTTCTTTCTAGCTTTTTCAAAGTTGGTTAAAAAGAATTCACATTTCCTTTGGTAAAAAGAACTTCATATTCTCAATTTGGTGCTTTAAAAAGAATCACATTTGTTTTTGGGCTCTAAAAAGAACATCACTTGCAAAGGTAAAAAGAATCACAAATCGAACTTTGTTTTCTTGCAAGCTAGGAGCAAAAACACATCAAATTTATGCTTAAAAAGAACAACAATGTTCATTTCTTGCAAAGGTAAAATTCACAATCAATCTTTATTTGCAAGTTAAAAAGAACAATCAACTTGTCTCTTTTTGCAAATTGATTTACGTTATAGGAACGTGCTTTCATTTTGTTGACTAGGATTTCACTTTCCTAGTTAGAAAACAATTGCTATGTGGGACTAAAATAAACACCAGGTTTGATTGGAGAAACATCTCCAATTAGGACTTAGATAATCATAGCTTTGAAAGGTAAAAACAACATTGTATGCTTTGTCTTGAGTGGTAGGTATTTTTGGCATTGTGTTGTCATTGATGTCAACCAGTATAGAAGGACAACTGGTATGGGAGTATTGTGGACATGAAGTCATTGATGTCAACCAGTGTTATAGGTCACCGGTAAAGAAGAAGAATGTCATTCAGAGGAATGATCACTAGAGTCACTGGTACACAAGTTAGTGTTTGACTTGTGTGGATGATATGGACAGGTTGCCATTATAGTCTGCCACTGGTAAGGAGAAGATGTCAACTGGTAAGTGATGTGTTGACATGGAGAAGACAAATCAACCAAGTGAGTGGTTGTCAACTAGCAAGCTTATGACAAGTATACAAGAAGGATGTACAGGTCACCGATATGTTGTGTGGATGTAGAACCACAGGACTCCCACTGGATAGAGATACAGTCACCATGTGAAGAGATGACTGACAATGAATGTACCCACACCAAATCATGAGTGCATTGTAGGATGCAGATGACAAGGACTCACTCCCACAAGTAAGTGGAGCTTATCTACTATTACGCAAAGTATGCATCTTAGTTTTGTCAAATAAGGAAGAAGAGGTAAAGGCAGGTGTTTGAAGGATCACATAGGATCTACCAGTGAATCAAAGGGATGCCTCAAGTGCATGAAATTAGGGATATGCATTGGACTGACATAGAAGGCATGTTATGCCACTGGGATAGAAAAGGAAGATTAGAGAATTGATGGGTTTGTCACCTTGATGAATCGGCTGAGATAGTGTCTAGTCTGATGATGAAGAAGGCAAAGTGGAGCAGCTGCAGATATAGAGTGAAACCAACATGTAGTTTCCTCAGATGGAAATAGCTGAAGGTTGATGGCATGGTGTCATCAAGGTGCCTACCGATAAGTATGAGAACCGGTAAGAGAGAAAAGAGGCTAAGTGATGTGCTCCTACCTAATGAGAATGAGCATGCTATGAATAGGCATGTGTGGTGACTGGTTAAGGTGTTCCATCAGTAGATCAGCAAACTGCAAACATGATTGTTAACCGGTAAAGTGTGAGATACCAACAGGGTTAGTGAACCGGCAAAAAAGAAGGACCGGTTCAGTGTTTAGTCGGTGATCCTGTCTGAACCGACATAGAGACCTTTGTTGAAGTGGATACCGACAAAGGATGCCATGTGGAGTTGAAGTGGCAAGCTCACAGAGGTTGGCAAAGTGCCATGTCGGTGAGGTAGCTGGCAGTTGGTTGACATTAAATGTTGACTACGAGGCTCAGGGAAGAAAAACAGAGGATCATGGCTCGAGATGAAGAAAATAGCAGAAATCTAGAAAGGATTAATCTTGCAGATCAAAGCAGATTGAAGAAGCAGTTTGGTGAGTGGATCAAGGATGGACAATCCGATCTTTTTGCTCGATTGTCAAAGGAAACAGCTGAGATATTTATGGTGTTTAACAGATGTCACTCGACATACAAGGTCGTGTTTGCTAAGTTTAGAAAATATGTATTGAAAGGCACGTTAATGGTGGTGATGTGCATATGGTTATCTTGGAGCTCATATGGAATGAGATTTGATTGGATTTGATGTGCCTCATGATCAGCGGAAGAAACCCTAACCGCTTGAAGTTTGAATTGGCTTTTAGCGAGAAAACAAGTTGATAAACAGGCAAGCCAAAATTGATGGATAATGTTGTTGAAGGAGAGAGTTTTGTTGCTTCAAAAGAGAGAAAACCAGTCAAGTGCTCATCAAGTGTTAGAGTAGAGATTGAGTGTGAGAGAGAATCAGGTTGAAGAGTTCAACCAGTAAGAGTGAGGCAACCGGTATTTGGCCATTGAGTCTGATAGAGGAGGAAACTGGTGGTGACTAAATCGACATAGCAGAGCCATAGTAGATTGCGGAGAAGGGAAGCTGAGGACCGGCAGGTATTAGATGGTAGATATCTAATTGATATATCAAGAATGGTGGTGGAGAGTAGCAAAGAAGTTGAGAGAATAGGCAACCAGCAGAGAGAACTGGCAAAGAGAGAACCAGTAGAGAAGGAGAGCAGGCTTAACCGATAAGGTTGTAGCAAGAGATAAGGTTGCAGCAATGAGAGGGTGAGGTAGGTGAACTAGAAAAGAGATCCAGTAGAGAGATTTGCGAAAGTGTTACAAAATCCATTTGTAACAAGGTTATTAATTTGTAAATGATTATATTTTGTATTCACTGAGTTGTAGCTCGATGCAGGGGTTGTAGCTCCTTGGGTTGGTGCCCTAAATTAGAGGTTGGTGCTCCTTGGGTTGGTCCCCTAAAATCAGGGGTTGGTGCTCCTTGGGTTGGTGCTCCTTGGGTTGGTGCCCTAAATAGTGTAATCAAAGATTCATTGTGAGGCTAGATTGGAGCAGTAGTCTCCAACAGCATTTCTCACCTAGGTTTTTCCCATCATGGGTTTTCCTATTATATGCTAGTGTTATGTTATGTACCTTTATGTGTGAATGCATTTTTTACTAGTCTCCCCACTAACCGGTAAGTTTGCATTGAGTTAGATTTGATAACCGATATACACACATAGGATAGTTAATGAGAAAAGATTGACAACCACTGATTCACCCCCTCTCAGTGGTGCATTGTATCTAACAATTGGTATCAGAGCCCTAGGTTCCCAGTTAGATGAGCTTTCTCCATCTTGGGTAGATTCTGGCTTAAGGATGCAATGGTCTATTTAGTGTCAATCCCAGCTCTGGTGTTTAATGGGTCTAGCTATTCAATTTGGAGTTGTAGAATGGAAGTTCACTTATCCTCTCTAGGGTATGATGTATGGATGCCTATCATAAATGGTTGGCCTAGTAAAGTCAGTCCTCCCACCGATTCAGATGCAGAAAGAAGAAACCAGTGCAATGTAGCATCAATGAAGGCTATACTCTATGGGCTAACAAATGATGTCTCCTCTCAGGTGGACAGATGTCGATCTGCAAAACCCTTATGGGATAGATTGAAGAAGCTCTATGGAAATGAGCCTACTACTACAAAACCAGCTTGTGAAGATAGGATGAGAAATACATGTCATGTATATGAAGATGATGAAGGCAGATCTGCTAGCAGCCTCAACATTGATGAAGAAGGAACCCACCTCTTCATGGTACAAGAATCAAAAGATGAGAGGCACACATCTGAGAATGATCATGCAGATCATCCCTACCGACAAGATGTGTTTGGTAGTGATAGTGAAGGAGAAGAAGAAGATGAAGCAGAAGTTGATCTTGAAAGTAAACTTGTAAATGCACTTGAAGAGCTCAGTAGAGTAGGAAAGGAATACAAGCTATTCAAGAATGATGCTATAGTGGAGCAGAACTGGTTGATGAATTGCCTTGAAGAATCTAAGAAATGTATCTCAGAGTTGAAGCCTCAACAAGGAGACACCAAGGAGTGCCAGTGAAGTGATCTAGCCTTTGTGCTAGAAGTTAAAGATAAAGAATATCAACATCTGCTTGGAGAAATGGAGGTTCTCTGAAATGACCTTGAGAAGTGTCAGGATGAGCTCAAGATGAGAATCCGGTTTGATAGCAGTAGTTATGCCTTGGACAAAATGTTGAAAAAGAAAAGGCATGCCAAGGACACTGAAGGTTTAGGAAGTGGTGTTGGTGAATGCTCCACCAGCAAGACTGTCCCCCACAATGATATTTTATGTGTCTCCTCAAATAGAGAAAACAAGGGACAAACCTTCACAGTTAGAAATTCTCCCCGGAAGAAGGTTGACCTAACCACAACTAGTGAAGACTTGCAGACAAGAATAAAGACTGGTGTTGAAAGAAGGAGGAATAATGTTGATCCCAAAGGAAAAGGGAGGATGGGAGAAGACAACAAAGAGGACCTCCTACCGGTAGAGGACAAAGAAATGGTATCGCCCACATGCCAAGACATGTGTGCAAGATGAAAGGACCAGATGGAGAAAATGCAAAGTATGGAAAGCCCAAGATCCATCCTAAGAGAAGGAGAAATGAAGATGCCATCCTTTACCGGTTATAGACATAGGGAAGAAGAATGTAGAAAGAGATCTAGAAGGAATATTCTAGGATCTCATAGATATCATGCATATGAGAAAAATGTATCCAGGAGTAAATACATGCATATCCCCTCTCCTAGTTATGCAAATAATGTTTGTTATAACTGCAATGGAATTGACAATAGAGAGTCTGAATGTAGGAAGAGTAAATTGTAGTCATATGGAGGTCAGTATAGAAACTACGCTCAACATATAAATGGATACAGATCATATGGAAGATAGAGACCTGCATTGAACCAAAGGAGAAATGTCCTGCATGGTCAAGAGGTCTACTAGTTTTGGTTGACAGTCATAGCAACATGACCAAAAGAAGATGGTCAAACCGGTACATTAAGAGATTCCCCAATCATGAAGTAGGGATGGATGTTGTGTGCTTCTATAGCACTACGTCTGACTATGATGTAGAGTTCGGAAATGAAAGGACCCATCAGCAGAAGAAGGTAAGACCTACTTCCATGACTGAAAATGGGAGGAAGAATGAGACCAAGCAAGTGTGGAGGAAGAAGTCCATGGACCGGTATTGTGTATTCAATGCACACGTGATATCTCCTAAGGCCTAAAGGAGATGCAGGACCTCAGGGGGAGTAGAATATTGACTAGATCATTCACCCCCTCGGTGAAGAAGGACAGTTGGAAGAACAAGATGTTGTCGGTATGAAGGATGGAAAAAAGAAGATAAGTGTGTGTAGTGGTTGCCTTGGCTACACACCTATAGATCAGAGTTGGATCACTACTACATGTGTCAATGGATTGAGATTAACAATTGAAATCAAATATATTATTACACAAAATGTCAGGAGTCACAAGAAGGTGCTCTGATAGTGATACTGGACCGGTACAGGAAACCGATATGTGCAGGATGTTGTCAGTGTGAATGCTAAACAGGTACTTGTAGGCTATGTAAGACAATGAGGTTGGAGATCATTGCATTAGCCCCAGTAAAATGGAATGGGAACTTATGTCTCAGATGGTGTTGATGAAAACCTGAATGACATATGTTGGCCCAGTTGTTGATCATGCAGGCATACATGTTTTTGGGCTAACCGGTTTGTTTCATGGCATGATGATGACATTGTATGGCATTGTGTACATACAGGATCATGTCATAGGCTGTGGTGGATATGATAGTACTGAAATATCATCAGATGATCACATACGCACAGTTCAACCGGTATATGGAGTTGATTGGAGCTCTAGTTTTGGATCTGATCAGCAATGTGGACCTGACATGCATGTCTCGGGGGGAGTTGACAGTCATGTTTTCTGATGTGTATCAGAATTGTTGGACACAGAGGGTGTGCAAGTGTCTATGGTTGTACTGGTATGTTTGTGTTTTGGAGGTATCTAGTTTTGTGAGATGTTTCAATGCCTATTCAATTGAAATCATGACTAGATCACCGGGAGTGTTGCTTGCTAAGAGAGAAAGTTACCTGCACAAGAGTACATGTATTTGGTATCAAAAAGCATACAATTGGTATCAGTGTCATCTTCAACACTTGCTATCGGCATCTTGGGGTTAGAATAACTTCTGCATATTGTTGGTTAACAGATTTTTCTTTTCTCTAATTTATATATGTATATTATTAAATTGACACGTGTACACCCTTTATGAAAGGAAAGCAAATGAACCAACAGTTGGGTGAACCGAATTAAGGTTCATCTTCTACATTAGAGGGAAGCTCCTCATGAGATTTACAATGAATTTTTATGTAGTTAATTTAGAAACGAATACACTTTTCACCAGAAAGCGCGAAAGGCTTTTACATTCATTCATCAACACAAAAGAATGCTACAAAGATTTATTTTTTAAGTGTAGAGCTCACAGACTTCTACTTCCGCATATATTCATTCAATAAACTCATAATAAAGTAAACTCAAAGTAGTGTAAATACTGATCGATTCTCACTCATGCCTCACAGGACAAGGGAGATCAGTGTCATTTATACAACAATGAAATTTCTTGTAAACAATGAAAATCAATAAATTCACAAACACAGAAAGAAATGGCAATGAAATGACATATCTCGTACATCAGAATACATCTCAACAAAGATTGCTAATCCTTCAAACACACGGATTTTAAAGATTGCATCAAAATAGCATTTCATTCAAGCACCAGAAATATCAGTTCTGAGAAATTCAAGGAAAATAAAATCTATTCCTCCAAATCAAAGTTTTTCAGACCCTAACAAAGCTTTCTTTTCTTACATATATAGCCTCTAGGACAATAGTTTATTATGAAATAACCCTAAATCTTTTAACTCTAACCTAGAGTCAAAGAAATCGTTTGCTTTGAACTTTATGAAACTAAATAAACAAAATCCGCAGATAGGATGACAGCTCATCTGTTAGCCGATTAGGACTCCATCATGGAAGAAGTAATCGTTGATTTGTCCTACTTTTCTGCGGCACCATGCACATTATGCCACTCCAGATTGTGCTACTAAAAAGTTCAAGATAACCTAAAAGTATGGAAGTCCGATCTGTTGGATACATTGCTTCCACACTTCCTTGTCCATGCTAACCTGTGTAACCTTTTCTTTATGTTCCTCCAAGTGATCAAAGCAGACTGTCAGCATCGACTCTATCCTTGCCACTTTTGAAAAGTCATCGATGGTCAGAGATTTCATTTCTTTTACAAGCTGCACTCTTTCTTTGAAGATCTTAGCCATATCTGCATCAACTTCAATTTTCTGGGCATCTTCCTTCATGAGTTGGATATCAATGCACTTTAGATCTTTTTGCATTGTGACAATCAGATATTTCAACCCTTTAAGTAACCTTGCAGATTACTCATGGCATTGTTTGACGATATAATTTCTCCACTCGATATTTTTTCTTGACACATAAAGCACATTATCATCCAAATTTTCCATGGGTTTCTCAGCTAGGAACTTCTTCACGCCAAACTTTTGCATATCATTCATTTGTTCTAACACTGCCACCCACTCGGTTCTTTCCTTTTCCCAGGCAACAACTTCTAGCTCTAACTCTTTACTCACGATTACAGCATCTTCATACACTTTAACCAGGTTGGCAATGTAATTTGAACCCTATTGTACTATAAAATTGAGCCATTCAATGAATATCTCTACTACCATGCGGCTCCTCTAAACTTGATCTAACAGCTTCTGGTTCACCGGTAATTTGGGGTCAAAGGATAGTGTCATTGGGACAGGGGCTAAGGGCTTGGATGGTGTATGGCATTGATCTACTCTGCCATTTGGGTGATGACCTGTTTCAACTCCTTTTTATCTTTCTCATCCTTCCAAGACCTAGATATCATCCTCTTTGTGGAGGATTCTAGGTTTTTAGCATCTACCGCCCTCGAAACAACTCCCAAATCAATTTTCTCTATAGTAAAATCATCTTTAGTGGCCTTCTCTGAATATCTGCCTGAGATGGGATTTTCTAATTCAGCCACCCAATGAACTGTTGCCTCATCCACTTCCACCATTGCCTGTGTTTTGAGTTTCTTTGGTTTAAATACTTTCCTGAGGTACTTGCTCACCATATCCTCCATGGGAATTGTGATAGGGACAACATTATGTTTCTTCCCAATTGATGCTCCTAGCCATCGAGGAGTGCTGGGAGTTTCTTTAGATGGTGGAGGTGTCTGAGCATCTGGGGAGTCAATAATAGTCAAAGTACTCTTTGGGTTTGGCCCTTCCTCAGGTTCCTTACCTACATTTGTATCCTACAATAGAGGGTTATCTAATACTTGTTGATCCATTGTCACTTCAATTTCTTCACCCGGATCCAAGTCTACAACAATTTGGTTCACCACTGGTTCTCTACTCTTCTTTTTGCTCCTCAAGCAAGTAACTCAGACTGCTAAAGATTTTAGTGGAGACCTCTTTGACCTTGTGGGTTGAACCTCTTCAATAATTGGCCTTGTGTCACCTGCAATATCAACAATCTTGTTAGAGGAAGAAGTGGGAATCTGAGTTGTAGCACATGGACCAACTATTAATTCATGAGGAGGCATGTCTGAATCCTTTCTGAACTTTCGATCCCTTAGCCATTTTTTTGTTCTTCTTATGAAATTGAAGGTCCTGGCTTGAATGTTATCTTCTTTTCTCCTGTCCCAATCAATCTCAAAAATTGACTGTCCTTGAATCTTCTCATTGAATTCGGGATCCAAGACATCCTCCCCTATTTCTTCCTGCACACCAGACACATTAATGGGCAGTTTCATGGTAATCACTTGCTGTAAAGTGAACCTTGACCATAATCTATTTCTTCCTTCCAACTCATCACTACAATTTTCCTAGTAGTCTTCCAACTAGGGTTCATGAAAGATGATCATCCACATTCAGATTTTCCACAACATATCCCCTGTTGTCAAACTTCCACCTGGCAACATAAGACTGCAAATTCATTTTCTTAAATTCTAACTCTAAATTCAAAGAATCAGATACAGATTTACAACTAAAATAACCAAGTTCAATTTGAAAAACAACTCTGGAGTTACCCTTTGTTCCTAACTTTTTGTCAATATGAGCCAATTGTCTGCTCACTTCAATGAGTACATAGCTGTCAAAGGCATATCTGGGTAATTTGAATGGTTCACCCTCAAAACCGACAACTTGAAGATAGGTAAATCTAGGAAACTAAATGAAAAAGATTCCATATATGCTAATCAATTCCATGGCTTCAACCGATAATCTTTTATTAATATCGCCTTGCAATTCAAAGGCCAGCCTTCTTGCAAAGACATCATTCCATCTGGTGAAATGCTCTGCATATTTTTGTTGTTACAGTAAAGGGTAATAGTCATAGACCTTCATGCCATCTACCCAAGGCTCATTATGTTGTCCTTGTCAATCTCTAGTATGAGCCAATATGTAGAACAAATATGAAGACATGTAGAACCTAGACATACCCACAAAATTGTTCAAACCCTCAGGGAGCCTTTCTTCAATCACTTGTGCCTAGTCAAGGTATTTTTCACCTACTAATAACACCTGGATATAGAAATACATACAATCCTCCCAATAAAAGGAGTGTGAGTTCCCCTTGAGTTTGTTCAACAATATAACAATATCTCGTACGTCTGTAATGAAGTGTTCTCTGGTAAGGGGCTTTGGTAACTGAGACCCACCCTTTTGAACCTTGAGAAGCCAATTCCTTGCAATAACGCTTCTATATGTGTTTTTCTTCTTAGAGAAAAATGCATATGAGGTCCCAATTGACCATTCCTCATATGGCTCCTTATGCGGGATCCCCATTATAGCCATTACTATCTCTCTATCAATCTCCACCAACAACTCACCACTACTGGTTCTAATGCACCTGTTATCAGTGTCATATTTGTTTACGCACGCTATTACCAAATCTGGACAAGGAGCAGCGGTTTGAAATATGACAGCTTCAATCAGGCCACTTCTTACTATCCTCTCCATCATTGAACCAGCTCCAGGGTTTCTGGCCCTTTCTAAGAAATCTCTCAGGTCGGTCTGGGCCAAAGAGGTGTCATCCAACTCTAGAAGTATGCTCACCAAGCATGATGTTCGACCGAGATTTGGAAGTATTGGCCTCATTGAGGCCACTTTTACATTAAACAACAATTCCTAAACATGACAAAAATCAATTCCAAAACAAAAGATCTCTCCTACTTTGATCGACCTCCTAAGCTAAAAACATAGTAGAGGGAGATTATCAAAACTCGCCAATAACCACCATGAAATCTCTGAAAATCTCGGTAGAATGGAGCTGAAATTACCTTCGACATCTTTCGCTCCTTCAATAATAGCAGCTACAACTTTTACAATTTTGAGAATTCACATGTCTTTTAAAAACAAATGAGAAAACAGATGAGAAAGATCTATACATGCCTCATAATGACTCATTCAAACGTGTGAAATAATAGTGATATGATAGGAACCTGACACTTTCTTAATTACCTATCAACTGCACACAAACGGTTGATGCTTTCATGATTTCTTTCTAAATTTAGAATTTTAAACTATGAGATGTCAAGAATTTTCATTTTTGCCACGCCACCTTCAATGTTATTAAAGTCTTTAAAGCCAACTTGGAATGGACCTTTTGAACCTTGAACCAACTCGTGAAGAGTTCAATGGTTCAAGTTCAATTCAAGGAGACAGAACTGTAGCTTCGTAAATTGTACGCACTTGCTAGGGTGGTACAATTTCACACCTAGTTTAGCACCCGCCTTGGCGCATTTTGCATTTTGCATTGCATTTCCCCTTTAGCACTTAATTAGTTAAATTAATTAGGTCTAAGGTTCTATTTTATCATCTCCCATATCATAAAGTTGGGCCCTTTTCATTAAAGTGTGCCCCTTTCATTTTATTACTCCAATACATCATTTAATCGAAAACCCTAATTAGGTCCTATTTTGAACTTGGGGGCTTGATTTTGGGGGTCAAAACATCTCAAAATCAGCTGTAACTTCGGGATTCACTCTAAAATCATCATATCCGACGGCCCTGAAAATTTGGTGAAAAGTTGTCGGGACCATGGCACCTGGCGTGCACATGGTCCCGGACATTTTTCCTGAAATTTTAGGAGCGCGATCCAATCATAAAATAAAGCTTAACCCCAAGAAATTGGCGGGATATTCAATCTCTAGGTCAGCCAAAAGTCGAAATTAAGACCTAGGGTTTCATATATAAGAGCTCTCTTTCTTCATTGGAAAGGATCCGAATTTTGGTTTCAAGGACCTTCTAGGTAGCAAAAGAGCAGATCTTTGAAGACTTCAATAACATTCAACATCCATCCATCAAGCATTCATCAATTTCATTCATTTAGGGCTTGGGAGACATTGAAGAACAATAGGAGATTACCGACTGAAGATTGGCTTGTACTCCTCCCTTGAGGGTTGGGTATGATTTCATGTTGTTTTCATGTCTTTGCATAAGCTTCAATATATCCTTTATTCATGCTTTAGATCACTTTGCATCTTGATTTAGAGCATTTACATTATCATTTACAAGCAATTAGGGTTTACTTTCTAGGTTGTCTAGTTTGCTTACTTGCATTTTAGGATCTTGCACACACACAAGGTCTGCACACACACTACTTTTACAATACAACTTGGCTATTCGTGGAGGTGGAAATCACCAAAGCGGGGGTTTGACTAAGGCAAAACCCTATATAGCCACCCACCACACCTTTTCAGATATAAGTGCAGGTTTCAGGATTCGGACGACGACGCAAGTTGTAGATCCGACGGAAGCAGACTGAGACGGAACTTCACACCAAAGTGCAAAGCAAAAGACCAGGACAGGGGCGTGGGGTGCCCTGGTCCTGCCAGGACAGGGGCGCTGGGTGCCCTGGTCCTCCTGACAGACAGCAGTTTTTAGCATTTTTGACAGCTTTCCAGGTTGCAAAACAACAGTTTCCAGAGCAGTTTCAGGGGCAGAATCAAGACAGTGGCGCCCGCACCCCCGTCCCAAACATTTTCACTCAGATTTTGACTCCAGGTACGCATTTGCATTCTTGCCTTGTCCTTGTGTTTACAGCTTTTCATTGTTTAAGTTCAATTCTGCAATCCTGTTATTAGTTCATACTTGCACTTTGGGGTTAGGAATTGAACTTGCATCATTTCATCTTTCTATTACAACAAAGGAATAGAAATCCTAATAGGTAGCCCGTGGCTCTCTCTTCCACAAAAAGAAGTAGCCAATTGTGTGATACCTCTAGGCTCTTTCGTATTCCACAAGTGTGTGATTGAAAGTGAGATTAGGGCATGTTTGCTAAGTGTCACTTTTTCCCCCACACAAGAACAAAGAATTCTCAACTTGCGGCTCAAAACAACACCGGAAACAAGCAAAGACCTTTAACAAACAGAAAGGGAAGTTTTGAACCTTGAACCTTGAACCTATTTGTAAATAGTTCAAAGTTCAAGTTCAAAACTGACTTACACATTCACACTTGCTCGTTAAATAAAATTACATAGTCGCGACTCATGCAAGAGAGCCAATTGAACCTTGAACCGAAAAAGGTTCAAGGGTTCAAAGGTCAATACAAATTACAACAATGTGCTTGCCTTACCATAATACAAAGCCGCGAAGAGAATTACTTAAAGCGCACTTTCAACCTTGAACCTTTGAACTATGAAATGGTTCAATGACTTAGTTTCAAAGAAAGGAAACATAGGACCAAAAGAGGAAAGAACACCAAAGGCAATCTCTGAGCTTGAAATTTTAATGAAAAATTAAGGGGATGCTAACACATATCAAAGGGGAGATGATGCAGTCTGATCGACACATGAGTTTTTGTTCACTAACACATGGGTCTTCAAATGGTTTTAGACTTATATATGCATGTGTTTTTGGTTTACATAAACACTTGTTTCTGAGCAATTGGTGTCAGTTGATGGTTGAGTCCTCCATCTCAAGATTTGTAACTTGAGAAGTTGTACAAATTGGTAGTGAAAGGGGAGATGCATCTGGTAAAGAGAAAAAGGGGAGAAAAATATGACTCTGACCGGTAAAAACAAGGAAGTGAGAGACCCTCACAATGCCCTTTGCCATTTTTGTCAAAGGGGGAGAAGGATTTTGGAGTATGTTGGATACTACATGAGTTGACATCAATGCCAAAGGGGGATATTGTTGGCATTGTGTTGTCATTGATGTCCACTTGTATAGAAGGACAACCGGTATGGGAGTATTGTGGACATGAAGTCATTGATGTCAACCAATGTTATAGGTCACCGGTAAAAAAAAATAATGTCATTCAGAGGAATGATCACTGGAGTCACTGGTACACAAGCTAGTTTATGACTTGTGTGGATGATATGTATAGGTTACTAATATAGTCTGCCACTGGTAAGGAGAAGATGTCAACTGGTTAGTGATGTTTTGACATGGAGAAGACAAATCAACCAAGTGAGTGGTTGTCACCCGGAAAGATTATGACAAGTGTATAAGAAGGATGTACTGGTCACCGGTATGTTGTGTGGATGCAGAACAGTGGGACTCCCACCAGATAGAGATGCAATCACCATGTGAAGAGATGACTGATAGTGAATGTATCCACATCAGATCATGAGTGTGTTGCAGGATGCATATGACAAGGACTCACTCCCACCAGTAAGTGGAGCTTATCTCCTATTATGCAAAGTATGCATCTTAGTTCTATGAGATAAGGAAGAAGAGGTAAAGGCAGGTGTTTGAAGGATCACAACGGATCTACTGGTGAATCAAAGGGATGCCTCAATTGCATGAAATCAGGGATATGCACTAGACTGACATAGAAGGCATGTTATACCACTAGGATAGAAAAGGAAGATTAGAGAATTGATGGGTTTGTCACCTTGACAAACCGGCTGAGATAGTGTCTGGTCTAATGATGAAGAAGGCAAAGTAGAGCAGCTGCAGATAGAGAGTGCAACCGGCATGCAAATTCCTTAGATGGAAATAGTTGAAGGTTGATGACATGGTGTCATCAAGGTGCCCACCAATAAGTATGAGAACCAGTAAGAGAGGAAAGAGGCTAAGTGATGTGCTCCTACATGATGAGAATGAGCGTGCTATGTATAGGCATGTCTAGCGACCAGTTAAGGTGTTCCACCGGCAGATCAGCAAAGTGCAGACATGATGGTTAATTGGTAAAGTGTGAGATACCGACAAGGTTAGTGAACTGGCAGAAAAGAAGGACCGATTGAGTGTTTGGTCGGTGATCTTGTCTGAACCAACACCGAGATCTTTGTTGAAGTGAATACTGACAAAGCATGCCACGTGGAGTTGAAGTGGCAAGATCGCAAAGGTCCATGAAGTGTCATGTTGATGAGGAACCTAGTGGTTGGTCGACATTAAATGCTGACTATGAGGCTCGAGGAAGAAAATTTGAGGATTGCAACTCGAGACGAATAGAACAACAAAAATCCAGAAAGGACTGATCTTGTAGATCGAAACAGATTGAAAGAGCAGTTTGGTGAGTGTATCAAGGAAGGACGATCCGATCTTTGTGCTCGCTTGTCAAAGGAAATAGCTGAGATATTTATGGCATTTGATAGATTTCGAATGACATACAAGGTCATGTTTGCTAAGTTTAGCAAACATGTATTGAAAGGCATGTTAATAGCAGTGATGTGTAGATAGTTTTCTTGGAGCTCAGATCGAATGAGATCTGATTGGATTTTATGTGCCTCATGATCAACGAAAGAAACCCTAACCTCCTAAAGTTTGAATTGTCTTTTAGCGGGAAAAAAAGTTGATAAATAGGCAAGCCAAAATCGATGGATAATGTTGTTGAAGGAGAGAGTGTTGCTGCTACAAAAGAGAGAAAATCAGTCAAATGTTCATCAAAGTTAGAGGAGAGACTAAGTGTGAGAGAGAATTAGGTTGAAGAGTTCAACCGATAAGAGGGAGGCAACTGATAGTTGGACATTGAGTCTGACAGAGGAGGAAATTGATGGTGACCAAATGGAAGAGAAGAGCCATAGCAGATTGCAGAGAAGGGAAGATGAGGACCAGTAGGTATCAGATGGTAGATATCTAACTGAGTTATCAAGACCGATGGTGGAGAGCAGCAAAGCAGTTGAGAGAAGAGGCAACCAGTAGAGAGAACTGACAGAGAGAGAACCAATAGAGAAGGAGAGCAAGTTGAACCGATAAGGTTGTAGCAAGAGATAAGGTTGCAACAATGAGACGGCGAGGTAGAGAACTAGCACTGAACTGGATAAGAGATCCTATAGAGATATTTGCAGAAGTGTTGCAAAATGTATTTGTAACAAGGTTATTAATTTGTAAATGATTATTTTTTGTATTCACTGAGTTGTAGCTCAGTGCAGAGGTTGTAGCTCCTTAGGTTGGTGCCCCTTGGGTTGGTGCCCTAGACAGTGTAATCAGAGATTCATTGTGAGGCTGGATTGGAGTGATAGTCTCCAGCAGCATTTCTCACCAAGGTTTTTCCCATCTTGGGTTTTCCTTGTATATGCTAGTATTATGTGATGTCCCTTTACGTGTGAATACATTTGTGATTATTCTCCCCACTAATCGATAACTCTGCATTGAGTTGGACCTGATAACCAGTATATACACATAGGATAGTTAAAGGGAAAAGATTGAAAACTACTGATTCACACCCCTCTCAGTGGTGCATCGTGTCTAATAGGTATATGCTCTCCACTTAATTAGGTGACCAAAAAGCCATACCCACTCATTTCATGCTTTATTTAATTTCAAGCATTTAAAACCTTTAGAGGGCCTGCCTTCCTGAAGCCTTGAGGGGGCTAGTGAGAAGGGTATGACCCAAGTGGGCAACGGCTAAAGCCATGTTTACCAACTCACTATAATCAAATGTGGAGGCTAATGAAAATCCCCTCCAACGCTAGTGTGTATTTGATAGCCTTCCCCTAATATCCTTAAGATGTGAAAAGCCTTTGTTCTAAAGGTTGGGAAGCCTCTTAATTGAGTTTATCATTTGTCACACCGAACGGAACCTTTACTATGAATCATAGAAGTAGAAACCTTGAGTCGAGTCAGTTGCCATACATTGGCAATATCATAGTGCAAGGGTGGGGAAGAATCCTCCCCCAAGATCACTCACCATACATCTCCCAAGATAACTACTCAATTGAGTAGCAATCCTCTTTGGGTTAATTTTTGGAAAAAGGCAAAAAAATGGGTGCCCTCTAGGGGGTGACACGGTTCTTTGAGATGAAGGAGTATCGAGTTGTGGGCTATGATATTGTCAATGATCCTTGATTAAAGAGTCTACTTGGTGTGTCTTATTTGTATCCAAGCCAGTGAAAACATCGGGGATTTGAACACATCCTCAAAAGAACATACACTAAATGTTTAGCATTAGGATGATCATTGTCTTCATGTGTGCTATGTATTCTTGTCTTAAATGTTAAAATATCTTACAAAAATATCAATCAATCAACTCAAAAATCAGTTCAAACAAAGAGAAATCATAGGTGGAGGAGATTTTCAAATCCAACAAAGCACCTTTGGAGGTGGTTATCAACTGTTCAACTATCTTTAGGCAAGACTTTCATCCAACAAAATTAGAGGAGTATCAAACCAAGTGATCACTAGTTATCATCCAAACTATCTCAACAACATTACCTAGCTAGGTATTCAAGTTTGTCAAATTTGGTTTCCATATCAGGAAACTTGATCCATATCATTTGTCGTACTTTATCATAGGGGCCTATTTAACAAACCCTCTATTCAGACTAGTAAGCTTGAGTATCAACATGAAGTATCCCTATCAACTAATGACATCAACATTTTGATCATTTGTATGACCACTCCCCATATTTTGAGTAGAAGTCATCGTCAAAAGACTAAGTTGAAGAAGAGACAACCTAGTCCTAGGGAGCTTATCAAGAGGAGAAAGATTCTCTACATTAATCGTCAACTCTTTGTATCACATCATATCTTCTTACGTCACATGAGATTATATCTTCAAGGAAAAACCAATGAGTTTGACGAAGAGCCTTTAAGAAGTAGGGCTTTTACTCAGAAGTTAGCATTCAACCAACGTCTCAACAAAGGGGGAAAAATCAATCCCGCCTTCTTTCCAAACATTTGCATCACTTACAATGAAGCTCAGCCCTAACCACCAACTCCAATAAGTGAGGAAGAAATATCAACCCCACTAAGAGAAGAAGAAATCACTTATTGGGAAGCATATTAATTCTCGTTGTCACTCGATCTTGAAAAAACAAAGACTCACAAATAGAATCAAGCATGAGTCATAGGGAGTCCAGTCCTTTTTATTAATACCCGCATATGGGGGAAGAGGAGAGCATCAAGGATCTCATCCAACAATGCCAACAAAGTGCCACCTTCCAAAAGCTCATGGAAAGGCTTATAGAATCAGACAAACAAAAATACCTCCTTATGATAAATAGTAAAGGAGTCAATATTCCTGAGGATTTTGACATGGAGAATTCAAGGAATACCAATGAAAGAATCCCAAGAACAAGGGAAAGGACCTGCACATTCAATACTCAGAATCAAGATCACTTGGGAGGAGACGATAACCATTACCAAGACAATACTCACGACTGAGACAATACCCATAATCATGACAACATTAGTGAACAAGGGGATGCCAATCATCAAAGGTTCAACGAAGAAAATGTTCCCTTAGCCAACATCCCACAACTCCAACAACTCCAACGACAAATGCAGGATATGCAACAAGGGTCCACGACAAAGTACTCTTTGGAGGACATTTGTCCTTATCATTTTGATAGAAGATCAAACATGGTTCCCTTTCCACCAAACTCGGATATACCAAAGTATGACTCATACAATGGTAAGAGTGATCCCCCTTATCACATTAGGGAATTTTGCACTATGAGCTTAGATTTTTTCCATAATGACACTTACATGATGAGGTCATTCCCAATAAGTTTGGGAGGACAAACAATGGAGTGTCTTTCAAAACTCACACCTCCTATCAGGTCATTTGATGAGTTAGTGAACAAATTTATTTTAAAATACTCTTATAATATCCAACACGAGGTCACCATGCTTGACATATGCAATACAAAACAAAAGAACAATGAAAATTTTATGGTGATCTTACAAATATGGAGGTGCATGGTTTTGAGGTACCCATGTGATGTGCCTAAAAAGCAGAAAATGGAATTTTTTATAGATAATTTGAATAACAAAATGAGTTATCAACTCAAAATACAATGTCTACCTAGTTTTCAAAAGTTGATTTAGAATGGCATTGAAGTAGAAGAAGCCTCAAACAAAAAGGGAACCTTGAAATTCTCTAGGGAAGGTGCTAGTTCATCAAACAACAACACCTATAACAATTAATACAACAACAACTCAGACAAGTCCAAGTTTTAGACTAGGAACAAGAATGTTCTTAATGATGGTGTGGTTGATGCCAACAATGTGAAATCCAAGCAACCACTGCTAAATTTATCAGGTGGTACACTACCCAACAACAATAAAAGAAATATCAATCAAGGCACTAACAACTATCAACGCACTACCTATCAAGGAAACAACAACAATTGAGGGATCAATAACCAAGGGAATAACACCAACACTCCACCTCCCCAATATCGAAGAACTTTTACATCATTGGGACAATCCCCAGAATCTGCATTTCGAGAGCTCTTGGCAAACAAACTCATCAAATTTCCAAACATAGGCAATTTTGAACCCCAAGTCAAACCACCATGGTGGAATGACTCATAGTATTGCGACTATCATCAAAACAAGGGACATTGCACAAATGATTGCCTAGGGTTGAAAAACCTAGTTCAAGACATGATATGCAAGGGGGATATAATGGTTGATGGCCATAAGACCAATGGTGACCATGAGGCATTCAAAGATCCCCTTCCTAATTATGACAAGGGAGAAGCAACAACATCCAACAACAAAGGAGCCCGCATAAACCACATCTATGACAACGTCAATAATCACATATCGACATATGACAACCAGGTGAATATCACAAAAATAAATGATAAACAAGAAGATGCATCGCTGAATGTGACAACAAGGGCACAAAAATATGTCTTGAAGGGGACCACATCTAAAGCAACAACTCTTCCTAAGACTCAATACAACTTGGTAGACCAATTGCAAAAGATACCTGCCCAAATATAGATATTAGAGTTGCTCAAAATCTCACCAACACATAAGGACATTTTGGAACAAGCTCATACAAATACTACAGTTCCAAACAACCTGGACATCAATTAATTCCAAGCCATTGTGGCACATATGATGGTGCCTCATAACCTATCTTTTTCAAAGCATGATGGCATCTCTTTGAGTCATCCACACAACACCCCACTTCATATCAAATTTCTTGTCTACAAACACCAGGTAAAACATGTGCTAATAGAAGGAGGAGTTGGCCTAAATATATATACTTTAAAACTTGTCCATGCATTGGGCTTCTCAGAGAAAGTTATTGATCCTAAAAAGAAAATCAATATCAAGGCATGTGATGATGAAGAGAGGTCATCAGAAGGAATAGTGGTATTACTCATTCATGTAGGACCTGTGCAAAAGGACACAATTTTCCAAGTCTTAGACATAGACTTGGCATATAACATACTCTTGGGTCGTCCTTGGATCCATGAAATGCAAGTGGTACCTTCTACATATCACCAATGTCTCAAGTTCCCTTACAATGGATAGGAAATCTCAATATCAGCAGACACCAACCCCTTTCAGTATTGCAACACTATGAGGGCAGATCAAAATGTTCTAGTACCACATAAAAGGGAGGCCCAAGCTTCCTCATCATCCAATAATCAGGAAAAACTCAAGTATTTTTCCATAGACTTTGAAAAGAAGATGAAGATAAAAGACCAAGGCATGGGGGAATACTCTTTTGAATCCCTATGTCTATCAAAGTTATCGACTTCGCCAAAGTCCCATGGACAACCTTCAACATCAAGGCACAAAGTAGCACAACCCATCAATAAGTTTGATGGCAAATTTATCCAAGTAGGCACAGTCACAGAAGAATCAGAAGACAAGGATATCCTCAACTGGCTATACAAAGATGAGGAAGAGACAAGAGCAACTTCTTTAGAAGTTACCATCCCCACACAAAAACATGGTAATGGATTCAGAATCATGCAATGGATGGGATACAAAGGAAAGGGACCTATTAGCAAGCCTCAATTATGCATCACAGAACCAATTCAACACCATTCACAACTTACAAAAGATAAATCTAGACTTGGGTATGGCCAGCATATTCAACCTATACAAAAGTGAGATCATCAAAATCCCGAATGGAGAAGAAATGTAACATATAATGAGGAATCATGGCAAGAAGTGATACACCAAGTAGCTAAAAAGACAAACAAAGAACAACGGGATGAAAAATATGAGAAACAACAAGAGGAACTCGCTATTCAAAGAGATGAAGCTTCCTATAAATAGATACATCATGTGCAGGCAATAGCAGGACCCGATCAAGCCAACTATGAGCCACAACAAGAACTTGCCATTCAAAGGGAGGAGATTGTTTATGAACAAATCCAAATAGTACAAGAAAGCACAGAACCTAAATCAACACAAGTAACAAAACTTGTATCAATTATCAGCGAACTCTTCTCGCCATACAATATTCCTGTCAGATACAGTGGTGTAGCATTAGAAAGTGATTTTGAAACAGACTCAAATGAATGTGAATAGGATTCTTTCTCTGATATCACTGAAGATATTGAGGTGGATACAATCCACACATATACACCCATACCCTATGATGGACAAGGTTCAAGGTCTAGATTGTTTTAATTTGGACCACTACATATCTATGAGGCTAGTGAGAATGAGCGGCGTCAATACAAAATAGGCAACATCAAAGAGAGTACCATCGAAGATCTTGATACTATCATAGACTTTGATACATCCAAAGACAACTATGACAACATCACCATCATGACTCTTATAGCAGGAGACCTTGACCCACCAAATGATCCCCTACCTCTCATACATCCTGAACTTATAGAGTGGGAACAACCTAAACACATTGATATACCAACCTTTCAAAACAATGACGCCATTGTCCAATACCTTTGCTCAATCAACCCAGAAACATGCTCCACCAGTAAATCACATAACGAAGCTCTCAATAAGGGGAGTGCCAAGTCTCTTAGTCACAAAATGAATAAAAGACAAAATTGATCTAATGGTGAAAATCGTTTAATGGTAGTATTAGATCATAAAAAGGTAAAAACAAAGGATGTATATGATGGTGAAAACCTCTTTGAGGCGCCTAAGGATGAGATACTTGACACTCTTCCTAAACATTATCAGGAAAGATCACTAATTTTGATTGAGCCAACTCAATCAATCAATATCGGCACTGAAGCAATAGCAAGAACCATACATCTAGTAGAATCACTAATAGAACAAGAAAGACCTGACTTCGTCAAATTCTTCAAGGAAAAACAAATCAACTTTGCTTCGTCTTATGCAGATATGCTAGGAGTTGATCCGGACCTCATTATGCGTCACTTATCAATCGCTCCAGGATCTAAGCCCATTAAACAAAAACTCTGAAAGATAAATCCACATGTGGCATTGCTAGTCAAATCTGAACTAAAGAAATTACTAGATGTTGGTTTTATCCGACCTATAGACTATGCATAATGGATTTCCAACATTGTATTGGTCTCCAAGTCATACAAAAGCAACTAAATCTACACCAACTTTAGGGGCCTCAACAAGGCTTGTCTGAAAGATGACTTTCCTCTACCTAGCATCGATACAATTGTGGATCTCATGGCAGGGAACGTGATGCTATCCCTCATGGATGGTTTCTCAGGTTACAATCAAATAAAGATAGCTTTGGAAGATTAGGATAAAACAAAATTCACATGTCCATGGAGTACATACTACTAGAATGTCATGCCTTTTGGTTTGAAAAATGCTAGTGCAACCTATCAAAGAGCAATGACAACAATCTTCTATGACATGATGCATACTTTTATTGAGGATTATGTAGATGACTTACTAGCCAAATCATTCACAAGAGAGGGACACCTGGACATTCTTGATAAAATCTTTTAGAGACTGGAATAATTCAATATCAGATTAAACCCTAAAAAGTGTGTTTTCAGAGTCACATCTGGAAAACTCTTGGGCTACATTATATCAGAAAAAGGCATTGAGGTGGACCTTGTAAAGGTTCAGGCAATCATGGAAATGCCACCTCCAAGGAACATTATTCAGCTACGATCTCTTCAAGGAAGGCTACAATCTATCAGAAGGTTCATTTCTCAATTGGTGGACAAATGTCTTCCATTCAACCATCTACTTCATAAAAATGTACCTTTCAAATGGGAGGACAAGTGTGCAGAATCATTCCATTAGCTAAAGCAATATCTCATGAATCCACCTATTTTGGTGCCACCAATAGCGGGCAAGCCACTCATTCTCTACATATCAGCAATGGAAGTATCACTAGGGGCATTACTACAATAGGAAGACTTAGCAGGAAAGGAAAGAGCCATTTATTACATTAGCAGGACTTTGAATGGCTATGAACTCAATTACACCTTCATTAAAAAAGCTTGTTTAGTTGTGGTGTTCACTTCCCAAAAGTTGCGACACTATATGTTAGCTCATAGTATCAAGCTAGTTGCGAAGATTGACCCATTAAAATACTTACTCAACAAAGCCACTCTCATGGGGAGGTTAGCTAAATGGGTCATGATCCTAAGCTAGTTCAAAATTCAGTATATAGAACGGAGGGCTATCAAAGGACAATCAATAGAAGATCAACTAGTAGAAGTACCACTTCTAGACAAATACCCACTACATGTGGAATTTCTAGATACATATGTGCTCACTGTTACACCAAAGTAATAGACCTTATACTTTGATGGGTCCTATACATAGCATGAATCAAGTGTCGGCATCTTGTTCCTCACTCCATAAGGACACACAATTTTGAGATCCTACAGCTTTATGTTCCCATGCACCAATAATATCGTTGAGTACGAAGCTCTAGTGATAGGTATCAAAGTAGTCGTAGAGTGGAAAATCACAGAATTAGAAGTCTATGGGAACTCTTCATTAGTTATCAATCAGATCAATGATGACTACCAGATGAAAGACAATAAGTTGATGCCCTACAAACACATGGTGGATGATTTTAAGAAATACTTTATACACATCACATTTGAGTAGATTCCAGGGCTAGAGATTAGAGTTGTTGACGCAATGGCCTATTGGCCATTTGGAGGAATTGATTATATGTTGCATTGATGTTTTTTCATTAATGTCAACACTAGCTATTTTGGATTCTTTATCGGCACTCTTCTGGTCCTGGTAGGTTGTGTGGTTTCTGGTTGGTTTGGATCTAACATTGATCTAGTATGCTTCGGTATGATTTGGTTATGGAATTGGTTTACTCATGTTCATATTCAATCAGTTGGTTTTGGTCTGGTGATCGGATGCTATCCTATTTGCTTGGAAACTTGGTTTTTGGTTTCGGCGAGGGTTTCACTGGCAGAGCTTTGTTGAAGATCTTTGATGATATGCATAAGTGGTGTTGGTGCAGCTTCTGGTATAGATTCAGGATGCTGATGGTGTTCATGTTTGAGACTTGGCAGATTGGTATCATTGCTTTAGCGTGTGGACCTATATTGGGTCTCGGTGTTATCTAGTTTATGGATCGACTTAATGTAACTTGTGGATTGGACCTCTCGATGTGTTTTTGGGATGAAATATGAGTTGGGTATCATTTGTTTGGTCTAAGGCCAACATGTTTTGTAATTATGTAATTGGTTTATTATCTGGTGGCCAACCTAATTTTTTATGGTTGAGGGTTTGTATATATATGTAAGATCTCATTGTAGATCATCATGGTCATAGGAATGGGATATGGATATGTAATGTGTGAATAATGTAATATCATTCAGGAAGAGGATTTGGTCGATCATTGGAGATCGAATTGGTTTTATGTAAGAGCATTTAGTCCTGCCATATTGAGCTTAACCGGAACTATACTCAGGCATAGGAGATGTTATATTTGCAATTCAATCATTTATCCAGATTGTAGTCTAGATTTATATATAGTCAGTGAGACTCCTTTTGTGATGAGCAGTGCGCTCTAGGCTGTTGGCCTTCTTGCAAGTGCAGGCCTCTCAATTATAATTCACATACTTACTGCAGAAGTATAATCTGACTATGGGTAGGCTCCTCATTGTGGTTTTTCCCTTTACTAGGTTTTCCACGTATAAATCTTGGTGTCATGTGGATGGTATTTATTCTTTGATTATTTTTTGTTCTTAATTGGTTTATCTGTTATTCCAGTATTTGGTTTAATCATTCTGGTATTAATGTTTTGGGTTCTGGTATTAAAGTTTTAAATGCTAAATGTTTAGGTAATTTGTGACAACTGATTCACCCCCCCCCCCTCTTAGTTGTCTTCCGATTATTTGAATTGTCTAACAATTGGTATCAGAGCTCTGGTCCTCTCTACAGAAAGCTTAACCGCTTGAGGAAGATCCTATGGCAACTAATAGTTCAATTTCATCTAGTTCACCTGGAACTATCTTTTAGAGAGATATTCCTAGGCTTTATGGAACAAATTACACAGTATGGAAGATTCGGATGGAGATCATCTGAGATGTCTTGGTAAGGAAATTTGGGAGATCACACAGAATGGTGTTACACCTTATAATCCAACATCTGGCAATCTTCCTCTAACAAACATGGATAATGAGCTTGAGAATGATTGTAGAGAAAGAGAAGCCCTCTTGTGTGCACTTTCTGATCAGCAAATAATGGGATTAACCGACAAATCATCTGGAAAGGCTATATGGGATAAGTTGGAGACTCTTAATTAAGGTGACCCTACTGTGAAGATTGCTAAACTTCATGGTTACTGGGTGAGATATAAAAATATGAAGATAGAAGAAGATGAAAGGATTACTGCATTCATGGAAAGGGTAAATGAGATTGTTATGGGAATTCAATGTTGTGGTGGAACTCTGAGTGAAGATTAAATAGTTTCTAAAGTTCTGAGAGCCTTACCACCAGCTTACAAGATGAAGGCTATTGCAATTAATAAAATGAAAATAATGGATAATACTTTTGTCAACAGAGATACCTTGGTTGGTAAATTGTCTTTTTTTGAGCTTGAAGAATTTGGACCTTCTAGAGCTGTGAAGTCTGAACCTTCTTTTCATGCATCTGCATCATCAACCGGTAAGCAAGATTGGAAAACTTTATATGCAAAGGAATTGGATGATATGAAGAGAGAAGATGATGAGTTTGAGCAACTTGAAGCACTACTTGCTAGAAGAGTACCTAAAGGACCGGTAGGAAGTAAGTATGAAGGAAAAGCGCCTTTTAAATGTTTTGCATGTAATAAGATTGGTCATTTTGCATCTAGATATCCTGAAAGGAATTCAAGATTTGAAGAAATGGTGAGAAGATCATTTAATCCTAACCCTAGATATCTAAACAAGTATAAGTACAGAAAAAATGGAAACAAATCATGCTACATAGCGGATAAGGAAGGTGCTACTAATTTTGATGATGAATTGACATAAGACTCTGCTAGTGGTTCTGGAAATGGGAAGGAATGGGTATTCCTGGCTATCAAGGAAGATGTTCTGGCACTGGAAGAGAATGTACCTGAAGAGAAGGCACTTGCTGCTAAAATTAAAGACAAGGATGAATGGGTAATTGACAGTGGTTGTTCACATCATATGACTCGAGATAAAAGGAAGTTTCTATCTTTGCAAGAATTTGATGGTGGTCTGGTTAGATTTGGAGATGAAAAAGCATGTATGATCAAAGGAAAAGGAACTATATCATTAGATGGTAAGTACAATACTGATAATGTTTATTTTGTTGAAGGTTTGAGGCATAATCTTTTGAGTGTAGGAAAATTAGTGGATAAGGGATTTAAATTACAGTTCAAGGATGGAAAATGCAAAATCATTAACAGATCTGGTTTGGAGATTGTAACCGGTACACAGACAAAAGGTAATATATTTCATTTGAATTCCGGTGAGAAGACATGTTTGATTGCACAAATTGATGAGAGTTGGTTATGGAATAAGAGGCTCTTTCATGTGAATTTTGATTGAATTGTAAAGATCAGTTCAACTAAGGTAGTTAGAGATATACCTAAGATTGTGAAGCCCTATAATCCAGTATGTAAAGAATGTCAAATGGGTAAACAGGTCATTAGCTCGTTTAGGAATATACAAGATAAATCTAATGATGTTCTTGATCTTCTTCATACTAATTTGTGTGGCCCTACTAGAGTTAAAATTTTTCAAGGTGATAGATATTTTATGCTAATCATTGATGATTATTCTAGAATGATGGTTACTTTTCTAAGGGAGAAATTTGAAGCTCTTGAAAAGTTTAAAATTTTGAAGGCTAAAGTGGAAGTTGAGACAAGATTAAAGATTAAATATTTGAGGTTAGATCATGGTGGAGAATTCACATCCAATGAGTTTAATAAATTTTGTGAGAAGCATGGTATAAGGAGACAATTTTCTACTCCCCGGACACCTCAGTAGAATGGAGTTGTGGCAAGGAAGAACGGAACTATCTTGGATGCTTCTAGAACAATGATGATGGAAGCTAATCTACCTCATATCTACTGGAGAGAACTAGTGAGCACAACAGTTTATATATTAAACAAAGTACATATCAAAGGAGAAACCAGTAAGACACCTTATAAATCATGGTTTGGCAATACACCTACAGTTAAGTATTTCAGAATATTTGGTAGTAAATGTTATATCAGGAGAGATGATATCATTGGAAAATTTGATCCTAGATGTGATGAAGGCATATTTCTTGGTTATTATAATGAAAGCAAGGCACATAGATGTTATAACAAGAGATTGAAGAGAATTGTGGAGAGTGCTAATGTCAAGGTGGATGAGATGAAGAGAAGTCAAATCAGAGTTTATGAGCAAGAACCAGTGGTGGAAATGATTATATCTGAACCGCTAGCACCTTTACCAGAACAAAGTGTCGAGCCACTTACTCTGGTAGTATCCGAAAATTCAATAGTAACTGAAGAATCAAGAAGAGGAACAGAGAGTTAGAAGACTCCTAGGTATGTGAGATTGGATCAATTAGAAGATCATATCATTGGGGATAAGAACAATGGAGTGATGACAAAAATAATACTGGCAACTAATGAGGTATGTTTAATTTCTCAAGTTGAACCGGTATCAGTAATTGAAGCATGTAAAGATGAATGTTGGTTGAAAGCTATGGAAGAAAAATTAGATCAAATTAAGAAGAATAACACATGGACTTTAGTTCCTCGACCTAAAAATAAGAATGTTATTGGAAATAAATGGATTTTTTGGAATAAATTGAATGAGGATGGTCAAGTTGTAAGGAGTAAACCTAGATTGGTTTGTAAAGGATATTCTCAAAAGGAAGGAATTGATTGTGGTGAGACTTTTGTACCTATAGCTAGGATTGAAGTTGTAAGATTATTTCTTGCCTATGTTGCCCATAAGACCTACAAGGTTTATAAGATGGATGTTAAGTGTGCATTTTTTAATGGGGATCTTGATGAGAAAGTTTATATTGAGCAATCTGATGGTTTTTCACTTTCAGATGATACAAACATGGTTTGCAAGTTAAGGAAAGTTTTATATGGATTGAAACAGGCACCTAGAGTTTGGTATGCAAGGTTGGATAAATATATTTTGAAGCTTGATTTTACTAAGGGTAATGCTGACATTAATTTATATAATAAGGTAACTGATGATGATATATTGATTATTAAAGTATTTGTTGATGACATCATTTTTGAAGGTAAAGATAAGTTGTGCATGGAATTTTCTAAGAATATGGAGAAAGAAGTTAAAATGTCTATGATTGGGGAAATGAAATTTTTCTTAGGTTTGCAGATTACTCAGATTGACAAAGGTATTTTCATCTGTCAAACTAAGTATGCTAGGGAATTGTTGAAGAAATTTGGTCTGAGAGATTCTAAACCGGTAAGTACTCCTATGGTTACAAGTGAGAAATTGACAAGGAAAGATGTTTCTGCACTAGTAAATCCTACAAGATACAAATCTATAATTGGAAGTCTGCTTTATTTGACTCAGACTAGGCCTAACATAATGAATTCTTTTTGTACTGCATCTAGATTTTAGAGTGATCCTAAAGAAAATCATGAGTGCGGTGAAAAAAAAATTTAGATACTTGCAAGGTACATCTGAATATGGTTTGTGGTACCTTAAGGATGATGAATTTACTTTATGTGCATATACAGATGCTAATTGGGCTAGAGATGTTGATGACCGGAAAAGTACTTCCGGTGGAGCTTTCTTTCTTGGAAAGAAGTTGGTTTCATGTATCAACAAGAAACAATCATGTACTTATTTATCTACCACTGAAGCTAAGTATGTTGTTGTTGTTGCTACTAACTGTACACAGGTTCTATGGATGAAGCAAATGTTGAAGGATATCAAAGTGCATTGCACTGGACTGGTAGTTATTCACTGTGATAACTCTGTTGCTATTGACATATCAAATAATTCAATATTTCACTCTAAGACAACAAATATCTATCAAGTATAACTTTTTGAAGGAGAAGGTGGAAGAAAATGAAGTTAGACTAGTTTATGTGAACACTAAAGAGAAGATTGCAGATATTTTCACTAAACCTTTGCCTAAAGAATCATTTGAGTACCTGAGAGACAGGTTAGGGGTTTTTGCCCCTCTGGCAGAAAACTGATGGATACTTTTTGGCATCAGTCTGGTATGCATTATTAGAAATATCATTCATTTTGGCACTGATGTGAGGATGCTACTGCTCTGGGGGAGTAGTTAGCATTGTGATTCAGTGGTTTTTTTTTTCATTTTGATATTTTTGTCAGATTTATGGCATTGATGTCAAAGGGGAAGAGATATTGATGTGAAAAACTTAAGGAGTTGTATACATTAGGGGGAGATATATATGTATAATTCGGATCTTTACAGAGATATTATTCAAAGGGAAAGTTTGGTCTTTGTTTTAGAGCTTCATTGCTATATCTTTGAGTGGGAGATTGTTGGTTGTCTTACATTGGGGAAGACTTGTTTGGCATTTTTTCTTACTTAGATGTTTTCACATCTAGTGTTGCCATCAATGCCAAAGGGGGAGATTGTTGGCCATTTGGAGGAATTGATTATGTGTTGCATGGATGTTTTATCATTGATGTCAACACTAGTTGTTTTGGATGCTTTGTCGGCACTCTTCTAGTCCCAATAGGTTGTGTGGTTTCTGGTTGGTTTGGATCCGGCATGATCTGGTATGCTCCAGTATGATTTGGTTATGGAATTGTCTTACTCATGTTCATATTTAGTTAGTTGGTTTTGGTCTGGTGATTGGATGCTATCATGTTTGCTTGGAAGCTTGGTTTGTGGTTCCGACGAGGGTTTCATCAGTAGAGCTTTGTTCAAGATCTTTGATGATATGCATAAGTGGTATTGGTGCAACTTCTGGTATAGATTCAGGATGCTAATGGTGATCATGTTCGAGACTTGGTGGATTGGGATCATTGATTTAGCGTGTGGACCTATATTGGGTCTCGGTGTTATCAAGGTTATGGACCGGCTTAATGTTGCTAGGATAACCAGTGAACAACTGAGAGGGGGGGTGAATCAGTTGTTACCAGATTATATAAATCAAACCACTTTATAACCTTTAACCGGAGCACATAAACATTGAATACCGAAATAGCAGAAACAAATACCGGTAAGCAATAAAACTTAAGAATGAAATAGAGAATTAACAAATTACAACCATACCACATAACACCATGATTTATACGTGGAAAACCCGGTAAATGGAAAAACCATGGTTGGAAGCCTACCCATAGTCAGATGATACTTCTACAGAAAGTATGTGATACAATAAGGGGCCTGCACATGCAGAAAGGCACACTGCCTAGAGCGTACTGCTCATTACAAAAGAGTCTCACTGACTACAGAGAGGTTATAACCACCTCAAGATAACTGGACAACAATTGAGAAGAATGAACTACCAGAGATAGAATCTACCATGCCTGATTACAGTCCCCATTAAGCTCAATACTGGAGGCCTTTGACCTCTCACTTAAACCCAATTTGATCACCTATGATCGACCAAATCTCCTTCGCATATGATATTACATTAGATGGCCATAACACACTTTATTCCCATCCCAAACCATGATCTACAATGAGATCTTACATCAATTTATACAAACCCCTAAGGCCTAAACCAATTAGGTCGGCCACCTAAAAGATATTACAATAAGATCATTACATACATCCATATTACAATGATATGCCATGTCATCTTAAGACCAAAACAATAATAACCAATCCATAAAACATCTGGTAACATGTAGAGAACACATTAACATGATACTGGTCCATAACCTAGATAGGTACCGGACCTAATTTGGGTCCACCACACTAAAGAAATGTCTCCAATCAGTTGAGGCATGATCAGGGATCACCTTCAGCATCCTGGTTTCCATCTAGAAGTCACACCAACACCACTTATGCATTCTACCAAAGATTCTCAGTAAAAGCTCTATCGGTTAAACCTTAAACCCATGCCGATAACGATTTGCAAGAGTGTATGATAGCATCTGATCACCAAATCAATACCAACTGATCAAAACATTCTCCAGAAACATGTAACACATAAAACCAAACATACTCCATTGATCCAAATATATCAGAAGTGTCCAATAGATAGTCCCTTTTATCAGTAACACTAGATCTTCTATCGGTAACTAAAACCTGTCTGTCGGTAACCAACCATAACAGCTAGTGTTGACATCAATGACAAAACATCAATGCAACACATAATCAATTCCTCCATATTGTCAACAAATGTAACATGTGGATTGGACCTCTCGATGTGTTTCTTGGATGTCTTATGAGTTGGATATTATTTTTTTGGTCTAAGGCCAACATGTTTTGTAATTATCTAATTGGTTTATTGCCTGGTGACCGACCTGATTATTTATGGTTGAGGATTTGTATATATATGTAAGATCTCATTGTAGATCATCAAGGTCATAGGAATGGGATATGGATATGTAATGTGCGAATAATGTAATATCATTCAGGAAAAGGATTTGGTCGATCATTGGAGATCGAATTGGGTTTATGTAAGAGGATTTAGACCTTCGATATTGAGCTTAACCGAAACTATACTCAGGTATAGGAGATGTTATCTTTGCAGTTCAATCATTTCTCTGGATTGTAGTCTAGATTTCTATGTAGTCAGTGAGACTCCTTTTGTGCTTATAAGTGCGCTCTAGGTTGTTGGCCTTCCTGCAAGTGCAGGCCCCTCAATTGTAATTCACATACTTACTACAGAAGTATTATCTGACTGTGGGTAGGTTTCCCACCGTGGTTTTTCCCTTTACCTATTTTTCCACGTATAAATCTTGGTGTCATGTGGATGGTATTTATTCTCTGATTATTGTTTATGCTTAATTGGTGTATCTGTTATTTTAGTATTTAGTTTAGGCACCAATATTAATGTTTTGGGTTTCAGAATTAAAGTTTTAAATGCTAAATGTTATGGTAATTTGTGACAACCGATTCGCCCCCCCCCCCTTCTCATTTGTCTTTTGGTTATTTGAACTATCTGACAATGGCCACCATTGCTTCGCTCCTACAAATTCCAGACAAGCAGAATCGTTATGAATTCTTGGTGGAGCAATTATTTTCCTTCGCCTATGACAACTCAGAATCCCAAGTCATTTTTACCCTAAACGGTTCTGATTCCCCCCTCTACAAAAAAATATACACCTACCTAAAAGACAATAGCCTTCCACCAGACCTATCTAGTAACCAAAAATGCAGCTTCATTCATCAAGCAGCCTGCTATACCTTAACTGCTGACACACTTTACCGCCAAGGTCTTGATGGTACTCTTCTTCGATGTCTTAGTCATAACAAATCTGACTCCACCTTACATGAGCTCCACAAAGTATTTATGGCACACATTCAAGTGGTCCTACTCTTGCCAAGAAACTTCTAAGGATGGAATATTAGTGGCCGACAATGAAAAACAAATCATATCATTTTGCTAGGAAATGCCCTAAGTGTAATATTCATGGAAATCTTATACATGCACTAGCACAGGAGCTACAAACATTTACCACATCATGGCCTTTCTGCCAATGGGGACTTGACCTCGTAGAAAATATTCATCCTTCCTCATAAAATGGTCACAAGTTTATCATCACAGCCATTGAGTACTTCACAAAGTGGATTGAGGTAGTCCCATTGACTATAGTTACTGGCAAGCAAATATCTTCCTTCATTTTGAAGTACCTCATTTGTCGATATGACATTCTTAGTTCTATTATCATAGATAATGGACGACCTTTCAAGAATCAAGATGTAGAAGAACTTTGTGAGCGATTCCATATCCAACATCGCTTTTCAACACCATATTATCCACAAGGGAATGGCCAAGTAGAGGCCTCAAACAAAACAATCCAGAAATCCTCAAAAAGACGGTGAATCATGTTGGTAAAGATTGGCATGTCTAGCTTAATCCTGCACTTTGGGCATATAGAACTGTTGGTGTAAATAAATATTCATTATGGATGTTATTACACTTTACTTAAGTTAACTTAGGATAATGCATTTCTTCGTAGTTTGGATTTGAGACACTTAGGGAAGTGTGCACATAGGGATAGAGATTGTAGGAGAAATTCCACCTTTTGTGGTCTTATTTTGTTGTTACACTCCACATTTGGTGGGTCATCCACCTCTTGTGGAATATTATATTATTTCTCCTACCTACCCCTAGTATTTCTTACCTACCCTTGTTTCTCATTGAGCCACATGTCATGATTGTGTGCTCGTACATCCATATGGCCTTGCCTATATAAGAAGGCCTATATTCATTGTATTGGGGAATCCAGTTGATCATTTTCATATTGATAAGAATACAGTTTGCTCTTTTCATTCTTTTGTCTCTATTTTTATACTTTTCATTGTGCCCTTGATCTTGGCAAAATCTAACATGGTATCAAAGCTATTGGGGCTTCATTGATTGGTTTTTGGAGACATTATGGAAGGCTTCTATTTTTGGATTTGAGGAACTACACTTTTTGGAGGCATCTTGGAGCATTTTCAACCTCACCATTGCATCTAGGAGGCTGTTTCCATAAAAATCGAGTATAAATTTGACCTATTTTGGCAAAAATCAATTTTTAGGTGTGGAGGAAATTTTCTACCCAATTTGGGCGTCAGCTTCTGCCCAATCAGCAGCACATAGTCAGCAGCACCCAGTCAGCATTTTCTTTGGAAATTTTTAGACCCCTCTCCGTTGAGCAGTTTGGATTTTTGGGTCAACTTTGGAGGCCCATAACTTGCTCAATTTTTCTCCTTTTTGGGTGCAATTTTTTTTTTATTTGGGCTAATTTTTCATGCTCTTTGCAGTGGTGTAGTTATTTTTTGGTTTTGGTGCACAGGTTTTTCAAAAATTTTAGATTCTCTCAGCTGTACCTGTCCAATCCTCAATTCTGCAACTTCAAAGGCCTTGTTCGAGCTCATATGACCTCCTTTTCAGGTGCCATTTTTTTTGAAACTGCATGTTTTTTCATCTACTTTCATAATCTATGATCAGATTTCAAAGATTTTAAGTAGAAATTGTACTTTCATATATTGGTTTTATTTGGCCTATCTAGTACTTGTAAATTGCTTGGATCTTAGTTTAGATCTCTTGCATTATTAGTTTGAGTCTCTTTTGGTCTTATTGAGGCAGTTGTAAAATTGTAATCAGAAGTCCACTTTGCCATTTTTTGCAAGTGGCCCATCGTACATGCACTAAGTATAAAGTGTCAAATCATCACATTTGGGGGGGTGTCTTGTGTGATTGTGCCTCTCTTTCCTTGTGCTCTTTCATTTTTGTTGCAATGAGTCCTCATAAATTTCCACCTTTAACTCCACATAATTATGCATCATGGAAAATTAAAGTATGGAGCAAATTAATGGAAAAAGGTCTCACACATTACATAGATGGAACAATAGTAGCACCACCTGATCCTAAGGCTGATCCTAACGCTCAGTTAGAATGGCTCACTAAGAATTGCATGGCTCTTGGAACTTTACGCAAGTATGTATCAAATGACCTCATCTTTCATATTGAAAAGTGTACTACAATCAAAGATGCTTGGGATATGTTTCAGAAATCGTATGGTCAAGTTGATGAAATCAGAGGTTATAAGATTGACAGTGAGCTCACCAACTTGGATCCCAAGAGTTTTGATACAATCCAAGATTATGTCACCAAAGAAAATGAGCTAAGAGCAAAGCTTAAGGATTGTGGAATTGACAAAAAGGATGCTCAGTTGATATTCAACTTGTTGGACAAGCTTGCACTAGAATATGCAGCATTTGTGTCTAGCTTCCAAACTCATTGTTTGACAGTGGGGAGTTCCTATGCTATGCCTTCATTTGATGCCTTCACAGAAATGTTGATATTGGAACAATCTAAGTTGTTGAACATGGGGCTTGTCAAGTCTTCAAAGTCCCAGGCTTTGGTGGCTAATCAAGGGAATCAAGGAAGTCAAGGTAAAGATTCCAACAAGAAAAAGAAGCAATCTAAGTCACAGCCACAGCAGGAAAAAGGACAATCATCCTCTCCATCACAAGGTGATTTTTCATCCTCTTCCAAGAAGGGGACACCACCTAAGAAGGATAAGCCAACTTGTGCATATTGCAAGAAGTATGGTCATGATGAGCATCGATGCCACACAAAGCAAGTTGATGAGTTAACTAATCTTCTTAAGAAAAACAACATCAACTTGCCATCCGCCTACACAAAGAAGGATTCATCTCCTTCCTCTTCCTCACAGTCTAAGGGAAAAGGGAAAGCATTTGTGGCTACAACAAGTTCTTCACAGCAGTGGATACTTGACTCCGGTGCCTCATATCACATGGGTTCTACAAAGGAGCAGTTTTATTCATTGGAGCCATCTAAGGTACCTCACATTTACATAGGTGATGATACACAAGTAGAGGTTGAAGGGAAAGGTTCAATTGACATGGATGATGGAACATTTGAGAATGTTCTCTATGTTCCTAACTTGTCTACCAACCTTCTCTCTATCTACCAAATCACTCACTATGGGAATGGGAAAAAGGTTGAGTTTACAACAGATTCAGTTGTGGTAAAGGAACTTGATGATGTTGCCTTGGTAGCAGTGGGACAAGTCAATGACAACTCAAGGCTTTATTCATTCTCCCACTTTGTGCCAAGTTCACCTTCTAGGGCCTTGCTTACTCATTCAAATTTAGAAAGTAAGCTATGGCATGAGTGGTTTGGTCACCTCAACTACCGCTATCTTCAGTAGCTCAACACTAAAGACATGGTCACAAGTCTACCTTGAATCAGTTTTTCAGAGGGTGTATGTTCAGGTTGTTCCATGGGCAAGCATCCCGAGGAAAATTTTGATAAAGGGAAAGCTTGGAGAGCTTTGGAAGTTCTTCAACTTGTTCACAGCGATGTAGCAAGTCCATTTCCAGCACCTTCATTTAGTAAGGCCTGCTATGTCCTCACCTTCATTGATGACTACTACCGCTTCACTTGGGTCTACTTTTTTATTCATAAGAGTGAAGTATTTGACAGATTTCAGGACTTCAAGACTCGTGTGGAGAAGCAATCCAAGAAAGTGGTGAAGATTCTTCGCACAGATAATGTAAGGGAATATGTGAACAAAAGACTTGAGGATTTTTGTAAATTTGAGGGGATTGATTTTTAGCATTCTATCACATACACTCCATAGCAGAACACAGTTGCAGAATGCAAGAATAGAACTCTCAAAGAAATAGCTAGCTATATGATACATGCATGTTCTCTTGATCCCGCCTTTTGGATAGAGGCTATTAGTTGTACCACACACATCTAGAATCAGGTTCCTCACAAAGCTTTGCAAGGTATTACTCCTTTTGAGGCTTGGGCTGGTAGGAAATTGATTGTGAGACATTTCAGAGTCTTTGGGTGTCCAGCATGGGCTCGCATACCTCCACAGAAATGCAAGACATTTGAACCACAAAGTCGCCCTTGCATATTTGTTGGATATCCTGAGGGTGTTAAGGCATATAGATTGATGGATCCTAAAAAACATGAGGTGTTCATTGAGAGGAGTGTTCACTTTGAGGAAAGCTCTCCTAGCTTATCCTCTCTACCTCCTCCACCTTCCTCCATTGTGGATAGTGATGCTAGTGATTCAGATGATGAGACTCCTTCAACTCCGACTCGCAGGGTTACACCTCCATAGGGTCCACTTGCAGTTGAGGAGCCTCGTTCTCCACCTCCACCTAGACCTCGTTGGGCTCAACAGACACTTTAGTCTGCGGGTTCTCTTGTTGGGGATCCTTCAGATACACGGAGAACTCAATCACAACATCAGGATCTTCCACATGCATTCATTGCTACTACTTCTGATCCACAGACATTTCGGGAAGCATCAGGGGTTCCTGAGTGGGACCAAGCTATGGAAGAAGAGTATAGTTCCTTGATGAGGAACAACACATGGGATTTAGTCCATCTCCCTAAGGGGAGAAAGATGGTTCGATGTAAATGGATCTATCAGACCAAGTATGTTGCGGATGGTAGCGTGGATAAGTATAAGACTCAACTTGTTGCGAAAGGTTTCTCTGAGGTTGCATGTGTTGACTATACTGAGACCTTTGTGCCCGTAGCCAAGATGAACTCCATTCGCTTGACACTTGCTATTGTTGTAGCTCATGGTTGGGTTGTACATCAGATGGATGTGAAGAGTGCTTTTCTTCATGGTGACCTTGAGGAGGAGATTTATATGGAGCAGCTGTAGGGTTTCATCCAGGATACTTCCTTGGTTTGCAGACTAAGGAAATCTCTCTATGGCCTTAAGCAGGCCCCTAGGGCTTGGTATGCCAAGATGGATTCCTTTCTTCTCTCAGCAGGGTTCACCAGGTGTCATTTTGATCCGAATGTCTATATTTTGTGACAGGATGACTCTCACTTGATACTTGTGCTCTATGTTGATGATTTGATCATTACAGGGAGTACCGCATCCATCATTAGCAGGGTCAAATCTGCTTTGCATGATAGATTTTCTATGACTGACTTGGGTCTTTTGCACTACTTTCTCAGGATAGAGATTTCACAGTCACCTTCCGGGATTACACTATCGCAGCCCAAGTATACTCTTGATCTACTTGCACGCTTTCATATGGCTGATTGTAAGCCTGCCCCGACTCCCTTTCTTTCAGGAGTCAAGCTTGAGGCTCAATGTTCTTCTCCACCAGTTGATGCCACTTTGTATCATCAGCTTGTGGGTAGTCTCATCTACTTGCCTCATACACGCCCTGATATTTCATTTGCAGTTGGCATGGTTTCCCGCTTCATGCAGGAACCACATGAGCTTCATTGGAAAGCCGCCAAACACATCCTTCATTACATCCAGGGTACACATCACTATGGGATTCACTATGCAGCAGACACATGACTTTGCTTGATTGGTTTGACACTTGCTATTGCTACAGCTCATGGTTGGGCTGTACATCAGATGGATGTGAAGAGTGCTTTTCTTCATGGTGATCTTGATGACGAGATTTATATGGAGCAGCCACAGGGTTTCATCCAGGATACTTCCTTGGTTTGCAGACTACGGAAATCTCTCTATGGCCTTAAGCTAGCCCCCAGGGCTTTGTACGCCAAGATGGATTCCTTTCTTCTCTCCGCAGGGTTCACCAGGTGTCATTCCGATCCGAATGTCTACATTTTGTGACAGGATGACTCTCACTTGATACTTGTGCTCTATGTTGATGACTTGATCATTACAGGGAGCACTTCATCCATCATTAGTAGGGTCAAATATGCTTTGCATTGTAGATTTGCTATGACCGACTTGGGTCTTTTGCACTACTTTCTCGGGATAGAGATTTCACAGTCACCTTCTAGGATTACTCTATCGCAGCCCAAGTATGCTCTTGATCTACTTGCACGCTTTCATATGGCTGATTGTAAGCCTGCCCCGACTCCCTTTCTTTCCGGAGTCAAGCTTGAGGCTCAATGTTCTTCTCCACCAGTTGATGCCACTTTGTATTGTCAGCTTGTGGGTAGTCTCATCTACTTGACCCATACACGCCGTGATATTTCATTTGTAGTTGGCATGGTTTCCCGCTTCATGCAGGAACCACATGAGCTTCATTGGAAAGCCGCCAAACGCATCCTTCATTACATCCAGGGTACACATCACTATGGGATTCACTATGCAGCAAGCATGGGACTTCGCTTGGTTGGTTACATAGACTCTGATTGGGCTGGCAATCTTGATGATCGTAAGTATACTTCCGGTTACAGTTTTCACCTTGGTTCAGGCCCCATTTGTTGGCAGAGCAAGAAGCAGCATGCTATTTCTCTTTCTTCGACTGAGGCTGAGTATCGAGGCACTATTAATGCAGCGATTGAGACCATTTGGCTCTAGCAGATTCTCACAGAGTTTGGGTTCACCACTCCACGGCTGACAGTTCTACATTATGACAATCAGAGTGCTATTGCAATCTCAAAGAACTCGGTCCAGCACCAGTGGACCAAACACATCGAGATTCATATGCACTATATCCGAGAGCTCATTCAAGAGCAGGTCATTGATTTGCAGTATTGTCCTACAACGGAGCAGGTTGCAGACATATTCACCAAACCTTTTACTGAGAGTAAGTTCCAACAGTTGCGAGCTCTCTTGGAGGTGCAGGATGTGTCATTAAGGGGGGTCAGCTAACTTCTCCTTCCTCTCTTATGGGGGGACTTTTTCCTCTTTGAGGTTTTGTCCTTCTTCTTTGAGAGTCTTTTGTACTTTCATCTCTCTTTTGGGGGGGAGTTTTTTCCCACTGGGTTTTCTCCTTTTCTCCATTTGTGAGAGATTGCATTGCATGGTTTTGCTTGCATTTGCATATTGTACATGGGTGCCTATCATGGCCTAGTAGCCGGGACCCATCTTGCATTGTTGACTTGAGTCTTCATTCCCCTAAGTTGCACTTAAGGAGGGGTGTTGGTGTAAATAAATATTCATGATGGATATTATTACACTTTACTAAGTTAACTTAGGATAATGCATTTCTTTGTAGTTTGAATTTGAGACACTTAGGGAAGTGCGCACATAGGGATAGAGCTTGTAAGAGAAATTCCACCTTTTGTGGTCTTGTTTTGTTGTTACACTCCACATTTGGTGGGTCATCCACCTCTTGTGGAATATTATATTATTTCTCCTACCTACCCCTAGTATTTCTTACCTACCCTTGTTTCTCATTGAGCCACATGTCATGATTGTGTGCTCGCACATCCATATGGCCTTGCCTATATAAGAAGGCCTATATTCATTGTATTGGGGAATCCAGTTGACCATTTTTATATTGATAAGAATACAGTTTGTTCTTGTCATTCTTTTGTCTCTATTTTTATACTTTTCATTGTGCCCTTGATCTTGGCAAAATCTCACAAGAACAACTATCTGCACACCCACAGGAGCTACACCATACTCATTGGTGTATCGATCAAAAGATATCCTACCTATTGAGGTAGAAATTTCATCACTCAGGGTATCATTGAACGGCCTCATTCCAGATGAAGAGTATCGAGTCAACAAACTGCAAGAGCTAGAGTTGCTATATGAATGCCGACAGCATGCCTTCGATCATCTCAAGGCATATCAACAATGAATTTGCCGAAGCTACAATCACAAGGTTATACCAAGGGCATTCAAAATTGGTGATCTATTCCTAAAAGAAAATCCCTGAAATCAACAAGATCAGGAAAAGAAGGGGAAATTTGAACCTAACTGGTTGGGACCCTTTGTCATCATATCAGCTTATGGATCAGGGGCATATCAGTTATCAACTTTAGAATAGGACGTTCTTGATGAGCCAACCAACAGCATCCATCTGAAGAAATTCTATACTTGAGTCGTCCAATGCACAGATCAAGCAAAAAGAAAAAAAATCAAAAAATCGTCACTAGGGTGAAAACCTAGTAAACAGGCGCTTTGTGGCATATAAAAAAATCAAAAAATCAGGAAAAATACAAGAAATAAATGAAAAACAAATCAAAAAGTGCAATAAAAACAAGTGGTGAAAACCTGGCAACAGACACTATTTGTGATAGAGAAGCTCCTCTATCTATTAATACTTGTATCATATATTTGGTTTCATCTAATCTAAACCAATAGCCATCGCATAACACTTATGCATGCAGCATTATCCTGGACATACTTAGCGCAGTCACTGTCCTTGATTATCTGAATTATATCCCACCATGGCTTGGTGATCAGTGTACATATCTATCTCAAAGTAGTATTGGCAACAAGGGGCCAATCCTGACCTTGTTGGGGGTATTTTGCCTTGTGGGTTTAGATACCAAACCAAACACGTAGTAAGACAACAAGGATCAGAACAACCAATAGTGAACATAGCACCATGAGAGCGCAACCATCAAGGATAGACATCAAGGACTTGAACTGATTTCAACTGAAGAAAAGATCTATTTGCAAGATGTTTTATTTGACAAGATAGCATGCATGCTTACTTATGGTTGTTAATTTTTGCTTATCACATCTCCTAAGCAACTCAAGGATGTCTCAAAGACTAGAGAAGCAAGGAAGGAATTTGATGTTTTCTTTGTCTATTGTTTGGGAGTGAAGCCTTCTACTATGAAAATTTGTCTTACAATGTGATCAGGCAATATATCACTAAGGACATTTTGGATTTGTATTGGACTAAGGTTAACTTTTGTCTACTTTACACAAGCAACACTAAGCTCATCTTGGTTCAATTATACCTCAACGCTTCTACCGTCTTGCAATATCAGCACCCACGTAAGTTATACTCGGGTCATTATGGTTCAATTATACTATGATGCTTGTATCAACTTTCAACAAATCAAGGCTCAATGATGAAAAAAAAGAGAAGCACTGGCAATTTGATCAAAACAGATGGCAACATTGAGAACGAGAAATGCATATTAAGTTTTTCATTAGTTGCATTATCATTTTTATTTTAATCCGCATTTAGTTGCATCTTCATGTGTATTATCATTTTATTGTGCATGTTAAGGTTGCATTTAGATTGCATTATCATTATCATTTTCATATCATGTTAAGGTCGCATTTAGGTGCATTATCATTATCATATCATGTTAAAAGTGCATTAGATTGCATTTTCATTGCATTATAATGGATCATTAGATTACATTCCCATAGCTCATTTCATGTTCCAGTCACATTTAGTTACATGTACATTTTCATATCATTTTACGAGTTCATTAATTAAGCATTGCAGTAGTTGCGTTTTCACATCATTATCATTTTCAAGATACATCTCATATCATTATCATTATCATTCTCATTTTATATCATTTTCAAGATACATCTCACATAAGCTTATATCATTATCATTATCACCCTCATTTTACATCTCATTTTCAAGATACATCTCGTATCATTATCATTATCATTCTCATCTCATTTTCAAGATACATTTCACATCATCATCATATCCTATCAAATTGCATTAGATGCATCATCATTATCATCTCATATCAAACTGCATTCACATACATGAACATTACCATATCATATCAAAAACATTTTGCATGTTAAACGGCATCATCAAAAGCATACAAAAAGGATAAAAACATGTTAAACGCACTCACATATTCATGCATTGCATTTAGCAACACAATAAAAGGCATACATTCATCACATTTAAGCATATCACCTACAAAACATATAGTTAAGCATGATCATCAAAACATCTTAAGCAAATCACCTTCAAAATATATAGATCATAGCATCACATCATCACACACATCACATAGGCAATCATTTGCATTATCAAAGAAAAAGTCATATAGATCATGCATATCATATAGCTCATCTAAAAAAGGCATCCATAACATGTAGAATCATATCTAGTATCATATCATCATTCACATGTGTGACTCATGCTGATCCAAAGGAAAATCAAAGATATAAGTCAGAACGAATCATCAGTGAAACAATAAATGTCCAAGTCCCTGGATATCACATCAATAACAAAGTACATGAATCAAGAGACATCAACATCTATCAATGAATCAATGCCTATCATATCAAATCAATCAAAATACAACAATGTACATCTTGAGGGAATCATCAAAGATATAATGATGTGTGTATATAATCAATAAAATACATCAAAGGTACATCATCATCATCACAGAGGAGGCTAAGAGTGATTGCCTCCTAAATCTGACTGTCTGGCCCCAGAGCTACCTGCATTTGCGCCGCCACTAGGAGGATCTCTCCTAGGACCCATCACACCCTCACTACTTCCTCGTCTCTGGGAGCCCCCATGCAAAGAACTGACAGCATAGCTAGGGGCACGTCGATCTGGGGGTACAACCTGAAAGTACAGAGTCCTATAATATGCAGCCCACTCTGTCTGATAAATGAGACTCCTAATGGTATCCCCTGTGACACCATATGCGGCCGCCAACTGTAGGGTCTGCACCATCTCCTTTGTGCAGCCTCGCTATTCTAACTTTGTATCCCTCTTGGTTGTCAACTGTACCACCTGTGCCTGCAGCTACATGATCTGTCCCTAAGCCTGGATAAGCTCAGTCTGAAGGCTCTGCACCAAGGACTGTAAACTTTCTATTTGTGCATGTTGGTGGTGTGAGGGCACTGTAATCCAAACCAAGGTTGTGACAGTTGCGAGACCTGTGTTGCTGGTACTGATGAGCAACTCACCTGTCCTATGGCCAGTGGGGGCATCTCTATCCTCCTTCGTCGTACCAAAGGTTGGACATCCTCCTCCTCCTCCGTATTAAAGCCCATACAACCCAATCCTACCCTCCCACCACCTAACTCCTCTGACTCCATCTCCTCATCAAATTCATCGCCCTCAGAGCTCTCCTCCTTATCCCCACCTCCAACTGCTTCTATGGCCTCTGGATGTACATGGCCTCCTCGACCTAGAATCTATCGCCAACCACCACCCCTACCCCTCACTCCCTGGTCGTTGGATCCTCCTCCTTCTCCCCTCCTATCTCCATTATCACCCCCACCACCATCACCACCTCAGCCCAACTATCCTTTGCCTCAGCCTACTCCCTAATCTCCCCCTCTGCCTCTCCTCCCTCTCTCCACACCTCGGCCCCATCGGCCCCCTTGTCATCCTCCATCACCACCATCATCATCATCATCATCATCATCATCATCATCATCATCATCATCATCATCATCATCATCATCATCATCATCATCATCAATCTCCTCTAGTGGTGGTACTGGCTCTCCTAGCCCTGTCAATCGAGTAAAATGATGGCCTATCAAACATAGGGCATAATCCTAGTGCATACCTACATCGGTTTCTATCAGCCTTACATCACAAACAATAAAAGGAAGAGAGTGGAACTCTGCACAGGTTGTGGCATAATCTATTGACGGCCTGAATTTGCTCTCTCCTTGTACACTCTCGCGTACAAGGTTGTCCCCTGTGGCATCGGTTGTGGCCGACCAAACTGTCGATATACTCAGGACAAGAGGAATCTCTCTACCACATAGGGCATCCGCCCAATCTGATATTTTCTCTGTAACAAAACTAGAACCTCTGTGGCATCCTCAAGCCAGGGCTCACAATCCAAATACGGGTACCAAAACACTGCATCCATATCATCTAGAATGTGCCCCCAATACTCTAGCTTCCCAAGCATAGGCGGAGAAGCTGCATGTCTGTACATGTAAAGATAGGGGTACCCAACTGGTTGAGATCTCTGAACAATGGGGCATGTAATAGCTATATGCTCCCAAGCCCAAATCTGAAGCAATGTGCACCCTGCTTCTAGACTAGACCCCCGATCCCTTCCATATACTATCTAGTGTAGCTCATGATACAAGTGGGCCAAAACACATATCCCCCATGCATAATGGGTCCTCTTGTACCATCCACTAAAGCACATGGCCCCATCCAACTGACAACCCATGAGATCTCCTATTAGGAAGGAGGAAACCACCGACCAATCCAACTACAACTGATGGAAGTGGGGCATATTTGTCCACCATATCCTACCAACCCACTGAATATCCAACAATATGGGGATCACCAAAAATCTCCTGCAATGCATCGGTCCCTCCGATCTCCTCCACATCATATACTACTAGCTCACCAGTGATCAAAATCCAATAGACATCCTCAGGAGTAACTGTGATCTCTGTTGTCGGCAAGTGAAAGGTGTTATACTCACTGTGCCATTGCTCAGCCAAGGCCGTCAGAAGTGCCATTTTCTTTTGGTAGGAAGGCATGAGCAGCAGGTGTATCAATATGCACGCCTTGAGAACCTGGATAACACCTAGATTTGCCTATATCAACACATGAGTACCATATCAATTTCACCTTTTCTAAAGCAATCAAGCATCAACTCTCAATAAAAAAGGGGCACCTATCAAAGTGACGACAGTCATGATATCAAACAAAGAGTTCCAAATCAAACACTCTTGACAACTAAGTGGGTTCAACTTAACCTATCTATCAAAATCAAAGTCTCATATCACATCAAGAATCATATCGAAATCAAAGAATCATATCAAAATCCAAGTCTCATATTAAAATTAAGAATCATATCAAAATCCAGCAATATATCAAAATCAAAGCATCATATCAAATCAAGTATCATATCACAATCAGTTGAATCAATCAATCTAGGACGCATATCAAGCATCCTATCGACCTTTGACCCATATCGACAATCAGTTTGACCCATATTGACAAGTTTGACCCATATTGACAATCAGTTTGACTCATCTCAACCTCTGACCCATATCAAATCAGTTCAACTCATATCGACCCATATCGACAAGTTTGACCCATATCAACCTTTGACCCATATTAAATCAGTTTGACTCATATCGACAAGTTTCACCCATATCGACAAGTTTGACCTATATCGACAATCAATTTGACTCATATTGACCTTTGAACAATATCGACACTTGATTCATATCGACAATCAAGATCCATACCAATGTGACCCATATCGAATTTAAACCATATCGAACAACGACTCATACCAACCCTAGACCGACTTTTTGACATCTCGAATCTCAACGGATGCAATTGACACATATCAACACATCGAAAAGGTGTAGAACATCATAATGAACCCAAAAATCTAATTTGCACGTGTTAAAAAATTTAAAATTTTCAAAAAAATTAACACTGTCACAAATGCATTAAAACAGTTGACAAATGCACTAAAGCAAATGTGTTGTACGACTTGTAAAATGCATTGTACAACATAACAAATGCGCTAAGAAAAAAATCAAATGCGCTATGGCGTACGGCAAATGCGCTAAAAATTCACAAAAGAGGGTTAGAAATTTGAACTTACTGGTGGGTCGTACTATGTTGGTCTCTAGTAGCGTCAAACTCGCTCAAATCAATGTTTGTGATAGGGGGCTCCATTTCTTCTCTCCTATCCAAGCTCCACTCTCCAAATGCCAAGTGCACAAATGAGGTGGAAATGGGCCCTTGAGGGTTTATATAGCCCATGCTGACGTAGGCGTCTATGCTACCTCGGTGGACGTGTGGGGCATGTATGTGCTATGCCAACATCATTTATTCACCATTTTTCACTATTCTTTTTAATAAAATATATCGGCAGATAAAAATAAAATAAAATTAAAATTCCAAAAAAATTAAAAAAATTAAAAAAATTTAAAATCGTCCAAACATTTTAAAAATTGTCGTGCATCACGACACTGCCTCGAAAATCATATTTTTTCTCAATTTATCTCCCACGAGGGCATATCAACATCAATTCCATATCAATTTCACATCCCTAAATTTGGGGGAGTCACTTCTCCAAATTTGGGGAAAGTCTTCAAAATGTGTTAAAGACTTTACCTTCTTCAATAAGTTAACTTGTTGAGTCTTCCAAACTTTTAAGGTTATCTAAATTTCAACAAGTTAACCTCCAAAGTCTTCAAAGATGATTAAATGCCTCTTAAGAGACATCACCCTAGCCCATGATGGTTGTCCCTTTGGCCATCCTTCAACTTTGCACAAGAGTTTACCTCTTGGACAATAGCATGCTCCCTTGGATAATAGCATTACCCAATGATGTCATCTCTTGAGATTATCCCTAATTCTTACTTAGCATCCTCTCAAGTCATTTCAAGGTGACATTTGTCAACTTAGGATTGGACTAAACCCCCCTCATGGATTAATAACTTTCAATCCTAGCCCTTGTTAAGATTGCTCAATCTTGGCCATCCATTTGTCTATTTTCTCTATAAATAGAGCCCATTTCTTCAATCTTAGGATCCATCATCTTGTGCATCAAACTTATAGTCATTTTGCAGGTTATCAAGGAGCTCAATTTTTCATCTTCAAGCACTTAGATCATCTTAGTTGCTTGTTAGTTTAGCTTTCATCATGTTGATAGTATCATGCTAATCCCATTTTCATCCTAGCATAATTCATAGCCATTGTATATCAATTTCATAGAAATCTCCATGTTAGTTTAATTAGCACACCTAATCTTTCAATTTGGAATCAATCTTAGTCTCATATCTTGCATTTCATCTTTTCATACCATTTGATCATCTAGCTAGGATCTTAGCTGCATTTTGAGGTTCCATTATATTTTTTGAGGAAAGTATATTGTGAGTTTATCCTCAATCAAATGCCAAACTACTTTGATATGAGAGACTTTTAGGGTAGAGGCGGAGGCTCTGCCCAAGATAGACCTAGAACCCAGAGGGTACTAAACCCCAAAAATCGCATCCCTCTAGCAGCAAAACCCATGGTCCATGTCATGGTCACAGTAGCCCTGAAAGAGTCTATGGAGGTACATACTCTTCAAAAGGACACCACATTGTCTGATGTCATCATTCAGCATGGCACATAGTTATCACATCCTCTTGGACCAAACAATGATGTAGTAGTTGAACCATCTGGCCCTAGTGAGCCCATTCAGCATGTGTATCCCAGTTATTCAGGTATATACTCTAGGATAAATATCAAGGCCAGTGTAGATGGTTTCACATCCCATCTATGTACATGTTGCAGGGGTAGATGTCAGGCTAGCATTGCAGAGGATGGGGCACTGACTGATGATTTGATGGATATGGTGTTTGGTGGTCAGACACAGACATAAGTGTGTTGATTTGAATTGAAAACATTATTTATTAATCACTTAAAACTTGTAAATGTAAATAAATTTTCATTTATAGATCGATCTAAATTGATACAAACCATATGCATTTCAAGATGCAATAGCTGGTGTTAATACACCATCTCCTATTCCTCCCACAATTGTTGGAGCTGCAGCTACGACACCTGAGGTAAAAAAATTTGTAACATGTTAAAATGAAACAGTACCTTGAATTCAAAATAAAAAATTTATAACATATACTAACTCTCTTTAATGTATATTTATTTTGTTTCTTGTAGGTATTGACAAGGGATCATATGTCCCAGATTGATAATATCACACTTTCGGTCATTGATTTTGGCTTAGAAATCTATGCGGTATCATATTTTGCACACCTCTTATTTATGTATTTTTTTGAATATGCAAGTCATTTAAATTTAGATTTGTTAAATTATATTTTAATATTATGTATTGATATCTTTTGTGTTAATTTTGTTTCTTTTAATGTACCCCACGTGTGTCTAGGACACCTCCTGGGCGAAAGAAATCATCGACACCTAAACATCAAAAGGTAATTGAACACAATTTTAATTGACATAATTGTTTGAAAAGATTGAAATTTCCTTAATTGGAACTTGTAGATTGATTAGTCTTTTTTGTCTATTTTATATGCAGTGGCAATTGGGCTTTTAGAATTGATGAATGCAGCTAATATGCTAGAGGATCAAGAGAGGAAGTGGTATGTATCTCTACTTTATTTTCTTGATTTGATGATTATATGCACATGTACATGTGAACTTTAGATAAATTATAATCTTATCATTTTTCATATAGGAATTAGCCATAGTTTCTTCATCAATGGTGAGCCCTCCTAGGTCAACAGGAGAAGCATCTCAGGCTCTGGTATGCTTTTGTTCTATATATTGTAGATTTTTAGTGTTTTTGATCTATATATGTTATTACCTTATATTAATTGTATTTAATCTACAATATGCCCCTTCGCGGTTTGGCCATAACATGGATCCTCTCAAATACCAATTTAAAAGGACTCCTAAGATTGACAAGGCAAGGAGAGAAAAGATGGTTGATCCAGATCAACACATGAGGTAATCTACAATTCAATTGCAAAGAAATTATAGTTGAATGTATAGTTATTTTGATAATTTTGAACTATTTTTACAAAAGGAATCTAACTTGTCTTTTGAATTGTGGTTGTGCAGCCATCTACAGAGTCGCATACTACATCAAATAGGCTCGATTTTGATGATCTACCATAACTATAGGATCATATAGTGCTAGTTGTGGTCATCGAAGGACCAATACATCTATATATTCTACATTTTTATTGTATATCGATATGGACATGGCAGATGCCACATTTTTGTAAAACTTTTTTTGACTTGGCATATATGCCACTTTTGTATACATACACGATTATTGTGCATTTTGATATATATAAATGTTGATATTCGATCCAATTTGTTCATTGTGTGCATGTCTTTGTACTTTGAAACTTAAATATTCACAATTGAAATGTGATCCAATTATAGCATATTGTGGATTTATCAAATTAGAATCCAATATAATTTATTCATTTTTACAATAGTCTTTGCATAGTGGTATGAGACATGATCATTACATGGAATTTGTTTGGCAATTTTATCACTGATGTACATCCAAATCTTGTAATATGTATATTGTATTTGCATATATTTACATGATGAAGACACGTTGGTCATGAGGTACATAAAGACATGTTGAAAACATATCAGACATGAAAGCGATCATATGAATACATAAGACATATGAATATACATAAGACATATGAATACACTCAAGAAAAAAGTAAATCCTTCACGTAGGAAGTATTCACATGAATCCATGAAGACACAAAGCATAATCAAAGTATCCACTCAATGCATGCATTGTTAGATTCCTTCTTATTAACTTCAATGCCAACCTTTGTTAATGCATGTGTCAACCTTTGTTACTACTTTGGTTTTAAGAAGAAGAGAATGTGTACGTAACAAATCGCTTAGAGACCAAATACAATAGGCTCCCTCAAAGTTTACAAATCCAAGCCCTTACCCTATATTGGGACCATGTCGTCAAGGTTTACAGGATATTGATCCCTACCCTATGTTGGGAATCGTCCTATTGATTAGGAATTATTAACAGTTATGATCACATTTGATCCATAGTAATGATCATTGGATGCTTTTGATTCTTTACCTTTATATCTCTCAATGTGAATGGTGTGGGAGCACCCTCATGCCACAATGGTCAAATTTGGGTTTTTGTCTTGTTAAATATGGTCATTTGGGGCCATTAATGATCATTTGGAGTGTTTTGTGAAAGTTTGGGGTCATTTGGATAAAAGATGTAAAAGTTGCTCAGTTGTTGTCAAAGTTGTCAAAGTTTGGGGTCGGATGATAAAAACCAATTTTATGGTCATAAATAGGCATCTTCAACACGACCCAAGGGTTGAAAAACTTTGTATTGAAGTTTTGAATGAAGTTGGAATCAAATTGGAGACTATTTCTATGTGTTTTCCTCCAATATTGATGCTCTTTCACATTGTGTAGATTGTACAAATCCAATAAATACTTGACACTTGTTGGAAATGTTAGATATGTGAATCTAGTTTCATTTACACTTGCTTTCATCAATTTTCACCCAATACTTAAGGATATTTTGCAATTTCCTTAAAAATTGTGTGAATATCATTAGATGCATGCAATGCACGGTTGCAAGATAGGCTAACTTTCATTCCATTCGTCATGGGCACAAACTAATAGCATGATCACATCGGGGTGGGTATTTTTATGGTAGGAATACTCCTGTTATGCCTCCCAACTCATCGGAACATCCAGAGCCATACCCTACCAGTGCCATCTCTCAAGTGCCCTAAGTCCAAAAAATTGTCAAACTTTGATGGACTGTTTCTCGAAATCTGGGATGCATACAAATGATCAGCTTGAAGCTATAGGTTCATGTGAGATCCATCTATAATGACCTATCTTGAATTGTGAAGACATGAAGTCATTTTCACGGGGTAGCATTTTTTTCAGTTGGTGCGAAAACCGTCAAATGCATGCAATGCAAGGTTGCAAGATAGGCTAACTTTCATTATGTTCATCGTGGGCATGAACTACTAGTACGAGCATGTATGAGTGGGTAGGTTTATGGTAGGAATTCTCCTATTATGCCTCCCAACGCGTCGGAACGTCCAAATCCATACCCTACCAACACCATCTCTCAAGTTCCCTAAGTCCAAAAAATTGTCAAACTTTGATGATTGTTTCTCGAAATCCAGGACACATACGAATGATCTATTTGAAGCTACAGGTTCATGTAAGGCCCATCTACAATGACCTATCTTGGATTTTGAAAACTCAGAGCCATTTTCACAGGGTAGCATTTTTTCAGTTGAAAACCGTCAGATGCATGCAATGCAAGGTTCCAAGATGGCCTAACTTTCATTTTTTTCATCGTGGGCATGAACTACAAGTACGAGCATGTCCGGGTGGGCATTTTTATGTTAGGCATGCTCCTGTTGTACCTCCCAACTCGCTAGAACGTCCAGAGCCATACCCTACTAGCGTCATCTCTCAAGTGCCCTGAGTCCAAAAAATTGTCAAACTTTGATAGAGTATTTCTTGAAATCCAGGATGCATACGAATTATCTATTTGAAGCTATAGGTTCATGTGAGGTCCATCTACAATGGCCTATCTCGGATTTTGAAGACTCCAAGCCATTTTCACAAGGTAGCATTTTTACAGTTTGTGTGAAAATTGTGAAATGCATGCAATGCAACGTTGCAAGATAGGCTAAATTTCATTTTGTTCGTCATGGGCATGAACTACCAGCATGAGTGTGTTTGGGTGGGCAGGTTTATGGTGGGCATGCTCCTGTTCTACCTCCCAACTCACTGAAATGTCCAAAGCCATACCCTACTATCGTCATCTCTCAAGTGCCCCAAGTCCAAAAAATTGTCAAACTTTAACGGACTATTTTTCAGAATATAAGACACACGCATGATATGTTTAAAGCTATAGGTTCATGTAAGACCCATCTACAATGACCTATCTTGTATTTTGAAGACACTGAGCCATTTTCGCAGGGTAGCATTGTTCAGTTACTGTGAAAACAAAATTAGGTCATGTACTCATAAATAGTCATACAAAATTACAAGTATAATCATAAATACAAAATGCATCACAAAATTCCATTTATGCATTTATAATCAAACAGTACAAAAATTACTTATACAAAAAATTGACACTAAATATGGATAAATCAACTCGTGGCTATTTAAATGTACAAAAAAATTATTTACAAATCACCTCATGGTTGTTTATATATAATTTGGCATTTAAATATGCACAACTCAACTTATGGGCCCTTAAATATACAAAATTTGGCATTTAAATATGCACAAATCAGGTCATGGATGTTTAGATATACAAATTTTGCCTCTAGATATGCACAAATTAGCTTATCGGAATTTATATATGCAAAAAACAAATATAGAACAATTCACCAATGATATATACAAAATTCTCAAAATCATTCTACCCTGAATCGTAGAATCATTGTAATGCTCCAACAAATTGAAAACTTGTACATGACCCAAAATCAATCAAGTGAGCATGTTGGATCGGCCCTCACCCTTATTGTGTCAAGTATTGCCTCGTGGTCACATTCATGAATTTTCCATAAATTCTTGTTATGAGGTCTACCACGATACTTAATCAATTGAATATTTGGTGTAACAACAAGGTGGGAGAAATGAAGAATATGTCTATGTTTCAAAGTCCTTGAAAAACCAGACATCATAATTCTTGATAGGGTATCTTCTAAGTCATGTCCCTATCACGACAACAGACCCTATTGGGTACTCAATACCATCTTCATTAATAATTGTGGTTTTCAATTTTCTTTTAGGCTCAATACAACGATACAAAAAGCGATATGTTCCTTCTTCAATATTCTCTTTTGCAAAAATTGCATACACATGACCTGGATTTTATAGAATGATAATACCAAAAATAATGTTAGGTGTAACAAAATGAGCCAAAACAATTCATGCAAAAAAATAAACCAAAAAATCCACCTGGTACCACTAGGTCTAATACATGGTCGAAATCCAATGATGCTTCCATCTGGTTCAATTGTAGTGTTTTGGGAACTTGATATGTATCAATGGGAACCAATGGCCTACAAGACCATTTGTCAACCCACTCTTGTGATTCGCATTAATCCTACAAAAAAATCATACATGAACAGCAAAAACATGCAATCTGTCTAATATAAATTACTAGTGAACTTGCATTTGAACTTCTAAATGAGTGCATGTCACTCGATCCTACAACTGTACAACAATCTTGATAGTTTTCAATGTTAGATTCACCAATCAACCAAAAATATCTATGAACCATAGGCGTACCTGCATTACCTGGTCCCATCGTAGAGTTAAACCATCGCACAATTGTTGTTGCATCTATCAACTCAGCACCACCTTTGTACTTCAATTCTTCTCTAGCTAGGGCTATTTTTACGCATGCTCTTGTGCCATCGTGATCTCCCTTTCCATGTCTAGCCTCAGTGAAATTCTAAAAATGTTGTACACCGCTTGTCACATGCATCCTAGTCAACCAATAGAACATCTTTGTATTCTTCAATTGTGAGGTGCAATTATCTAACCATATTATGTGTCGATTGTATCTTATGTTTCTTTCCCTTAAATTATCATAGAAAATTTTAAAGCATCCTTGCACAAAATTTGACGAATGAGTACAATCATCACTTATGTAGAAGTGATACTCTCTTAAAACCTTTATATCCTCTTTTGTGCTATCATCTGCATGCATGAATGCTATGTGTACAAAATTAGTAACTTGTATACAATGGTAATACATAGATTGCAATTCATTTTGATGTTGTAGTGTATACTTCTCAACAAAATCAATGATAGATACAATGGTACCAAGAGGAAATGTGTCCTTACATAACTTGAGTTGCTCATCTAACCACAAAGCTCTATGTGTATGTATTATGTACTCATAAACTAGTCTCTTCAAATATTTTTATAAATTCAGTTATACATATATCATTTTTCACTAACTCGCATCTCTTCAATTCTTTTCCTTCTTTAACCCCATATGTAAATGTTTTGTATTTTCCAAAAGAAATTAGTTTCTTACCAATTTCATGAGTGCTCTCCAAATGTACACATCTTGGTAAATGTTGCAAACCACCACATGTAGCACAAGAACCTTTCAAACACATTATCTTATAATAAATGCAGCCATCATCTCTTTTACATAGAACATTTCAAATAAATTCTCTTGGTGACTTAGGAAGTGCTTGTATACTGCATTCCTATGAAACATCGCTAGTGTGCAAAGTACAACATATACGACGATAAATATCATAGTGGATGGAAAATTCAATATGCATCCTACAACAACATGTGATGCGTACATAATTAATCTTAACATAAAAAAGGTTTTTCCATTTCAAAAAATCTCTAACTGTCCAAGGGGTTGAGCTTAGTTGGTTAGAGCATTGAATTCTCAATGTGGAGACCCATGTTCAACTCCCATGAGGGAAACCTTTGTGTAGAATTCTGTTGTGACTCTTGGTCTTCCATTGTTGTTTAAAAGTGGATTTCTAAGTTGTGACCCTTGGTCTTCCAATTGTTGTTTCTAGTTTGGTGCTCGAAAGGAGCTAGTATTTGTAATAAGTTTGTAATGTGGATGCTCGAATGAGCAAAAAATGAGCTTTGTGATTCTATGATACTTAATACAAAAAAAAAAATCTCTAACTACTTCTTATTTGAGGAAACTTTTGAAGGAATATTTCATCTAATTTTGTTTGAGTCATATCCAAATAGTGTCTGGCATGTGGCTCATTCTAGATCCAATTCATCATCTAACATCTTTTTGGTTGGGTGAATCCCTTGCATTGTCATGCCAAAATATTTCAATTAATGTTTTAGTGCATCAACAACAACCTTGTCTTTGCGTGGTAGTCTACCCGAGAACGCCCAAAGAGAATTATTGTTAAGATCCTCTATTTTCTCCCGCCTCTCTAATGTTTTACGTAATGTTGTTCTACTTATGTATAATGACTTACCTTTTTTGCTTATTAAACGATCTTTTTTTTATTTTATTGCTCCTTATGGTTGATGTAATAACACGTCGAGTAACCTTAGAATCTTTAGTACATGATTTTGTACCAATTGCTTGATATGCGTCAAATAGATTTCTCACAATAAATATTTCACTATTATTTTCAGATGATCTTAAGCTAAAAATTTCATTGTCTCTCTAAATTTCTAATTTCTAATCATTTCAACAATTAATTGGCATCTTGTAGTTTGATTTAAGCTTTCAAAATACTGGTGCCATATTCTTTTAAAAAAATTTCTACAAGTTCGTTCATGTAATTTATTGGGCATTGGCTTCAAAATATTCTCATTTATGCCAATTAGATACTTTGGTTTACTACGAATAATTCTAGGAGGTGTTGAGATTGGTGCATTATGTGCATTAGGTAAATTCATCACATCACAATAAGTTGGTGTATGTTCATCATTTGATTGATTATTCATTGTGGTATGTTCTTCAATTGCATTAGGTTCATTTGGTAAATTAAATTGAGTTGGTGTATGTGCATCATTTGATTGATTATCGATCATGGTCTCTTCTTCAATTGCATTAGGTTCATTTAGTAAATTAAATGGTGTTGGTGCATGTTCATCGTTTGTTTGATTATTGATTGTGATTTCTTCTTCAATTGCATTAAGTTCATTTGGTAGATCTAATTGAGATGCTGTAGATGACATACCTTCTTGTCCCATTGTTCTTAGTTCACATAATCTCTTCATGCATTGCCTTCGTCTTTCATTTCCAGCCTCTCGTTGTTCGGATGTTCCTTGATTGTTCTTTCCCATCATTAATAACTATTGTCCTAAATAGAATCATTTTGCACATATATGTTACAAAAACTTATACAATCAATCACCATAAAAATTAGTAATATCATTATTTTTAATAATCAAAACTTTTAAACAATCAAAATAACATTGAACAAACTAATTAGAACAACAATTCAATCATTCGAAGTCATACAAAACAAAATGTTCACTTACTTTGACATAAAATTGTCGCAAAATCGTAGAATCAGTTGCAATGGGGCCTTCAACGAGTTCCAAAAGTCTTTTTTTGCCCGTTTAGGTCATTAACCAAACAAAATCATGTGAAAGAAACACGTACGGGTTACTTTTAGTTAACCGGTTCGCGTATTTAGTCCCTAAAAATAGCCCAACAAACCCGCGTTCATAGTTACCATAACTCGTATGCGCTTCTTATCTTAAAAACTCGTACGTGTTACTTATAGTAAAGAAAGGGTGAAGGAAAAGGGAGAGAGAGAGAGAGAGAGAGAGAGAGAGAGAGAGAGAGAGAGAGAGAGAGAGAGAGAGAGAGAGAGAGAGAGAGAGAGAGAGAGAGAGAGAGAGAGAGGCAAAGGTAAATAGAGTTGGGGAGGGAAGGAGAGGGAGAGAGAGGGAGAGAGAGAGGATGAGAAAGGAAGGGAGATAGAGGGGGGAGGGAGAGAGAAAGAGGGGAGGGAGTGAGGGAGAGAGACAGAGAGATAGAGACAGAGACAGAGATAGAGACAGAGATAGAGAGACAGATAGAGAGAGAGGATGGGGAAGGGAGGGAGAGACAAACAGACATAGAGAGAGAGAGAGGGAGAGAGTGAGGGAAAGGGAGAGGGAAATGGAGTTAGAGAGGGAGAGGGAGAGGGAGAGATGATGGGAAAGGAAGGGAGATAGATGGGGAGAGAGAGAAAGAGTGGTCATATTGTGTGCTAAGGGGTCATATGGTGTCATTAGGGGTCTTGTGGGGTCCTAATGGGGCAACACATATGTTAGAACACCATATGACCCCTTAGGATACCATATGACACCTTAGGACATCATATTCTCCTAAGGGGTCATATAGTGTGCTAAGGGGCCATATGGTGTTGTTGAGGTCATGTGGGGTCCTAAGCGGCCACATATGTGTTAGAACACCATATGACCCCTTAGGACACAATATGACCTCTTAGGACATCATATACTCCTAAGGGGTCATTGTTAATCCTATGAGGATCCAGTTAATACTGAGAGGGGGGCTGAATTAGTATTAAGACCAATTAAAACTTTAAACCCAAAATCAAACTTATATCAGATCTAAAACCATTCAGCAAATATCTCAACTTCATTAATCAAATCTAACAACCTCTTTATCAGATTTTCTTAATACATTAATCAAATCATTTGCCACAACAATCAATTCTTTCACCACTTAAGCAATCATGTAGATTTGATCATTTACCAACTTAGCTTATCAGATCAGTCACTTTTCTCTATCAACTCTTATCAGTACCGGTAACCCTTGATAAATCTCTGATAAAATATCATAACCAGTGTCTCCGAAATAATGCATGAAATGAAACATAAACAATAACATCACATGAAAACATTTCACACATGAACACCATAAGATTTTTATGTGGAAACCCAAATAGGGAAAAACCATGGTGGGAGTTGGCACCCACAAATATTTGTACTCTTTTGAAGTACGCCCTGTTAGGAGCTTATAATATGACCTGTTAGGAGTCACCCGGTTAAGGGATTTGCCTAGCAGCCTGGTTAGGAGTTTGATGTTTTGTTAGAATCAACCTCGAGAGAGGATGTAACACTCTTTTGAGATCTGCCTTGTTAGGGGACTTAAATATTTAAGGCCTGTTAGGACCTACCCGGTTAAGGGATTCAACCTACTGCAACTGTTAGGGAACAATAGTGAATAAGTGATATGTTACTTGCACTTCTCTGCGTGCTTGATCAAATCCATTTATACACAACACTCTGCAACTCTCAGGAAGATCTCACACTTCACTTGGACAGCTCAACACATTCTCTAAGGAAACCCACACAAAAAACATCAACTGTGTCATCCTAAATAGCCATCTCAACTAGGTCGGCCACTAAACCCTAATTACATCATGAATTTACAATTCAAATCATAAGAGATCTTATCAAATCGATATAAAGATCATTACAACAAATTACAATGCAATATCAATTGTTGGTTAATCGTAGCCCATCACAAAAATCCGATCTGTACCAAAGTCAAAACCATAAAACACTCTACTAAGTGTTTCGCTAATTCCCAAGAAATTCTTCCCTGAATCGCACCAAAATAGTAATTAAATATTTTCATGTGGGTTGTTTCATGTTACCACCTTCATGTAGACTCATCGTCGATCACCATCATAACAGAAATCATTACTGGTTTGATGATTTCTTCACCAGTCTTAAACCCTACTAAAACCTTAGCAAAACTTCATCAGAAATTTGAAACACGCCTTTCGGTAATCATCACAAGTTCTATTTCCGGTCAAATACTCCTTTCCATGATGCAAGCTCACCATCCAAACCGCAAATCACTAATCATCACCAATCGACCGATTCAATCAAAACATCTTTTCTTTATCGGTTAAAGTCCTATTTCATAGACTTCAGCGCTTTATCGGTAAAGCAAATCACTTAGATGACAAAACAAAACATCAGGAACATCAGTAATCATCATTTGGCATCAGTTGCCATCAATGACAACACAAATAACTGATCAATTCATCTAATCATAGAATCTCAATCTCTTCATCACAAATAGACTTGCTTGTCGGTATCACCTCATCTGTCGACTTTCCTCCTTTTGTCATCTCCCCTTAACCAATGTTTTTCTTAATCTGATCTTCAACTTCTCCCATATCAGATTTTCTTTTCTTCTCCCATATCTTCCATATCTGATTTCTATTCTTCTCCCCCTTTGATAGCAATGCCAAAGGTGTAAATGCATCACTTGTCTTCAATTCAGTTGTTGCCTCTTCCATCATCTCTGCTACTCAAATCAGAAAAATTATAACAGAGCATTAAATCAGAACTTTACATCAGACTTGCTCCCCCAAAGGAGTAGCCTACACCTTCATCAATCCTTAGTGAAATATAAACATGAAATCCACAGGATTGATGGATCTCCATCATTCTAGTTTTTCTGGTGTAGGGGTCTAACCCCTAGTTTACCTCTAAGAAACTCAAAGGTATCCTTCGGTAAGGGCTTGGAAAAGATGTCAGCTAACTGATCTTTACTCTTCACATATTCTATCTTCACCTCTTTTTCTTGAACTCTTTCCCTTAGGAAATGATACTTCAATTCAATGTGCTTGGTTCTAGAATGAAGTACAGGATTCTTAGAAATATTTATTGCACTTGTATTATCACCATAGATGGTCATCGGTTCAGACATATCTATCTTGAATTCTTCTAGCACATGTCTCATCCATATTGTTTGCATGAAATTCATGGATGCAGCTACATACCCTGCTTCAGCTGTAGATTGAGAAACACAAGTTTGTTTCTTGCTCGTCCATGCCACTAATCTTCCACCAAGTAGAAAAGCTCCATAGATTCTATTTTTCCGATCATCCGCATTACCTGCCCAATCAACATCAGTAAAGACATCCAAAGTAAAATCTCCTTTATAGAGATACCATAAAGCATAATCTATTGTGCCTTTGAGATATCGAAAAATTCTCTTAGTAGCCACCATGTGACTCTCCTTAGGCTCTTTTTGAAATCTATTCACTAATCCAACAGCATGAGCAATGTCTGGTCTGTTGGCAATTCTGAGGAATTGATTATGTGTTGCATTGATGTTTTGTCATTGATGTCAACACTAGCTGCTTTGGTTGTTTACCGATATCTGATTGGTCCCGGTAGGATGATTGGTTTCTGGTTGGATGGATCAAGTTGATCTACTATACGCCGGTATGTTTTAGCTTATGGAATTGGCTTAGATCTTCTATTCATGCTACTTAGATATATGTTCAGTCAATTGGTATTGATTTGGTGATCGGATGCTATCTTATATGCTAGTTTCACCAGCAGAGCTTTGTTGAAGATCTTTTGATATTATGCATAAGTGGTGTTGGTGTGGCTTCTAGTAGGCATTTAGGATGCTGATGATTATCATGTTCGTGTTCCAATTGATCGATGGTGTTGCATTTAGCACCGAACCTATTATGTGCTATATAGGTTATGGACCGACTTAATGTAACATATTGTTAGGACTTTTTGATGTGTTTCTGGGATGACTTATGGGTTGGATGATATTTGTTTGGCCTCAGGATGATATGTTTTATAATTATGTAATAGGTTTTATTGTCTGGGTGGCCAACCTAATTGTTTAAGGTCGAGGGTTTGTATATATATGTGTATGATCTCATTGTAGATCATGGTATGCAAGCGAATAATGTAATAATCATTCATGCAGAGGATTTGCTCGATCATAGGTGATCGAGTTGGGTTTATGCAAGAGGTTTAATACCTCTGGTATTGAGCTTAACCAGAACTATACTCAAGCATAGGAGATGTTATTATTGCAGTTCATTCTTCCTTTCGGATTGTAGTCTGGATTCTTATGTAGTCAGTGAGACTCCTTTTGTAATGAGCAGTGTGCTCTAGAATGTTGGTCTTCCTCCAAGTGTAGGCCCCTCAATTTATAATCACATACTTACTGTAGATGTATTATTTGACTATGGGTAGGCTTCTCATCGTGGTTTTTTCCTTTACCAAGTTTTCCACGTACAAATCTTGATGTCATGTGGATGGTAACTATTCTCTAATTGTTGGTTGTGCTTAATTGGTATATCTGCTATTTTGGTAATTGGCTTATGTATTTTGGTATTTATCTTATGTGTTTTGATAATAAAGTTTTAAATGCTTAATGTTCTAGTAATCTGGTGACAACTGATTCACCCCCCCCCCCCCCCTCTCAGTTGTCCTCCGATTATTTGAACTGTCTAACATGGTCTGCTATGAACAACATAGTGTAGCTGGCCAATCATAGATTTGTACTCTTTTTCACTAACAGTAGGGGAATCATCTTGCTTTGATAACTTGCAGCCTATCACCATCGGTGTTCCTACTGGTTTGCAGTCTTCCACGTGGAAAGTCTTCAACACCTCTTTGATATACTTGGTTTGACAAATAAAAATACCACCATCCAGTTGTTGGACCTGTAAGCCAATAAAGAACTTTATTTCACCGATTAAAGACATTTCAAATTCTTTTTTCATTATATCACCAATGTCCATACACATATCATTTCCACCAAAAATTATGTCATCTACAAACACTTATGCTATCAACATCTTGTCTCCATCAGTCAACAAATAAATGTTGTTGTCCTCACTAGTACGTTGGAATCCAATTTTGATCAAATGTGCATGTAATCTCTCATACCATACTCTCGGTGCTTGCTTTATACCATATAGTGCTTTATGCAATTTACACACCATGTCCTTATCATCAGTCAAGGAAAATCCATCCAGTTGTTCAATGTATACTCCTTCTTCTAAAATCCCATTTAGAAAGGTTGACTTGACATCCATTTGATAAACTTTGAATCCCTTATATGCAGCAAATTCCAGCAGCATCCTTACACCTTCTAATCTAGCAACCGGTGCAAATGTTTCACCATAATCCTCACCTTCTTCTTGAGCATATCCTATGCAGACTAACGTCGCCTTGTTTCTTACAATAATTCCTTCTTCATCAAATTTATTCTTAAAGACCCATTTTGTTCCAATTACATTCTTATCCTCCGGTCTAGGAACAAGTGACCATGTCTGATTCTTCTCAATTCGATCTAATTCTTCATTCATTGCATTAACCCAATTGTCATCCTTTAGTGCTTCCTTAACTGTCTTGGGTTCAATTGTAGATATCAAACATGAGTTCTCCCAGATCTTTCTCCTAGTTTGCACACCTACATTCTTATCACCAATTATCTTCTCTTGTGAATGATTTAATCTGACATATCTAGGTATTGTCTATGTTGGTTTGGTATCTTCTGCATCAGGTTCTTCATCTTCTTCCTCACTGTCATCGCTTACCGGTTGAGCATCTAATGTTGCATTTGTCGGTTCTTCATTATTCTTTGCCTCTAGTTCAATGATCACAAACTTTTCCTCATTATCATCATTTTTCAGGTTTTGATATCCTTGTACCTTCAGACTTATCAGATAGATCATCAACTTTTACATTAGCACTTTCAATAATTTTCTTAGTTCTCTTATTGTAACATTTATATGCTTTACTCTTAAAGACTAACCAAGAAAACTTCCCTCATCAAATTTTGCATCAAATTTCTCAGTGTAGTTATCTCTCTTAATAAAACATTGACTTCCAAAAATTTTTAAATAACTTGCACAAGGGGTTTTTCCAAGTCATAGCTCATAGGGTGTCTTATTGTTACCTCTCTTTACTAGTACCCAGTTTAAAATGTATACAACAATACTAACTGCTTCTCTCCAAAACATTTTGGATGCATCACCTTGTAATAGTATGGTTCTTGCAGCTTCAATTGTTGTTTTGTTCATCCTTTATGCTATGTCATTCTATTGTGGTGTCCTCAGAGCAGACATATGTCTCTTTATACCCCATTCATCACAATACTTAACAAATTCATCAGATGTGAATTCACCTCCTTGGTCTGATCTTAAACACTTCAAGTTCTTACCGGTTTCCTTCTCAACCAGACCTTTAAATAATTTAAATGTACTAAATGCTTATGATTTTTCTCTCAAAAATGTCACCCACATCATTTTAGAATAGTCATCAGTGAAGATCATGATATACCTATCACCGTAATAACTCTTTGTTCTCATAGGGCCACAGAGATCAGTATGTACCAAATCTAAAACATTCTCAGAAATACAATTCTTGCTCTTGAAATAAATAGAGGTCATCTTACTGATTTGACAATCTTTGCATATTACACTATCCAGTTTGACAAGTTGGGGTAGTCCTCTTACAACACTTGACTTGCTTATCTTGACCAAATTATCAAAATTAACATGACAACATCGTTTATGCCACAACCAACTGTCTTCCATTCTTGCAACTAGACAATTATTAATATTACTATTCAAATGGAATAAGTTACCTCTAGTTTGCTTCCCGGTAGCAATCAGTTCACCATTACCTCCAAGAATTCTGCAAACTCCACTTTTAAACTCAAGCAAATAACCTTTATCATTGAGCTAACCAACACTTATAAGATTATGCTTTAGACTGTCAACTCAAAATGCATCATCAACATTACTCTTCCCATTTAGAGAGATTGAACCTTTACCTTTCACCATGAAAGGAGACTTATTTCCAAATCTAATAACACCTCCATGAAATTTATTAAGGGTTATGAACTTACTTTTGTCTCTGGTCATGTGGTGTGAGAAGCCATTGTCTATAATCCATTCATCACTATTCTCCATATGAGATACTAGTGCCTTTTCATATGACAGTTCCTCCTTCACGGCTACAAACACAAGTTCTTCATTGTCATCTTCATCTTCCGACTCCTCATCGGTCCCACCTTCATCTACTGCAACATAACAATGTTTCATGCCCTTTCCTTTGAATCTTTTAAACTTTTATTTCTTATCGGTGTTAGGGCAGTTAGCAGCAATATGACCAATTTTACTACAAGAGAAACACTTCAAAGGTAGCTTTCTTTTATACTTACCAGTGCCTCTTGGAAATCTCTTTGCTAATAGTGCCTCAAGTTCCATCACGTGATCTTCATTGTCTTCATTTCTCTGGTTACTTCCATGACTTATCCTGCACTCATGATTTTGACATATATCTTTTCCTTTTCTAGCAGATGAACTAGTAACAGAAGCTTTAAAGGCAAATTCAGTATATTTTGTCACATTATTGTCAAAACTATTTAACTCAAAAGTTGTAACCTTACCAATCAATGAATAAATAGTTCTTGGATTGCCGATACTCTTATAGCATACTAAGGTTGAAGAGTTCTGAGAATTTTACTTACTATTGCATCATCTTCTATTTTACCTCCAGCACTCTTTATGCCACCAACAACTTCTTTGATTCTCTTATCATACTATGCAATATTTTCTCCTTCAAGCATTCTCATGTAATCGAACTTTCCTCTAAAGCTTTCCTCTTTGGCTCTTTGAACATGCTCATCTCCTCCATAGATTGTCTCTAAATTTTCCCAAACCTCACCTGCAGTTTCCAATCCTTGAACAACAATATATTTTGAATCAGATAAAGTACTTACAATAGCTTCTAGGGCTTGCATGTTATCTTGCTTCTCTCTGAGTTCATCCAGTGTCAAGGGAGTAGTAGTAGGACCAACATATGTTGTTTCAACTTGCTTCCAATATTGTGCACCAAGACCTTTGATGTAGATCTTCATTCTATCTTTCCAGATCTTGTAGTTATCCTTGTTGAACTTGGGACCTTCTTTCTTCATCATCTTGACTTCCTCTGAATCTTTTCCTCAAGCGGTTAGGCTTTCTGCACACAAAGGACCAAAGGTCTAATACCAATTGTTAATCCTATGAGGATTCGGTTAATACTGAGAGGGGGGGTGAATCAATATTAAGACCAATTGAAACTTTAAACCCAAAATCAAACTTATATCAGATCTGAAACCATTTAACAAATATCTTAACTTCTTTAATCAGATCTAACAACCTCTTTATCAGATTTGCTTAATACATTAATCAAATTATTTACAACATCAATCAATTCTTTCAGCAATCATGTAGATTTGATCATTTACCAACTTATCTTATCAAATCAATCACTTTTCTCTATCAACTCTTATCAGTATCGGTAACCTTTGATAAACCTCTAATAAAACATCATAACCGGTGTCTCAGAAATAATACATAAAATGAAACATAAACAAGAACATCACATGAAAAACATTCCACAAATGAACACCATAAGTTTTTGACGTGGAAACCCAAATAGGGAAAAACCACGATGGGAGTTGGCACCCACAAATATTTGTACTCTTTTGAAGTACGCCCTGTTAGGAGCTTACATTACGCCCTGTTAGGAGCAGACCCTGTTAGGAGTCACACGGTTAAGGGATTTTCCTAGCATCCCGGTTAGGAGCTAGATGATCTATTAGGATCAACCTCATGAGAGGATGTAACACTCTTTTGAGAGCTGCCCTATTAAGGGAATTAAATGTTTAAGGCATGTTAGGACGTACCTAGTTAAAGGATTTAACCTGCTACAACTGTTAGGGAACAATAGTGAATAAGTGATCTTTTTCTTGTACTTCTCTACTTTCTTGATCAAATCTAGTTACGCACAACACTTTGCAATTCTCAGGAAGATCTCACACTTCACTTGGATGCCTCAACACATTCTCTAAGACCACCGACATGAAAAATATCAATTGTGTCATCCTAAATAGCCCTCTCAACTAGGTCAGCCACTAAACCCTAATTACATCATGAATTTACAATTCAAATCAAAAGAGATCGTCTCAGATCGATATATAGATCGTTACAACAAATTACAATGCAATATCAACCGTTGGTTGATCGTAACCCATCACTAAAATCTGATCTGTACCAAAGCAAAAACCATAAAACACTCTACTAAGCGTTTCGCTAATTCCCAAGAAATTCTTCCTTGAATCGTGCCAAAATAGTAATTAAATATTTTCACACGGGTTGTGTCGTGTTATGACCTTCATCTAGACTCGTTGTTGATCACCATCATAATAGAAATCATTACCGGTTTGATGATTTCTTCACCGGTCTTAAACCCTACTAAACTCTTAGCAAAATTTTATCAGAAATTTGAAACACACCTTCCGGTAATCATCACAAGTTTCGGTTCTGGTCAGATACTCCTTTCCATGATACAAGCTCACCATCCAAACCACAAATCACCAATCATCGTCAATCAACCGATTCAACCAAAACATCTCTGGTGTACCAGTTAAAGTCTTATTTCACATACTTCAGTTATCTGTGGGTAAACCCTATCTTCGAGTAAACCCAATCACTTAGATGACAAAACAAAACATCAGGAAGATTAGTAATCATCATTTGACATCAGTCGCCATCAATGACAACACAAATAACTGATCAAATCATCTAATCATAGAATCTCAATCTCTTCATCACAAATAGACTTTTATCCTTTACCAGTGCAGTCATCCATCTTCAACTGCATCACCTCATCTGTATCAGTTATGCCAAATGCTAACAGCCATATGGTGTGCTAAGGGGTCATATGGTGTCGCCAAAGGTCATGTGAGGTCCTAATAGGGTCATAGATGTGCTAGAATATTGTATGACCCCATAGGACACCATAGGACCCATTAGGACATCATATGGTCCTATGGGATCATGTGGTGTGCTAAGGGGTCATGTGGGGTCCTAATGGGACATCACATATGTTACGACCCCTTATGACACCATGCAACCCCTTAGGACACCATATGACCCCTAAAGATACCATATGACCCCTTAGGACACCATATGGTCCTAAGGGGTCATATGGTGTGCTAAGGGGTCATGTGGGGTCATTAGGGGTCATGTGGGGTCCTAATGGTGTCACATATGTGTTACAACACTATATGACCCCTTAGAATTCCATATGACCTGAGCATAGGACATCATATGGTCCTAAGGGGTCATGTGGTGTCGTTAAGGTTCATGTGGGATCCTAACACATGTGTGGCCCCATTAGGACCCCACATGATCCCTAACGATGTCGTATGACCCCTTAGGACATCAAATGCTCCTAACACATGTGTGGCCCCATTAGGACCGCACATGATCCCTAACGATATCGTATGACCCCTTAGGACATCATATGCTCCTATGGGGTCATATGTTGTGCTAAGGGGTCATATGGTATTATTACAACACCATATGACCCCTTAGGACACCATATGACCTTGGAGGACATCATATGCTCTGAAGAGGTCATATGGTCTACTAAGGGGTCATATGATGTCGTTAGGGGTCTTGTGGGGTCCTAATGGTTCCACACATGTGTTACAACACCATATGACCTCTTAGGATAGCATATGACCCCTGAGGACATCATATGGTCCTAGGCATTCATTTGGTGTGCTAAGGGGTCATATGATGTCGTTAGGGGTCATGTGGGGTCCTAATGGTGTCACACATGTGTTACAACACCATATGACCCCTTAGGACACCATATGACCCAGGCTTAGGACATAATATGGTCCTAAGGGGTCATGTGGTGTTTTTAACGGTCATGTGGGGTCCTAACACATGTGTGGCCCCATTAGGACCCCACATGACTCTTAACGACACTGTATGGCCCCTTAGGACATCATGGTGCAGTCACGACAGGGAAGATCCTCAAACAGAATAGTCTAGACCATGCAACAAGAGTTAACACAATAGAAGCAACACAATGTGATGGAGGCAATGTAGAAAAGACTATTATATCATGAAAATTAACTACAGCATGTCGGCAACATGCAAGCTTACAAGATTTGGCACACAGACTTGATTAAATGCATGCTCAATACAATATCCGGGCTCAAGCAAGAATGCAAGCCAACTCCAGATCTCCTAACCTTCTTATTATTATTCTATATTCCTATAACTAATTCTACATGCTTAATTATATCGATTTATATGATCAATAATGGTCTCCATTGACTCAAAGATGAAACAAATGTCAATGGAAAAGATGAAACGTGTAAAACAACAAGGTCGGCCTCTGCCAAAGAGATCCCTCAAAAAAATATAGACTGAAGTGCGGACCCAAGGGAAGGAACGTTGGAAACAACAAATTGAACCTCCACAAGCTACAAAAATGATCTACAAGATTCGTCAATGGCAAATAGGTCCAAGCGGTTCCGAATTTCTAAGCCAGAAAAATGTCTCAAATTTTGAAAGAGATAACTTGCCAGAAAAAAGATCCAAACGTCTCATGAACACAGGATAAGGTAGAAGAACATGTCCATGAACAAATTCTAGCTCTGCAAGATCCAGTGAGCAAATTCCAATCAATGCTGAAAGAATTGTTGAAATTGCAAAACTAGTAACAAACTGAAAGAAAATGTTTTTGGTTGATGCAATATTGCCATGAACCAGGGATGCTCTTGCATCAGACATTTGGGGTTGTTGAAAAAATGAGTCCCTCACTTTGTTGGGGTCAAAGGAAAACCAAGACGGTCTACCTCTACTTGAGAAATCCATGATGAATCCACAACTGGTTTGTCTTTCTACTTCACAAGATACTCTTTGTATTGGTTACTCTGGGTACTACGCCCAATCCTATTGTCCAAAATATCTTCAATATGTTATGGTTCCCTTTGGGATATCTGTTTCTCGAAATTTGCTACATTGTCCTCACTAAATTTTGCCTCATGGTACTGATGTAGATCTCTAATGTTGAATATAGGTGAAATACCCAAACTATCTGGTAACTCCACTTCATATGCATTTTCAGAACTGAATTTCTTCAAAATCTTACAAGGTCCTTGAAACTTCCTCATCTGCAACTTACTATAGGTTCTAACTGGGAATATCTCTTTCCTCATATACACCATCACTTCATTGCCAACTTCAAATTCATTATGTCTCCTCTTCTCATATGCTTTCTCCTTATACGTATTGTTCATGTCCTCCAAATGTTGTTTGACCTGAGTATGTATTGTCTTCATATGTTCTGCAAATTCTTCTACTTCAACACTACTCTTGTCTTCATTACGGATATCGCTCAGTGTTGATATACCTTAAAAGGTGTGCTCTGGTAATAATCTCAAAAGGTGTTCTTATGGTACTCATGTTCACTAAATAATTGTAAAAAAACTCCACTTGCACAAGGATCAAGTCCCAACTTCTAGTTTTGTCTCCAACTAAGCATCTCAACAAATCTCCCAAACTCCTATTTACCACTTCACTTTTTCCATCAGTCTGTGGGTGAAAAGTAGAACTAAATTTGAAGTCTGTCTACATCTTCTTCCAAAGTGTTCTCCAAAAATATCCAACAAAATTAGTATCTCTATCAGAAACTATGCTCTTAGGTAATCCATGTAATCTGACCACCTCCTTGAAGAATAGGTCAGCAACATGCAGTCCTATATCTGTTGTCTTCTTACAAGATATGAAATGTGTCATCTTCAAGAATCTATCTACCACCACAAATATAGAATCATTTACTCTTTGTGTCTTAGGAAATCCAAGTATAAAATCCATGCTTATGTCCCCCCAAGGTCTCTCTGAAATTGTCAAAGGCTTATACAATTCAACATTCTGACTACTACCTTTTGCAAGTTAACAAATCCTACAACTCTGAACAAATTTCCTGACATCCTTATGAAGCTGAAGCCAAAATTAGTTCTCACTAATCAATGCTACTGTCTTATCAACACCAAAGTGTCCAGCTAATCCTCCATTATGCTTCAACTTTATCAAACTTTCCCTCATAGAACTCCTAGGTATACGCAACTGAACTCCTCTAAACAACATCTCAGCTTGAATAAAATAGTCCAACCACTAACTTCTATCCACCATAACTGATTCCTTACAAGTTTTCCAAGGTTCTACAAAATCTAGGCCATCCTTATACAAGTTCTTCAATTCCTCAAAACCTAATACCTCCACTCGCATCTCTGTTAGCAAATTCCTCTTACTCAAATCATCAGCAACTCTATTTGACTTCCCACTTCTATGCTTCAACAAGAAGGTATAACTCTGCAAGGACTCCACCAATCTCATATGTCTCTGGTTCAACTTACTGTGACTATTCAAGTACTACAAAGCTTGGTGATCAGTATACAACACAAACTCCTTGGGCAACAAATAATGTCTCCATTTCTTCAATGCTTGAATTATGGCATAAAACTCCTAATCATACACAGAATATCTTCTTCTTGCATCATTCAACTTCTCATTGAAATATAATATTGGTCTACCTTCCTAACTTAACACTACTCCAATTGCATTCTCACTTGCATCACAGTCCACTTGAAATACTTTGCTAAAATTAGGTAAAGCCAACTGATAGGGAGATTGTTAGGTAAGTGCTCAAAAGGCCAATTTTGGTCAAGAAGTTACAAAAGGAAACAAAAGTATTGTTTATGTCTGCTCCTTATGTTGGCCATAATCAAGATAAGTTGCAATAGTCAGGTCTCTCTCTACAAGTCTTCATCGACAACCTCCCCTTTTGGTGATAGCTCACACCCATGCTCAAACCTACTCAAATTGCTCACTCCACCCATCTACACATCCTCAATCTTTGTTCTCTAGCATTCAACCCTATGTTTCAGAGTCCATTAGGAGTCTTCAACATGGACATGTAGGGGCAGCAAGGTTTTGTTCAAGTTTGACAACCAAACTTAGTTCTAGGCCCATAGACTTGGCTTGCTCAATACACCAACCAAGGGTCAAAACCTCAAAAAGGGACTACACACTATCCAAGGGCCTATATGTTGCTTATTTCATTGTTTTGGGAAGATCCCATGAATTTTCTTAAGACCCCAAATCCTCCTTGCAATCGGGTTCTAAAAATTGTGTGTTATGCAGTCAAAAGGCTACTAGCCCATGGAGGGGTAATTGACACTTTTTTGCTTGTCCTTCTCTACGATGGGTCTCTCCTCCAACAACCTTGATTTGGATGGTAGTTTTAAGGTATATGCTAGTGGATTTTCATGGTTTAGGCCACTGTTATTGCAATATGAGGACTTCCCACCATTTAAGGCACTTTTGTAGGGTTTGGTAGGGTTTAAATCAAAGAACATTGATAAGTATTTCCAACTCCACTCATCAAGCCTCCAAACTGGCTTAGGACTTCTACCTCACCAATTAAAACCTTCCCCTGTTACTGCCCTGCAAACATAATGCTAAACACTTGACAAACAACTGAGAAAAGAAGAGAATTGCCACTGTCACTGTCAAAATGTTGCCTTTTTCCAGTCAGTTGCTGCCCTCTCTCTTGGACCTGGATAATGAAGAGTTTGAATTGGAAATATACCTCAATGAGGTCTGCAAAACACTAGAGAACATTCCTATTACATTGCCTTCTTAGTTACAAGGCTTGGATGATGCTTTTGAAGCATTCCATGAGTATTTGACAAATACAATTCACAAAAACAGTGAACTCACTGTTTGATTACAAAAAGAGAATGATTAAATGGAACAAGCTACTCTAACACATCAAGATGATGCTAACCATCCTTGGCCACATGCTCAGACCTCTGCCTCATTCATTTGTTCACTCCAAATTGCTTTTGGGTACAAATCTTGAGTTTTCAATCATGCTACTAGCCGAGTAATCACTACTTGCCTAGTATTCACTCAAGTCCTCCTCTGAAACACAATTTTGGCATAAAGTAAAGCATATGTACATTATATACATGAGTTCCAACTTGACTAAATCCATATTGTGGGATCCCAGACATGGATTAGTCAAGTGGTGGCATTTTGGAACTTCAAACCCTTGACAGGGCAGTGAGCACACAGAAGCAAAATAATTTTGTATAAACAACTTGCCAAAGGAAACCAGAATAACAATCAATTAAGAAATAGTGTACAATTGTTAAGAACACTTTCCCAAAGGTACAGTACGGACTATGAAGCTACAGTACAGACTGTTACTCAAAGGAAGGAAAAACTAGTCATAAAAGCCAAAATTTCATGATTTTTATTAAGAATCTCTTGCTCATACAATCACCAACCAAACTCAAGGAAAAGGGAGGCCTTTTTATAGCATTTATAATTATTTACCAAGCCCTATACGGACATGAGGCTTCCACAACTACATTTTGCTAGAAAAACCCAAAAATGACCACTTTGACAACTTTTCAAGCCAAATGACAACATTTCTAGCTCCAAGAGGCATTTTTGACAATCTAACCTTATCAACTTGTCTAAACAACTTTGATATGCCTAAAAACACTTATCAAACATGTTTCAATACTTTGGAAAGCATTAGAAGACCTTTTTGGCAATTTTGCACATTTTTGCCAAAAATTGACAACTCAAAGCCTGAAAGGCAAAACTTGACCTCTTGAGCCCAAAATGAGATCAAGACCACTAAACAAGACACACAACAACCTAAAAAAACATTATAAATTTGACACGACATTAAAAACATGAAATCACAAATTACTCAAAAAGGAGAGTTTTGCTCAATTAGGTGCTCCTACACCACCAACACAGGTTGCTCTATCACCTTCTGCTTCAACAATTTAAAACTCATGTTTGCTCCAATTGTCCACTTGAAATCCTTCCTATATCCTCTCATTTTTTTTGTCATAGGGCTACAAACTGAACTAAATTTTTTGATAAACTTCTGGTAGAAACTAGCCAATCCATGAAATGATCTTACATCCCCAATGATTTCTAGTGTAGACCATTCAACAATTGCTCTTACCTTCTCAGGGTCCATCTTCAATCCATCTGCAAATATCACAAATCCCAAATAGACTAACTCCTCTTTCATGAAACGACACTTCCTAATGTTTATCAACAACTTTTCTTCTCTCAACCTATGCAAAACTTGTCTCAAATGCAACATATGTTCTTCCTTGCTCCTACTAGATATCAAAATATCATCCAAATATACAATAACAAACTTACCCAAAAATTTCTTCAATACTTCATTCATCAACTACATGAAAGTACTCGGTGCATTAGTCAACCCAAAAGGCATCACCAACCATTCAAATAGTCCTTCATTTGTCTTGAATTTTGTCTTCCACTCATCTACTTCTCTGCCACTTTTCAAGTATATCTTTGTGTAATATTTGGCTCCACTCAAACAATCCATTATGTCATCCATCCTAGGCAAAGGAAATATGTACTTTACTGTGACCTTGTTTATTGCTCTAGAGTTGGTACACATTCTCCATTCTCCATTCTTCTTAGATGCTAACACTGTTGGTACTGCACAAGGACTCAAACTTTCTTTGATCAAACCTTTCCTAAACAATTCCTACACTTGTATATTTAATTCCTCGCTCTATCGGTGTCATCCAGTGTGCTACTTTATTAGGCAAACTAGCTCCAGGAATTAGGTCCCTACAATGATTAATACTTCTCATAGGGGGTAATCCATCAGGTACATTATCTGAAATGATATCTCCATATTCTGTTAGCAAATCATTTATCCCCTCTGGTTGTTCTTCTTCATGCTCTAAATCTTCAGTCGTTTTAGGGACTATAGCAAAACATACACTCTCATGTCTCATCCCATCCAGAAATTTCCTTCCATCCACCAAACAAATTCTAGCAGTTGTACAAACATCACTCTTTAAAGGCTCCTCCAAGGGCAACAAGGTCTACTTCATTCCATTTGCAATAATAGTGTATATGCTCTTCCTCCCATCATGTATTGCCTATCCATCAAACTGCTAAGGTCTACTCAAAAAGTTATGACAAATATCCATAGGCATAATATCACACAAAACTTCATCATGATAACATCCAATTTTCAATTTCACCAAACATTGTCCATTCACTAGTATCTTATGATCACCCTAAATCTATGCTATCTGATAAGGTTTGAGGTGCTTAAATCTCTTCAAATTCAACTTATTCACCATCTCTTTTGAAACAAGATTATCTAAACTACCACTATAAATAATGACTTTACAACAATTACACGATACCTTACATCTGGTCTTGAACAAATTCTTCCTATGCAAGGGCTCCTCATCATCTCCAGTATAACACAAACCTCCTCTCATCACCAACAATTCTCCATCTTCCAGTTTATTAGATGATCCGATATGGTCTTCTTCCATCAAGGTTGTCCTTCTAGTGTTCTTGGTCCTTTTACATTCAAAGACACGATGTCCTTCTCCTCCGCACTTAAAGCAAGTTCCTCTAAACACTCTTTTATCCTGGCTTCTGTCATCTTTTCCATAACCTTCATTCTGGTAACCATCAAGTTCTCTTCTCTAGGTTTCTATCATCCTTCTAGTATGAACTACCATCTCTGCTAACTTCCTTGTCTTTATTCTAATCTATACAGGGTCCTCTTCCTCCGAAATAGCTTCTTCCTCCTTGAAATCTTCCTCCGAGAAAACTTCCACCTCTACCTCTTTGCTTTTGCTCATGTCTTTTGTTCAACTTCTCATCTACTTTCAGGGCATACTGATAAGCTTCTTCAATAATCTGCAACTTGATTATACTTAGTTCATCCTGTATAGACATCCACAACTCATTAAGGTACCTAGAAACTTGTTCAATCTCATCATCGATATGTCTGGATTTGATATTCAACTTGAAGAATGCTTCATTATACTCCTTCACACTAGATTCCTTTTGTTTTAGGTTCTGTAACTTCCGAAATGGGTTCACCTAATAATCAGCAAGCGTAAACTTTGATTTTAACTTGTTGATCATCCACTCCCAAGATTTGATCTTCTCTTTACCTCTTCTTTGTCTATCTACCTACAAATGTTCCTACCAAAAAGATGCATGACCTTTCAACTTAGTGCAAGCAAATCTTACCTTCTTATCTTCCACAGTGCCTTCAAAATCAAAATACTTTTCCATCTCCATGATCCATCTAACTTGCCAACATAATCTGGTGGGGTAAAATGTGGTCTAGTATTTTCTCTTGACAATGCTCTTATAAACCTCACTTCATTTGGATCATTGATCGGTGGATTTGCTCCTTGTTCTCCAGCCACTTCTTCTTCTTCATCATCACTTACATCTTCAACACGTCGACCTCTTCTATGGGCCATTTCAATAGCTTCTAATCGGGTTCCAAACATTTCCATCACAGCAGGGTCTACATTTCCACGTGCTCCAACACCTCTACCATTTCTTTGGGCTATCTTTACACAATTCCTCTGCAACTACAAGCCAAATCCTCAATCCGCTACCCTACAAAAAAATCGAACAGGACTCCGCAATCTCTGAAATGAAAACTTTCTCTAATACCACTTCATGTAGTCACAGTAGGGAGGGTCCTCAAAGAGAACAGTCTGAATAATGCAGCAAGAGTTAATACAACAGAAGCAACACAATGTGATGGAGGCAATGCAAAAAAGACTGTATTATATCATAAAAATCAATTAAAATCTATCGACATGATGTGGGCTTAGCAAATACCCCTACATCAGGGTTGGAATGTTGATGCAGGAGCATCCCCGGTTCACAACAATCTTGGATCAACCAAAAACATTTTCTTTTATGTTTGTAGTTCCAGTTTTCCTTTTTGTATGTCTTGGTTTTGCTTCACCAGATCCTATGGATTTGGATTCTACTTGAAGACTTGATCACCTTTCTTGCTTTCAAACCACATCTCTTTTGGATCACTTTTCGGAAAGATATCGCTATCGATTTCCTTGACAGTTTCTTGTTACCGGTTCCTTTGTTACAAGTTGCCTGAGACCTATTCTGGTGATCTACCGAAACCCATTCTAAAGCTTGTGGAGCCTTGGACGTTGATCTCAATGTTTCTTGGCATGTGGCGGAGGCCAACCTTGTTCATTTTGCATGTTAGGTCTTGTTCTTCAGGTTCTGATCCTTTTTGGACCGACTAGATCCTTTGGATCGATATATATATTTGTAATCATGCTTTAGAATGCAATCAATCAAAGAATTAAGAAGTATCAGATAGATAGACTGTGCCTAGAAGATAGATCTTTCGATTCAAGGTCCCAATGTGACCTATTCTACCAGGCATGTGTGTCAGTATGTTGTAATCTGGTTGTTACCAATTGGATGTAATCAAATTTCATGCAATAAAACTATATGTTTTGCATTGCCTCCATCATATCTATGTGTTTCCGTTGAGTTTACTCTTGCTGTCCGGTTGGGACTGATCTCCTTGAGGTCCCTCCTCGCTGGTGACTTCTTCAAGTGGTATCAAAGAAAAGTTTCATTCTGGAAGTTGCGTGTCCTAAAATTTTGTTGTAGGGTGGCGGATTGCGGATCCAACTTGCAATTGCAGAGTGTTGGCATTGAGTTGTCATTGATGTCAACCGGTATTGCAGGCTACCGGTAAAGGTATGTCACCCGGTATAAAGAAGATTGAACCGGTATAAGGAAGATTAACATGAAGACTTGTCAGTCGGTATGCTGGAAGACAAATAGGTATTGAGAAGATTAACATGAAGGCTTGTCAATCGGTATGGTGGAAGCCAAGTAGGTATTGAGACTATCAGTGACTTCACCAATATAAGGTGATATGCATGTGTGTGTTAGCATGTTGAGTGACAACCGGTAAAGCATAAACCAGTTTGAAGGATGGCTGCATGTTTGTGATGAAGAGATAGAATGTTAAAATGATCAAAAACCATCAGAGGTGAAGATGTGCTAACGCTGTAGTGTGCACTACCGGTTAGCAGAAAGAGGTCTCACCGGTAAGGGCTTGTGCCAGTATGAGTTTGTTGAGTGTTCAAGTGTAAACCGATCTTGTGTCGGTGAGATGAGTGTATGACCGATGTGATGCCATGTGGAGCTGAGGTGGCAAGCATGCAGAGGTTGGTGAAGTTTCCATCGACATGGTTGTTGGAACAGTCAGTCGACATTAATGAAACATCCACAAATCACAGATCAATAATAGATTGATGTGGCTCGAGGAAGAATGAATGACAGAGAAAGAGCAGGGATTTGTTGGTGCCTGGATCAAAGCAAAGAAATTAGATTGCAAGAGGACATCGAGAAGGAAACAACTGGGTCATAAATGAGTCAATAGATTTCAAGGCCGAAAATCATGGTTGGGATTGCTATCTTAGCAAATACACATTGGATAATGGAAAATGCATACAAATGCATTCCTCCAATGCAGGTGATCGATCCAAGGTAGATTGGATCAGATCTTATGAAGATTTGATTGATGGAAGAAACCCTAACCGCCCTTGGTTTGAATTGATTTTTGGCTGGAAAGCTCAAGATTAAATATGATGACTTGAGACTGCTATCTGTGTTGCTGTAGAGTGAAGGTAAGTGTGAAATTGTTGTCTGAGAGCCAAAGAGATAAACACTTGAAGTGTTTATGAGAGAGGACTGTACCGGTAAGGAGAGGCAAGGTAAACCGGTGTAAGAAACAAACTGGCAAAGTTAGCATAGGATGCAGAGGTGAAAATCTGAAAGAAGCCACATCTGATAAAGAGTGATCGGTGTGAGTTGAATTAAAAAGACATTGTGAGAGGAGACTTAGCAAAGTTAGAATCAGCAGCAAAGCAAAGTTGCAGAGTGTGTGGAGGAAGCACAGATCGGTAAGGTTGAAACTGGCAAAGCAAAATATTGTAAGGTTGCAAAACTTCTTTTGTAATAGGGATCTCATTTATATAACTAAGTCATATTTTTATAACTAAGTCATATTTTTTTCACTAAGTTGGTGCTTAGTGCAGGGGTCGTAGCTCCTTTAGGTTGTGGCCTATAAATTGTGTAGGGGTTGGTGCTCCTTTGAGTCAATGCTCATAAATCAGGGGTTGGTGCTCCTTTGTGTTGGTGCCCTAAATTTATAATCAAATCTTTTACATTGTGAAGCTGGATTGGAGCAGAAGATCTCCAGTAGCTATTCTCACCGAGGTTTTTCCCACATTGGATTTTCCTCATATATCCGGTGTTGTGTGATTCATTCTTGTGTATGAGTTATGTTGATGTTATAGAAAATCATTTCACACACTTAGTTTGCACTGTTTGAGCTATCGGTTAGGACTCAGTGTGTCTTATATATTATTGGTATATCCCTGTTGAAGAAAAAGTGCTTAAATCAGTGATTCACCCCCCTATCAGTGATCCATTGTGTCCAACACAGAAGACTAGCGTGGATAAATGGCGCAAAGAGGAACTAGGAATGGTGGAGCGTGTGGGAATGTAGACCCTGTTGTAATGGAGATGTTACAAGGAATAGCAGCCCAGTTAGAAATCGTGGAGACGGCCCAAAGAAGAGGCCGACATATTGAGGATGTGAGCGAAGATGAAGGAGAAGAAGCCCCGACAGAACAAGTGAACCTACCCGCAGTTGATTCGGAGGAGGAAAGGTTTTTTAAGAGTTTTAGTAGGATGAACACTAAACCTCATTTTACCCCATCGAAATATGATGGGAAGTTATATTCAAATGAATTGATGGATTGGATCTTGGAGATGGAGAAGTATTTTGATTATGAAAACACTGCAAAAGAGAGGAAGGTGAAATATTCTTGTACCCGGTTGAAAGGTCATGCATCTCTTTGGTGGGAGCACTTGCAAGTTGATAGGCAAAGAAGAGGTAAAGAAAAGATTAAGACATGGGATAGGATGATTGCTAAGTTAAAATCAAAGTTTGTCCCGGGAAATTATCAAGTAGATTTGTTCCAGAAGTTGCAGAATCTCAGACAGAAGAAATCTAGTATGAAGGAGTACACCGAAGCATTTTACAAGTTGAGCATCAAATTTGGACATGTTGATGATGAAGTTGAACAAATTGCAAGATATTTGAACGGATTGTGGATGTCTATACAAGATGAACTCAGTATTATCAAATTGGAGAGTGTTGAAGAGGCTTACCAGTATACAATAATGGCTGAAGAGAAATTGAACAAAAGGGCATGAGCAGAGACAGAGAGGTAGAGGTGGAAGGTTTACCGAAGGAAGATTTCAAGGAGAAAGAAGGATATACCAGAGGAAGAGGAACTAGTATAGATCAGAACAAGGAGAAGGAAGTGAGCAAGGAAGGTAATTCATACCAGAAGGATGGTAGAAATTTCTACTGGAGGAGAGAACCGGGTGGTTACTAAAATGAGAACTTTGGAAGACAAGACAAAAGGACATTCAGAGGAACCTGCTTTAAATGTGGAGGAGAAGGACACCATGCATTTGAATGTAAGAAGACAGAGGCTACCCGAAGAGAAACAATGGTGGAAGAGAACCCCACCGAATCAGACAATAAACCAGAAGATGGAGAACTGTTGATGATGAAGAGATTTGTGTTATACCGGAGGAGGTGAACAACCCTTGCAAAGGAAGAATCTGTTCAAGACCAGATGTAAGGTATCTGGTAAGTGCTGTAAATTTGTTATTGATAGTGGTAGTTTAGATAATCTTGTTTCAGAAGAGATGGTGAATAAGTTGAAATTAGAGAGATTGAAACACCCTAAGCCTTATTAGATAGCACGGATTCAGGATGAACATAAGTTGTTAGTAAGTGAATAGTGTTTAGTAAATTTAAAAATTGGGAATTATCATGATGAATTTTTGTGTGATATTATGCCTATGGATATTTGTCATCTTTTGTTGGGAAGACCTTGGTAGTTTGATAGACAAGCAATACATCATGGGAGGAAGAATACATACACTATTGTGGCCAATGGGATAAAGCAAACCTCGTTACCTTTGGAGGAACCTTTGAAGAATGAAGTTTGTACAAATGCCAGAATCGGTTTAGTAGATGGAAGGAAGTTCATGGATGGACTAAGACATGAGAATGTGTGTTTTTTCTTAATTCCTAAGAAGACTGAGAGACTGGAACAGGAAGGAGAACACCCGACAGAGATAAGAGATTTGTTGACGGAATATGAGGACATCATTTCAATTAATGTACCTGATAGATTGCCACCTGTTAGAAGTATTAGTCATTGCATGGACTTGGTTCACAAAGCTAGTTTTCCTAGAAAAGTTGCACACCGGTTGACACCAGCAAAGAATGAAGTACTAAATAGACAAGTGCAGGAGCTTTTGGAGAAAGGTTTGATCAGGGAGAGTTTGAGCCCTTGTACAGTACCAGCAATATTAGCACCTAAGAAGAATGGAGAGTGGAGGATGTGTACCGATTCAAGAGCAATAAACAAGATCATAGTGAAATACTGATTTCCTTAGCCTAGGATTGGATGACATAATGGACTGCTTGAGTGGAGCAAAATACTTTACAAAGATAGATTTGAAGAGTGGATATCATCAGATCAAGATCAGGGAAGGTGATGAGTGGAAGACAACATTTAAGACAAATGAAGGACTATATGAATGGTTAGTGATGCCTTTTGGATTGACTAATGCACCGAGTACTTTCATGAGGTTGATGAATGAGGTATTGAAGAAATTCTTGGGTAAGTTTGTTATTATGTATCTAGATGACATGTTAATTTTCGATAAGACAAAAGAGGAGCATTTGTTGCAGTTAAGACAAGTTTTGCAAAGGTTGAGAGAAAAAAAGTTGTTGATCAATATCAAGAAGTGCACTTTCATGAAGGATGAGTTAGTCTATTTAGGATTTGTGATATTTGAGGATGGTTTGAAGATGGACCCTGAGAAAGTGAAAGCCATTGTTGAGTGGCCTACACCAGAAAGCATTGGAGAGTTAAGATCATTTCATGGATTGGCTAGTTTTTAGCAGAAGTTTATCAGAAATTTCAATTTAGTTTGTAACCCTATGACTGAGACCATGAGAGGAGATCGGAAGGAATTCAAGTGAACCATTGGAGCAAACAAAAGTTTTGAATTGTTGAAACAGAAAGTGACTGAGCAGCCAAAGTTGGCTTTACCATATTTCAATAAGGTATTTCAAGTGGATTGTAATGCAAGTGGAACAGCAATAGGAGCAGTTTTGAGTCAAGAAGGGAGAGTAATAGCATATTTCAATGAGAAATTGAATGATGCCCGGAAGAGATATTCAATGTATGATCAGGAATTTTATGCCATAGTTCAAGCTTTGAAGAAATGGAGACATTACTTGTTGCCTAAGGAGTTTGTGTTGTATATAGATCATCAAGCTTTGTAGTATTTGAATAGTCAGAGTAAGTTGACTCATAGACATATGAGATGGGTAGAGTTCTTGCAGAGTTACACCTTTTGGTTGAAGCATAAAAGTGGGAAATCTAACAAAGTTGTTGATGCATTGAGTAGGAGAAGGAATTCACTGACAGAGATGAGAGTGACAGTATTAGATTTCGTAGATTTGCATACCTTGTATGATGAAGACCCGGATTTTGCAGAACCTTGGAAAGCATGTAGAGAACCGGTTATGGTTGATAGAAGCAAATGGTTGGATTGTTTCATTCAAGATGGGATGTTATTCAAGGGAGTTCAGTTATGCATACCTAAGAGTTCCATGAGAGAGAACCTAATCAAAGAAAAACATAGTGGACGTTTAGCTGGACATTTTGGCATTGATAAAACAGTTGCATTGGTCAGTGAGCAGTACTTTTGGCCCCAGATTCATAAGGATGTTAAGAGATATGTGCAGAGTTGTAGAGTTTGTCAAGTTGCCAAAGGTAGTAGTCAGAATATGGGATTGTATAAACCTTTGACCGTATCGGTAAGACCTTGGCAGGATATAAGCATGGATTTTGTACTTGGATTACCTAAGACACCGAGAGGGAATGATTCTATATTAGTGGTAGTGGATAGATTTTCAAAGATGGCTCATTTCATACCTTGTAAGAAGACATCAGATGCATAGCATGTAGCAAACTTATTTTTCAAGGAAGTGGTAAGATTGCATGGATTACCTAAGAGCATAGTTTTAGATAGAGACACTAAGTTTGTTAGCTATTTTTGGAGAATACTTTGGAAGAAGATGAAGACAGATTTGAAGTTCAGTTATACTTTTCATCCACAAACTAAAGGACAGACAAAAGTACTTAATCGGAGTTTGGGAAACCTGTTGAGATGTTTAGTGGCAGATAAAACCGGAAGTTGGGATTTGATTCTTGCACAAACAGAGTTTGCCTGTAACAATTCAATGAATAGAAGTATCAGAAAAACACCTTTTGAGATTGTTACCGGAATGCATCCTAAAGGAATAGCAGAATTGAGAGACTTTAGCAGTGAAGAGTAGAAGAGTTCAAAAGAAGAAGAATTTGTAGATCACATGGCAGCATTGCATATTCAGGTTAGATAACATTTGGAAGACATGAATAGAAAATATAAGGAGAAGGCAGATGAGAAGAGGAGACATAAAGAATTTGAAGTTGGCAATGAAGTGATGGTATATTTGAGAAAAGAGAGACTCTTGGTTGGAACTTATAATAAGTTGCAGATGAAGAAGTTTGGACCCTGTAAGATCTTGAGGAAGTTCAGTTCTAGAAATGCATATGAAATAGAGCTACCAGATAATCTAAGTATTTCACCTATATTCAACATTGTAGATCTTCATGAGTACCATGACCCAGAATTCAGTGAGGAAAGTGTTGCAGGCCTTCAGAGATAATTACCCCAGAAGGAACCAGATCAAATTGAAAAGATTTTGGACAGTAGGATTGGGCGTAGTACCCAGAACAGTCAATACAAAGAATATCTGTGAAGTGGAAGAGCAGACCAATTGAAGATTCATCTTGGATTTTTCAAGCAAAGGTAGACCACCTTGGTTTCCCTTTGATGCCAGCAAAGTGAGACGCTCACTTTTTCATTAACCCCGGATGTCTGATGCAGGAGCATCCCCGGTTCATAGCAATCTTGCATCAACCAAAAACATTTTCTTTTTTATTTTGTTTTCTGTTTGCAATTCCAGTTTTCCTTTCTGTATGTCATGGTTTTGGCTCACCGGATCCTATAGAGTTTGATTCTACTTGAAGACTTGATCACCTTTCTCAATTCAAGGTCCCGATGTGACCTATTCTACCAGGTCTATGTGTCATTATGTTGTAATTTGGTTGTTACTGGTTGGATGTAATCAAATTTCATGCAATAAAAGTATCTGTTCTGCATTTGCCTCCATCATATATGTGTGTTTATGTTGTGTTTACTCTTGCTGACTGGTTGGGACTAATCTCCTTGAATTCCCTCCTCGTCGGTGACTGTTTTAAATATCCTTTGTGGCGGCTTCCACTACGATGATCTCCTATGCGGTTGGCAGTGACAAGCCCTCTATGACTGATTCTGTGAAACCTCCTAGAGCTACTGCCCACACCGTGTTGACCCTTGTGGTTGGGGATCTTGTGGCTCCCCTTTCGGTGTCGCATTCTGTGACTGTAGGGTTGAAGTCTTCGGCTAAAACTTGAACGGTGGCGGTTGACTCTTCTACTGCTAGGGTTGATTCTTCCATTCGGATTGGAGGGGGTGCGACAGGGCCTGTTTCCGGATCTGGTGATTTGAGTAAGGGCTCGAAGGCTAGACCTCAGCAAGGATTGTTAAGAAGGAATGTTGACAGAGGTTTTATTCTGATTTCTAATGCCATCTCCATTAAGTTGAAATCGGAGACAGAAGAGGAAATAGACGACAATGTCTCTATTTTTTCTAGTCATGGAGTTATCTATCGGTTTAGAGGTTTTTGGCCCAGCCTCCCTCAGTTGCATGCTTGGATCTCAGAACATTGGGAGCCTCTCATTACTGGTAAAGTTCATATTTATCCTATGGCTAAAGGGATTTTCATAGCTAAGTTTGATATTGCTAAGGACAGAGACGTTATTTTATGTGATCATTATTTTAGCTGGGAGGATAAATTCATGTTGATGATTAAACCTTGGCATGTGGATTTTAATCCCTCTTTTGAAACTTTTAACAAGATACCTATTCGGGTTCAATTGCCTAATCTTCCCCTTCATCTTTGGGTTGATCCTCTTTTGGAGGAAGTGGGTGAAGCCCTTGGTGATTTTATGATGGTGGATGACGAATCTTCTAATATTCTTCACTCCACCTTTGCCCATATTTTGGTTGAAATGGATGTCTCAAAAGGGCCGTCTGCTGAGACTGTGCTCAATTCCTCTAAGGATGGTTGGGTTCAATCTTTGGACTATGAGGGGCTACCTTTTTTATGTAGAAGATGTTTTAAAATAGGTCATGTGGCTGCATAGTGCAGATTAGAGAAAAATACTATGACGGTCTCGTGGAGGAAAGGCGCTTCTGAACAACACTATACGGTTGAGAAAAATTATGAGCAACATAGGAGTTTTTCTCAGGTGGCTTCTTTGGATTAACAAGGTGTTGTGGCTTCCCCTCCGGTGAATGCTGACGCAACATCTTTGGATATCTCAAAGGGAGGGAATGTTGATCCAGAGATGGTTGTACATGGTGTTTCCCCAAATGCGAGTGGCATTGCGCCCCAACTTGCTTTGTCTTATGATAGCATTCTTGCTATCAATCTTGGTGAATGTTCTGATGTTGGGAGAAAAGATTTTAATTCCTCTGATAGGGTGATTCCTCTTTCTGCTGGTTCTCCTTCTCAACTTCATGGTGGACCTTCGCTAGCTTGGCATGATATGGCAGTTCAGGTGGACGAGGGTTGGATTATTGTTATGGGTAAGAAAGTTAAATCTTCAAAACCCTCTTTTGATATGACTGTTCAGTCCCACAAGAGTAGTGCAAAGTGTAAATCCTAATGGATTTTGGTTGGGGGAGCCTTGGCTGGATTTTTTCTGGCCTTTATCTAGTACTAATTTAGGTTGTGGGAGCCTACTACTAAAACCCATGTCTTTGTTTTTGGGAACTCTTTCCCTGGTTCTCATTGTCTTTTCCCCATGGCACCTCCCTATAACTCCTAATATCATGCATTACTTTGCATCTGATGTCGATTGTAAATATGTCAACCATTGACACATGCAGTAGTGATCCATCTTTCATTTATAGGTGTGTAGCCAAGGCAGCCAGTACACACACTTGTCATCTCATTTTCTTCTTTCTTACTGGCAGCAGCTTGTTCTTCCAAGTGTCCTTCACTAAGGGGGTGAATGATAAGGTCAGTGTACTACTCCCCCTAAGGTCCTACATCATGTTTTTTCCTTAGGAGATATTACCTATGCATTGAATATGCAGTGTCGGTCCATGGTTGCATCTTCTTGCTTTTTCCTCCATTCCTGCTTGATCTCATTCTTCTTCCCATTTTCAATCTTGGGAGTAGGTCTTTCCTTCTTCCACTGATGGGTCCTTCCATTTCTTGATTCTGCATCATAACCAGAAGCAATGCTATAGTAGCACACAGCATCCATGCCAATCCCATGACTGGGGAACCTTCTTACATGTCGATTTGACCATCTTCTTTCATTCATACTATTGTAACCAGCTACCGGAACCGGTGGTCCTCTTGATCCTGCAGGGACATTTCTCCTTTGGTTCCATGCAGTTCCCTAACTTCCATATCCTCTATATTCATTTCTATGTTGACCATAGCAGCTATATCGGCTTCCATATGACTGCAAGTCCTTCTTCCTGCATTCAAACTCTCTATGGTCTAATCTATTGCAGTTATAACAAACATTGTTTGCATAACCGGGAGAGGAGATATGCATGTTTCTACTCCTTGATACATTTTGCTCTCATGCATTATATCTATGAGGTCCTAGATTATTCTTTCTAGATCCCTTTCTACATTCTTCTACCCTATGACCATAACCATTACATATAAAGCAATAAACAGAGAGAGAAGGTTTATAACTTAAAAACTTATTATGCCATGCATGGGGAGATCTTACTGGTTTTGCATCTCCATTTCTGCTTCTCCAAGGATGGATCCTAGGTTGTCCATCCTTTGCATTTCTTCCATCCGATCTCTTATTTTCCCACACTTGCTTTGTCTTGTGTGCGGTATCATTTCCTTGTCTTCTACCGGTAGGAGGTCTTCTTTGTTGCCTTCTCATATTCTTGCTTCCAATGAAGCTATCTTCTCCCATCTTCCTTTTTCCTTTGGAATCTGCATTGTTCCTCCTTCTTGTACCACTGGTCTTCATCCTTGTCTGCAAGTCTTCATCGGTTGTGGTTACATCATCCTTCTTTCGAGGAGTGTTTCAGACAATGAAGGTTTGTCCCTTGTTCTCTCCATTTGAGGAGACAAACAGAATGTCATTGTGGGGGACATTCTTGCTGGTGGAGCATTCACAGGCACCACTTCCTAAAACTTCAGTGTCCTTGGCATGCTTTTTCTTTTTCAACATTTTGTCCAACTAGATTCTCACCTTGAGATCATCCTGACATTTCTCAAGGTCATTTCAGAGAATCTCCATTTCTCCAACCAGTTGTTCATATACTTTATCTTTTACCTCTAGCTCAGATTCTAGATCTTTAGACCAGCACTCCTTGGTGTCTTCTTGTTGAGTCTTCAGCTTTGAGATACATTTCTTAGATTCTTCAAGGCATCTGATCAACCGGTTATGCTCCACAATAGCAGCATTCTTGAATAACTTGTATTCATTTCTCACTCTACTAAGTTCTTCAAGTGCATTTACAAGTTCTCCTTCAAGATAAACTTTTGCTTCTTCTTCTTCTTCTTCCCCTTCACTATCACTGCCAAACACATCTTGCTAGTAGAAGTGATCTAAATGATCATTCTCAAATGTGTGCCTCTCATCTTCTGATTCTTGAGCCATGAAGAGGTGGGTTCCTTCTTCATCATTGTTGCAGCTGCTAACAGATTTGCCTTCATCATCCGCAGATACATCAAATGCATTTCTCATCCTATCTTCACAAGTCGGTTCTACAGTAGTAGGCTCATTTCCATAGACCTTCAATCTATCCCATAAGCTTTTTGCCGATCTACATCTGTCCACTTGTGAGGAAATATCATCTGATAACCCATAGAGTATAACCTTCATTGATGCATCATTGCATTGGTTTCTTCTTTCTGCATCTGAATTGGTGGGAGAACCAACTTTTCTTAGGGCAACCATTTACAACAGACATCCACACATCAAACCCTAGGGAGGACAAGTAGACTTCCATTCTACAACTCCAAATGGAATAGTTTGAACCATCAAATACTGGAGTTGGGATTGACACTAAACAAACCATTGTGTCCTTAAGCCAAAATCTACCCAAGCTGGAGAAAGCTTGTCTTACAGGGAACCTAGGCACTGATACCAATTGTTAGACACAATGTGCCACTGAGAGGGGGGGTGAATTAGTAATTTACAAACTTTTCTCTTTATCTATCCTATGTGTGTATTTCGGTTATCACTTCTAACAGAAAGAAGACTTACCGGTTAGATGGGAGACAATCACAAATGCACTCACACATGAAGGAGACATCACATAACACCAACATATATGAGGAAAACCCAAGATGGGAAAAACCTCGATGAGAAATGCTATTGGATTCTACTACTCCAATCCAGCCTCACAATGAAACTCTGATTACAATGTTTAGGGCACCAACCAAAGGAGCACCAATCCCTGTTTTAGGGCACCAACCCAAGGAGCACCAACCCAAGGAGCTACAACCACTGCACCGAGCTCCCAATGATCTTCAATGAACATATTCAATTACAAGATTAATAGTCTTGTTACAAATGAGCTTTGTAACACTTCTGCAAATCTCTTCACTAGTTCTCCTAACTCCAATTCTCCGTCAGTTCTCTACTCACCTCTCTGCTGGAACTCTATCTCCTGATGCAACTTACTCTCTGTTGCACAATCACTGGTTCAGTATCTCCTTGTTCTTTGTTGGTTCTCTCTTCTTTCTGCTACATTGTTGCTCTCCACCGGTACTACGCTCTGTCAGTTCTATGCCTGCCTTCTCTACAGCCTTTTGCAACTCTTCTCTGTCGGTATGGTCACCATCAGTTTACTCCTTTGTCAGACTCAATGGTTGACTGTCGGTTCTCTCTCTGTTGTCGGTTGAACACTTCAACCATGTTCCTCCTCACACTCAGTCTCTTCTTCTCCTTCTTGATGAGCACTTGACTGATTTCACTTCTTTAGCAGCAATACCCTCTCATCCAGTGGCAACCTTCATCGATTTTGGCTTGCATATTTATAAACTAGTTTTCCCGCCAAAAGACACTTCAAATTTCGGGCGGTTAGGGTTTCTTCATTGACCCCGAGAAAAACCAAATCCAATCAGATTTGATCACCTAGATTGATGAACAGCAACTCATCAATCAATCCCACCTTTGTCGTGTCTTCCAGAACACGCCTTCCTCATTTAGCAGTCTATATTTAATCTGTCAACTAATTTCTTGGTCGATCACCAATAATGGTTTCGTGGTTTCCTTTACTTGCCTCGATCTTCTCAAACAGTATGTTTTGGATTTATGTTGTCCGTTTAACCTCGAGCCGCAAACCTCTACTACTCATCCCGTGAATGTTGCAGTCAACATAAATGTCGACTTGTCGCCAACTACCTCACCGACTTATGCATGCTTTCCACTTCACCTCTATGTGGCCACTATGTCGGCATCCACCTTTGCTAGGTCTTTCGTGTCGGTCACCAACCAACACACAATACCAAATTCATCTACCAGTTCACAAACCTTGTCGGTTACACCCAAACCGGTCTGCAATCAACCTTGCACTTTTTGGCATTGAGTTGTCATTGATGTCAACTGGTATTTCATGCTACCGGTAAGGTATGTCAAAACCGGTATGAAGGGTTCGAAGACAAGCAAGTATTGAGACTGTCAGTGACATACATCACCGGTAAGAGGTTATATGAAGTTGTGTGTTGGCATGACTAGTTGTAACCGGTATGAAGGTTGGTTGTTTGTTTGTGATAATGTTTGTGATAAAGAGGCAAAGTGACAAAGACATCACAAACCATCAGAGGTGAAGTTGAGCTACTAGTGTAGTGTATGATGTCGATAGTAGCAGGAGAAGGTTTTACTAGTACGGGTTTGTGTCGATATGAGGATTTATCGAATGTTCAAGTTTAAACCGACCCTATGTCGGTGAGCTGAGTGTATGTCGATGTGATGTCACGTGGAGCTGAGGTGGCGAGCATACAGAGGTCGATGAAGTTTCCATCGACATGGTTGTTGGAGTAGTTAGTCGACATTAAATAAAACAGCTACAAATCACAGGTTGATTGCAGATTGATGCGGCTCGAGAAAGAATGAACAACAGAGAAAGATCAAGGAGTTGTTGGCACCTGGATCGACGCAAGGAAATCAAATTGCAAGAGGACCTCGAGAAGGAAGCAGCTGGGTCATAAATGAGTCAACAGATTTCAAGGCCGAAAATCATGGTCGGGTTTTCTATTTTTGGCAAACATACTTTGGACAGATGGAAAATGCGTGATGGATTATTCCTCTAAAGCAGGTGTGCGATCAAAGGCGGATCAAATCAGATTGGATGCAAATTTGGTCGGTAGAAGGAAACCCTAGGCACCCTCTGTTTTGAATTGATTTTTTGCAGGAAAGCTTCAATTTAAATATGGCGACCTAAGACAGATAGTGTTGTTGTTGAAGAGTGAAGGATAGAGTGAAATTGATGTTTGAGAACCAAAGAGACAACCACCTGAAGTGTTTGTGAGTGAAGATTGTACCGGTAAGGAGAAGCATGGTAAACCGATGTAAGGAATAAACTGGCAAAGTGAGCATAGAACGCAGAGGTGACAAACTGGAAGAAGCAGTACCTAATAGAGAGTGACCAAGTGTGAGTTGAATTTAGAAGAACAGAGGGAGAGAAAATTTGGCAGAGTTAGAACCAGTAGAAAAGCTAAGTTGCAGTGTGTGTTGAATTGACACAAACCAGTAAGATGGAACCTGGTAGTACAAAGCTTTGAAGGGTTCCAAAACTTCATTTGCAGTAGGGATCTCATTTGTATATCTGAGTTTTCATACTGTTTTCACTGAGTAGGTGCTTAGTGCAAGGGTTGTAACTCCTTTAGGTTGTAGCCTATAAATTGTGTAGGGGTTAGTGCTCCTTTGAGTTGGTGCTCATAAATCAGGGGTTGGTGCTCCTTGGGTTGGTACCCTAAAAATTTGTAATCAGATCTTTTCATTGTGAGGATAGATTGGAGTAGAAGATCTCTAGCAGCTATTATCACCGAGGTTTTTCCCACATTAGGTTTTCCTCGTACATCTGGTGTTGTGTGTTGCATCTTCATGTGTGTGTTATATTTAATCTTTTAGATATTTCTCTTACACACCTTGTTTGCATTGCTTTGGTAACTGGTCTGCATTTTGTTTATTTCATATTGAACCAGTATAGCTTTGATTAGTTAAAAAAATATTCAAATCATTGATTCACCCCCCTCTCAGTGATCCATTGTGTCCAACAATTGGTATCAGAGCCTACATACCCTATTTTGTCAAAGTGTCCTCTAGCTTGGGTAGATCCTCTCAAATGTTCACAATGGCAAGAAATGAATCAGCCTCCTCAAAGGCCCCTATGTTTTATGGTGTCAACTATGCCTTTTGGAGTAGAAGAATGGAAACCTATTTATCCTCTCTAGGTTGTGATGTATGGATGTCGGTTGTGAATGGGTATACAGTCCCTAATAATCCCCCTACTGATCCAGATGCTAAGAAGGAATATGAGAACAATGCTAAGGCAAAAAATGTTATTCTTAGTGGGCTATCTAATAATGAGTTTGTTAAGGTCATGCACTGCTCATCTGCCAAAGCAACTTAGGATAAGTTGCAAAAAATATTTGAAGGCGATGCTAAAGTCAAGGAAGCCAAGTTACAGACATTGAGAGCACAGCTTGAGGGTTTGAAGATGAGAGATGAAGAGAAGATTGCTGACTATCTCCAAAGGATTGATGAAACAACAAACACCATTAGAGGGCTTGGAGAAGAAATAAAAGATGAGGTGGTAGTGAAGAAAGTACTTAGATCCCTTAAACCTAAGTATGATGCAAAGGTTTCTGCAATAGAAGAAGCAAAAGATCTGAATGTCTTTACAATGGATGAGTTGTATGGTTCCCTAACTGCTTATGAAATGAGGATTGTCGGTACTGAGGCTGTGAATAAAGAAGTTGCATTCAAAACATCAACAAAAGGAAAAGAAGAGTCTACTCATGATGGAACCGGTGAAGATTCTGATGATATCATGGCAAACTTTGTAAGAAGACTCATCATGGGTTCAGGCATATACAAAGGCAAGTTGCCCCTGAAATGTTTCAACTATGGAAAGATTGGACATTTTGCTGCCAAATGACCCCATGGTGATAAGAATGAAGATGATCAATCAAGTGGTAGCAGATAATACGGTAAGGACAAGAAGAAGAATGTCTACCAGCATGGTAGAAGAGGCAACTGGAATCAGAACAGTCTTTACACACATGAAAATGATACCATTGATGAGGCGAGTGTCTCAGATGACTATTGCAATGAAGATGAAGTCGGTGCAACCCTTTTCATGGCCCAAGAGGTTTCAGTACCTGAAAATGAAGAAGAGGAAGAGAAAGCAGGAGAAGTAGATCTTGAAGAAGAGCTCATCGGCACCTTGGAAGAGATGAAGAAAACAAGAAGAGATCTGAAGAAGGTGAAAAAGGCTATAGCTGAAGAACAAGAGGTGTTGGAGAAATCTCTTGAAGAGTCCAAGAAAACAATTGCAGACCTAGAACTTCAATTGGAAGAAGCCAAGAGGATCTGTGAAGTTACTAGAACCGGCTTGAGTAAAAAGGAGAAGGAGAATCAGAACCTAGAAGAAGAAATTGTCAAACTCCAAAAGGAATTAGAGAAAAGCAAGAAAGAAATGAAAGTGAGAAGCAAATATGAAGCCAACACCGAAGATTTAGACAAGATGTTGAGAAAACAGAAGCAATCTAAGGATACTGGTGTTTTAGGATTTGAAGAGGGTTAAAGTTCAAATAGCAAAGACACATCCAGTAAGGAGATATTGTTTACTTCCTCAAATGAAGGTGAAGAGAAGAAGACATTCACGGTAAGCAAAGATACCAGTAAGAAGACATATGCAGATATTGTTAAGAACCGTCACACAAATCGGTATACACAATCAATGAATCGGAGACCATACTCAATGCACCAACATGCAGATCCAAGGAGAAATGCAAGAGTTGATCATGAAGGATTCACCAGAGTTAGCAGCATGAAAGGAAGACCCACGATCAGGCAGTCATTTGCAGGACCAAGGTAATCTAAACGGTATGTTCCAAACTTTCATAGTTATTGTCACCGATGTAATAAGTTCGGTCAGAGAATGGAAGATTGTAGGAAAATGAATGTAAACCCCAGTTTTGAGATTAGAAACTCATTTGCTGCATTACAAGGTAAAAATGTCACTTGCTATGGGTGCAATGAGTTTTGTCATAAGAGTTATGAGTGTAGGAGAAGTGGGCAGATGTCCTACAAGAATGCTTTGGATTCATCTTTCAATGCTAATGTAAAATGTTATAAGTGTCAAAAGATTGGTCACATAGTAAGGCATTGTAAGTTGAGAACTAGTGAGCAAAAGAAAATAGTACCGGATCAAAAGATAGAGACTAAACCGGACCACAAGATGACAGAAGAGGAGAAGAAAGAAGAGAAACAGGTTTGGATAGAGAAGGAGAAGAACAAGACATTGTCAAGCTTGATTGTGCAGACTACTCTACATGTTGAAAGGAAGAATTTATGGGTAGTTGATAGTGGTTGCTCAAATCACATGACCAGAGACAAGAAAAAGTTTATTAAGCTTGATGATTGGAATGGTACTTCTGTTCGTTTTGGTGACAACTCCTCCATCAAGATTAAAGGTAGTGGTACATTGAATATTGATGGCAAGCTTTAGTCTCATGATGTGTACTACATGGAAGGACTAAAGCATAATCTACTGAATTTAGGTTAGATGTGTGACAAAGGGTACAAGTTCACATTTGACTCTACCAGTTGTCAGATAAGAAAGCAGAGCATCGGTCAGCTTGTGCCAGAAGGAAAGAGAATAGATGGTAATGTCTACAATCTGAGGGAATGCTATGAGTCCCAATGTATGATGGGACAGGTTGATGAAAGTTGGTTGTGGCATCGGAGATTAAACCATGTGAACTTTAACAATCTGATGAAGATAATCAAGAACCGGTATGTAAGAAACATTCCACAAATAACTAAACCAACAAGTACCTTTTGTGATGAATGCATCAGAGGCAAGCAAATCAAAGTGAGCTGAAAAACAAAGGAGTATAATACCTCAAGACCTCTAGAGTTAGTACATACAGATTTGTGTGGACCATCAAGGACAAGGGCTCTGAACGGTGAGAGATACTTCATACTATTCATTGATTACTACTCAAGGATGACTTGGGTGACATTTTTGCATGAAAAATCACAGGCATTTGAAAGATTCAAGATTTTTAGAAGGATGGTTGAAAATAATAGTGGACACCGATTAAAGTGTTTAAGATCAAACCGGGGTGGAGAATATTCTTCAAATGAGTTTATTGACTACTGTGAGAAACATGGAATCTGGAGACAGTATTGAGCTGCAAGAACACCACAGCAAAATGGTGTGGCAGAAAGGAAGAATAGGATAGTAAAGGAAATGGCTAGAACAATGTTGAATGAGGCCAACATACCAGATACATACTAGAAGGAAGCAGTGCATACTGTTGTCTATACATTAAACTGAGTACAGCTAAGAGTGAACAGTAGAATGACTTCTTATGAGTTATGGTACAACCGGAAACCATCACTCAAGCATTTTAGAGTGTTTGGAAGCAAGTGCTTCATCAAAAGAGATGTTGATGGATTAGGAAGATTTGATTCCAGGAGTGATGAAGGAATCTTCTTGAGTTACTCAACCAACAGCAAAGCCTACAAATGCTACAACAAGAAATTGAGAAAAATGGTTGATACTATAAATGTAAAAATAGATGAAGACCTGCATAAGAAAGAATCTACATCGCCACCCTATATTGATGTTTCAGATGATGAGGATGAAGATCAACCTGACAGTGGACCTGTAGAGGAAGCACCAACCAAGAACTCCAACCGGTATGTGCAGAAGAACCATCTGGAAGAACAAATCATAGGAGATAAAAATGAAGGTGTGCAGACCAGAAGAAGACTAGCCCAGAATGATGAGCAGGCAAATTTTTGCCTCATGATAGAATTGGAACCCAAAACTTTTGATGAAGCTAGAAAAAGTGAGAAATGGGTAGATGCCATGGATGAACAGTTGAAACAAATTGAGAAAAATAAAACATGGGAACTTGTTCCTAGACCAACAAACAAGAATGTCATAGGTACCAAGTGGGTCTACTAGAATAAGATGAATGAAGAAGGCAAGATAATCCAACATAAAGCAAGGTTAGTTTGCAAAGGGTATACTCAAGTGGAAGGTATTGACTTCGAAGAAACCTTTGCACTGGTTGCTAGGTTAGAGGCAATAAGAATGTTTATAGCTTTCTCTTCCTATAAAGGTTACAAGGCCTACCAAATGGACATCAAATCTGCTTTTTTGAATGGTAACCTTGAAGAAGAGGTGTATATAGAACAACCAGAGGGTTATCTTTTACATAATCATGAGAGTTTTGTATGTCGATTGAAGAAAGCCTTGTATGGCTTGAAGCAGGCTTCCAGAGAATGGTATTCCCGGTTGGATAAATACTTGTAGGAGCAAGGATTCCAGAAAGGGAATGCAGACAGTAACTTGTATGTCAAGGTAAATGGAGATCACATGATTATAGTGGTTGTATATGTGGATGATATTATCTTTGGTCGAGACAAAGACATTATGTGCAAAGAATTTGCAGATTAGATGAAGACGGAATTTGAAATGTCCATGTTAGGTGAGTTGTCCTATTTTCTTGGTTTGCAAATCTCACAGCAGGAGAAAGGAATTTTCATCTCCCAAACCAAGTATGTGAAAGACATGTTGAAGAAATTTCATATGGGGGACAACAAACCGGTAAGTACTCCCATGGTTACCGGTTGTAAGTTGAGCAAACTAGATGAGTCACTGTAAGCTGTACAAACACTGTATAGGTCTATTATTGGTAGTCTGTTATATTTAACAGCATCTAGACTAGATATTGTACAAGTTGTTTGCATGGTAGCAAGATTCCAAGCTGCTCCTAAATAGTCTCACTTAAATGCAGTCAGGAGAATCTTCAGGTATCTGCAAGGAACTATCAGTTATAACCTGTGGTATCCAAAGAAAGGAGACTTCTCTTTGCAGGCTTATACTGATGCAGATTGGGCAAGAAGTATTGATGACCAAAAAAGTACAAGTGGAGGTGTTTTCTACTTAGGAGATCGGTTAGTATCATGGCATGGCAAGAAGCAAGACTCAGTGTCATTATCCACTAATGAGGCCAAATATATAGTTGTTGCTACATGTTCACAAGTGCTATGGATGAAATAGAAATTGAAGGACATACAGGTGGAGATACCGAATACTATTCCAATCCGGTGTGATAACTCAAGTACAATCAACATCTCCAAGAATCGAGTAATGCACTCAAGAGCAAAACACATTGTAATCAAGTACCACTTCTTGAGGGAGAAGGTAGCAGACAAGAAGGTCATTGTTGAATATATTCCAACTGGTGAGCAGATTGTTGATATGTTTACTAAGCCACTTCCTTTGGGCCCATTTGAGTACTTGAGACAAAAGATGGGAGTTGTCCCAGCATCCGGCAGCACTTAAATGAGTAGGAGGATGTATGATTCAGGGGGAGTCAACAATTGTTGCTATTGTATGACTCTTGAATCATGAAGCATGGACACAGGGGGAGAATGTGTCCTAACCGGATGTAGCCAAGGGAGAGATTATTGGTGTCAGACTAAGGTTCCCTTTGCCATTGTTGTCAGAGTGAGAGAGAAACCAGAACTGATAATGTTTGTTGACATCAATGCCAAAGGGGGAGATTGTTGGTATTGAGTTGTCACTAATGTCAACTGGTATTGCAGGCTACCGGTAGGGTATGTCAAAACCGGTATGAAGACATGGAAGACAAGCAGGTATTGAGACTGTCAGTGACATCACCGGTAAGAGGTGATATGAAGCTGTGTGTTGGCATGACAAGTTGTAACTAGTATGAAGGATGGTTGTTTGTTTGTGATAATGTTTGTGATAAAGAGGCAGAGTGACAAAGAGATCACAAACCATCGGAGGTGAAGTGGAGCTACCAGTGTAGTGTATGTTATCCATAGCATCAGGAGAATGTTTTACCAGTAAGAGTTTGTGTCGGTATGAGGATTTGTCGAATGTTCAAGTTTAAACCGACCCTGTGTCGATGAGCTGAGTGTATGCCGATGTGATGCCACGTGGAGCTGAGGTGGCAAGCATACTGAGATTGATGAAGTTTCTGTCGACATGGTTGTTGGAGCAGTTAGTCGACATTAAATGAAACAGCCACAAATCACGGGTCAATGACAAATTGATGCGGCTCGAGAAAGAATAAACGACAGAGAAAGATTAGGGAGTTGTTGCCGCATGGATCGACACAAGGAAATCAGATTGCAAGAGGACCTCGAGAAAGAAACAGTTGGTTCATAAATGAGTCAACAGATTTCAAGGCCAGAAATCATGGTCGGGTTTGCTATTTTTGGCAAACATGCTTTGGAAAGATGGAAAACGCGTGATGGCTTATTCCTCCAAAGCAGGTGTGTGATCCAAGGCGTATCGGATCAGATTGGATGCAGATTTGGTCGGTAGAAGGAAACCCTAGCCACCCTCTATTTTGAATTGATTTTTGGCAGGAAAACTTCAATTTAAATATGGCGACCTAAGACAGATAGTGTTGTTGCTGAAGAGTGAAGGATAGAGTGAAATTGTTCTCTGACAGCCGAAGAGATAACCACCTGAAGTGTTTGTGACTGAAGATTGTACTGGTAAGGAGAAGCAGGGTAAACCGGTGTAAGGAATAAACCGGCAGAGTGAGCATAAAATGCAGAGGTGACAAACTGGAAGAAGCAGTACCTGATAGAGAGTGACCAAGTGTGAGATGAATTCAGCAGATCGAACAAAGGGAGAGAAAATTTAGCAGAGTTAGAACCAGCAGAAAAGCTAAGTTGTAGTGTATGTTGAATTGACACAAACCAGTAAGATAGAAACTGGTAGTGCAAAGCTTTGAAGGGTTGCAAAACATCATTTGCAGCAGGGATCTCATTTGTATATCTAAGTTTTCATATTGTTTTCACTGAGTAGGTACTTACTGTAGGGGTTGTAGTTCCTTTAGGTTGTAGCCTATAAATTGTGTAGGGGTTGGTGCTCCTTTGAGTTGGTGCTCATAAATCAGGGGTTGGTGCTCCTTGGGTTGGTGCCCTAAAAAATTGTAATCTGATCTTTTCATTGTGAGGCTGGATTGGAGTAGAAAATCTTCAGCAGCTATTCTCACCGAGGTTTTTCCCACATTGGGTTTTCCTCATACATTTGGTGTTGTGAGTTGCATCTTCATGTGTGCGTTGTATTAATCTTTTAAATGTTTCTCCTACACACCTTGTTTGCATTGCTTTGGTAACCAGTCTGCATTTTGTTTATTTCATATTGAACCGATATAGCTCTGATTAAGTAAAAAATTATTCAAATCACTGATTCACCCCCCTCTCAATGATCCATTGTGTCCAACAGCACTCTTCTTCTCTTCCGGTGGAACACTCAATTGGTCAGCACACTTGTTAACCTACCTTATGCATATCCTCATCAGATGGGAGTCTTTTGCATCTGTACTCTCTTAGCATTACCAGTGGACATACTTACCGGTAAACACCTTGATGACACCATGTCATCAACTTTCAACTGTTTCCATCAGAGGCAACTGCAATCCGATTGCATTCTTTGTCTATAGTTGCTCGACCTTGCCTTCTTCATCATCAACCCAAACCATATCTCAACCAGTTTGTCAAAGTGACAACCATATCCTTCAATCTCTATACCGACAGCTCATCATGTCATCTCATGTTGATCCGGTGCACATCCCTGATCTAATGCACCTAAGGCAACTTAGTGTTTCACTTGTTCATCCGGTGTTAGCCTTCAATCACCTGCCTTCTACTCTTCTCTCTTCTCTCAGTGGACTATGATGCATTTTATTCATGATAGGAGATAAGATCCACTTACCGGTGGGAGTGGATCCTTGTCATATGCATCCTGCAATGCACCAATGTGGCTTCCCTGTTTGAGCAACACACCTCCAAACAGGCACATGTAATCCGGTTAAGAAGCATTCACTGTCAATCATCTCTTGAGAGGGTGACTGCATCTTTATCCAGTGGGAGTCGTGCTATTTTTCATCCACACAACATACTGGTGACCTGTAAATCCTTCTCCTCTGGGGTTGATGTGATTCATGATAACATTCTGCCTCTTCATCACAATCAACAGCCCAACATCTTGCCCTCACAGATATCATCATTTACTGGTTGTTATATCATATTGGTCTCTTGTCCATATCTTCCACACAAGTCAAACACTAACTTGTGTACCGGTGACTCCAATGGTCATTGTACTAAATGACATTCTCTCCCTTACCGGTGACCTGCAACACAGGGTGATATTAAAGACATAACATCATATTTGCATCAGTGGCATTGCTCCACATACATATCTTGTACCGGTAGCCATCCTATACTGGTTGACATCAATGACAACACAATGCCAACATATTTCTCCCTCTTCCTCTCCTTTCATCTCTCCCTCTCTCCCTATCTATATATTTATCCCTATCTCCATCGCCAACTCTCTCTCTCTCTCTCTCTCTCTCTCTCTCTCTCTCTCTCTCTCTCTCTCTCTCTCTCTATATATATATATAGATATTAAATTATCTCTTCCTCTCCCTCTCTATATATATCTCTCCCACCTCCTCTGCCCATATCTCTCCCTCCTCTACCCATATCTCTCTCTCTTCCCCTCTTCTCTCTCTCCCTCCTCTATCCATCTCTCTCCCTTTCTCTCCCTCCATATTTATATCTATCTTCATCTCTCCCTGCCTCACTCCCTCCCTATCCTCATAAAACTCTCTCTCTCTCTCTCTCTCTCTCTCTCTCTCTCTATTTGTATTTGTATATCTCCATTTTTCTTTGTCAGTCTATCATCTCCACCTCTTTCTTTAGACATGTCTCTCTCCATCCATCTATCTCTCTCCCCCCCTCTCCCTTTTATTATTCCTATACCTCCATATATATATATATATATATATATATATATATATATATATATATATATATATATATATATATATATATATATATATATATATATATATATATATATATATATATTTGTCTCTCTATCTCTCTAACTCACTATTTCTTCTTTCATCTCTCCCTCTATTTTTATCTCATTACCTCTCTATTTCTCTCCACCCCTATCTCTCCTTCTCTTCACCTCACAACAAACACAATCATTTGATAAATGGCCTATCAATTGACCTCATGTATTGCAAAAATGTATGCAAAAAATAGACCCATTTTTTTCTGGATTAATCTTCCACACCTATTTTGCATACCTGGCACACACCAAGGTGCAATTGGTAGTTTTTTAATATTAATTAGAGAGAGCTTATAGTTACATTTTCTATTAATAATATTGTGTTCATTTATTGGTTAAAATATTTGCTAAAATAAAAGATTTATTTTTAAGTTCTCCACAATTTCATGAAGGGAAAGGGAGACAAGGAGGGCAAATTTGTGTCAATCTCTTTACCTCATTTTTATAGTAATGATAGGATTTCTCAAATACCCATATAATTTTTTTTAATTGACATTCTTCAAGTGTTGTGCAAGATATCCATTTTTAAAAAATTGTAAATTATCATATGTATTGCTATGAGATTTTTTTTATTTTAATGGTTGTAGAATGTTTTTTTTGGATTTTTTTTAACAATGCTTTGAGATTTGAGATTAAGACCTCCCATGTAGGAGGCTTGCAGCTAATTGTTGCAGTGTGGGGTCATTATGTGAATAGTGTAAACAAGATAGGCAAAGATATTACTATTTAGTATGCATTTTGTGTCCTTGTCTCACTATTATGAGTATACTTATGGATCATGTGTACATGTCAATGGGATTGTCCAAGGTTAGGAGGGGGATGTAAAATGAAGGGGGCACTTATTATTTTCTATTTATCTAAGATTTGTTTAGTTAGTTTGCATCTTGTGGTCAAAGTAGCTTTAAGCATTGAAAAAGAAATTTTATTCATTTTGTTCATAAATTTCATCATATGTGTGGGCATTGAAATTGCAATATTTTGCACAACTCTACCGAGCCAGTTTTGAATTGATTTTATTAATTTTGCTGTTGTTGTTGCTCTTGTTTTTTTTGTTGGTGGTGGTCATGTTGTTGTTCTTGTTGTTGTTGTTGTTGTTGTTGTTGTTGTTGTTGTTGTTGTTAATATTATTATTACTATTACTATTATTATTATTATTATTATTATTATTACTATTACTATTATTATTACTACTATTATGTTGTTTTTGTTGTTGTTGTTGTTTGAAAGATGAGATAGAGATGTTGAGTTCGATGTTTTTGTCAACCACTAATAAGATGTGAAATTTATTGTATGCTCAAGACCCTTCAAGACACAAGCTTGTAATGGTGTTTTCTTTTAATGATAGGTTAATTGAAGGGAGTGAATAATCCCTCTAACTCTTTGAAGCACAACGAGAGCTTCAATTTTTAGGTAATATAGGAGTCAAATTCACAAGCACAACCACCCAAGATGTAGATGAAGGCCACGAGAAATGTTGAACTCAAGTGACTATCAAAATAACAACATCCAAAGACAATTACATCATGCCATGGGCAACACCTTCCTACCAAATTTTGTGAAGTGATAGGATGCAAACTTAAATGTGTGTAATGTCCCCTTCCCAAATTGCACTAAGTTTTTACCTAAAAACATAAATCACAAATAAGGGCTAGGGTTTGAACTCACCAAACAATATATGCACACAAACCAAGAACATATAAATATATATATGGGTTAGAAAAAATACATAATTAAACTACTATTAATGCTATAACATATTAAAGTTGGGGAAAGGAGATAGGAAGGGATTTCCTAGAGTCATTTCTACACCAAGCCCAAGAGAGGTTGCCTCCTACACCCCTCTTGCTCCACTTGGCAACTCATCCTAGTTCACCCCTCAAATCTTCTTCTCCCATGCTAACAAGTCTTGAGGTTGGAAAGAGATTGTAACTGGGTCCAAAGTAAGGGCCCTCAAGGTCCTAGACGCCACTTGGGTCATTCTAAAACGACCTACTTACAAGTAACTCAATCACCCCTCCATTACAACTCATAACCCTTCTTCTCAACTAAGTATCTCAAAAAATACACTTAAATATATTGATAATAAATGGTGTATGGTATATATTAGACATACCTAAGTCATATTTAATTATCTTAAAATAATCATTCACAATTAGATTGCATAAGTACTTACTAATCAAGGATAAAGGTTGAGTTCATAATGATATATATTGAAGTATTATCGTTGAGAATAATATGGTAGTCATATATGAATCGAATGATACTTCAATTAAGCAATCAGATGAGTATGAAATGACGTGGTGAAATTAGTATTGCCAGCAATACTTTTGTGAAGATAATTTCCTCACTGTTGCTTACAAGAAAAGGGGTCCAATGTCTAACCTATGTGGCCTGATCAATGGGAACTGCTGATGAGACAGTCTGTTGATTGTGTGTGTTTCCCCTTGGTCTGATCGTACTCAATCTTCTTTCTATTTTCTGTTTGATGGTGAAAGTCAGATCCAATTGTGATTCCCTGTGATTTTCTTTCTTGCTATTATGATTTGATATGAATTTGAAGATCAAACTGTTGGCAATTGACACTCATCCGATGGTTTTTGGTGGTTTTTGGTGGCTAATTATAGGTTTAGGGTTGTCATTGATGGCAACTCTTCATAGAGATTCGATCCGGTGGTCATAATTCTTCTTATCCGGAAGCAGGTGTTAACCGATAGCTAATTAACCAGTATTTCAGGAAGAATAGAGCATTTTTGGGTCTGGAAGCTTTCTGATGACCGCGGTGCATCGAATCATGTTTTTGTTGATTGGGCCGACATAGACACATCATTTCATTATTGTTTTGGTGATCTACATTTATCTTTTGTGATCCAGTCAAGCCGACATGTGACTACACATTACACTTGCAGTCTGAATGGTAAATGATCTATTTTTCTATTTGTCGGTATATAAGTTTGGTGTGGATGATCTTTTTGATGTATGATGCGATTGTAAGCTAACGAGTGGTGATCGAGAATCCGTTTTGGTGTAGTTTCACGTGCGCATTCTTGATCCGGTATCTAACTAAGACAGTGAACAGGGCAAAACAGAGTAGAATAGAGAAGGTGATCCAGTTAGAATATTCAACACTTAACCGAAACTCATCCAAGCATTGTAGATGCTATTTCAGAGTTCATTCATTGTAAATCATCACTATAACTATCTTGTAAGTCAGTGAGACTTCCCTGGGCATTGTAGCCTTTCGGGTTATTGTAATTGAGCAATGAGTTCTAGGCAGTGTGTCTAAATGCATGTGCATTCTCATATTGTAATATTGTTTTGCTACTGGCCATAGTGGAATAATATTGTGGGTTCAAATCCCATCGTGGTTTTTCCCAATTGGGTTGCCACGTAAAAATTTGGTGTTATGATCTTGTGGTTGTTTGTTTTATGTTTTTCCATTTTCATTTCAAGTATTTGCTTCTGGTGGTTCATAGTTAAGTTTGAAAACTATTGGCAATTGACACTCATTTGATTGGTTTCATATGTTGTCATTGATGGCAACATGTTTTGGCTTCATTCTTTGGTTTGGTACTTCACCGGCAGGTATCTTCACCAGTAGGAAGGATTCTCTGGGTACCGGCATTGAAGACCGACATGACTTACAAACAGGGTACCGGTATAGGAAGCTGACATCATTGGGAGATCCAACAATCGGCAATTCATTTTGATATATATGTATATATGTAATGAGCCGACATGTATAATCATTTTGTAATTATCTATGTAAGCCGACATGAGTCATGAAGGATTGTAAGGGTATATAGGTCAATTGATTAGATCATTTTGTGATATGATAGGAAATGATGGCAATGATTGTAATTGAGGATGTTGTGTGATTAGATCAGTAATGTGAAGGTTATTCATGTAAGGGTTTAGGGTTTCAGAACCGAAACAGTCAGAGCTTGAACCGGAACTCAATCAGGCATAGCGGATGCATTAAATGAGTTCAGTCTTATGTTTTATTATTCAAAGTGGTTGTAGTCAGTGAGACTCCTTTGTGTTGAGTAGTGTGCTCTAGGTTGTAAACCTTCCTGCATGTGCAGGCCCCCATATTATGTAATATATTTCCACATGGCCAGTGGATTGATATTGTGGGTCACAAATCCCACCGTGGTTTTTCCTCTTTGAGGTTTTCCACGTATAAATTCTCTGTGTTATGGTATTAATTTGTGTGATTGATTCATTGATTGCTTTACTTCTTTCAATTATATATGTACCGGTTTAACGATTGGTGAATGCATGTTATAATAAAGTTAAAATTGAATTTACCAGCAGAACACTGATTCACGCCCCAATCCTCCCCCCACCCCCCCTCTCAGTGTTCTTGGATTCCAACAATTGGCATCAAAGCCTTGTGCCTCAGAGGAAGTCTAACAGCTTGAGGGAGATCCTGAATCCGGAATCCATGGATATGAGCATGGAGAAGCAAAGTGAGGTAGCACTTGAAGATTATGATACTGAAAGGATGAAGAACATGAAATTACAAGATGAGTTGAATTCTGCCAAGGAATTCATTCTTATTCTACAGGAGAGGTTGTCATTTGTTTAAGCTAGGAGGAAGGAACTTCTGCAAAATCAGGATAATGAAGAGAAAGAGACCCTTAATGAAAAATGTTAGAAGCTGAGTCGGGACAATATGATCATGATGAATGAAATGCAAGCCCTAACTATGAGGATGTCAAACGAGATTGAAGACCGGAAAATGAATGAAGAAAACCTTGAGAGATCTCTGAAAGATAGATCTAAAGAATGCATTCGGTTGGCTCATGAAAATGATATGTTGAGAACAGAATTAGTGCAATCCCAAAGCAATGAACAAGAACTTGAAAGATAGATGATAATTCAAAGAGATGATATGTCTATTGCAAATGAGTACAAGGACAAATTCAAGGTTAGTTCAGCACAGCTTGATGAATTATTGAAAAGCCAAAGACAGAATGGAGATTCCAGTGGACTTGGATTTGAACAAGGTCAAAGCTCTGGTACTGCAAATGAAGGTCAAAACCAGAAGACACCGGTAAGGCAGCTCAATGCTTACAAATTTAATGGTAGATGTTTTGTTTGTAATAAATTTGGTCATGGCTAGGCAATGTAGAAATAGAACAAATCAGAACTATAATTCTACTCCCGGTCAATGTTATAAATGCAATAAGTATAGTCATAAGACAGAAGATTCCAAAATGAATGTTAAATGTCATGCATGTGGAAAATTCGGACATATGGCTAAGCAATGCAAGTCAAGCAATTATACTGGTTATAGCAAATCAATTCATAAGAACAATGTTACATGTTATGCATGCAACAAGATTGGACACATAGTTAAGTTCTGTAGAAGCAAAAATCCATCAGTTAACAATGATGGATCAAATGATAAAGGGAAAGAAAAGATCAATGAAATCCGGCAAGATCATATCAAGAAATGGGTCAGGAAGTCAGGTGATCAATCAACAGATGGGAATGCTCTGGTTACTCAACCGGCAGAAGAGGTTGCTCCTACATCGGCAGAAAGCTCATCTGGTAACTGAGGCAGATGCCTTAGGGGTAGGCAAAATTCATGAAAATATTGCTCAAGCCCCGAGAAGAGGATCTGGAAGATGTTCCGAACATTGGAAATAGTTTATCCGGTATGGAGATGTTTGACTAAGATCTGATATATTCCACTGGAATGTCATTCATATCAATGATGGATTAGGGTTTCTTGAAGGTTATAAGGTTGAATCCACTTCATTTTTTATCACCTAGCATTCAGAGTGATACAGAGCGAGTCTAAGGCGATTCAATGCGATCAGATATCTTCTTCAGCGATTCCACCAGTGATCGGAAGAGTCCTCTAGGGTTTCACCGTCAACCATTTCTCACGTACTTATTGAAATCATCTTTCATCATGGAAGTGAGATAATCCTCTACACCTACTTTCATTACAAATCCTACTATTGTCAAGGTTAAGGACCGTCCCAGGCCAATTTTCAAGCAATGTTTGTATATTTCCACCTTGGATGATTTGGTTGGTCCATTTTCCCGTGTTCCGGAAGGAGTTGTTTATGTGGAAGACGTCAGAGCATACATTCAATGCCACATTGAGGACCTGGGTACCAGTGACATCAAGAGCATGTATATGTGCGAGTTGATGGGAGACTCCGGAAAGATCAAGCCCAAGTATAAGCACATTGAGGATCTAGGGTTTACTGGCATTCTTGATATCCCTGAATTTGAAGATGAGATCATCTGATATGTATTGAGCAGAGTTCATGGAGAGTTCATTTGGTTGGACAGACCTTATAAGATCACAAAGGAGGCCATTAGGGCCATCACTAGTTTGTCGCAGATTGGTCAGCGTCCGGAGAAAAAGATTTCAAATGATCAAGTTAACAAACTCACCGACGCAACTTCGGACCAACGATCAATGAGGGTCAGCACCATCACTAATAGAGACATCAGATTTGGCAACATGATCATTGGGTATAAGGTAACTAAATCCAATCGTCTCAATTCTGTTTCTAGCTCTTGCATATATGTCACACATAAGATTATGAGGGAAAATGAGAAGATAGATCTATGTGGATGGGTGTTAGATGAGTTGTTAATTAACCTTGGGAAGATCAAAGGAGAGAAAAAGGGGATATTTCGGTTTGGGAATCTTATTGTCTGTTTAATGCTATTTTTCCTTAATGAAACTCTCGGTTTTGGGAAGAGACAATGGGCATTTGATATCCTAGTAGGCAGACAACTGAAACAATCTATTGCTAGTTTGGGTAGTCAACAAGATGATAAGGTTTGGGGTTATTTCAAGGCATTTCAGAAAGCAATGAAATCTAGAGAGAGGGTTCTTAAACAAATTGTTGAGAAATACTCAACCGAGATTTGTTTTATGGTCAAAAAGGATGAAACCTTAATAGCAGCAGTTAAACCCCGGAAGATATGGATAGAGGAGATGGGATATGAGGTTGATGCTGAAATTCTGGATGCTTATGCCAAAATGTTGATTGATGCTCCTATTGATGAGACTGAAAAATCCTTTGGTAATGCAAAACAAAAGAAGCAAGAGGTTCAAACTGAATTCAGTCGGAAGAAGAGGGAGAAATAGCAAGGCAAGGCTAGCAATTTGTTGAACAAGTATCTCAGGACATCAAAGTCTTAATGGATGTTGTTCTGGCAAAAGGAAGGAAGAGGAAAGAGCCCGAAATCTTCATTGAGCCTATTCCATCAGACTCTGGAACTGGAGAGGACACACCTTTAGTATTTAAGAGGGTATTGAGGAAGAAAGGTGAGGAGTCTAAGGAGGAAGCAACCGGTAAGGAAGGTCACAATCAAGGTACGAGCCAGCAATCCTGGAAAGAAAAGAGCTCCAAAGAAAACATCTCATACACCTTTTGCACCATTAGGTACTGGCAAAAGAAAGAAGATGGATGAATCGGACCTTGCTATTGTATCCGGTAATGTAACTATAATCCCACCCAAGACTTGTGCAGAATTGATATATGAAATCATTAAGGATGGAATTTTGAAAAATGTACAATTCTATTATGAGCACTTAGATGATGATGAACAAAGAGAAATTGAAGAAGCAGTTTTGTTATACTTGGAAATATTTAAGAAAGCTTTGTTGGAAATTGAGAAGCAAATACCGGCACAACTGTATGACAACCTAGATGCTAGGAGATTATCAGCTATGGAGGAGGATAAGCGCATAAAAATTCAAGAGTTATTAACTACTTGTGGATCAATTACTCCAAATGAGTTGGATATGACACTTGAAGTTGCAGACAGAACAATTTTTCGAAGCAAGCACAGGATAATTAGTCTTATGTCAGGTAAAGTTAATGAAATAATCAGTGAAACCCACAAGCATGGGTTCAATTCTTTATTGACAGCCCTGGTTTCTACACTTCACCGAAAGCTAAAACTGAGACTACTAACATCCCAGTTGAAGGGAAAGGCAAAGGTGTAATGGGTGCCTCACCACAATTTTGAAAGATACTAAGGCATTGGATGTAGAGCCCTCGGTAGAATCTAATGTACAGGACAGTAAGGAGATACTGGCAAAAGTAGATATATCGGCAGATTCACAGAGTGTATAGGTTACAAATGTTGAGGACAATAGTAACCCGGATCAGAATGTACAAGTCAAGGATACAGTTCATATGGAACCGGCAATAACTGATACTGCACCAAGTGGCGAAGCCATCGATGCAAAAGAGGAAGTTATTAAAGTCAATCAACCATCAGAGGAGAAGAAAGAGGAATCCAACAGGGGAACCGATAGCGAGCACATCATTGTTGTCAATTGACACCTCACGGGTAGAGTAGAAGAGCATAACTGAGATGAGTTCTACTGAGCTCGTGATGATGGTTGCTCAAAAGATGATGAAGGAAGGATAAGTGGACAAAGGAATAATTGATCAATCAATCCCAATTTTGTACAGACTTGTCCTGGAGTGTCGTTTTGACAAAGGAGCAAGCCCATCCGGCAAGCTCAAAATAATTATTGAGCACATTTCTAAGGATTTTCAATCACTGCAGCAGATATCTAACCAGTAGGCATTGGAGAGATTCACACAAGCTAAGAGAGCCACTTTTGATCAGATGATTGAATCAGAGAAGAAAGAGATTTCTGACAAACTGAAGTTAATTGATAATGCCTTAAGGCAATGTACTAATATATACAGAGTATGTTATAGCATTGGATTACTTACTGCAAATATAGGTAAAGGGATTAAGGATTCTCAGGATAAAATTTTAGGTATAGTCAATTCTTTTGATGGCTCCAATTCTTTGATTACATCTATTGATGGGCAGATTTTGATATTAGAAGCTCAAATTTCAGCTCTTGAAAGGGATAAAGACAAAATCATAAGGAGAGCTAAAGGGCTCAGAGGATTGGTGAGTCCTCGGTTGGACTCCTTAAGTGTAAATAAGAAGGAATGCATTGATATGGTTGGTAAGCCCACACCGGTAGAGCTTAAGGAGAAAGAGACCTATGCTCACATGCTTAATGGACTTGTATCAGTATCCAGCACATTCAAATCCGGTTGGGACACTTATCTAGAGCTTTTGGAGAAAGCCTATCCGGAAATTTTCAAGTATATTAAGCTCCAATAAGGTATTTTGGGACATATTCTTTGTACAGACTTTCATTCTTCATCTCGGTTTTTTTTTTTTTTGGCATTGATGTCAAAGGGGGAGGTATAGGTGAAAAATATATTCTTGACATCATAAGATAAGGAGTATTTGTACAGATCATGATCACAGATGGATATTCAACTCAGGGGGAGCAGTCTCAGGGTGAAACCGGCAAATGGAAACCATTATCATTTTTCACATGAGTGTTGCCATCAATGCCAAAGGGGGAGATTGCTGGCAATTGACACTCGTTTGATTGGTTTCATATGTTGTCATTGATGGCAACATGTTCTAGCTTCATTCTTTGGTTTGGTACTTCACCGGCTGGTATCTTCACCGGTAGGAATGATTCTATGGGTACCGGCATTGAAGGCCGACATGACTTACAAACAAGGTACCGGTATAGGACACTGACATCATTGGGAGATCCGGCAATCGGCTATTCATTTTGATATTTATGTATATATGCAATGAGCCGACATGTATAATCATTTTGTAATTATCTATGTAAGCTGACATGAGTCATGAAGGATTGTAAGGGTATATAGGTCAATTGATTAGATCATTTTGTGATATGATAGGAAATGATGGTAATGATTCTAATTGAGGATGTTGTGTGATTAGATCAGTAATGTGAAGGTTATTCTTGTAAGGGTTTAGGATTTCAGAACCGGAACAGTCAGAACTTGAACCGGAACTCATTCAGGCATAGCAGATGCATTAAATGAGTTCAGTCTTATGTTTTATTATTCAAAGTGACTGTAATCAGTGAGACTCTTTTGTGTTCAGCAGTGTGCTCTAGGTTATAAGTCTTCCTGCATGTGCAGGCCCCCATATTATGTAATATCTTTTCATATGGCCAGTGGATTGATATTGTGTGTCACAAACCCCACCGTTTTCCATGTATAAATTCTGTGTTATGGTGTTAATTTGTGTGATTGGTTCATTGATTGTTTTACTTCTTTCAATTATATATGTACCAGTTTACCGGTTGGTGAATGCATATTATAATAAGGTTAAAATTGAATTTACCAAAAGAACACTGATTCACCCTCCCACCCCCCTCTCAGTATTCTTGGATTCCAACAAAAACTTGGTAACTGGTAGATCACTGATTCACCCCCCACCCCCCCCTCTCACTGATCCCTGATTCCAACAATTAGTATCAGAGCTTAGTTCCTCTGAGGAAGCTTAACCGCTTGAGGAAGGTTCGGGAGATTGATTCAATGGATTCCTTTTTTCAGAGACAACTGAGTGTGGCACTTGAGGATCTTGATGCAGCTAGAAATGAGATTTGTACCTTGAAGAAAAACCTGAATGTTGCTGATGATTTCATTAATGACTTGAAGGATCAAGTGAGCACTTGAAGAGACAAGAGGAAAAAATTGGTGGACAAGTTGAAGGATAAAGAAGATCATAGCATGGAATATCAGGGTAAAGTTGATGAAGTTAACAAGTTTGAAAGAGAGAATGTTGCTTTGAAGAATGAGATGCAATCCATTGTGATGAGGCTGACTAAGGAGATTGAGGACCGAAAGAAGAATGAAGAGAATCTGTGAAGCAGTCACCGGTGAGGAGGGACCTCAAGGATATCAGTCTGGACTGGTCAGCAAGAGTAAACACAACGGAAATACACATATATGATAGAGGCAATGTAGAACAGATTGATTTATTGCATGAAATTCGATTACATCCAATCGGTAACAACAGAATTACAACATGCCGGCACATAGGCCTGATAGAATAGGTCACAACCGGGACCTTGAATCGAAAGACCTATCTTCTAGGCACAGTCTATCTATCTAATATTCTGATAGATTCTAATTGATTGCATTCTAAAGCATGATTACAAATATATATATCGATCCAAAGGATCAAGTCGGCCCAAAAGGGATCAAAACCCGAAGAACAAGATCTAATGTGCAACATGAACAAGGTAGGCCTCCGCCAAGAGATTCCTCCAAAAAATCCAAAGGATGAAACATAGAAGGTTAGCCATACGCCAAGAAACATCGAGATCAACGCTCAAGGCTCCCCAAGCTTCGGAATGGGTTCTGGCAGATCACTAGAAGAGGTCTCAGGCAACCGGTAACAAGAAATTGTCATGGAAACTGATAGCGATATCTTGTCGCAAAATGATCCAAAAGAGATGCGGTTTGAAAGCAAGAAAGATGATCAAGTCTTCAAGTAGAATCCAACTCCACATGATCCGGTGAGCCAAAATCGGGACACAGAGAAAGAAAACTAAAACTGCAAACAAAACAGAAAGGAAAATGGTTTTGGTTGATTCAAGATTGCTATGAACCGGAGATGCTCAAGCATCAATCTGGCACAATCATTGAAGGAAAGAGTTGATGAATGCTTCAGGCTTACCTATGAGAATGATCAATTGAAGCTTGAGTTGACACAGTCAAGAACTTGAAAGACAGATTGCTACTTTAAGGGATGAACTTGCTACTATTAATGAATACAAAGACAAATTCAAAGCTAGCTCAACAAGGCTTGATGAGATGCTAGAAAGTCAGAGACATGGAAAGGACATGTGGGGACTTAGATTTGAGTACGGTAAATCCTTTGGATCTGGACAAGGCAATGCAAAACCTAATTAAAAGAAGAGCAAGAATCCTCCAGTAAGACAGCCTAATGCTCATAAATTCTATGGTAGATGCTTTACTTGTAATAAGTTAAGTCATATGGTGAATCAATGCAGAAGTAAGATGAATAATAGAATGAATAACATGAATAATGTTCCTACCTTTACCGGTCAGTGTTTCATATGCAATAATTTTGGATACAAGTCAAATATGTGTAGAGTAGTAATGAATAACTTCCAAAACAAAAGATACTATGCTTGTGCAATGTTTGGACATATCTCTAATCAGTGCAGGATGAGACCAAATCAGATGAACTTCAGACCCATGTTGAACAATGTTGTTTGTCGTACATGCAACAAAACCGATCACATTGCAAAGTACTGCAGAAGCAAGAACAACGTTCTGGTAGATAAGAGCAAATCAAATGAGATGAGAAAAGCGAAAGTAGAAGAAATCAGAAATAAACATGAGAAGATGTGAGTTAGAAAAGATGAATCGAAAGCTGACAATGGGTCTGCACCGGAATCCAGTGCAGGATCTTCATCTGGTAACTAGGGCTTTATGCCTTAGGGGGAGCTTTTCATGCAGATTCTAAGAACCCCCTCTTCGGTGATCTTCAATCGATTCTGGAAGGTTGCAGAAGGATTGAATCATGTGTAAATGTTATCTGGAAGTTTCAGGAAGGATTTGGTGCTCTAGTAAGAGACTGTGAAAATCATGGTAACCGGTTGCAACATTTATTACAGTGGAAAATTAGGTTTTCGAAGAATAAAAGTACATTTTGAAGTTTCATTTGTCACAATGCGATCAAGCGAACAAAGCAGAGAAGAAGAGCAAAGCGATTTGGCGATTTCAACAACAATTTCAGCGATTCTAAAGCGAATTTCAATGCCCGGTTGTGAATCATGGTATTTATCTATTCAGGCTTTCTGTTTTTGTAAACCCTAGCATTCGAAATGGCCTCAGCTTCTAGTGTTGCTACCCCTTTGGTGGTCGAGATTAAGGACAGGGCCAGACCTGTTTTCAAGAAACACCCTTTCAAGTCGGTTGAGGACGATCTAGAAGGTGCATTCTCATCGATACCCTACGACATTCTCTATAATGAAGACATTAGGGCTTACATACACTGTGATCTCAAGGAACTTGGAAATCCGGATATGTTGGATTTGTACAACAAACACTTGGTGGACAGCTTGGGAAATCTCAAACCTGAGTACAAAGTTCTTCAAGACAAGGGTTTCTTGCAGTTCGTTCATTTTTCGTTGTTCGACGAAGCAGAATAGATATGGTACATTCTTAGTCGTGTTCATGATGAGTTTATATGGCTTGACAGGCCACACAAGATTACCAAACAGGCGATTCGAGCTGTGACATGCCTAGCAAAAACCGGTGAGCTGCCTAGCCTGAGGAAAGTGTCGAATGATACGGTGATAGCCACCACTGGCTTCAAATTTGACAGCAGATTCATGACCATAAACGAAATTCTAGAGAATGATGTGAAATTTGCATCGATGGTGGTCGGTAACTATTAAATTTAATGATCAAATTAGATAGGAAGTGGTTCACACACAAATGCACATAATTTACCCTGGGAAAACCTTCCTCTTGAAGGTAAAAAACCCAGCAATTAATCTCTTGAATGTATTAGCAACAATGTCTTACAAATGCTTCACACTTTGAAGCATTAGAATGAGGAGATTCACTCTAGAATCAATCAATATAATGAAGATTACAACTTGCTGAATAAGAGACATGATATGCTAAATACAATACATGATTCGTTGGAGTACGTGTTCTCCAATATGTTGTAGACGATTAACTGTTGAAGGTAGACTTGTTGGAGATATACACGATCTGCTATGATATGAATCAATGAAGGTATAGAAGATCGAACTACAGTGATAAATAGATCGATGCCTTTGAGAGAGATACAACTCATTCATATACCCGATCATGAGAGGTTTCAATCAACACGACTTTTCCATAAGTCGGCTATAACATTAATTAACATGCCTTTTCCAATAACACGTTTCATGACAAGGATCACGACTTCCATGGTGGCAGATTATTATTAGTTATGCTTAATTAACAAGTAATTTCAATATGAAGGACGCTAATGAAGGAATCAAACTATTAAATGTATAAGGCCCATAGGCCATTCACACATTTATTGGCTAAGTCGGCCCTGAAGGATTCGACCGAAGCTATACATCAACACTCCCTCTTAGCTAGGGGGAATCCTTATCGATATCTGAGTCACATAGTGACATCCACCATGGCTACTCCCTGAGGGTGGGTCCATCATGGCTACTCCCATGAATGGAAATGCAAAAAACACAAGTGCTCATCATGGAGTCACTCAACGTGATGATGTTCACCATGGCTACTCCCAGAGGGTGAATAAACACAAATGCCAAGTCATGGAGTCTCTCACATGACATCCACCATACCTACTCGCAGAGGGTGGATTCACCATGCCTACTCGCAGAGGGTGGATTCACCGTGCCTACTCGTAGAGAGTGAAACAAGGGCTTACACCTCAAACTTCTCTCACAGAGAAGAATGCATTAACAAGGGCTTTCACCTCAAACTTCTCTCTCACAGAGAAGAATGCATTGACAACGGCTTGCACCTCAAACTTCTCCCTCACAGAGAAAAATGCATTATAATACATATCAAGTAATCACTGATGTTGAGACTCCCTCTCAGAGAGGGCTTCATTCTCCACAACTCCAAGCTTGTCTCGAAAATGCACAAACTTCACTCTGGCAAGAGGCTTGGTGAGAATGTCAGTCGTCTTCTCCTCAATAAAAATGTATATCAACTTTACAGCATTCCTCTGTACCATATCTCTGATATAGTGGCATTGAATCTCAACATGCTTTGTTTTGTCATGGAACACTGGATTAACCGAGAGCTTCACACAGCTTTGGTTATCACAATGAATAGTAGTAGGCTTCAATGATTGTCCAAACAATCCTGCAAGGAGCTTCTGAAGCCACATTGCTTCGCGAGTTTCCACACATGTTGCAATGTATTCTGCCTCTCCGGTGCTCAATGCCACTGAAGACTACTTCCTACTACACCAGGAAATCATAGCAGATCCCAAACTGAAGAAACAACCAGAGGTGCTCTTCCGATCAATACCACTCCCTGCCCAATCAGAATCAAAATAGCCTTCTAAATTCAGATCCACACTGGAAGAGTATTTCAAGCCATATCCAATTGTGCCACGCAAGTATCTCAGGATATGTTTGGCTGCAACTAGATCTATCTGTCTTGGTTCACACATGAACTGACTCAGTGCACTCATTGCATAACAAAGATACATCAAGGATCCAATCAACTATTTGTACATAGTAGGATCCACAAGATCTGAACTAGTTGTAGCTTCCTTCAATTTCTTTAAGTTAATTTCCATCGGTGTGGACATAGATTTGCAATCTATCATTCCAAATCTCTTCAAGATATCAATGGTGTATTTCCCTTGACTTAGGATAATCTCATTGGGCATCTACCATACTTCTAAACCTAAAAAGAAGTGCATAAGTCCTAAGTCCATCTCGAATTCTGAAGTCAACTCCTTCTTGCATCTATGGATGAGATGATCTTCCCAGGTGATAAATAGGTCATCAACATAAAGTACCAAGATCGGCATTTCACCATTGAATACCTTGAAGTAAAGATTCCGATCAGCATCATTCTTGTAGAAACCCAAGCCCACTAAGCATCTGTCAATTCTTTCATACCAAGCGTGAGGTGCCTACTTAACACCATATAAGGCTTTCTTGAATTTACATACATGAGACTCTTTCCCATGATTCACGAACCCCTCAGGCTGCTCGATGTAGACCTCTTCCTCAATCACACCATTGAGAAAAGTTGTCTTCACATCCATCTGATGTAACTTCCATTCGTTAGTTGCTGCAATGGCAATGATGGTCCTGATGGAAGTATAGCAAGCAACAAGAACAAATGCTTCTTCATAGTCTATTCCCTCTTTCTGAGAGAAACCACAAGCCACAAATCTAGCCTTCTACTTTTCAATGCTTCCATCAGTTCCATGCTTAATCTTGTACAACCACTTGGAAGATACAATAGACTTCCCTTCAAGTCTAGGCACAATATCCCACACATCATTCTTGATAATGGGTTGATACTCTTCATCCATTGCATCTTGCCATAATTGTTGTTGAGAGGCTTCCTCAACACTGGAAGGTTCAGTCTCAATAAGATTACACATCAACGCAACATAGCTAGAGAATCTTTGTGGTCTTTTACTTTCTCTAAATGTGCCTCTAGGAGCTACGAATTGTTCTACCTCTTGCATAGTGTTCCTTGCCCAAAGAGGTCGCTATTGAGTCACAACAATATCTCTAGGCCCGTCAGTAGGATCCAATGGTTCAATTGGATCATCATTCAATTCAGGTTCTGTAGACTCCCTCTGAATCTCAAGAGCATGATCAACATCCATGTCTTGAAGAATCTCATGATTTTCATCATCTATCTCCATGCAAGAACCCTTTGATTTTATGAATGCAACATCTTCCTCAAATGTGACATCTCTGTGTACTTCTATTTGCTTTTGACCAGGAATGTAAATACGATAGGCTTTGGAGGTTTCACATTAGCCCACAAATATCCCTCTCTTGCTAGAGGGTTCCAACTTGGTCCTCTTGTCCTTGGGAATATGAACATACACAGGACAACCAAATATTCTCAAGTGACTGATATCAAGCTTAATCCTTGAAAAGGCTTCTTCAGGAGTCATATTTTGCAATATCCAGTGAGAACATTTGTTTTGAACATACACTGTTGTTCTAGAAGCTTCTGCCCATAGAAAAGTCTAAAGGTTTTGATCATGAATCATAGTTTTTGCAACTTCAACAATGGATTTGTTCTTTCTTTCTGCAACCCCATTTTGTTGAGGGTTGTAAGGGACACGGAACTCCCTCTTGATCCCTGCCTCAATACAAAAATCATGAAAGTTACCCAAGGTGTACTCACCTCCATTATCAGACCTTAAAACTTTAATTCTCTTTCCAGATAAATTTTCTACTCGAGCTTTAAACTTTTTAAACCTACCTAGGGCTTCATCGGACTCTTTAGACCTTAATAAATAAATCCAAGTCTTCCTAGAGTAGTCATCTATGAAAGTTACATAATACAAAAATCCACTTAGGGATGGAATTGACATTGGACCACATAAATCTGAATGTACAAGATCTAGAATTTCTTTAGACCTACTTTCACTACTATGGAAAGGACTCTTAATATTTTTACCCATAGCACAACCTTTACAAGTACCATCATGTACATGATTAAGTTTAGGAATACCTTTCACCATCTTTTCCAGTGATGGAAGAGCCCTGAAATGAAGATGCTCAAGTCTTCTATGCCAAAGTTCGCTAAAATTGGAAGAATCATGAAGAAGAGCTTCGATTGGAAGAGTGGAGAGCCTATACAAACTCTCATGTCGATTTTCGATCACATGACCAATCTTGATGTTGGAGTTCTTTGGCCATGCTAGAACTCTTCCTTCAAAAAATGCAATTTGATAGCCCTTATCCTCCAAGGCTGAAAATAGACACAAGGTTTCTCTTGATCTCGGGCACGAACAAAACATCACTTAGGTGAAGTGAGACTCCAAATTCTAGGTTTAGTGATGCAGCACCAAATCCTCTTACTGAATAGCGTGCATCATCTCCAATGGTCACTAGAAGATTAGACTCCTTCTCCACCAAATCTGAAAGGTGCTCTCGATAGCCTGTGATGTGTCTAGAGGCTCCACTATCAATCAACCAAGTATCACTATCCGTAGGAACATTGCTAGATAATGCTGATATGAAAAGAAAGTCATTGGAGTTATCTTTTGCCTCCTTTTGAGATGAAACTTCATTGATGTTTGCCCCTTGATGCTTAGGTCTAAGCAAACAATCCCTTGCATAGTGACCAAACTTGTCACATCTAAAGCACTAGATGTGGGAGACATCTTTCTTCTTCTTCTTAGAATCAAGTGCGGAATCTGATTTCTAATCTTTGTTCCTTTTGAAATTGCCCTTCTTCCAATTCTTTCCTTTCTTGGTAGATTGAGAGGCAAGAACATGAGTATCTTCGTTTTGAGAACTTTTGATAATTCCCCTAGCTGCCAATCTTGATTCTTCTTGAATGTAGTCTGCACGAAGTCGATCAAACTTAGGTAATTTGGTTCTCCCACTTATGCTTTGGATGAATGGCTCCCATGAATGAGGAAGGCCATTCAAAGCCAGCATGACAAGGTCTTTGTCTATCACTTGATCTCCAATTGCGCTTAGTTGATCTCTCAATTCTGAAATTTTCATGAAGAATGACATAACTGATTCTCCTTTTGCCATCTTTACTTGGTAGAGTTGTTGCCTCAAGGCAAGAGCCCTACTTGCGTTGTTAATCTCATATAAACCTTCTAAGGTCTTGAACATATCTCTCGCAATTGTCATCTTGGAGATGAGAGGCACCAAGTGATCCCTCAAGGAGTCAATTAATATCTTCTTTGTTTTGATGGCATTTTTCTTAAATTGAAGCTTCTCCTCATGATCTTCAGGTTCAGATAAATCATTTTCCTCCACAAATTGAAGAAGATCATTTTCTTCAAGTGCAATGAGCACTCTAAACTTCCATGAGGTAAAGTTAGATGTGCCTTCAAGCCTATCCTCGACTTTAAGACCATTCAACATTTTTGAGGCTTAGTAGATACTTCTTGAAGGAGGGAGAGAGGAGAGAATACTTTGAAGTTGTAGGAAATTTGATCATGATCTTTCTTTCACCGTTGCTCTGATACCATGTTAAATTTCATGATCAGATTAGATAGCCAGTGGTTCACACACAAATTCACAGAATTTACCTTGGGAAAACCTTCCTCTTGAAGGTAAAAAACCCAGCAATTAATCTCTTGAATGTATTAGCAACAATGTCTTACAAATGCTTCACACTTTGAAGGTTTACAATGAGATTCACTCTTGAATCAATCAATATAATGAAGTTTACAACTTGTTGAATAAGAGACTTGAAATGTTGAATACAATGCACAATTCGTTGGAGTATGTGTTCTCCAATATGTTGTAGATGATTATCAACGAACTGTTAAAGGTAGACTTGCTGGAGATATACATGATCTGCTATGATATGAATTGCTGAAGGTATAGAAGATTTGAACTGCAGTGATAAATAGATCAATGCCTTTGAGAGAGATACAACTCATTCATATACCCGATCATGAGAGATTTCAATCAACACGACTTTTCTATAAGTCGACTATAACATTAATCAACATGCCTTTTCCAATAACACGTTTCATGACAAGGATCACGACTTCCAAGGTAGCGGATTATTATTAGTTATGTTTTATTAACAAGTCGTTTCAATATGAAGGATGGTAATGAAGGAATCGAACTATATTATATGTATAAGGCCAATGGCCATTCACACATTTATTGGCTAAGTCGGCTCTGAAGGGTCCGACCGAAGCTATACATCAACAGTTACAAGGTTTACCAGTCAAGCAGGTACAACTCCATCTCCGATACTGCATTTACTCTGCCTATCAAATGCTCAAGGATGAAAAAAGGTATGACCTGTGTTCAGCCCTCCTAAATGAGTTGTTAAGCAATTTGAAGAAGATTAAACAAGATAAAAAGCACACCTTCAAATATGGTACACTTCTTATTTGCTTGGCTCTATACTTCTTGAATGAGATACTCGGTATAAAAGGAAAGGTCCAATGGGCCTATAACAGACCAATGGCCATGCAAATTAAAGAGGGATTATGAGGAATTGGAGATGCAACAATGAGAATATCTGCTCTCTGGGGATACTTCAAATCCTTCCAAGTAGCAATGAAAAGCAGAGAGAGGATCCCTAAGGAAATTGTGGAGAAGTATGAGCAAACCATATGCTTCATGGTCGACAAAGATCAATGCCAAATGGAAGCGGTGGAGCCCAGAACGGTATGGATCATGCCCATGGGGTATCAAGTTGACTCCAATACACTTGAGGCATATGCCCAACACCTTTTGAGTCAACCGGTGGATCCCAAGGAAGGGAGATTTGGAACATTCAAGGAGAAAGACCTTGAATTGCATAGACAATTCACTGCACCTGCCAGGAAAAGAAAAGTTACTAAGATGGTTGAGGAGGTGGCAGCTTAGATGGGATTCACCCAGGAGGAGGTGAAGAAAACAAGGGAGAGATATGCGCAGAAGGAGGCCAAAGAGGAAACCAAGAAACCCAAGGTTGATCCGGTTCCCTCCAAGGTCAAACCTAAAGAAACCAAGTTTGCTCCTGCTCCAGTGGCACAATCTGCAGGACCTAGCCCATCCGAGAAAGGTGTGTTGAAGTAGAAAGAAAAGCCTAAAAGGACCTATGTTGCAGTATCTTCGGTAGCTTTTGAAACAGAATCTGATGAGGAAGCAAGAAAAGCAAAGAAGAAAGGTGAATTTGTCAGAGTGGTGAGGAAGTTGCAGTCCGATGGAGCCCAACAAAGCAAGAAGGCAAAATCAGATCTTGCCCCTGTCGGAAGACCTAAGAGAGAAAGAAAGGTCAAAACTCAACCTGAGTCTGGTGTCAAACAAGGTAAATTTGAATATGTTCCCTCATTGACAACAGATCAGTTGATTGATGAGATAATTGTAGATGGCAATCTAAAGAATATTGGAGTGTGTTATGCAAACCTGAATGAGGTTGACAAGAGAAAGGTTGAGGAGGCAGTTGTACTATATTTACACAATTTTAGCAAAACATTAATTGAGCTAGAAGACCATTCCTAAGGATTTGTACAGCCTTATAGATGCAAGGAGAATGACAGCAAGTAAGATTGACAAGGAGATGAAAGAGAGAGAGAGAGAGAGAGAGAGAGAGAGAGAGAGAGAGAGTTAATAAATGTTTGCACCTGTGTCTCTCAAAGTGAAGCCAAGAGACTCATTGAAGAGGCAAACAAGAAGGAATTCTGAAGCAAGAACAAGGTTAACAGATTGATGATTGGAAATGTGGACGAGGTGAGGAAAGAGACAGAAGATATATGGAGAAAAATCATTCAAAATGATCCCCAGATGCATTTAAGTCCTCTCAGCCGAAAGAGAAGCAAGGTGTTTCCGCTGGTCAGAAGGATGAAACTCAAACTGAGGATCATCCAGAAGATCAAGGTAACACTACACTTGATGTTGAGAGCGATGATACTCCTCCAGTGGTGGAAAACTCTGCAACCCCTGAGATCCAACAAGTTGATACTACACCAAGTGGCAACACCGGTGCAAAAGATAAAGGGGATGGAGAAGAGAAGAAGGATGTTGAGACTGCAGAGGCAAAGGTTGGAGAGTCTAACAAGGCCAAAGGTGTAGCTAATCCGGCAATTGTCACTCCTCTGGTTACAGGGACCCACCTCAGATCCCTATCAATCGTGATGGTTCGCTAAATCTTGGAAAGATGTCTCCTACAGAGAAGCTTATGCTCACAGCTGTTGTGCAAGCCCAGGCTAGCCAGGATCTGGTGAAGTCTGAATCTGAGGACAAGAAGCTAATTTTGATGTCGATAGATGTTTTGCAGAAGGTGGCTCCAAATGTACAGTTAGATTCAAATAATAGGCCCTCCGGTAAATTGTTGCAATTAATTAACAGTGTAAATACAAATTTGATTCTTTGGAGAAGACTGCTACTCGGAAAGTTTTGGATAAATTTAAGGATGTTAGGATACAGACATTTCGGAAGATGATTGAGGATGATAGAGAGACTAAATAAGAGACTGCAGATTATTTCTGATACATTGTCAGAAGGCGGTAAATTGTACAAATCTTGCCTAAATTCACTGGAGATATAGACAAGTAGATAGGTATTTGCTAGGGCAAGCTTGCTAGCATTTCACCGTCTTTTGATCCAAATGTAACTTTAACCAGAAGTGTTGAAGGGCGGATTATAGCTCTAAATGATCAGATCTCAACCCTCCAAGCAGACAAGGACAAAATTTTGAGAAAAGTAGGTAAACTCCGGAACCTGATTGCCCCTCGATTGGACACCATGTTGAGTAATAAGGCAGATTGTATGAAGGAGATGACCCGGCCTGTGTCATTTGACCTAAGGGAATTAGAGATTCATGCCACTGTATTTAGTGTCTTCACCACAGTTTTAGATAACTTGAAGAGTGGGTGGGATACTCACCTAGGATTTTTAAAAACTATTTATGCTAACATCTTCAAGTATCTGTAAAGTAGTTGTCATTTGTATATAAGTTTTGGGTAGCACCCCATCTTTGGCATTGTTGTCAAAGGGGGAGAGGAACGGTGAAAAATGTACAATATTGAAGAAGTGGAATTCTGTGTCTAAGGAGGAGCCTTAGAAATTCTTTTGATTCTTTTGAACCGATATACAGTACTCAACACTTAGCCATTTTTCATGAGTGTTGCCATCAATGCCAAAGGGGGAGATTGTTGGCAATTGACACTCATCTAGTGGTTTCTGGTGGTTTCTGGTGGTTTTCAATGGCTGGTTATTGGTTTAGGGTTGTCATTGATGGCAACTCTTCATAGAGATTTGATCTGATGGTCATAATTCTTCTTATCAAGAAGCAGGTGTTAACCAATAGCTAATTAACCGGTATTTTAGGAAGAATGAAGCATTTTTGGGTCCGGAAGCTTTCCAGTGATTGTGGTGCATCAAATCGTGTTTTTGTTGAATGGGCCAACATAGACACATCATTTTATTATTGTTTTGGTGATCCGCAATTATCTTTTGTGATCCGATCAAGCCGACATGTGACTACACGTTACACTTGCAGGCCGACATGGTAAATGATCTATTTTTCGGTTTGCCAGTATATAAGTTTGGTGTGGATGATCTTTTTTATGTATGATGTGATTGTATGCTAACGAGTGGTGATCGAGAATCCATTTTGGCGCAATTTCACGTGCGCATTCTTGAATCGATATCTGACTGAGACAGTGAACAGGGCAGAACAGAGAAGGTGATCCAGTCAATATATTCAGCATTTAACCGGAACTCATCCAAGCATTGTAGATGCTATTTCAGAGTTCATTCATTGTAATTCATCGCTGTAACTATCTTGTAAGTCAGTGAAACTTCCCTAAGGGTTGTAGTCTTCCGGGTTATTGTAATTGAGCAATGAGCCCTAGGCAGTGTGCCTTAACTCCTGTGCATTCCCATATTGTAATTTTGTTTTTCTACTGGCCATAGTGGAATAATATTGTGGGTTCAAATCCCACTGTGGTTTTTCCCAATTGGGTTTCCACGTAAAAATCCAGTGTGTTTCTGCATTTCAGTTTCAAGTATTTGCTTCCGGTGGTAACCGGTAGATCATTGATTCACCCCCCCTCTCAGTGATCCCTGATTCCAACAGAAACTGGGTTCCATTTTATATTATTTCTTGTCTCCAATGGTTCAATAACAATGTTGAGCAGGCGTCATTCCTTACTTAATATTATTTCCTATTTGTCTTGGCTGTTCGATGGTAATGTTCAGACCAGTTTAGGGTTCCTCCTAATATTATGTCTTGCCTTTTCCTTCGATGCCCCCTTGGACTGATTTTCATTGTTTCTTTATATTGTGGGAGAGGCATTATTTCAGCAAATGTCCGTTTATTCTAAGGATTACATCCTTTACAAAACATGCCTCTTCATCACTGATTTGTTAGCCAAATCGCACTTTATTATTATCATCGATGCTGTTGGGATTGAATATGATTAGTATCGAATGATTTTCTATTATCCTTAATTCGAATATGATGAGTGATTAACCAAAGTACAAATTAAGTCATTTATATCATTATGTCAGTAAACAATTGATATGTTAATCGATTATGTTGCTGGGAGGATGATTAATTAATCCATTATCAATCAGAGCGATATTGATGTTGTCAATGATTATTAACAATATATGAATGGTTATCTTCCTTCTTGGTTGATTTACTGATGTGCATACCGTCCTGTTGCATATCGAGGATCATTGATTACTTATAAATTGAGCTATCGTTCTTCATTACTAGTTCCTTATTCATTGATCGACGATATTGCCTCCATAGTAATCAGTCTATTAGTGACTAGTGATGCTTGTGTTCTTTGGTTTCTTGGACCAATCCTCATTATGATAGACAATGCAGATTTCTATCGATCATCCTCTATCTCAATAGATATTGCTTAAGTTGTTTTCATATCATTAACATTAATCGATACTTGCCTCAGTCAATTCCCTTGTAAACTTAAATCTATTGATCTTAGATATTATTTTGTTCATTACAATCACAATCTGGTTTATCTTATAGATTGTCATCGTTATTTATAAAGATAATACAAGGACCTTTCTTAAGTTAATGCCATGTATTTGAGTTTGGATGGGGATATCACGGTGTGCATACCACAACTTAAAGAGGATAGTAAGGTGTCTACACGATTATGCTCCCCATTTAGTACCATTACGAAGTTGTGGTACCCATGTGATCAATTTGCCTTTTTCAAGCTCGTGTAACCTTGAGGCTAGACAAAGTCGTCTATTCTTCATCTTAGGCAGTGAAAAAATAACTTGTTGAAACTATTTAAAATGGATGTTTAGGTTGTGGGTGTAGTTGACTACACACTATAAGTGGTGAAGGTGTCTAACTTCATTGCCCTTGCATGAAAAAATCTAAAAGACAATTGTTGGGTGTGTGATTGAGGTTCCACACAATAGAGTTTAGTTTTTGTTCCTCATTTTGTTTTTCAAAGTCTATTGCAAGGATGTCAATGTTGGCCTCAACTACTTAATGATGATAGTGAATGTGTGTTGCACTTCTCTTTTATCGGAATGAATGAATGAATCTTAATGATGTCCACAAGATCATCACTCTATAAGATCAAGAGTTACATCTTTAACAATTTTCAAGTTCCTTTCAATGTCGGCTCTTATGTTGTGGATCTTGATCAAGAAACCTGCAGTTTTGCAAAGTCTTGCCTCCTCAAATAGTTCATTTAGACTACTCACTTTCAAATTGTTTTCATATTGTATAGAAATATCCTCATATGCAGCACAATCAAAGATATAGTGCCATTCAATTTCAACCACCCCTTTACTTCAGAAAAGACAAGTTCTTTCTTCCCACTCTTCATTGGGGACTACCCATCTACCTGTCTTACATATAAGATAATGAGAACCAGTTCTCAGCTGTGCAACTAGAAGTCTAACCTTTCCTGTAATTGCAACCCTTATATATTACTTGACACATAAAGAAGTTCCCCTTTCTAGCACAACTCTCACAAAAGTAATGGCCATCATTTTACAGCCTCGACTACCCAACATGCAGACATTTGTGGTAAAATTTGATGGCCACGTTTGCTAATTTTAAACAGTAGAATACAATCAAATATCTTCCTTGAAATTTAGGTTCCTTTATCGTAAGCTGTCACAGCCATATAAATGCAAACGTTGAATGAACATCTGCCATCATTAGCTCTGAACTTGTACTGAATATAATGTATAACGAGAAATCTTTATTAATGGGTTATAAATTATACCCAATATGCATGTGTCATACAAAGGTATTTGCTGTCTGTTACAACTCAACCTCTTGTTATGGTTTAAATATGTATACTAATTATATGCAATGTGTTCCTACTGTGAATAGGTTAGAATTGTACACCAATCATTATTATATTTCTTGAACAACGTGAAAGCTGCAATAAGAGGTGAAACTCTACAGCCAATCAGATTGTTAATAATTCATTTTTTTAATATTCTTTTACACAATTTACGTATAAACTTTGTAAAAGATAAATATTTATTTTACATAGAAAAAATACTTAATTCACGAGTACGACTAGTAAAACTAGCTAAGCAATTCTGGTTGCAAAAGTATTTACCAAAACAAAACAGCACAGGAACACCCATAGGAAAATGAAAATTATTTTGTGGCCCAATCTCTATTTAGACAAATAACCATCTTCTCAGATCATCCCAAGAGAGCTAAACCTGTTAATTTGCTTCATTATCTCCCACGACTTGCTATCATAATGAACAAATTATTTACATAACAGAAAACATTAGAAAGCAACATTATTTATGTCCATGGAAAACGTTGTAAAACCGAGCTCTGCAGAAGATTTCCAAAATAGGATGGAACCCAAAAAAAGCAAGGTATCTGCTTACATTGCAACAGAAATGGGAATTAAGTTTGGGAAGAAGCCGAACAACACTACTATCAAAGTTCAATATAATGACACATCTTTCCAGTGTTTAAAGGAAATTGCTATGGAATAACAATGACAAGCAACAAAATTTTCTCACATACCCGTCACCTTAGAATCTGAGACGGAATACTGTTTGGTAATGTTTCACTTTTCTTTGGTAATGTTTTCAGTAACCTTATGAGTTCAAATGTTCTCATATCTTGCCCCGAGTGTAAACATAGATCCAAAGGTGTATTTCCATCCTGAAATAATTCAGAAATCAACCATCTACGTTATGGATACATGATTTTCAAAACAGTTCCCCTTGTCATAAACATGACTATTGGCAGAATGCATGGATTTGAGTAAGTGTAGAATGTCACAATAGAACTAGTAATCATTAGATCAATACAAATTGAGCTCTTCAAAAAAATGGGGATACTTCTAACAGACCCATTAAATGTATAGAAACTATGCATAGTTCACGTTCCCAATGTAAAAGTGCAAGCATGAATCATTATGTATCATGTTATGAAGAGATAAAACATTTAGTAAATAGCTTGTAATGATTTTAGAACGGCATGGACAAAAGAAAATCAACAAACCGAGACAACTACCTGTGCCAGAAAATAACAATCAACTTGGATTGGAAACTGGTGCAATTGTGATTGGATAAAAACATTAGCTATAGTAAAGAGCTTTAAAAACATTTACATGGAGATTAGAAAAGAAATAATCAGTAAAGTCCGAGAAAATATTCATGTGGCAAATACCGAACAAGCTAATGTGCTAGTCATTATCGCAATGGTGACTGGAAAGAAACATTAAGTTAACCTAATCAAAGTAAACGAAACTATGTAGTTGTGCAGAGAGTAGATCCAATGATCACAACTTTTTTATTATGTAACACAAAAACTTACATCTGGGGAAAACACAAAAGAAATTTGCTATTGTAGTGCATTGCCATAACTTTTGTATCCAATTATTTTTGCATTGCTAAAAGTTTACATAAAACTAGAAAGAAAAGAATGTCAATAAATTTCTTAGTATGTAATAAACCTGATGATTTTCATAGCTAAATAAAACACATGAACGAATAAAAGTAATATGCAGGCAACAGCAAGGGAAGAGGTACAAATAATCTCATAGACAAATAGTCAAATCAAAAGCTATCAAATGGGACACTCAGATAACTGATTGATCATTATAATCTTTATTGACGTTGTCAGTTTCTGAAAGATTAAACTGAGAATTGAAATGACTGTACAGACATACTTGCCTTCTCCAATTGCTATATCTGGTATCTAGGCGTTTAGGATTTTATATTATATGGTTGCCGTGAAATGTAATTTGCATCAACAAAAACATCTTTTGTGCATCATTGTCTTCTGTCCTTGAAAAATTGGTGTAAACGGTTTCCAGATCTTGTTGCAGCCTAAAATGAGCTGAACAATATTGCATTGTAACATGGACGCAGTCCACTATATTACATTTGCATTGACATTAATGGATTTGTTAAGAACCTATTAATACAAACCAGAACCAAAACGATTTGCATCCTGTCCCCATTACTCATGCGCACAAATGGCTTTGGAAAACCTGAAATGGTGTTCAGAACAGAATAGCAAGGAATTTTCCAAGGAAATATTTCTGGGGGCCAAAAAAATTGCATGAGATATTTGCATATATGGAAATGTTTCTGGTGTTCAAATGAAGTACAGGTATAAGAACATTTCCCTCTAGAATACAGAAACGGGAATAATAAAAATCAAACACCAATGTGGGGCTGCAAGCATGGTACCCTACCTTCTCAAAACCTAGTGCCCTTGAAGCACAAAAACAAAGAAACATCTTCATTCTTTCATATGACTAGCATGTTTGAAACAAAGAGGAAAACAATAGGTTTTGGCCAGACTTTTTTATTATACAAGTTTTAATAGATTTCACAGCTTGAAGCATGTATTATCACTTGGTGAACAATAGGAAAGTCAATAAAAATATTTTTTCTATTTTTTGGGCACAGAAAAGTGAAGTATTTTTTCAGATTTCAGGATTTATACTTTTTCTATCCCATGCCTTTATTTTCTTCTGTTGGGTAGACAAGCTGAGCCAGCGAGAGAGAAGTGGTTGGAGAATTGTTGACCAAAAATCCCCAAACAAAAGTGGATTGTGCAGAAATTATTTCCCCAGCATGAAATTGAATAGAAAAGGTTGGAGGTCCAAAGGAAAACATTTCATGAGGATTTGGCAAATAGAAATGCAAATTTTGCAAAATAAATTGTGGATTTGTATTCCAGGGTGCAAATCCACTACAGGAAAATGAGGCTGCAATGTGAGTCTCTTTTAACCATGCCACAACAACGGGACATCTAGTATCAAAATCATCCATGATTTGCACATGGCATCCAACTGATTAAGCACACCACATCTTGGAATTGGACATTATATATAATTAATAGACATGTCTTCAAGGGATTTGAATCTGGGGCTTCAGCATGTATTCCTCAAATACCACTTGAGCACAACCTAGTTGACTACCCAAAACATTAGAGTTTCCGAAAGAAATGTAGTGATAAGAATTTATATCAGAATTTGTCCAACGATTGATGTATTCAACATCTACAATGTCCAAGACCAAAAGGAGTAATGAACAATGCAGTTTTACACAGACTAATAACTGGTTGTCTCTCACATTTCTTACAACTTTGCGTTGCACTGTACACATCATCCTCACATGCTCCACTCCTATAACATAAATTTCATGCGAATTCATTCTAATTTGTTGACCGTCCCAACATACTTATGGGTCAATCAGTCTACATTCTTTTAAGTAGAAAACTAGTTTCAGTCTTCTATGTAGTTTAGCTGCATTACATAGAGGAACTAATTCCAATTAACAATATGTAGTTTAACCATATTATGTAGAAGCATCCCATATCCATCATTCTATCTTAAAACTTTTTATATGTCAAGTAAACGCCATCCACTGTTATTAGCTCTTGGTATAACTAACATGTAGTTTAGCCCCATTCCTTAGAGATAACTAATTCCAATTTACAATATGTAGTTTTAGACAACATAACCTTAAGGCATCCAAAATTCGTCTACATTGGCCAAGACACGTTACAAACAACTTATCCCCCATTCTACCTTACTCTTTTTATGTCTTAAATCCACATCCACTGGAATATTAGCACTCGGTATCTGTATATATAATTCCTGACTAATATGCCTAGCCAACTTACATATACATATCACTAACATAAGCTTATGTGTTACTTCATACAAACATATTTATCCATTTGCACCCCACAGACAAATAAACCAATAGAGGCCTAAGATTTGGACACTAGGACAGGTGCATCCATCAAACTTCCTAGGCAACATTTATAGATACACTAAACTCTATGAGAAGCTAGCTATTGATACTGTTTTATTTACAAAGAGCAAACCTTCCCATTGAGGGCTAGTTAGATTTGAAATAACAGCTTCTTGTTAGAACATAATGTTTCTAGGGATCAATACCCTTAAAACATTTATATATTGTTCTAATATAAGGTTATAGAATCTTATTTATTATATGTTTTATTAAGGATACCCCATTTGAAATAATTACAATCTAATAACTATTAGATTATTAATTATTTATGAATGGGGGTTATTAGAAAAGGTGTGACTAGTGAAGCTACCCTTCTTCCAATATTTAAGGAGGTTCTCCCTCATTTGAGAATATGTGAACTTGGAGATTTATAGTGAATTGTATCACTATGCACAAGAGGTATTATTGGTCATGTGAAAGTATGTGGAGTATCCCCAGGGTCAAGTCTATCTTGTTATAGACTATATTTTGTAAGTGTTTTAATAAAATGATGCCTTTTGGGGTATTTTCCGAAAGGGTTTTCCCCATGTATATCTTGTATAATGTGTTAACATTATGTATGTATGATTCTCATTTCATTTATTTTATATTTTGTTTATAATGGTTAGTATCCTAAGATCCTAATTTCTAACACTTCTGCACACTTGTCCATTGAAACTAAAAAGATGATGGAATTAAAGAAAGTGAATTAACTGGGGAAATGGCTGGAAAATACCTTGTTTCGTATGTTGTTGTTAGCACCTTTAATCAGCAGAAGCCTCACTACATCTGTTCTTCTACTCTGAACTGCAAGATGTAGAGGAGTCCATCCATACTGCAAAGTACAATAAAGCATTAAAATAAAACACTAACAGTAGAACTTTTAGTAATGGACTTCAGTGGTTCGAGTTTCTTAAGGTAGAATGCTCACATTGTCAGGGGCATCAATATCCACCTTGTAAAGGATCAAATGCTTGATTATTTGAATTGCAGCAACTTCAACTGCATAATGTATCAATGTAGCACCATCCTGCAATTAACCAAAATAAAGGTTAAAAATATAAAGGATATTCACAGCATTACAGAGACATGGCACTAACTAAAAGGTGCATTTATAGGAAGAAAAAACTGAGCCGAGGGCACAATTAAAATCAATGACAACACTTGCTGTAGCTGAAGTGGGAAGCAATAAAAGTACGAAGGAAGGAAGAATAATATTTGGTAGTAGGGGATCAATTCTATCAGATAACAAACACATTGTGGATGACATTCTTGGTCGTCATCATATATGCAATAAAACAGAAAAGTAAGTCGATAAAGGAATGTCATAATTCCATAGTAGCATTATATTTCATGGTGTGAAGTTCCCGGCCTTGGACACCTTGACTCAAGTCCCTCTTCTGGTTTGGGTAGAGAAGACATGAATGTTGTGGAAGTGCAGAACCTTGCAGGCTGGAATTTGGATGGAGATAGTAGCATGGATAGATGGAGAGTCTGTTAGACTCCATTCCTGATGTTCCTTTTTGGTGGCAGCAGGGGTACTTTTTGGTACTCCCTTGTGGCCAAGTTTGGTAGCCAGTTTCTCTGGCTTTTTTGTTTCAGTTGCTTGCTCTAGTTTTAGTTAATGGTCATTCAATATTTTGATCTTTCGTTCATGTAGCTCATGTAGCTATAATGTAAACAAATATATATCTGACCCTTATGATCATTTTTTTGTAAATGATATTTTCCTAGGCTGAAGGGGAAGGAGCAGTATAGATCTCCCACTAATTAATCAAAAAATAAACAGTTCAACTTGTGATGGAAATATCTAACCCTCCTCACACATTAAGCATACATTTCAGACTAATGGACAAAATCTACTCTGATATTAGATGCTACTTGTTTGCAATTGTTCCTAATCTTTTCAAAATACTTCATCAATATGCCCAATAATTAAATGCCAGTGAAGAACCATAAAAGAACTATCTGTATGTACCCACTAAATCTGTAAACATTTGTTAAAATGGCCAAATCATTCAGCACCAGCAAATGTTCTTTTGGGCGCTCCTAGCTTTCCAAAATCATGTAATGGTCAAGTAGACAAAAGTTGTCCATTAAGTAATCGTGTATATCAGGACGTGTTCAACATAGACAGAAATTTTAAACTAGATTGTAAATGATATTCAAATTTATGTTCAAGTCTGAAGTTATATATATTATTATTATTTTTTACTGATGTTTTCTGTTCCTTCTTATGTCACAGGTTGCTGAAGATTACATTAATTATTTCGATGCATCTACAGCACTTCATTTGCATATACTTATAGGCCAAGCCCACCGATCAAGGCATGCCTTGACCGCTCATGCCTTTTGACATGTCCTTGATCGGTGCATTGGCACCGCTTCACTTAAGATTACCATGTGTTATACTGATAACTATCGGTCACGTTATTTAACATGTTAAACCGATTGCCAGCCACGTCAAATAGTATAGTTAACTGATTAACAATCGGGGCACGTCAAGTAATATAATCATTCAATAAGTGATCGGGTTATGTTAAATATAATCATCAGATAGCCGATCGGTATAATATGCGATTAAGGTGATAACTATTATAGTTATCATATGATAGCATCAATCGATGCTATCATATGATAGCTATGATGGTTATAAGTCTGGTCTGATCTTATTACAATCACAGCATGGGTAATATGATTATAGTATGATCGATTATGCATATAAGATGATTATAACAAGTTCGTTTATTTAGTCATGAGGTCTACATTTAGATTGTAGTTATATCAATAGGGTAGATGATTGAATGAGAGATAAATGAAGTCTCTCATTCAATCATTTATCTTACTGAAGCTACTAAGTTTCAACACTCCCTCTTAGCTAGGGAAGATAACTGGAGACCTATGAAAAATAAGCATCATATTTCTCATAATAAAATGTATTGCACGACTTCGTAATACAAAGGATCATATCATATATGCTTGTGACATGATGCATCACGTAATGAGTAACACTGGGATATATCACATCATCTCGTGATATAGATATCACATAACACGTGATATTAGTATCGCATAACACACGATACCTTGGATATAAAATACTTGAGAATGTTAAATTCCCTTATATCCAGGTTATGGTATGTGCACTGACATTATGTTACATTATGTCTACCATAACATATCATGGCACATCCATGGGTCAGAGTGATATCAAGTCAGCATGATATCAACATTACAAGATCGTCACCTCATAATGTTTAATACAAGTGTTCATAGTCTAAAAGATCATCACCTTTTAGAAATGTACACAGGGGGTGGAGCCCATAAAGTCATAACATGACAAAAGAAGTTTACACATTAAACATCTCATATATTAGTACAGATTACAAAAACTGATTATAACTCAATCATACCAAGACCTTTTCTGAAGTGTTCAACTTTCACTCTGGCTAGAGGTTTGGTTAGTATGGCTGTTGTCTGGTCTCCTGTAGTGATATACTGCAACTGAATCACATTCCTATCCACCATATCTCTCACATAGTGATAAGGGATCTCAATGTGTTTGGATCTATCATGAAATACAGGGTTCACGGAGAGTTTTATACAACTTTGATTGTCACAATGAATTATAGTAGGCTTCATTGGTTCTCCGAATAATCCCACAAGTAGCTTTCGTAGCCATACAGCTTCTTGTGCAGCCATGGAAGTTGCGATATATTCGGCCTCTGTAGAGCTCTGAGCTACTGAAGACTATTTCCTGCTAATCCAAGATATCATGGTTGAACCCAAGCTGAAGCAGCACCCTGCAGTGCTTTTCCTGTTAGTCACACTTCCAGCCCAATCTGAATCAATGAATCCATGAAGATTCAAGTCAATATTCTCATACTTGGGTACATAGTTGAGAGTACCTTGAAGGTATCTCATTATATGTTTTACTGCCATAAGATGAATCTCCTTAGGTTCACACATGAATTGACTTAAGGCATTTACTGGATAGCAGATATCAGGTCTAGTATTGACCAAGTACATTAATGATCCAATCATCTGTCTGTAGAGCGTAGGATCTACCAATGGGGAATCTGTTGCTGCCCCCTTCAGTTTGTGAAGATTAGTTTCCATGGGAGAAGTCATGGGTCTGCAGTTCATCATACCAAATCTCTTCAATATGTCTAAGGTGTATTTTCCTTGATTAAGTATAATGCTATTAGAGTTTTGCCATACCTCTAATCCAAGGAAGTAATGTAGAAGGCCTAAATCCTTCATATCAAACTCCTTTTCAAGGTCTTACATTGACCAATAAGGTGATTTTCTCCTGTAATCAGAAGATCATCAACATATAAGATTAATATCAACATGTCACTTTTGACTTTCTTGAAGTAAAGATTTGGATCTGCATCATTCTTTAAGAATTCCAATCCTAGCAGATAGCTGCCAATTCTTTCATACCAGGCCCTAGTAGCCTGTTTTAGACCATATAGAGCTTTCTTTAATTTGCGCACATGTGTCTCTGTATTGTGGATCTCAAACCCTTCTGGTTGTTCTAAGTAGACTTCCACCTCAATTTCACCATTCAAGAAAGCAGTTTTCACATCCATTTGATGGACCTTCCAACCTTTGGCTGTTGCAATGGCCAATACTGTCCTGATAGTGGTGTATCTAACAACTGGAGCAAACGTCTCATCATAGTCTATTCCTTCTTTCTGAGAGAACCCCCGGGCAACAAATCTGGCTTTATGTTTCTCTATGCTACCATCTGCAGCATGTTTGATTTTGAATAGCCACTTGGATGAGACAACGGATTTCCCTTTTGGCCTAGGAACAATTTCCCATACATCATTGTTGAGGATGGATTTATATTCTTCTGACATGGCATCTCTCCAAACTTGATATTTAAGAGCTTCTGGTACACTAGAAGGTTCTGATTTAGAGAGATCATTCATTAGGGCTACATAGCTAGTGAATCTTCGGGGCCTCTTACTTTCTCTAAAGGTCCCTAAAGGAGCTGCAAAGTCCCTTGCATCTTCCATTGTTTTGTGAACCCACATAGGTCTTTTCTCAGTGATTTCTTGGGGAGGAATTTGTTCTTTATTTTCTTCTGGGCACTCCCTCTGAATCTCAGGAGTGGAATCCTCTTCTATGTCTGAAGATGGAACATAGATTTTTGACTCAATAGAGTATTTGGCTCTTTTGAAGGCTATGTCTTCTTCAAATATTAAATCTCTACTAAGTTTAAAATTGCTATGTCCAGGCACAAATATTTTGTAGGCTTTAGAGGTTTCACTATATCCAACAAATATTCCTTTTCTTCCAGAGGGTTCTAGTTTTGTTCTTTTCTCTTTAGGTATATGAAAGTAGACAGGGCATCCAAATATCCTAAAGTGAGTGATATCAGGTTTTATACCTGTAAAGACTTCTTCAGGAGTTTTATCTTCAATGTGGGAGTGAGGGCATCTATTTTGTATGTATACAGCAGTGTTGGAGGCTTCTACCCAAAGATGAGTTTCTAAGTTTTGATCAAGAAGCATGGCTTTGGCTGCCTCTACAATGGTTCTATTTTTTCTCTCAGCAACCCCATTTTGTTGGGGGTTGTAAGGGACAGTGAACTCCCTCTTAATCCCAGCATCTTTACAAAATTCTCTAAAAATGTCTGAGGTGTATTCCCTCCCATTATCAGTCCTTAAGGTTTTTATTCTCCTTCCAGAAGAATTTTTAGAGAGGGATTTGAATTCCTTAAATCTCTTGAGAATCTCTTCAGATTCTTTACGTTTAAGAAAATAGATCCAGGTCGTCCTGGAGAAGTCATCAATGAATATTGCATAGTAAAGGCACCCCCCTAATGATGGTACAGACATTGGCCCACATAGGTCAGAGTGAACTAGCTCTAAAACATTGCTTGTTTTCTTAGAACTATTCTAAAAGGAACTCTTAGTATTTTTGCCTAGGGCACACCCCTTACATGTACCAGAATGGTATTGTTTTAACTTAGGCAAGCCAATTACTAATTTTTCCATTGAACATAAAGCACGAAAGTTTAAATGACCTAATCTTCTATGCCAAATTTCATTTGAATCTATAATCTCATGAATTAGGGCTAGGTTAGATTCTGTACATACCTCGTATAAATAGCCTTTTCTATGTCCTAGGGTTGTAGCCTTCTTGATGGAAGAGTTTTGTGGCCATACTAGAACTTTACCATTCATGAATGTTATTCTGTACCCATCATCTTCAAGTGCAGATATGGAGATTAAGTTCCTCTTGATGCCAGGAACGAATAGGACTCCAGTGAGTTAAAGAGACATGCCTGTCTTCAGCTTAATGGTGCAGGTACCGACGCCTTTCACTGGATGTGCAGGGTCATCACCAATGGTTACTTCCTCATCAGTTTCTTCTACCATGGAATCCAATACTTCTCTATACCCAGTGATGTGTCTTGAAGACCCACTGTCAATGATCTAGGTGTTAGTATTATTGGATACTTGACTGGAGAGGGCAGAGTAGAATACATGCTTTTCGGAGTCATATTCTTCTCTTTTAACTTTTGCAAATGTAGCTTGTTGTTTGATTCTATCCGGACATCTTGTTGCATAGTGTCCATATTGATCACACCTTAAGCACTGAATGTGAGAGTTGTCTCTTTTAGATGACCTTTTCTCATGTCGGTTCTTTCTCTTCTTGAAATGTTTCTTCTTGTTTTTCTTGTTGGAGTTGGTATTTAGAACATGGAGATCTTCATCTATGTTCTTTTGTTTGATCCCCTTCTTATTTAGCCTTGACTCCTCTTGAAGACAATCTGCTCTTAGCCTATCAAATTTCGGATATTTAGCTCTTGCACTAATGCCTTGGACAAATGTCTCCCATGTACTAGGCAACCCATCTAGAGCAATGAGCGTTAGCTCTTTGCTCTGGATCTCATATCCAAGTGTTGCCAGTTCATCCCTTAGGGCTGATATCCGCATAAAGTATGCATTGATTGACTCTCCTTTGTTCATACTTATATGATTTATTTCCCTTTTTAGAGCCAGGGTTCTACTTGCATTATTTATCTCAAATGCACTTTCGAGTGCTTTGAACATATAGTAGGCAGTCTCATGCTTTGTTATTATTGGCATGATGTGATTTCTTACTCCATCGACTATGATCTTCATGGCCTTTTCATTTCCCTCAATCCATATGGATTTGTCAGGTTCATTCTCTGATTCTTTAGATTCAACTTTTACGAATGATTCAACCTTATTTTCTATTAGAATCATTTTAATTCTGAACTTCCATGCTGAGAAATTGTCGCCTCCTTCAAGTCTGTCCTCAAATCTGATAGCATTAGCCATGGGAAATATGATGTTTATATCTTCAGTTTGAACTTCTCAAATTTGAATGCCTCAGGTTCGATCAGCGTGGCTCTGATACCATGTAAATGATATTCAAATTTATGTTCAAGTCTGAAGTTATATATATTATTATTAATTTTTACTGATGTTTTATGTTCCTTCTTATGTCACAGGTTGCTGAAGATTACATTAATTATTTTGATGCATCTACAGCACTTCATTTACATATACTTATAGGCCAAGCCCACCGATCAAGGCATGCCTTGACCGGTCATGTCTTTTGACATGCCCAATCAAGACATGTCTTGATCGGTGCATTGGCACTGCTTCACTTAAGATTACCATGTGTTATACCGATAACTATCGGTAACGTTATTTAACATGTTAAACCGATTGCCAACCACGTCAAATAGTATAGTTAACTGATTAACAATCGGGGCACGTCAAGTAATATAATCATTCGATAAGTGATCGGGTTATGTTAAATATAATCATTAGATAGCCGATCGGTATAATATGTGATTAAGGTGATAACTATTATAGTTATCATATGATAGCATCAATCGATGCTATCATATGATAGCTATGATAGTTATAAGTCTGGTATGATCTTATTACAATCACAGCATGGGTAATATGATTATAGTATGATTGATTATGCATATAAGATGATTATAACAAGTTCATTTATTTAATCATGAGGTCTACATTTAGATTGTAGTTATATCGATAAGGTAGATGATTGAATGAGATATAAATGAAGTCTCTCATTCAATCATTTATCTTACTGAAGCTACTAAGTTTCAACATAAATGGTTTTGTAATTCTGTCTTTTCTTACTGTAAAACACCCTCTAGTTGTGAACTTGTACTTCTTCATTTACTAATTGCTTCATTAACTACTAATAATAAAATATTTCTGTAAACATGAGTTGACATTTTCATTTAACAAACACAAGATAATACAATAATGCACCAAAACAATAAAAGGCTTTTAGCATATTCCAAATTTATGAACTGTGCATTTATTAATTGAACAGTCCGATATCTTCATACATACCCTATCACGTACTAAAGCATTCGCTCCTGCTTTAAGAAGGTAGTTAACTATGCCTTCTTTCTTGCAAGTTATAGCTTTGTGAAGGGCAGTTTGACCATCCTACAAAATATCACAACTCAGTGCATACGAAATATGACAATATCACAAGATTTCTTATAACATTAACTGAAATTGCTCTCAATAAAATTGAAGATATCCAGAGATAAAAGGTAGACAAGGCATATAGAAATAAGACTAAAGTTGCATTTCGTCTTCAGTTGTACAAGGCATATATCCAGAGATAAAAGGTAGATAATGGCAAAAATCATTTGATAGATGATGGAAAAAATCACATGATCAATTCATCATTGTAGAAGTTCAAAAAATAATATGCAAACGATTACTTAATCATAATGTATCATCAATATAGAATAATGGAAATTACCTTGTCAATAACATTGACATTAACACCATGCATTAAAAGGAAGTCCAAAAGATAAGATTGACCTGCTGTTGCAAATGTATGCACAGGTATCCATTTTGCCTGAAATGCATTTGCCAGTGTGTTAACATAACATTACAAATTATGTCAATGCCCTATTTGATCTGAGAATTTCAAGAGTTTTTATATTTTTTACAAGCAAGCTTTTGGACGTAAATTGCATAAAGGGGGAACTTAAATCAACATTTTGGGCAACAGCTAGTGACCCATCATGACTGAATGGTGAGATTATACAGGTTTGTAGATAACTCCATAGTTAGAACGTGAGATGAGAAACTCCTTATAAAATGATTTGTGAAACTGTGAAATCTCAAAGTTTTTATATTTAATTAGAATTTTCAATTAATAGCATCTACTCTGAAGGCACATGCTACAACAGATTTTGGTGACCTATAATTAAGGATAAATATTACAATGATTACTTCATAAGTTGAAAGCAACAAAAAATGGATAATTTTTTCAGCTTAGCCACATCCCAAGATAGGTAAGCATGGACTGAAAATTTGATTGCATATGATAAAGTATATTCAAAATAACTTAAGTTTTAGCAGTGATTACAATCATTGATTAACAATAAACAGTAAAGCAACTTTCTCCATAGCAGCAATCTCAAGAGCACGGACAAATTTTCAGAAACATGTTTTCCAAAAAATTAGAAATTGCATATCTTTGTAATCCTTGACTATTTTAATTTCTAGAATCTTGCAGGAGCTCTAAAACACAAATAACTTAACATTTATGCCTTGAATATTTTGGAAAATTTTCATGTATAAACTAATTGGCATATCAAACCAAGAAAATGCAAGGCTAATTGTACCTCTTCCCTTAGTAGCTGGCTACAAAGGGCAGGAAATGATTCTTAGAGAACCTTTATAAGGTAGAGAAGAAAGAAAGGAAGCGTAGCCTTCCTCTGGGTGTTTTGAATGTTTGTACCCTTTCCAAAAAGAAAAGGGGTCCCAACTTGGCTCAATTACAGTTAGGAGCCATTTTTGCTACAAAATAGTTGTTTAGAGCATAATGGTATACTCCCCAAGTCAACAAGTACTAGCCGAGTAAAATATAAAACGATTTTTTCCCATGTTTGCCATTTTTTTGGCGAGTAATTGACAAAAAATCTTGCCAAACACATTAAAATGTGAAACAAAAAAATAATCAAAAATAGTCAAAAATGTCACAATTTTGCCCTATAAATGCATGAAAGACTAAAAATTGTGTCAAATACCTAATTTCTCTCTTAAGTGATAAAATTGTGAAATGGTGTGTGAAAAGAAGTTTTGTGTGGTTTCAAAGGCCTAATTTGGGCTTAGTGGCGCTGCCCCTTGACCCCACTAGGGGCATTGCCCGCAGACTGCCACAAAGGGTGCTGCCCCTCAACTCTGTTGGGGGCATTGCCCCAAAGTTAAAACCCCCACAAGAGGTGTTGCCCGTCAACCCTATTGAGATCTCCACTCCTAGATGCCCACTAGTTATAGGATCTCTTCTCATATAAGAAATTTGATTACGACGAGAGGATTTGGGAGGGAATTATCTTTATCACTATCATAATATGATTGATCAATGATGAAGTATCATACTATGAGTATCAAAAATTCAAATGCCATTATTATTATTATAAAATATGATACATATTACAACCTTCAGCTTTGCAAAAGAAAGGTAGACAACAAATTAGAGGTGTTCATTGATCTGGTCCAATCAAATCCACAAACACATCCTTCAATGTTGAGAGAGGAGCTACGACAGAGTGTAAACATTGGAACCTCCCCATGTTTTCACTAGAGTAGGGAAGAGGAAGATGTCAAATGTTGTAATATGCAGTTTATGAATTATGATGATGATTCTCAAAGGTAATCATTATAAATTCATAATAGTTGCTAGATAACTATTGTATCAGGATTTCACATGATGATGTGATGCTGTACTGAATTTGTATTCAAATGAATCAAATTTAAAAGAAAACACTTTTGTATTCATTTATGGACTCACTAGATATATTTTCTCTTTGAATTTTGGAAAAAAATTGTGTTTTAAAGAGATTTAAGCAATTTTTTAAGTTGCTGAGTTTTTTGCTGAGTCAAGATTTTTGGGTCTGGCAAGTTTTTGCTGAGTCTTAGTTTCCAACTGTTTACCTCACTGGGTAAACAGGAAGAATACAGAAACTAAACAGCAATGCACAATGCAATTACAAAGGATGTAGCTTTCCATTAATGTCAAAAGATGTTCATATTATAATCTGTCGTCAACATTCCATGTCCTCCAACACCCGGAGGTGGTACAATATATGACAGCCGAAGGGGTGCGACACAACCGTCGCGACTCCAACTACCTACCCGTCGGCTAACTAACTGACCGCCGTAACTCATTATTACCGATGACAACATAAACATAATATACCAACATAACATAATGATTATTCCGGGCAACATCATCCCCCCCAAGAAAAGAAGTCGACTCCGACGACTTAATACAAATTAGAGATGAACGGCAGGAACTACTGACGCTAGTCGGGCCCAAATCTTATACACTTGCTGCATCCTCGCCTGAAAACCTTTTCTGCTACCAGCCGATGCTCAAGTGCGGATTTCACCAATATTGCTTCCTTTGCCATCACAGTCCTCCTGTGCCTAACCCAAACTTGTCTACAAAACACGTTTTTCAGTCTCAGCTTCCACCAACTGCTACTCAATTGATATTGTCTCCCTAGCCAATTTGTCCTCGATAGCCACCCGTGTTGCTCTCCCGGCATCCAACTCCTGGGTACGCTGAACTAAGTCTCACGCGACTAGTGCCTCCAACCTGGTGGTCAGCTCCTCCCGAGCCCTCTGTGCATCCACCACGGCAACCTCACGTCTAGCCGAGACATCCTCCGAGTTCCTCAAAGCGTACCAGTCATGCCTGGAGGTGGCCACAATCCGCTGGCACAAATACTAGGAGACACCTCAAATCCTCCATCACACTCCCCAAAGGCTAAAAACTGAACTGAATAACTCCCTGTTGTCGTACGACTGCGCGGACCTGCAATGCCTTCCCTCAAACTCTGTTTGTTTGCAACCTCCAAATCCGTCTCCCTCTACGGCTTATTTCTTCCCCGCCAATGCTTAGCTGCAGGCTTCTTTCTCACAGTACGGACAAGCACAACACTTCCCGTGGTATTTTGTAGCTCAAAAATAAACTGGGGGTCTGGGGGCAACGCCCCCAGCTGGGTCGAGGGGCAGCGCCCCTCGCGGGGTTTGGGGCAGCGCCCCCGCGGGGTCGAGGGGCAGCGCCCCTCGCAGGGTCCTGGGGCAGCGCCCCAGGTGCGTTCCCTGTCGCAGTACAGGGCGGGGTTGAGGGGCAGCGCCCCCGCCGCCAACACCAATTTACAACCTTCAGAACCCCACGAAAGTCCATGGCGCGCATCATTTCTGTGATATTTTATGATGTCAAAACCCTTCTTCTACACTCCAATATTTTCAGTGTCTAGGCTCCAGATGTCATCGAATCATTTTTCAATCCGTCATTTTTTTTTTTTTTTAGGCACTATAATGTCCCGCCATACCACCTCCAATCGTGCGGCTACTTGGTCTACCTGTGGCGATCGTTTTGCCCTTACGTGGCTGTGTGGAATTGTGCGAAATCCCGCTCTCCCTAAGCGGCGGATCAATCTATAAGAACCCTCGACCCCATCCATCCGCTTCACTCCCTGCGGTAGCTCGTGGGCTATGTGTATTGATCTGGCCGTGCGGTGCGTCCCTTTCCCTAGCTGCGCGGTAATGTGCCTTCGGCCGTGTTCGGTGTCTTCTTCCTTAGCGTGCGGTGTTTGCTTGTTGTGCGGTGTTCTTTCTTCCTTGCTTCGTGCGGTATCCTTCTGCGCTTTCTTTATTCCTTTCTTCCTTACTTCGTGCAGTGCGTTTTATTCCATCCGTGTGCGGCTTCGTGCGGTGCATTTTATTCCCTCCGTGTGCGGCTTTATTTTCACGGCCCTTCGCGGCTTCCACCGCACGGTGGCTTCCTTCTTCTTTCCCTTCGGCTGCTTTTGTTTTCCCTTCGGTGGTTCCCTTACCGCGTGGTGGCATGGTGGTGCGGGGTTCGGCGGCTGTATTCCTTCCCTTCGGTATGTGCGGCGTTGTGATAGAAACCTCTTCGATGGCCAGCGTTTATATTCCCGCGGCCTTCGGCGGCTTCCACCGCACGGTGGCTTCCACCACATGATGGGTTCCACCTTCGGTGGTGCCACCGCACGGTGGGTTCCACCTTCGGTGGTGCCACCGCACGGTGGTGTCCACCGTTGGTGGTGCCACCGCACGGTGGTATCCACTATGTGGCCACCGTACGGTGGTCTTTTTTTTTCCTTCGTTTTTTTTTTTTTTCTTTTTTTCTTTTCTTTCTTTTTTTTTTTTTTGACCGTACGGTCGGTATCGTACGACCGTGCAATTTTTTTTATTTTTTTTTTTAAAGTTGTCTAGAGAGTCTTCGGCTCGGGTCCCCTGTCTCTGGGATCGCCCTTCATCCTTCTCGATTTTTCTCGCCCAAAAGTCTCCTACTTTTGTCCCGTGCCTCTCGAGTTGCTTGCCCGGCCTCTCGGGTCCCCTTCCATCCTCTCGGGTCCCCCTCCGGACTCTCGAGTGTCTGTCTGGCCTCTCAGGTCCCCTGCGCGCTTCGCGTGGTAAGGTTTCAATTTGTACCCGTTGGTGGCCAATCTATTTTCACTGGTCATTGAAAGACCTGGAACCACAAATTCTACAGGGACCACGACCTCCTTCCCGTACATAAGAAGAAGAAGGGTAATAAAGATTTTGAAGACTGCGGTCTTCCACACAAGGTTCCAATTGTTGCCAACACTCTTCGGATTATCTACGTCGCCAAGGTTTGGGGCGTCTCCCTTCCAATATTCTTTGTATTCCGGCAGGTACACCTTTGTTGGTTGCTCTGGTTCCTCTACTTCTAGCCTGTAGCTTTGGAACATTTCGTAATCTTCCATCTGCCAATGGAAGAGCCCGTTAAGTGAGCATCTCTCATCTTCAGAACATCCCTCCAATTCAAGCACCCCTTCACTGTTCGGCTCCATCGCGTTCTTGCCCTTACTTTCATTGGGACCCCCTTCCCCTTTATTAGAGTCCTCTGAGTCCGAGTCGGAAGAGGCGAGCTCTTCGCCAACATCTTGGGTGTGTAGGTCAATGGTATATTTCCGCCCTCCCTTCTCCATGGAAAGTGTATTTTTCTTCCAGTTGTGGTTTACCCTTGCGTTGATCAACCACGCTCTCCCCAGGATGGCGTCATAGCCTTTCTTCTTCGAGGGAATAACCACGAAATCTAACAAGAATGGTTGCGTACCAATCGTCACTTGTTGGGCCATCAACAGGCCGAGTGGCTTAATGCCGTGTTGGTCCGCTCCCACCAGGTTGAATGTGGGTGGCCACAGGGTGGGCTTCCCCAGCAGCTTCCATGTTTCTTCTGGTAGTACATTCACCCAGATCCACCATCCACAATGGTGTCCTTCAGAATGGTCCCACGGATACCCATTTCTACCACAGCTGGGTGTCTACCACTGCTCACGGCTAGTAACATCGGGTCAGTCGAAGGGCTGACGGAAACCTCCACCTGTGGTGTACTCTTCGTAGCGGTGGCGGGAACCCCTACCTGTGGTGCACTCGACGATGCGGTGGCGGGAACCCCTACCTGTGGTGCACTCGACGCTACGGCGCTTTGCACATTGGTGAGGATGGCAGTCCTCAATTGTGGCATAGAGTCTAGAAGGTCTTTTACCTTTATCGGCACCTCCATCTGCAAGATTTGCCCAATGATGTTATTTTCCGCTTCCATACGGGATGATGTACTCGCCACCTCGTTGTCCCGTCGTTCGGTCGTCATCTCACGTTCAATATTGGCCTTTGCCTCCCGTAATCTCTCCTTCTCCGTACGGGGGTCAGGATAAGTGGCTTTTTTCGTCTGGGCGTGGGTGATCGCCAGTACTTCTTTCTCACGAGTCTTCTCAGCCTTCTCAATGTTGAGGAGATTAACCCCTACCTGCGGGCAATTTGCGTCCTCATGGTCGCCTGGCCCACACCAACGGCAGAGGTGCTGAGGGGTGGCTTCCTTCGTGCAATCACGGGCGAAGTGCCCCCACTGATTACAGGCCCTACATTGGATAATTGGCCGGCCCTTGGCGTCATACTGGATACGGCTTCCGTTATTGGTATTGTTGCTATTCCTTCCGCCGCCGCGTCTGTTGTCCCGGTATCCTCCAGATGATGCATTATTGTTTGCCTCCGATGTGGATGGCTGCTCCTGCGCAAAGAGCACTTGCTGGTTACGTGCCTTCAGATTGTATGGACATTCCTTCGTAGAATGCCCCATAATCTGGCAGATGTCGCAGAATGCCTTCTTGGGACAGGCACCTTTCGTGTGGCCGCTCTCCTTACACTCCGTGCACCATAGTTCATCGTCCTTACTTGTAGTCCCCTTCATTGTCTTAAATTCTTTTAACATCCTTTCCATATCTTTTTGAAGGGCTGTGACTTTCTTCCTCGGCTTCTCGTCACTACTACTCTCTTCTTCCGATGTGTCATCATCTTCAGATGATGATGAAGATCTATTCTTCTTCTTTTTGGCCGTCTTATTTTCACTTTCCAGGTCCATGGCCCGGTTGTATGCGTCGTCGTAGGATGTTGGAGGCACAATTTTCATCTTCCGTCGTAGCTTAGGGTTCAAACCCTTGACAAACCACCTCTTCTTCAAGCCATCGGCCGGTTGGCTTTCCATTTTCCCGACTAACTCTTTTAGTCGGCGCCCGTACGCCCGTACGGTCTCCTTCTTTCCTTGCTTTGTTCCGTAGATTTCGGAAACTATCTTGTTATCATCCCGGAGAAGCCGGAATTCCTTCTCGAATGCTTTCTTCAATTCATCCCACGTAGTTACACTGGTTTTATCCAAGTCTGCATACCAGTCAATAGCCACTCCTCTCAGTGTGGCGGGGAACTGCTTCATCCATTCACCCTGGTCAGTCACCCCGTTGGCTGTCCAGATGGTTTCGCATGTACGGCAATGCCGTGCGGGATCATCTTTGCTATCCCCGTTGAATTTGGGTAACTTCTGTTTGGTCGCCATTGATGGAAATCGTCTACTTGGAGGTGGCTGTGGCTGTGTCTGCCCTCTGGTGCTGCTCCCTCCGATGCCGCTGATGCCTCCTGTGGTGGTGACCAAAGGTACGGTGTTCTGCCTTGTACCTACCGTGCGGTTACTTCCTCCGATGCCGCTGATGTCTCCTGTGGTGGTGACCGAAGGTACGGTGTTCTGCCTTATACCTACCGTGCGGTTAACTTCCCCTTCGTCGTGACCCGTGCCAGGCTCCCTTCGGTGATCCTCCCTTTGTGGCGCTTCGTCGTCACCTGTGCCCGGCTCCCTTCGATGATCCTCCCTTTGTGGCGTGAGAGATAAGTTTTTGAACCGATCTCGAGTCTCTTCAACTAGTTCTCTCCGTAACCTAGTTTCCTCCAGAAACTCTTCAAGGCTTCTCACTCTACCGTAGTCTGGCGACGCGTAGAAATTCCCCTCGGCTTCTGCACCTTCCGTGACACCTCCTTGGTTCCCTTCGGGCAACCCTTCGGCAGGTCGTCCTTCGGCAAGTTGCCTCAGCCTCCGTCTACGTTCTACACGTTGTTCCAGAATCAAAGCCTTCTGCGCAGCTTCCCACTCGTCGGTTTCTAATTTCTTATTTCTGTCTTTATTCAGTAAATTGGGCATTAATTGTGATACAATTTCATGTTTCTCAACACATAAATCAAAACACAACACGTCTTTATTAATTCATTCTTTTGTATACAATCAACATAATTCTTCTGCTTCTAACAGTGTTCTTTATTTCTCTCCTTTCACAATTTAAGGATTATTTGTCCTTCGTCGGTCTTCCCTACGTCCGTCATCCTGGCGCTCATGAAATTCTCGTAAAATTTGTTGTCGTCGGTTCTCCGGGTTTACTTCACCAACGAGTAGGCCCATTGTGTCTGTGCGCCATCCGTGTCTTCCGTTCCTGAGTTCTCCCCGGCAACGGCGCCAAATGTTTACCTCACTGGGTAAACAGGAAGAATACAGAAACTAAACAGCAATGCACAATGCAATTACAAAGGATGTAGCTTTCCATTAATGTCAAAAGATGTTCATATTATAATCTGTCGTCAACATTCCATGTACTCCAACACCCGGAGGTGGTACAATATATGACAGCCGAAGGGGTGCGACACAACCGTCGCGACTCCAACTACCTACCCGTCGGCTAACTAACTGACCGCCGTAACTCATTATTACCGACGACAACATAAACATAATATACCAACATAACATAATGATTATTCCGGGCAACACCAACTATGGTTTAAAGCAGGTAGACATCTTAGTCAGAAACAATCCAACAAATGCCACTCATAATGCAAGTACCCGAAAGTATCAAAATCTTTATCAAGATTTTCAACACAAATGGGATAACAGGATCCCTCAAACTCTCACGATCGGTGATCCTTAGAAGAATCAGGAAGGCGGCAAGGCACATTCATGGAGCTGATATGGGACGTCATAGTCCCAAGGTGGAGTTAGGATATGTTAGGATATAGTTGCAAGGTCTATCTGGAATTTCTGATAACCTTGAGGCAGTTGGGATGTCTTCCTGCACTCTAACCTGTACCTTGTTCTATTTCCTATTCCAAACCAGCACCTGAGAACTCCCACCCTGCCCCCTGTAGCTTGGAGGCTACCTGCAATCCATTCAGTTGTTGTGTTCTGATCCTGATGATGGATCATTAAGTGCGATCCGATATGTTGATGCAAAACAAATTTACACATTTAACTCCAAAAGCTCTCTTAATCAAAAAGAAATATCACTCAGTGGATTCCTTGGTACTATTGGAGGTTTATCAACTTAAGAAATCTTGAAAAATACAAAAACTACAAAATCATGTGAAGACAAATTTTAGGTGGATTGCCTGTATTTTTGGGACAGATTGATGATTTAACCAATAGTGGGACAGATTGATGATTTAACCAATAGTTGCATTTATTTGACTTAATTATATAATTAGCCAATTTGACAATTTCATTGTAGGAAGCATATATTGAAATTCATTGTACCAGGCAGAAGAATTGATAAAAACTTCATTGTGTGGAGACCAGGAGCCTTCCAAGTTCCTCATGTTGCTGTGTATTGGAGTTCAATTTCCTTTTTGTATTTTGTTGCAATCATAGTCATCTATTAACAGGATATGCAGGTAGGGAAACAAGAACAAGGATGGCGTTATTTTTTTATATATTTACGATAGTTTACACATATATCTCAAGCAAGCATCTGAACCAACTGATACTAATACTTAGCATCTTACAAGGAATACAATACTTAGCTCCTTAGGAGAATTAACATTAGATAAAAACTTTAGAAATTACTAGTAGACTAATAGTCACCACTTAGAATTCCACCTTTGACGTCACTTTTGGGGATTTGAACTTGGGTCTCTAAAATGAGAACCCAACAATTCAACCACTCGATCTCAAACCTTGGAACAAGGACCCTGGACGACATTTCATAATAGGGTACAGTAGAACAAGAATTAGGGTATGACTATATTATAATTAAATATAGTCATGAAAAGGATATAGCTACACCATACAAGTACTACAAGGGGGAGGGGGATGGGGATGGGATCCCTGTCCTTGAACCCAAAATCCTGACAACTAAGTTTGCATAAAGTTGCTAGTTTAGCATTTGCCTGTTGGAAGCATGAGGGGTTGTTCACATAAGCCTGCTATTAAGTTAAGGCTTTGACAGGGTGATTAATTTCATGAATGATGAAACATTTCAATAAACTGACAGCTACAGATTATACATCATGGGAAACATTAATGCGGGATACCACAATGCATAATGAACTATGAGACGATCTCGTTGCATAAGAGGAGTAGAAACTTTGAAGTGCAAAGTATTAACATAAATTACAGTTTTTTTTACATCTGAATTCCTCACAAAGATTAGCATTCCATTAGTTATCCTGAAGCATAAGACATGATAAACGATACATAAGAGAGAGTGTCAAGTAGTAAGAAAGTTGATCTTTGTTTGAAGCTGTTAAATGTAAACAAGGAGAATGGAGACAGGGTTCTTGAATGCCTGTCAAGAATCAAAATCTTAGGAGATGACATAGGAACAAAATAACTGGAAGAACAACATTTAGAGAGAACCACAATTAAAGGGTTGCCTCCTTACTAAAACTGTTTGGAGATGTTGCATATGAAAGAAAGTCTGGATCAGATGGTCTTAAGAAATCTCATAAACTACATTAAGGAGCTTTTTATTGTACCTAACAAACAAGAACTTGCAAATGTCAAGCAGAGAACGAGTTAAAAAAGTAGGCATGGGAGAAACTCCACAAGCAACAAAAAGACAAATGTAATGATGATGAGAGTTTAAAGGAATTAATTTTGCAAATGCAGAGAAATTTCAGAGGCACCTTCTTCAAGCAAAAGAAAAGAAAAGAGAAAATAATCTGCAATGGATATTGAGGAAACCATTAAATTCAAGACTGTTCGAGATGAAGAATGCACAGATGTGAGAGGAGAAGCAGGCCTAAGAATGGAAGCTGACCTGGAAGACTTTCTCTTCCTGGCAAATAATTCCAAAGTTCATATTAAGGATGTTCAGTTGCTAAAAATAAGTGAAACACAACATAACATATTACAAATTAATTTTGGAATTAGGCAGATGCTGAGAAAAATCTTACATAGGTTATTGTTGTTGTGTTTGATGTGTTTGTTATTGTTAGATTAGAACATCCCCACTTGAAGCCAAACGGGGGACTTTATCCTTTTTGAGCCTTAGATTTTTTAACCTTCTGTCCTCTTTTTAGCTTAGACTTTCAAAAAACCAAAAAGCAAAAAATATCAAGATATTTCAAAAACACGAAGTCTTTCAACTTTTGTTTGTTTGGATTAGGATTGTCCTCTTGCTAAGGTTTAGATCTCCATTTCCACATGATCTTGTCTACAACCTAGTTTGACATCTATCTCCTAGGTTTAGACTATCATCTCCATCTATAACCATAGCATCCCTTATCATAGCTTGCCATACTAAATCAAAATCATAGGTAAGGGGGGCTGTTCAGTTCACTTGGTATATGGTACTTCCCATTCAGCTGAAAATGTTGGTAAAGTATAACTTTAAACTACAGAGTGGAGATATGAATGGTTTAAATATATACTCTATGTGCCACCATTCAAGAAAAAACTCTGTTCACTGATTCTTATATGGAAGAATGGCATGAAGATTATCTTGGAAAAAGGGATATGCTTGATCAACCAGATTGATCAAGGCCATAGGATGGTAAAATCAGGGGTTGAGGATCAGCTAAAACTTCTTGTTCACAGTCCATGATCTAGATGGACACATTTCAAAAGATCTGCCTAGACTCATCCAAGAGATTTAGCCTGGAAAATTCTGTGAAATCTAACCAGATACATTCTAGGATATCTGACCAAACACATTCTAGGAGATTTGACAAGACAGTTATTCTCTTCTACTATTAAAGGATTATCAGTCTTGGATGATATGGGCATTTCTGGGAAAAGTTCTTAATGGCAGGATCACCCATCCAAGCCCACTTAGTCCTGGCCAATCTCCCATGGATATTAGGTCTTAATTCATGGTGGCATTACGCTCCAAAAACTCACAATTCACCCTGAGTAATTGCCACCTGACTCATTTGCTATGACATTCCGGAGTTTTTCAGAAAGTGGTTTGGAAATTTTATGCATATCTTTTCTTTTCTTTTTCGGTTTATTTCTGCACCTTTTTTCTTTTACTTTTTGGCTCATTTCTACACTTGTGGGAAGAAAAATAAAAACATGAGAAGATTGGAAATGTTTAGTTTAAGGTTAAAGCTAGGGCAATCTAACTTTTTAAGTTTAGCTTTGAATAAGTTAATTTCTTAGTCAAAATGTTAAAGACTGATGAGGGTTTTTCTTTTAAATAAATCCTAATGAGGGTTCAATATATAACACTGGGATCAACCCTATAATACAAAGTTGCATTCAATGATGATAGCACTTGCCTACTGTTGTAGGACCAAATGTATATTTTTCACATAAACCCTCTTAAGTAAAACAATTGTTTACAAGAATCCTAATTGTATTTTGTATAATTGGAATCTTTTGATCCAATATACTTCTTTACTTTATTTGCATTATATTTCACATGAAATAACAAAAACATGAATTTCTCTATTTTTACAAATATAATTTTCATTTTATAAGTACCTCAGTTTTGAGACTTTTGCCCATTTTAAACCTAGGTTATTCAGTTTGATTTACACTGCTGCCTCACCATGTCAGTAGAATGCTACTATGGATCTGATATGGACTCTTTCATAATGATTGATTATGAAGAATTTGAGATATATAGTTAACATTGGGGAAAAAACTATAGTTTACGATTTGCTGTGGTGACAAATCTTCCTTTTTTATGTACATCTCTAATGTTTGTAATGCATGGCTTTATCTCCTTAACAATGAGGGCTTACTTGATTTGTGTTCATCCCTGTGTTTGATACCCTCCTTTATTAGTTTGCTTTTACTTTAGTTTAACTCGTAGCTTCTTTTTGCTCTATGATAATTCTAATAGCTAAATTGTCGAGTTGCATCAGCCTATTTTGGTCATCTATGGGTATTGATATCTATTTCTTTTTTTCTACGACTTTCCAACATAGATATTAGAGACCAGGAAACTCGGGTACAAGGATGATGATGCTCCCCCATACTTTTGTATATGAGAGAGACAGAGACAGAGACAGAGTATAAATTTTAATTATATCATACTATATTAACAAGAGAAGATTTCAACGCAAGTATCAATCCACAATGAGTTGGTCTCCTCTCGAACCAAGGCGAACAAAACTCAATTTCGATAGGGCCTCACAGAGCAACCCTTGCCTTCTTCAATCTCAATGTATAGTTTTTGTGGTGGCATTTGCTTCCTTCATCAAGGAACAAATAATGAGATTGAAGCTTGGGTACTATGGATGAGCTCTAATTGTTGAGTCTTCAAGGGTGGATAAGTTAGCCGTACAAGGCAACTCTCAGATTATCATCACTATGATCATAAGCAGCAACATGAATCAGAAATTGGATGGAATTCTTCATAAAGCATGTGTGATAAATTTGAGCATCTCTCATTCACCCACTTCTTCAACGAGACTGATGCAAATAATGACATGTTGGCCAATCTAGAATTCTTCTCAAGCATAGAAATATCATTGTCTTCGGATTGGCCTTATTCGAAAGAGCTGCTCTATAAGGATACATGAAGATTACCACCCCAAAAGATAACTTTACTGAAAACCACATAGATTTTCCAATTGTGGAATGGAGTGGAATATCGTCAAAGGAAATTTTGGAAAGTATAATGACATGGGGAAGCTGATTTTTTGGCAAATGATTTTTGGGGCACCTTGAAATTGGCAAGGACTTTAATCCATATGTTCATGTGAGTTGATATGCAAGTTTTGGTAGGCGTTGTCCCTTCATCCTCTTGCCACTCTCTTCATATTGTGCACTTTATCCCCCTCGCCTCTTCTAGTTTTGCATTTGCGATCTCTAATGGCATCCTCTATGATATCTCATTCAACAATGAGGTTTGGCAAAACAATTACATCCAAGAGACCATGACAATGATTCATTTTGGCAAATGTATGGATGAAGACGTTATGCAGTAGGTGATGGAGGAGCACAAGTGGAGGGATATTCCATGAATGAAGAAAACCTACAATCCCTAGGGGAGGATTTCCTCGAACTAGCCTCCGCTATCCCTACATTTTTTACTTTCCAATTCCTAACCAAGGCTCTTTATTCCACCTAAATTTCTTCCTCCCAAAACTAAAATCCCTTTAGGATGTTGTTCACCCAATTGTTGACCTTGCAGCAGCAAATGGAAAAATGGAAAAGAAAAAAAATTAAGTTTGTAACACAAGCCTTCCTAGCACTACTTGCAACATTGAAAGAGGGAAATTTTTTAAGGGAATGAAATGAGAGCCCACTTGCCCCAATGCAAGAAACAAAAGGATTTCACTTCCTCTCTTAGGTTGGTTGAAAAAAAGGTTTCTAATTATCTGGTTAGTGATGCAGAACTATTAAAGTCAAGTTTGGTTTTCTAATTGCCTCCTCCTAGGGCAATGCTAGTGATCCCATGCCCAAAAGTCCAAAAAGGAAAATGAGGACCTAGAATGGCAAGTGGCCACATGTTTATGGAGCAAATTAGGGAGGGGAAAGGCACCTCCGACATTAAGACAATGTTAAACAAAGATCCATTAAAAATGGAGTGACACCTAAGGTTGGGCATGTGCACCACCATGGCACCTTCGATGAGCTTTTTGCTAACAGCCAAAGATAGCGTCACAAAGTTTAAAGAGGAAGACAAATTTCTTGGAATTCCAATGAATTATCTTCAATGATATGGCAACCATATCACTAGATAACATGGAGATGCAAGCTAGGTTTGAGGTTGCAGCCCTAGTTGTAGTTAACAAAGACCAATTGGTGAGCCTAGTCAAATGGAGAGGAAGGTCTGCCACCACCAAATTCTAAGTTTGTGTTTTTGTTTCCCTTGTGATTAGAGGGCAATCATTGGTTTTAAGAGGTGGACTTGTCCTAGCAATGTGGTTGAGCAATTAGGTAGAAGTTCGTACCCTATTTTAAATAGTGGTTGGCAATATAAATCACATACTCGGACTCTAAGAGTATTCGGCAAGCCCAAAGTTTTTGACTTGGCAAAAACTCAACGAAAACTTGACACAAACTCGGCAAAAATTTAAAAGTACTAAAATTTCTAGACTAACGCTCTGAAGTAGTACTTGATTGTAGTAATTAATCAAGGCCTTGATCAACCGCTTGTTGACGTGTATTTCATACACAATCATACACAGAATAAAATACCAATAGGTATCTTATCCTCTCTTGAGAAAATAGTCTCTAACTGCTGAAGATCTGCAAAAAGGATCAGTTAGATGGACTCCAAGGTTCTTTTAGTGGGGTCTCCACGTGTGGACAAGCTTTTTAGTGGTATGATGTGATTTGCTGTTTCCTCCAAGGGGCCTTACGTATTCAAAGCTCGAAGATTTTACTAAACTAAAGGGACTTTCAAAAAAAAAGCAAAAGATAGGGTTTGAGAGGTCTAATCTAGCCTAACCCTATGAATGACTTAGCATGAATGAGATTTGGCAAGACTCAACCAACTTCAATTTTGCCATAAGATAACAACTCAATTGAAATTAGTGCGATCTTCTAAGGTAATAATGATGTTCAATGCATCAAAGACCAAGGACACTACTACGAAGGTACATATCCTAGATACGAAAATGCTTGAAGGTTAAGGACTCAAAATGTTTTCCAGTCGACCACGCAAGGGGTTCCTACAATCAGCAAGAAGCTAGTGGTTTGGATTGCGAATCCTACCAAATATCAAATCCCACACTTAGTCTTTCAAATTAACAAACTACTTTGATTGAGCGTGATTCAAGTACATCCAACAACCATGAAGATAACTCAAGAAATTTGCAACAAAACACCATAACTTCAATATTTTATTGATTTCCAAGTCATCATATACAACAATTGCTTGAATTTCTCTCTTCAAGACTCAATCTTGCTACAAAATAAAAATTGCTTCTAACTCTAATCTCTCTTACATCAACTATTGACTATTACTCTATTCTTCTATTATACTATTCACTATTCCCAAATGAAATGAAAAATGGGGGTATAAATAGCGTCCCCAGTTACAATGAAAGGTCCAGATTGAAAGTAAATCAACGGACAAGATCATGACACCTAAACCCTAATTAGGGTTTGTTACAAATGACCTCCTTTTTACTGAACAATATTAAATACATAGCCAAATATTAAATTTGGCACAAAAATCTAGGAGGTATCAACCAATGAGAAATAAGATGTCATGTCATCTGTAACAACCTTTCATCTAGAATCTTATTCCCTTTCCAATTCTCTTTCTTAGCATATGCAATGAATTTTGTCACGATTCCTTCGATTTCTGTGATTGGAATCTCGGGAAGATTCTTGATACTCTCTTCCAAGTGGATAACCTGATCGAATGCATCTAGAAGAGCTGCGTCCCAAGTAGGTTCAAGTTCCTTTGTTCTGTCAATCAGGAGCATGGTGGCATACATCTGATCATACTGCTCATCTGTAACATCTGCGTCCTTGCGAAAGATGATCTTGATTCTATCCTCAAATTCTTGTATATCCACATCTGTCTCGACCTCGATCCTTCTGCCAAGAATGGTACGAAGTACCTCAAATACTCTGTCCTGGATCGGATTGATCACCTCCTCAACTTGACCACATCTAACACTGATGTCCTCGAAGAGAACACTCTTTATATGGAGTAAGGTTGACCACTGAAACAAACTGTGAGAATCACCTTCTAAGATCCTCTCCTGCGTTAAAATTCTTCTGGATGTGTGTCTTATTACTTTCAAGACATGGATGACAACGTCCTTAGTATGGGCAAATGCAGCTACTGTTGCCATCAATCTGTGGATAATTTCAAGAACTTGGATAGCCTGATGAATGATCTTCGACATCCTTGTAACAAACTCTAAGGCCATTGTATGAGATCTATCCATCCAACTACATGTACGCTGGACCAGGTTCCTGAATCTTTCTGCTTCATTGATCGATTGAAGGGGCAATGCCTGCACTGGTGATCTAACTGGATCCTGACGTCCCAAAGGTTCATTGATGTGACTGAAATATGTCCTCCATGCACCGACCTCTCTCTCAAGCTTTCTATTCTTTTCTACTTCTTCTCTAAGCTTGTCCTTCAATGCCTCAAATGTGTCGGTGGCATCATCTAAAGTCTGCTCTGCTGTGGATGGTCCTAACTCAATAGTCTGTATATGATAGTCTTCTGCTAGGATCTCACCCTCATATTTGTCTGCTGCCGGTGTAGCTATCTGCAGTTTTCTAGATCCAGTCTCATCTCGAATCATCTTGGACATCTTTGTGGCCTTCTTCTTCTCTGTTGTCATATGTGAACGTCCAACAAGGCTCTCTAAATCAATTGCACTGTCCTCGTCCTCTATTACGATCACCTTAGTCAATCTTTCCTTCAACCAATCTGGGATATTCGATCTTGTCTCTTGAACTTGAATTTCTTTATGTACTATTTCTTCTTGTCTGGGAGGAGATGTTACTTCATTATCATTATCTAAATCATAGTCTTGGAGAGATCCATCTGACGAAACATGCTGTGCCTGTCCTTCCTCCTGTCTGTCATTCTGTACCATCGACTCCATGGACTCTTCCACTCGAACTGTTCTATCTTCTGGTCTGGAAGAAGTACCTGGTGCTTGATCTTTGTTGGCACCTAACTTTTTCTTGGAAGGCTCTTTCTTTTCTGATCTTTCCTTTCTCTTCGAACCTCTCGAATGGAGATTGCCCTCACTGGCACATCGAAGGTTACCTTCACCTGAATTCCTAGGATTAGGATTGCCTTCACTAACACTGGCTCCACCTTCGGCTGGCTTTTCTTCCAAAGTAAAAGACATGGCTATGCCTTGTTCTCTCAACTTCTGATGCTGAACGTCTACCCATCTGCGAGTACAAGACAAGACTGGTGCCATCAAATCATCTAAATCCACGGCCTCGGGCTCATTCCAATTCAAACTTATTGTTTTGCTTTCTCTATCATATGAAGATTGGATGTGCCTGCCGTTGTCCTGAGCTTGGTCGGCCACTCTGTAAATCTTACATTTCCTGATGAAATCCAAAGGCAATCTAGAATGCATCTTTCGTTTCACTTCGAGATCATCTAGGAGATTCATCATAAAATCTTCAATTTGGTGCTCATGTCTAAATCTTCTACCGACCGTCTCTTCTAAATGTCCATGTGGATCAAAACTATTCCTCCAAGCAAAAGATGAAAAAGGATACAAGGTTAACTCCTTCTTTGCGTCATCCGTGGCTAAGACATTAGGACATACCTCAACTGAATTACCCAAAATAATAGGTACCTGAACTCCATTCTGATGTCTGTGTCTGAATGCCTTCACATATGCTGCCAACTGCCTTGTTACTTCAAGTAACACAATTCTGTCTGTCGGGTACCTCGGCAACATGTATGGAGGTAAAGGACATCCATGCACTCTAATGTAAGTGAACTTGGGAAACTGAATGAACCAAGCACCGTACCTCTTGATGAACTCCTGGGCATCCTGAGATAATCTGTTGTGAATCCCTCCTTGCAACGTCCTTGTGATGTTCATCGTGAAAGTATCATTGACTAACTTGTAGTTCTTCCCTGGCGGATGATGCAAGTAGGTATAGGATTCACAAGCTCTGACCTCGCCGAGTCCTCTTCCAATCACTCCTCTGTGAGGTAGTCCTGCGTACTCAACGCTCCTGATTAAGGCATAGATGACGTATGAACTCATGTGGAAGGACTTAGTAGCCCTGAGTCTTCTCAACTGTACGTCTAAGCAATGGCTAATTATCCTAGCCCAATGTATTGTACCCTTTCCTTGAACAATCACCTGGATGAAGTAAAACATCCATTTCTCAAAATAGAAGGCATGAGGTGCTCCTGTAACTCTGTTGAGCATGGTAATCAAATCTCTGTACTCCTCCTGGAAATCAATCCTGTGTGGTGTGTTCGGTACTTTGCTCAGACGGGGACGACTCTTGAGTAGCCAGTTCTTGTTGATTATGCTTAGGCAAGCATCTGGATCATCATCGTACACTGATCTGGCTCCTTCAATGCTCTTATATATCATGTCCCTGTGCTCTGGAAGATGGAAGGCCTCACTTATGGCTTCCTCTGAAAGGTACGCCAAAGTGTTTCCCTCTTTGGACACAATTGTCCTGGACTGTGGATTGTAGTGACGGGCACACTCGATCATCAACTCGTGGCACTGAATGGCTGGAGGAAAACCGGCCGCCTTGATGATGCCACTCTCTATTATTCTCCGGGCGACAGGTGATGGCTTGCCGATGTAAGGGACCTCCCGGAACTTCTTCGTGCTAAAGTTCCCCAAGTTTGTATCTCCAATGTTGCTCCATTTAGACACGATCTTGGTCTCTACTTCTTCGGTCTTCTGATCTTCTTTCATGAGAGCCGAGCGACTGGTGGATGCTCCCGCCTTTGGGGTCGCCATACCTACACAACATTTCATTATAAGAAATAGATTTTGCAATAAATAACGTAAATAAGAGAGATAAATTTTAGGAAACCTCATGATAAGTCTCTAGAGTTATCATTTCCTAAAATACAACGATTGAGCCAAGAGATTCAAAATTCAAAATTCAACAAAATTTGAAATATGACGATGAATGAATAAAGCAATAACAATTAAATCGCCATACCTCGATAGAGAGCTAACTCTAGAATGCAAAAACAAAATTTGCCTAGGCAAAATTTGAGGTATAAGATAATCTTCAATATGATTTCCTCAAAATCGACTTCGCCACCTCTGGAGAGAACGTGATCTTCAAGTATTGCCTTAGACGTGGTCTTAAATGATCTTCAAATTCGCCTTTGGCGTGGTCTTAGATGGATCTCCAAGTTCGCCCTTGGTGTGGTCTTCAAATTCGCACCACCTTTTGATAACTAAGCGCCACCCTTGGATGAATGAAATTCGCACCACCTTTGGTCTTCAACGCAATTCGCACTATATTCGCCTCTTCTTGATTCGCATGAAGAAAGGTAAAAATGATTATGTGAAAATGAACATTTCACTCCCCTTATAAATAGCGCTCATATCCTTTCACCCCTTAGGCCGACTTGACAAATAAAACCATTTTTTAAATGATTTGCAATAAAATAACAAGGCCGACTTGCCTAATTGGGCGCTTCAAATCGATTTTATATTAACTAAATAATTAATTATTAATGCCTTGCGTTTTTTAAATGAGAATTTCGATTTTTAATAAAGGCAAAAAATAATTAATAAAAGATAACGCCATATTAAATGCTAAATAAAAATGGATTTTCAATTTTTTAAATCGATTTAGCATTTAAGGAAAATTTGAATTGTTTAATTTGGCGCCAAAACTGAAAAAAAAAAAAAAGGGACGTACCTCATCGCTCTGGTCCCTTGGAGAGGGACAGGAGCGATTCACCATTTTTGTCTTGACTTTTGCATTTCTTACGTCCAACTCCTTCATCTCCACGTTGAAAATCAATCATCTTGATGGTCCTTCGAATTTGATCGCCTTGTGTGCGCATATGGGTGTCCTTTAAGTGCATATCGCCCTGGTCCTTGTCCAAAGGACAGGAGCGATCTTCTAATTTCCACATTCAATATGCATCCTCTATCTTTGATCTTCATTGTAGGGCGAACAACACCTATGCTTGTTCCTTTTGCGTTTGTTTCATTTGTTTGCACGAAGTGTTTGGACGCATTAAAGGGACCATCGCCCTTGTCCCTTGGAGAGGGACAGGAGCGATCCACGTTTTCTCCTTAACCTTGGCAATTTTAAACTTCAATCTTCTTTGCAATGTCTTCCAAACGATGTCCCTTGCCTCGCCTATCCTCGCCTAACTTTGATCGTGAAGGAATATGCGTGCTTTTGATGATATCGTCCTGGTCCTTATCCAAAGGACAGGAGCGATGTGAGGCTTTTACATTATTTGGCGATGTTTGGACGTTCAAAACCCTTGCGAATTATCATCAAACGATGCCTTGGACCATATGCTATCTTAGGACGTCTTGACTTAGCTTGATCTTGAAGCAAAACAAGGAATCCAAAGCAAATCGCCCTGGTCCCTTGGAGAGGGACAGGAGCGATATAGTCTCCATGCTCAAAATGATGATCATTTCACGTTCAAAACTCTTGTTTATCATCTTTTTATCATACCATGGACCCTATAAAACATTGCAACGTCTTGTCCTTACGTAAATTTTGCATGAAATGGCCAATGCATCTAACATCGCCCTGGTCCCTTCCTGAGGGACAGGAGCGATCTATGTTATAGGGTGTCAATTTCTTCATTTTAACGTCCTTTGAGTGTTTGCGCATGATGAAGACGCCTTGAAATGTCCCTCGCCACCTTGTCTTGACTTGAGTCGACCTTGAACTTTGGAGGAACGACCTTGAACTTGTGTAGGAAGTATCATCACCAATGTATCGCCCTGGTCCCTTGGAGAGGGACAGGAGCGATCCTTCCCTTGTGGCCACTATCTCACTTTGCCAGGTTCCAAGTTTATATTCAACGGATTCGTCCCTCTTCACTCCATTCGTCCATGCCTTGACATCATCTGTAACCTTGCAAGAAAAGCAATTATATCAAAAATCGCTCTGGTCCCTTCCTGAGGGACAGGAGCGAACTAGGCATTTAACACTGTTATGGACGTCCCAAAAATCTTCAATTTATATTCAATGCGTTCATCTCATGTTTTCCCTTGTTTTTGAACGTAAACTTGCCTTGACCCTTGTCTGGATTTTGCATAATGAAGGAAATCGCTCTGGTCCCTGGGAGAGGGACGAGAGCTACAAGGTACCTCGCCCTGGTCCCTTGGAGAGGGACAGGAGCGATTTGGTCAATATAGGTCATTCTCCTTCGTTTTTGCATCTCAAATTATATTCATTTGGCAAAGTATCTTCCTTCGGACCCTTTCAAATTGTTAAGTTTTCAAAATCTTGCAAGGACAAGGCGAAATTTGAATTGTAGCTCCGGTCCTTCACTGAGGGACAGGAGCGATTTTCCTCCTGGAGGCATTTCTGTGCTCATGAAAATCTTCAATTTATATTCAATGGAAAGATATTGCCGTTCTCCATCACTTCCAACTTGAAATTTGTCTGGACTCTGCAGGGACGATGAGATATTTGAAAATGAGCTCCCGTCCTTCACTGAGGGACAGGAGCGATTTTGCTCCTACAAGCCAAAATAACAAGATTTTTCACATTTTAACACTTCACGAGGCGAAAACAAATCAATTCCAATGCCCAAGATCAAAATTCAAAAAAGTCAAAATTTGGTCAAAATATTTAATTAGACAAAATTCACATTGACTGCCAACACTTAGACAAATTTAAAGCTCTGCATCAACATTCCAATTGAAAATTAGACCATTTTGGCGAATTCATTGCATTCAAAATTTGCATCCTAGAAAAGGAAGCTCAAAAGCCCTCAAAAACGACTGGATTTTGGCCTGAAAAGACAAAATTTAAAACCCTAAGGTTTGACCCTAAACCCAGACGACCAACTAACTAACAAAACCCTAAAAACGAAAGCGAAAACGAGCAAAAAACAAGCAAAAAGAGGGGGTCCCCATTTGCGATGGGGCGATGTGTGAAATGGTCACAACACCGCTCAATTTCGATTCCTCTTTCCTTGATAAGTTGATGAAAATCAAATTCACATTTAAGGAATTTGAAAAGCAGATAGTTGGGAAGCAAGTTAAGGCTCATCAAATTGCAAATGTGTATATTTCTTACTGCCTTTGCTCTAGCTACATTGAAGGCTTAGATATGGATACAATAACCAAAACATTGATAGCTTTACGAGATTATATAAGGAAAGAAAAGGCCATGGATGATACCATTATCATCAAAGAAATCAGCATTGATGGAGGAGACATTGGCAAGGACTCAACAACATTAATACTCATGACAACATTAAAGCATGAATTTTAATGGTTGAACATTATGATTATATATTTTTTCTTGCATAATGTTTGGACTATGATATTTCAAAAGAACTTGAAGTTCACCTACATCATTGGAAATAGTTATTTATTTCCCATTTAGGGTTTATATCAGCAACCAGTGGCATCTTTACCATGTTTAAACCCACATACTTTTTGCATTGCATTTCTTTTTGCATGTTATGGGCATGTCCCACATTTTCAAGGATTGTTTTGCCGTATTTTGGGCGCATTTTTTGTCGCATTTTGGACGCATCCGGCCAATTCTTTTGCAACCAGCAAGTTCTTGTAAGTCCCCTGCAATTTTTTCCAAGTAAATAGTATCTCTACAACTCAAGAGTAAACCCATGAGTTACTTGCCAAGGGTACAAAATGGTGAGTACTCACCAAGTATGTAAACAGAGGTTGGTAGCATTTATGTGGTTTTCAAGCACCCACTAGAGGTGGCGATAATTGGTCTAACATAGTGATAATAGCATTGTGAGGGCATCAACTAACAATGGAGGTCTACTAGAGGTTTTGGCACAAAGCAGGTTCCTTTTTGGATTCAAAGGGAGTTATCATAAAGGAATATGCATTACTACCTTCCTTTTTCTAGTCCTTTGTAGTTGATTCTGTTGGGACTCAAATCTGTTGAGCCCCTTTTTGGTTGAGTCCCTTTCTTTTTCATGTGTTGTCTTGGCCATTTGTGACCCATTTGTTGATAATTAATATGAGAAATCTTCTAAGTTGGGTCCAAATGTTGAAGTTTGTTCAAGAGGGTTAAAAAAATGTTCAAAATGTTTGTCAAATTGAGTTAGAACCAATCAGAAATTTGCTTGTGGCTTTTCATGTCCATCCAAACCACATTTGATTCCCTTAGTATTCCCTACAAGGTCCTAACCAATTGAAAGTCCCCACAAAAGGAGAAAAAACGAAGAAAAATAAGTTAATTTTTCCAGGAACACAACTTCTTACTGAATTTCCCCTTTTAAAACTTAGGTCCAATTCAATTGCCTTTTCTCACATATCCAAATCAGTTGAAGATTTCTGCATCATTATACTTTTTGTGGAAATTTGCCCCCAATCCAAACTTCCCCATTTCCAAAGTGAAAATCCAATTCACTTCACTCTTTCTCCATCCAACCTTTTATCAAGCCAAATTTAACGATTGCAAAAGTTCAAGCTCAATCTGAACCCAATCCATACCAACTAAATATAAGTCTAGTTCCCTTTGAAAGTTTCAAGTACCATATCTCCGTGATGTCATCATTCCATCACCATTACATCACTAGCCCTTTGCAAAGATTATATAGATAACTATGTAAATGATGTTCAATTTTCCATTCACTGTGCAAGTTATATTCTAGTTGATATTATCTTGTTCTATGTGTTATCTATTTATATTATAAATCTGACTATCTTCTTTTGTATGGCAGGTGAGAGGAGCATTTATTAATTTCAATGTCCTTTCTCACAAATGCCATTTGATATATATAGCAAGCTGGGTACGATCAAGCAAAGCCTTGACCGGTCATGACCGATCAAAACATTACTTGATCGTGTCCCTTTGCTAATTGTATTAATAACAAACGGTGCATATTTAACAACCGATACCAACCGGTGTATGTTTAACTTTAACAGCCCGAAACCAATCGGTGCTTCTTTACCTTGCCACCTGATATTAATCGGTGCATACATAACCCAATATCAATCAGTGCAAACTTATATTAACACCCGATACTAATCGGTGTTTGGTTAATCCGATAATCATTTGTTTACTATTAAATATGTTAACCGATATAAATCGGATTGCATTCGTTAGCCCGATTTAATAATCGGTGAACACAAATAATGCTATAGGATGATTATCGATAGTTAAGCATTTGATCGAACTAAGTAGATTGATCATATACAAATGAAGAATGGTTATCAAATGAAGGATTAATAGCTTGAAGTTTTTCATCATAATTATTGATAGGATAAATGATTGAATGAGAGACTTCATTTATCTCTCATTCAATCATTTATCTTACCGAAGCTATCATGCATTAACACTCCCTCTTAGCTAGGTAAGATAAATGCAAATATATCAAGCATCATAATTCAAATGATAGTTAGCATTCTTTACACAATCTGACTCTCTAGAAAATCATATCACCTAATCACATGATATGAAGTATCACCTAATCACATGATACAAATGTCCATCACGTCAATCTTGTGATGACAGGATATCACCTAAGCATGTGATATCAGTATTGCCTAAACACGCAATGCTTAAGGAAAATCATATGAGAAGGATTAAATTCTCATCTTATCCAAGTTGTGATACGTGCACCAACACCTTATCCAAATGTTTTATCACAACATAATCATGGCACATCCATGACACACCAAAGATCCAACATGATAACTAGTTTGGACATCATAAGATCGTCACCTTATAATGTCTACAAGTGTTCATTATCTTGAGAGATCGTCACCTCTTAGATATGAACCCAAGGGATAAAGTCCAAAATGTCCTATCATGACAAAGAAGTTTACACATTAAACATCTTATTGATATGCAAATACAGATCTACAAAGCAAATTACCTTTCTATCATACCTAAACCTTTTCTGAAGTGATCAACCTTCACTCTGGAAAGAGGTTTGGTCAGAATATCTGCAATTTGATCTCCTGTACAAACATATTCTAATTGAATCACATTCCTGTCTACCATATCTCGCACATAGTGGTATGAAATCTCAATATGCTTGGATCTATCATGGAACACTGGATTTACTGAAAGTTTTATGCAGCTCTGATTGTCACAATGTATAACAGTGGGTTTCATAGGCTCTCCAAACAACCCCACAAGCAGCTTCCTAAGCCATACTGCTTCTCGGGCAGCCATAGAAGCTGCAACGTATTCGGCCTCGGTGGAGCTTTTAGCTACGGAAGACTGCTTCCTGCTGATCCAAGATATCATAGCTGAACCTAGACTGAAGCAACACCCTAAAGTGCTTTTTCTGTCAGTCACACTTCCAACCCAATCTGAATCTGTAAATCCATGTAGGTCTATATCAACTTTCTCATATTTGAGACCAAGGTTTAGGGTACCTTGTAGGTATCTCATAATGTGTTTTATTGCAACCAGGTGTTTCTCCTTAGGTTCACACATAAACTGACTTAGAGCATTAACTGCATAACAGATATCTAGCCTTGTATTTACCAGGTACATCAAAGATCCGATAATCTGTCTGTATTGAGTAGGGTCAGTGGGTTGTGACTCTACTGTTGCTTCTTTAAGTTTATATAAGTTGGTTTCCATAGGAGAGGTCATAGGCCTACACTTTAGCATTCCGAATCTCTTCAAAATGTCCAAGGTATACTTTCCTTGGTTGAGTATAATGTTGTCAGAATTCTGCCATACTTCCAATCCTAGGAAGTAATGAAGGAGTCCCAAGTCCTTCATATCAAATTCTTTGGATAGATTTTTCTTGCATTGATCTATAAGATGATCATTTCCTGTGATTAATAAGTCATCAACATATAAAATCAATATTAACATATCACCTTTATTTCTTTTGTAGTAGAGATTAGGATCTGCATCATTCTTAGAGAAGCCTAGTCCTAAGAGATAGGTGTCAATTCTTTCATACCAGGCCCTGGGAGCCTGTTTAAGCCCATAGAGAGCTTTCTTGAGTCTACACACATAAGACTCAACATCATAAATTTCAAACCCTTCAGGTTGCTTGAGGTAGACTTCTTTTGAGATCTCACCATTTAGAAATGTTGTCTTAACATCCATCTAGTGTACCTTCCACCCCTTTGCTGCTGCAATGGCTAATACAGCTCTTACTGATGTATACCTGGCAATAGGTGCAAAAGTTTCTTCATAATCTATTCCTTCCTTTTGTGAGAACCCTCTAACTACAAATCTGGCCTTGCGTTTTTCAATACTGCCGTCTGCAGCACGTTTGGTCTTGAAAAGCCATTTAGATGAAACAACAGATTTCTTAGTTGGCCTAGGAACAATCTCCCAAACATCATTTTTCATAATGGACTGATACTCTTCAAACATGGCATCCTTCCATACTTGATGTTCAAGTGCATCCGATACATTGTTTGGTTCGGCTTTAGAGAGATCATTCATAAGGGCAACATAGCTAGTGAATTTATTTGGCCTTTTTCTTTCCCTGAAGGTCCCTGAGGGAGCAACAAACTTCTGAGCTTCTGCTACAGTCTTGGTGACCCATAGTGGTCTTTTCTTGAGGTTTTCTCTAGGTGGACTTTGAGTTTCACTTATAGTTTCCTCGGGATTCTCCCTCTGAAGCTCAGGAGTAGGATCTTTATCTATGCTAGGGGTAGGGATATAGACTTCAGGGTCTAGAGAGCTTTGGTCTCTTTTGAAGGCTAAGTCTTCTTCAAAGATCACATCCCTACTTAGTTCAATATTCTTTTGACCAGGTATATAGATCATGTAGGCTTTGAAGGTTTCACTATATCTTACAAGGATTCCCCTTTTTCCAGAAGGCTCTAATCTTAATCTTTTCTCCTTATGTACATGAATATAGACAGGGCATCCAAATATCCTAAGGTGGCTAATATCTGGTTTTGATTTAATAAAGACTTCCTCAGGGGTCTTATCTTCAAGATGGGAGTGGACATCTATTTTGAATATATACAACAGTGCTAGTTGCTTCTGCCCAAAGATTGACATTTAGATTCTGATCGAGAATCATAGCTTTGGCAGCTTCAACGATTGTCCTATTTTTCCTCTCAGCTACCCCATTTTGTTGAGGGTTATAAGGTATTGTTAACTCCCTCTTAATCCCTGAATTTTTACAAAACTCTTTAAATTATTCTGATGTGTATTTCCCCCCATTATCAGTTCTTAGGGTTTTAACTTTATTTCCTGAGTAGTTCTCTGTTAATGATTTGAATTCTTTAAACATATTAAGGATCTCTTCTGATTCTTTATATTTCAGAAAGTAGATCCAATTTTTCCTAGAGTAGTCATCGACAAATATTACATAATACAAAAATCCTCCCAAAGAAGGTGCAGACATGGGTCCACATACATCAGAATGAACTAACTCTAAAATTTTACTTGTTTTCCTAGTACTATTTTGAGAAGCACCCTTAATATTTTTACCTAGGGCACATCCTTTGCATACCCCTGAATGATATTGCTTTAACTTAGGTAGACCTGTGACAAAGTCTCCCATTGATGATAAAGCTCTAAAATTTAGGTGGCCTAGTCTTCTATGACAGACTTCATTAGCATTTGTAGTTTCATGGATTAGGACTAAGTTGGGCTCTGTGCATAGCTCATATAGGTAGCCTTGTCTTTGACCAATCGTTTTAGCTTTCTTGATGGATGAGTTCTTTGGCCAAGCCAATACTCTGTTGTCCATGAAGGTCACTCTGTATCCATTATTCTACAGTGCTGATATTGAGACTAGATTTCTCTTGATGCCTGGAACATATAGTACTCCTTTAAGTTGTAATGATACACCTGACTTTAGTTTGATGGTGCAGGTTCCAACTCCTTTGATTGGATGTGTAGAGTCATCTACGATAGTTACTTCCTCATCATTCCCCTCTTTCATGGAGTCTAGCACTTCTCTGAATCCTGTAATATGTCTGGATGAGCCACCGTCGATCACGCAGGAATTAACTTTGTTTAAGGCTTGGTTTGTGAGTGCTCAATAGAGTACATACTTCTCGGGGTCCTCTTCCCTTTTAGATTTTCCTGTTTTGGCAAATGTGGCTTGTTGCTTAGCTCTTTCTAGACATTTGGCAACATAGTGCCCAAATTTGTCACATCTGAAACATTGAATCTGAGAAAGGTCCTTCTTGAAGGTGTTCTTGCCGTGACGACCTTTTCTCTTTCTGAATTGTTTCCGTTTGCTTTTCTTGTTTGAGTTTGTATTTAGAACTTGGAGATCTTCATCTATATTCTTTTGCTTGATCCCTTTCTTATTTTGCCTTGATTCCTCTTGGAGACAGTCAGCCTTTAACCTATTGAATTTAGGAAATTGATCCCTTGCACTGATGCCTTGGACGAATGTTTCCCATATGCTAGGCAACCCATCTAGAGCAATGAGTATTAATTCTTTGCTTTGGATCTCATATCCAAGGGTTGCCATTTCATCCCTTAGGGCAGATATTCGCATGAAGTAGGGCATTGACTGATTCTCCTTTTATCATGGCTATGTGATTTATTTCTCTTTTTAAAGCCAAGGTTCTACTGGCATTAGATATCTCAAATGCATCTTCAAGTGCTTTGAACATGTTGTAGGCTGTCTCATGTTTCCTTATGATGGGCATAATATTATTTCTCACCCCATCAACTATCATTTTGATGGCCTTTTCATTTCCCTCTCTCCAAGTTGTTTTGTCAAGTTCAGTCTCAAGTTCAGTTTCAGTTTTTACAAATGATTCGACTTTATTTTCTTTTAGAATCATTTGAATTCTAAACTTCCATGCTGAGAAGTCATCACCTCCTCCGAGTCTATCTTCAAATCTGATAGCGCTAGCCATTGAAAGAATTGTGATGTTGAATATATGCTTGTTTTGAATTTTCCGCAAAATTGAACAGCCTCGGGTTCGATTTAACCAAAGCTCTGATACCATGTAAAGACATGGACCAGCTAGGACTCGAACCTAGGACCTTCCATACGCTGTTGGAGTGCTCTACCACTAAGCTACTGGCCCCTCTTGGACCAGTCCATCGTCGGCCTGGGTGTGGCCTATTTCCAACACCAACACCCCCCCTTAAGCCACACCTCTCGTGTGCTTGGGGCTCCTAGCCTGGACCTAGCTCTGATACCATGATGAGACATTGACCAGCTAGGACTCAAACCTAGGACCTTCCATACGCTGCTGGAGTGCTCTACCACTGAGCTACTAGCCCCTCTTGGACCAATCCATCGTCGATCCGGGTGTGGCTTATTTCCAACACCAACACCCCCCCTTAAGCCACACCTCTCGTGTGCTTGGGGCTCCTAGCCTGGACCTGGCTCTGATACCATGTAAATGATGTTCAATTTTCCATTCACTATGCAAGTTATATTCTAGTTCATATTATCTTGTTCTATATGTTATCTATTTATATTATAAATCTGACTATCTTCTTTTGTATGGCAGGTGAGAGGAGCATTTATTAATTTCGATGTCCTTTCTCACAAATGCCATTTGATATATATAGCAAGCTGGGTACGATCAAGCAATGCCTTGACCGATCATGACCGATCAAGACATTACTTGATCGTGCCCCTTTGCTAATCGTATTAATAACAAACGGTGCATATTTAACAACCGATACCAACCGGTGTATGTTTAACTTTAACAGCCCGAAACCAATCGGTGCTTCTTTACCTTGCCACCCGATATTAATCGGTGCATACATAACCCGATATCAATCGGTGCAAGCTTATATTAACACCCGATACTAATCGGTGTTTGGTTAATCCGATAATCATTTGTTTACTATTAAATATGCTAACCGATATAAATCGGATTGCATTGGTTAGCCCGATTTAATAATCGGTGAACACAAATAATGCTATAGGATGATTATCGATAGTTAAGCATTTGATCGAACTAAGTAGATTGATCATATACAAATGAAGAATGGTTATCAAATGAAGTATTAATAGCTTAAAGTTTTTCATCATAATTATCGATAGGATAAATGATTGAATGAGAGACTTCATTTATCTCTCATTCAATCATTTATCTTACCGAAGCTATCATGCACTAACAAACTAAACTAAAACATTTCAAAATCCACCTTCTAATCTGATTTAGGTCTTCCCCGCAAACCAATCCACTCACATTCTCTCGCATCCCACTCTACTGACGTCATCATGATGTCACCTCATTCAAAGCACCCCACGCCATGATGACGTTATCCTATTCTTTTACTAATATCATCATCAAAACTTTTCATCTAAACCAAATATTTAAAGATTATGGAGTAGGTTGGTTTAGTTGGATTTTCCCGTATGTGCAATTCAAATATATTTTTCCACAAATCCAATTAGGTGGCATATTCCCACAAAAGATCTTGTTGCACACCAGAGCCCGAGAAATCTTCATCCTGATGGATAAGGCACCCAACATGGTTCGATTTTCTAGCTAGAGGCTCATAAGGAGAGGTGCTAGTGATATTTCAAAAGTAATTTCAAGTGTGTTTTTGAGCGCCAAACAAATGTGGTGTTGTGTCTCTCACCACCTACCCACCATGAATGTTGTGGATCCCCCACCTACCAAAATTCAATGCAAATGTTGTTCAATTTGAAGTGCTCATTTTGGGAGGGACCACTTCTAGACCATGGATTTCAAATATTTACAATGCAAAAATTAGGGTTTGATGCCCCATAGGTGTTAAAGCATGATTTTGGGATCATTTTCAGGAAGAGGTTGGTTCAGTTGTGGCCTTCAGGCACTAGAAAGTTGCATGCCAGCCATTGATGCCAATCTAGTTCTTTTGGGTTAAGAACAAACCTATGGAATCAAGGGAAATTAATATTTTAAATGGCTTTTTTAACAAAATGTCTCCATGATGGTATGTAAACATGCAAGAGGATTTCTTAGTCTCGGCTAGAAATTTCCTTTGCCACATTTGTTGGCATGACTGTAATTTTGGGTTAGATAAATTTGCCAGTATTTTCAAAACATCACAAGCTTTGTGATGATCCTTCTCTTATTATGTATGGATTTATGCAACTCTATTATGGATTAATTAGCATGTTCTATTATGAGTTCCATGATCTTTGTTGTATGTAAATACATAACTCAATCTTCCTTCGGTTTCAATTTGTTTTCTTCATATGCCCATTCATGGGCCTTGTCGGGTAAATCTGGTGGTGTAACAAAGATCTGATGTGAAATGGGTTGCTCCTCAACAGGGTTGGTATAAAGCAAATTTCGATGGAGCTTCTAAAGGTAACCCAAGAATATCAAGGACAGGGTTTGTAATCAAAGATTGGTTGGGTAATATCCTAGTGATGGGAGCAAAAAACAGTCGATAGAAACGAACAACGTGGAGGCAAAAGTGGCCATGTTGGCAATTCAATGGAGCTAAAATTGGCTATTCAAAATCTGCATTTAGAAGGAGACTCTTTAATAATTATTAATGCAGTTATTAAAGGGGAGGCTCAAGCTTGGCACCTCAACAAATACGTTTTCACCATTTTAAATGATTTTTAAAAAAACATTATTACTGCATCACCATGTACGGTGGGAGGCGAATGAGGTGGCAAACGTCCTTTCAAAGTGGGCGTTATCATTTGCTGATGAGGATTAAGTACGTGTTGAGGATTTTTGAGATCCCACGAATGATGATGTGGAAGGGGGACAGTACAACACCGCAAGTAAACAATTATAGTTCTGCAAGGCCGAATGTGTAGGAAAAGGTGTAATTCTACATTATTTAAAGGTGACAGGGTTTGTTTTGGGTGTGTCTCGAGGTTGTTGGTGGCAAGGTGTCTATGCAGATGGAGGCCACATTTTACACTCTAAATTTCCAAGCAACAACTGGCATTTGTGGGGGATGTTTCTGCGAAGAGGATTAAAGGTATTTTCAAGCATGGGGATAAGGCTTTTGTGCAAATAATGGAAACCCTTTTGGGCAACTGTTTTTTGAGGGCAATGCACAAATACAGAACCAATGTTGACATTGTCACAATGGTTCTAGGCTTCTAGCTTGGGAGCTCGAGTTGGGAGAGAAAGAAGACACCATTGTGTAGGTTCTGCAAGGTTGTGTAATAGATGACTAGTTATGTAGACTAAATGAGCTCCTGGAAAAGGCCATGTCGGGTGCAGGGTTTGATGTGGGGGAGGGCCTCGACATTGATGGGGTGCATGAACTTCAGGAATTGGTTCCCTTCATACGATGGTCGTTTGGGGTAAACCGAGATGAACGGCATGCAGAGGCTTCGATTGGATGGGACTTTGAAAATGTACCTGAGGGAAAAGCAGATTGAGTCTCGTGGAGCCAGAGTGTGTGGACTTCCAACATGGGATGAGAAGGCGAAAGGAAAAAGGAAGGGTGCGGGTCTAGGGAAGGCTTGGCGGGGAAGAAAGAAGTTGTAGGGTGGAGCAGAGGTGTTGGTGTTTGAGGCTTGTGGAGCAGGTGACAGTGCGGCCTGCCTTCTAAGGGATGGACTTTAGCCCTTTTACTATTGGTTTTGTTTTTGTTCGTTGTCAACTTTTTGGTCTTGCAGTATTTTGGCCCAAATTTTTTGGTGCGGCTAGAAAGTATACATACGAGCGTTTGTAAATGGCATATAAGCCTTGTGAAATAGTTGTAAATTGTAATCAGGGTGGTTTTCTGGGGTGTCTGTAGGTTTGGGTGGGTTTTGGCGTTGATGGGGATTGTTTTTGTCCTCTCTCCCCACAATAGGGTTTACAAATGGTTTCAAGCTCTTTACGGGTGCTTGAGTGATAGGTATAGTCAAATGCAGGGGAAAGTAGTAAAGTATGGTCTGAATGGGTGTATTTTCTCGAAATCTCTTGGAAACTTCTGATATAGCTATGTAAATTTCCTTTTATATATTAATAAAAATAATCATTATTACCGAACAAAAAAAAAGGTGTTTTCTCCATAGGTATTGTGACTCTGTTGCCGAAGGAATAGGCACCGATTTGCAACCATACACCAACCTCACACCATCAAATCAATAGTTTAGAAATTGTCTTAAATGAGATTAAATGAATCCATTTATGTGGGTTATGTTTGCATGGTTGTATCAGCTATATAGGGATTTTATGCAACCAATCTTCGTTGACCTAGTGACAGTATTCGGGGTCAAGAATGCTATTAGGTTTGGCTATAGTTGTTTTTTGTTGTCCTTTTTGTTTGATTTAAATACCTATTAAGGTATACCCTTAGAAACACCCTCCTAAGTCTAAGTTGAGCTTGAAGTGTAGGAGAGATAACCCACTCTCATAGAGTTGGCCATCAACCCTCCACACTTTGTTGATGAATTGATTTCACTTGCATGACAACAACTTGGGCCGTGTGAGTGATATTTTGTTCTAGGAAGTGGAGCAGTAGTTTTGGGACCCAACAAACTCTATGGTGGAGTTGTCAACTATACCATGTAATGATTATTGGTCCGTTTTTTGTAATATTTTTTTCATTTCTTCCAAAACAAGTGAGACCCAAAAGAATCCTTCATATTTATCAAAAGAAGCAATATATTATATAATGAAATAATATTGCTAGGAGCTTATGGGTCTCAATTTCAAATATTTTACACAAGCAAATCCAAAACTCTCTAGCAATAAAAATTAATATTGACAACCCCCTATTGAAGCATGAACAAAATAATATATAAATAATAGTATATTGCAATACTATATTATATTTTATTATATTATAAAATAACATTATTTAATTTATTTTATAATATAATGTTACAATATGTACATATGTATGCATGTATTATAATAATATTATATGATACATAACAAGACATTAGATATATAGCATGCATAATCACTAATACTTGTATGGTTACATAATCACTAATACTTGTATGGTTATGAAGAGAAGGAGTGCATTGATGTAGCCAAGCCTCATATTGAAAATGTTAGAAATCTCATAGACTCTCCCTGCATAGCCTATATTATATCTACATGTCTCATGCACTCTTCTCATAGGATCTTGATTGTCTCCACTTTCTAAGTACATGCCCCCTCAATTCTTTGAAAACCTTATAATATTTGTGTTGTCCTCATTTTTGTTTTCGAAAATGATGGACCATTACATAAAAAATTTGTTAAAAAAATGAAAATTTTACTCTATGGCACGCTTCCTGATGCATAATTTCGCCTTACCCTTGGACTAAACTAATCCTCAGTCCATCCTCAAACCACGTTTCAAATTTCATCGCATTTCGAGTTCGTTTGCTATGTTTTTCCTTCAATTTCGGGTTTTTTCTCCCTGACTGGAGGTGGGAAATTTTTCTTAAGTTGCAAATTTTAATTTTCCCTTTGTTTTAGTGTTGTAGGGAAATTTTAAGTTAATTACAAGTGCACTTCATGAAAAATAGAACTTGTAACTTACTATTTATTTCCCCCTTGTTGCTTTTTGGCTTTTTAAGTCATTGTAGGAACTTTTTAGACATATTACAAGTGAACTTTAAATTATAAAGTTTAAATAAAACTTGTAATTCATTTAAAAAGTTCCACTTAAGTGATTTTAAGTTATGGTAGGGGTTTTTCTCCTCCATTACAAGTTTTATAAAGTCACTTTTAGTTGTAGAAGGAATTTTATTTTCCCTTTACTAGTCTTTTGTTTTAAAACTTGTAAAGGGAGTTTTATTTCCCTATTACAAGTATTTTAAACTTGTTTGCTCTTAAAACCCCGATTTTGCCTTATGAGGGGAAAAGTGAACATTTTAAACATGCAAAAAGGTTTGAGAAACTTGTTTTTCCTTATTGCATGCATTTTTAAACTTGTTGTTCTTTCCCAAGAACCCGACCAGCCTTGTTGAAGGATTTTGTTGACAATTTCCGCCGATTTTTGTTGAGAAATCTTAGGAGGAGGAAGGCGTTTTGAATTCCTTGCTATTTTTATGCATTTTCCAACTCTCTTCATGCCATTTGGAAGACATTATCGCTGGTTTTATGGTGTTTTAACAGCAAAAACGTGTTTGAAAAATGCCACGATTTTCCTCATCTAAGTGCCACGAATCTTACTTCTTCCAAGTCGTTTTTTCTTGTCTTGCCTAGGCGTGGAGGTTGGATGTCTTTCTTGACCGATTCTTCATGCTATTAATGGGCGTTTTGATACATATGGCATTTTGGCAAAAACGTGGCTAGGGTTTTGGAATGTGATTTCTTATCTATTTAAGAGTTTTCCTCTCTTCTTTCAAGAACTGTTTCTTGCTTCTTGGAGGATGTTTTGATTGATCAAGGTATGTTCTTTTCTCTTTTTTTTGTTTTCATTTCTTGTTTGTTTGGGTTTCCTTGATCAATTTGTATATATTTTAGTTTTGTTAGTTCTTGCCTAAAATCGGTTTTGTGAGAGATTTTCCCCCTTTGTTCCAAGTTTGCAAAGCAATTTGTGAATTGCATTGTCTTTCCCCATTTTCCCTCTTTACTTGCATTCGGGATTTAAAAACCCAATTGTAAGCAAGATGAAAATAATTGATCTACCCCTTTTGTTGGAAAATTTTAACCATCTTTAGGTGAAATTTCAAGTTTCTAAGTTGAAAAATGTTCATCCTTTCGAAATCGGTTTTTAAAATCTGATTACAAGTTGAAAGTTCTTCCCATTTTCATAAAGCTGATCTTCCCAAAATCTTTCCATTTTCAATACCATCATCCGTACCTACCATTCCCGTCATTTCCCACATAACAAATTCTCATTTTTCGCCCAATTCTTCATTTTTCTTTTTACAAGTATACTTGCATTCGGGTTTCAAAAATCCGATTGCACATTTGTTCTTCCCCACTTGTATACTTGTAAAACATTCCCCAAGATCCGAAATTGGTCAAAAGCCAAGTTTCAAACATCCTTATTTATTTCCTATCTTCCTCTCACAAAGTTGTGAAGTGCAAGGGTTAGAATTTTTCCCATTTGAAGAAGAGAAGATGTTAGTTGCAGCTGATCTTGATGTTGCTTTGACACTTTTAACTCTTCATCGCAGCGTACCAGGTCGTTCTTCAATGTTAGATTTGTCATCATCTTCCGTTCCAAAGAAGATGAAATATAAATTTGATAAGTACCAGACTGAAGTTTCCCCTTCACAAGTTTCTTCTCCTTTTGGATCATATCAAGGACGGAAATAGGGCATGTTAACATGTCAGACTTCATCAAAAGGGTGGAGGATCCACAAGATAGTAATATGTAGCAATTGTTGGACAGCCACATTCATCATGCTTCTTCTTTTCCAGTGGCTGCCCTAGAACCTGAATTTGTTCTTGCTTGTGCTCACCATTTCAACAAAGAGACAAGAACTATCAGAAATGATGATGGGGAGGCAATAATCCGTCTTGATGCGGATACTATTGACAAAGTTTTCATAATACCATCAGCACCTGTGTATATGGAGATTTCCAAAGAGAGTGCAACTGATTATTATGTCAAGAGGGAAAAAGATTGTAAACACCACATTAACAGGTGGATCCATGAGCCACGTGCCGCTTTCACAAGGTGGGCTAAGTTGTACAATTGTGACTTCAAGTGGGAAATTGGAGACATCATTACTCTTCTCAACAGGATGTTGGGTCTAGAGCATTCTAATGTTTTTGAGCCCTGGAGGTATCAGTTTATCATGTTTATAAGGCAGTCCCATCACATCTCATGGGGAGAAATTATCAGTGATGCCTTGTGTGAACAACTTGCAGCAGTCCCTACTACCATGACATTCTATATGAACTCATACTTGGTGTATTTAGCAGCATCACTTAGACATTTCCCTGGTCTTTCTACCAAGGGTGATCGCTCGCTTATACCTGTGTGGGAGTATTATGATCAGCTGCCTTTGAGACCCAGCATATTACATTTCAGGAGGGTTCGGGATGCATTCTTTGGTTATTTCATGTGTCAGTTTGATAAGACTCTAAAGAATTAGTATTAGATGAGACATGGGAAAGGGTGAATGAATATGGTTGCTTGTTCCTTCAATTCCCGACTTTCACTTACATGAGAGTTGGATGTTACAGCGGGCAGCCATACATGCTCCCTAGATACTCAACTGAGAAGATTATTCTTATGGAATTGGGAAGACAGATCATGGCAGTTCATGCACATCAATCTGTCAAGCATAAGGTTGGGATGGGGATTTCTACAACTAACCCATTGAAGATTGGGCAGTATTCCCTTGTTACATCCACCAAAGCCAAAGCTATGGAGACCGAAATGCAGGAGATAAAACTCAAAAGGTTTAAGTCAAGAGATGATTTTGACTACCGAGGTATGGAGAGAATTAAAAAGTTCTTCATACATGTGCATCACATAGAGGATATATGGGTGGATCTTTGTACAGAAAAGGAGGTTCATAAGATGGATTATTGCAAGCTCACCGTTGAGAAGATTATTGATTTGAACCTGATGAACATTCCGCAAGGAATGATTGATGATGGGAATGTGCTTGATCCAGAATATGTTTCACGAAAAGTTGATGAAGCCCCACTTCCTTTAATTCAATGGTCACATAAAGAATGCACTTCCATTCTTGAGAGATTTCAGCCTATCCTAACTAACACCAACACTTGGCTCAAAGGTAATGGTGTTAGACTCATAAAGATCAAGGTTGGAAGAGAAGATGATTCTACAGGACCCCTCAGACGCAAATCTGAAATCCAAATAGATAACAAGGAAGGTGCATCATCTTCGAGCACAAGAATCAAATTGCGAGTTAGTCGGGCAATGGTACTTCCTCCTGAGGAGGCGACCATTTGTGTGAAGGAAAAATCCCAGCTTCACATTCATGTGATTGATCCTGAAGATCCAGAAGAAGAAGAACATTCAAATGATGCTCCTAAGTCGCTAGCTTCAGAGTCACCTCATGAGATTCCCTCCTCAGTTCCCATGGAGTTACCTTTATCTCCTCCTGACACAGATGTGGATGCTTCCTCCATTATTCATGATGTTCCTACAGTAGTGGATGAGTCTCCTCAGGACGCCATCCCCATTTCAACAGTTGAGCCACCTCTTGATTATCAACAAGAGAGTTTGCTAGAAATCTTCGAGGATACTCCTGTACGTATTCATTTGTCAAAGATTGATACCTCTACTTCCGGCTTTGAGGAGTTTATGAGACAATCCTCATGTCCTTTGGTTACCAAGCAAGCAATGGTTGCTATCCAGACAGATACTTCCCCCAGGATGACCACGGCTGTTCAAACAAAAACTGCTTCTCCTCTGCTTTCAGCTGCTACTGAAGGAGAGCTAATGGCTTTACCTCCATGGCTCAGTTCTTTCACTCCCAAGAGAAAGAAGCAGGAAATTTCTCCTGATGTCTTTGATTATCAGCAATTTAGGCAATCAAGACCCAAGGTTGCTAAAAGAGCTAAGACAATCTCAAGGGTGACAGTTGACAGTAACAAGATGAAGGTGGCTAAAATTGTTGAACCTCTTGTAGACAAGCCACATGAGATGCAAGCTACTGATTACAAGTTCACAAGGATAGAGTTGGGTAAGCAAACACATGAAGTGGTCAAGCATGATGCCCAGCATTTTGTAGCTTCACTAGTACAACGGTATGATAAGCTTCTCGCGAAGAAAGACAAGCTAGAAGAGGAGAATAGGCAACTTGTTGCAGCTGTTCAAAAGATCACCAAATTCGCTAGTGAAGGGAGCAATCCTTCAAGTTCTTCCGGTCCACAAGAATTAATTCAAGGAGTTGAGAGAGTTGCTCAAAAGGTACAAGCATTGGAATATTGGGTGGATTAACTTCATGATTTATGTGCACAGGTCTTGAAGGAGGTTTTTCAAATGATGGTCAAATTGAAAACCAAACAATTGAACCAAGTTTCTGACACCTTCAAATAGAACTTGGAAAAGGTGGAAGATAGCTTGACAACATGGCTCAAGATTCCTCAACAAAAGTTGAGTGTTCTTCTAGAACATCAAGTTATTCCTTCGAGGGTTATGTATCTAGAATACGAGGAGCTCTTGGAGAAGAAAGCCCTTGTTCTCCAGTCACTTGTTGAAAACATTGATGATTCTATGAAATTGCGATTGGAAGTATTTCAGGATATTGTTTCTCGTTGTGAGAAAGCTTCTTGCAATATCATGGATCACAATGGGGAATTATTATCAGAAGAAAGGGTTCTCTCAAATCTACAATTGAAGATTCATCATGAGTGGAGTAGTGAACCATTTTCAGCTGCATCTATTCAAGCTTTGGTTGCCTATCAAGTCTTCTTGCAGAAAATTCAGTCTTCCTTTGAGAAGAATAATGCCACAATCCTTCGTTGCAGCGATGTTATTGTCAAAACCATGATCGTGGCAAAGAATACCCATGAACCGAATCCCGATGAGCTGCAAATGATCATCCAGAAGTTCAAAGGATTCATGTCTTCACACGCTGCAACCTAAGTGTTTTTCAACACTTGTTGCATTTTTCAAAATTGTAATCTCTTAGTTGTAGTTTCTCTTTTGACATGTTTACTTGTAAAAACATTTTGTAAATTGCAAGTTAAGTCATTACTTGCACTTTTGTAATTACAAGTAGACGAGTTACAAGTCAATTTAGAATAGGACTTGTGACTTTGAATAAGTCATAGTTAGTTATTGAATAAGTCTTGGTGATTGAGAGAATTTCTCAGGTTAGTTAGGATCCTCCCACCTTTTGCTCAAGACTCCTCTCCTATAAATACTTGAGAGGGTATATTGTAATTTTCATCTTTTAGAAAGCAAGCAAAAACTCTGTCAAATTTGCAGCAAAGAAGTCTTTGAGCTTTTATGTGTAAATTGAAGAATTGAAAGGAATAGAAGAAGATTGCTCAAGTTTTGAGTCTTGGTGCTACATTCTTGAGTTTGCGTTCCATATTATCTTTCTTGCAAGTGTTTCTTAAAGAGCTTAATCGAATTTGATTTGCAGTCTTTGTGTTGCAAGTATTGGAGGCTAATATAAATTAGAGTAAACATTCTTCTAGGAAGAGTTGTAAGACTTTGTGCTTACACTTGTTCTTGAAAGAAATTAGAAATAGATTTTGTGATAAGAAATAGTTATGAGTCTTTGAGCTTAAACTAGTTCTTACTGTTTTGTGTAAAAGAGAATAAGATATTTCAGACTTTGTGCTGCTATAATTTGTTCTTGATATTATTAGCATAGAAAAGAGTAGATAGGACTTCATATATTCAAGTCTTTGAGCTTGATATTACTGTCTCGTCCCGAAGGAAGTGACGGAAGTCTTTGAGCTTTCAAGAAACTTCATTTCATTTCTCTCATCTTATTTCAAAAAGTTGTTATTGTTGTTCTGAGTTAACTTGCTATCACTTTTCTATGAAGAGAAAAGGATATTGGCTTTCTTGAAGAAAGACGAAAGACTGTTGTCTCATCCTGTTTAGTTTTAGATTAGATATAGATAGGGGGAGCTTTCCCTTAATTATGAGAGTTTTACTCACACATTGTGGTTGAAGCCACAATTTTGTATATTTCCCCAAGTGTACAAAATTTTCAACCAACAATTTGTCTACTCACCCACATCTCCCAAGGACAAATGTGTGTACATGTGTTTCATAGTTGCCAAGTACTCTATTGTGATGATGAGGACTCCATCCCCATCCTTGTCTCTATACCCATACCCACATCTTATGGTAACTAATTATGTTGAAGATTGTCATACCATTTTTCATTTATTCATGTACCCTTATTCAAATGGCATCCCCATCCTCATACCAGTATCTATACCCCCACATCTCCTAGTGACTATGCCATATATAGAGCACACTTGTATAGGTGGATTGGTAGAGCTTGATTTACTCTTGAATTTGGTACGACTCAAAAACCTACACAATTGAAATTTTGAACAAATAAATTATTCAAGTGACGAATAGAGATAGTTATGGGAGGAGTCTCTCATATGCCAAATTAGCATGCTTGTTGAGTTGTAACCTTGCAAATCACCACGTGTATATATGTATGAGACATAAAGAGAGTTGCAGGAGGAGTCTACACAACATCTAGGTCTAATCACTAGAACTAAAATAGTTGACATGCCCAATAGACCAAATAGGGTTGCAAACATAACATTGGTTGCAGACCAGCACATCAATTCTATTCTTACAACACAGAAATGTGAATGGTGGATTTTTGGCAGTTCTACAATTTGACTGCAAGTTCCATGACACGATATCCATGTTAAGGTCATGATTTTGAAAATCACAACTTGATTATTTCCGATCAGCATCAATGTTCTATTTATTCTAGTTGAAGGAAAATGTCAAGTTTAAATTTTTGAGGTTTTGCTTTTCTCCTTGTGGTAGCATACCTATGCTCAGTCATCTGTACCATAGTTTGAAAACTCAGACTCAGACTCAACTCAACAGCCCAAAATTTTGACTCAAACTCAGGTTTTGGTACAGACTTGGCAAAAAACTCGATAGAGACATGGCAAGAAAAAAAAATTCATAATTACACACAAAAACAGAAATTAATGCATTTAGAGAACATAAAAGTCTAATTTGACTATCAATTTGTCATTATTCAAACATTACACATCATATGATCCTCAAACTCTCAAAATTTGAAATTTCATAGTTTCAAAATCGAATAATACACTATAATACAACAAAATTATAAATAATAAATGTATAAAAGCATAATAATTGTTTACATATGATAATAAGTCAAAATGAAAAAACAACCAAATACAATCTACATCTTCATCTTTCCCCTCTTAGCATAACTTAATTTTTCAAGACTTGAACTAAATGGTAAGTCAACTTCAAAATGATGATAGACTGTTTCTTCAAAAGTGTCTTTGTTTTCCTCCATTGCATCCATTTTGCTGCTTCTGTTTGATGATTTGATCAACTTTGAATCCTTAAGAATTCTCTTCTCAAACTGTCTTCTTGCTATGTTGATGCTTAAGTGGGTGAAATGGGTGGATAAGAGCAAACAATGACCAAAAAAAGTTGAAATTTCACTTTAAAAAGTGCAGCTATTAGGTCCAAGCATCAGATAGAAGAGTCTGAGCTCAAGACTTGAGAATCCGAGCCTAAGACTCGGAGAATCTTGGAGTAGCACTCAGCTGAGAACTCTCCAAAAGTCAGCCAGACACAGCATGGGAATCTGGTCAACTCGGGAGTTTGCAAAGTACTCAGAGAGTCTTCAAACTATGATCTGTACATTGTATCAGATGTCTCATACCTAATATATAGAGGATGTCAAAACAAGGAGGAAAATATCAAGTCAATGTGACATTAGACAATCATGTTATTATTTGGGTTATCCATTATACCTTAGGCTGTATGTTTCATGTATTTGGTAGTTTGACATTATCCTTAAGAATTTGTGTCATGTAGATGACTAGGGTAGTTGGTTGTACCCAGCAACCCCATGTATATCTTGTTGGCCCTAGAGTTAGAGAGACTTACATGCTTGTCTATCCTGTTGTTGGGAGATTCATTGAACTTTTAACAATGATGAGTTGGTGCGGTAGGCTGGCAAATCAGGTCTAGGCCCATGTTGTGGTCATCTTTTTTCATTAATAACAGTTTTGACACTTTCCATCCGAAATGGACTGTTTTGTTTTTATGTTATCTTCCAATTTCAAGTTGTGTCCACTCTGTTTATTACACTACTTCTAAATTAAAACTGCTCTGTTGAAATGCTGGCTTCTTCTCTCAACTAATGCAGTAGTTGGCTATCCTCACTTCTTGACTATTTGACTTATCCTACTCATTTTTTATTGGCATGGTCATTAACCTCATATGCTCTCCTCTCAGCATTACTGTCACTATATGATCAAGTATTTTATGCAGATAACTTAAGCCTTTCCAAAGCTATCATTTTCCCATAAATTTTGCAATTACTTTCTGCAATACACTTGGCAGATTAATGAGGACACAAAATAATCTACCTCTCAAACAGCATTGTTTAAACCTTCAATAATCAAAACAAGTTGTTCACAACAACTCTATTATGAGGATCAAATCGTGAAATACAGAAATTCACAGCCTTCGACGTTGAATCCATACTCCTGATCTGCAGACTTAGTTTCTAGGTGCCACTTCAAAGCACGCAAGAAGTTATACCAATTCAAGTAGTTTTCAAGCATGAATTCCCTTATTTTTACACAGTCAATACAGCTCTAGTTTTGAAAATCAGGCACAGGTAAGACTACAACGTTCAGACCTTTCCTGTACTATAATGTGAGCATTGATAAAAGAAATTGTCTGATTGAAGTTTAAACTATGAATCATAGAACTATTTTTATATTCCAGAAGAATACAGGGAAGTTCAGATAACTAACAGATGTAGCTCGTTGAAGATCAGGTGTGCGCTTATTTAAGAGAACCTTCTCCTCTTGTGTAAATAACTGGCGACGCTCTGAAATTTACATAGGCAATAAAAATTATTTTTTCTTTTTAAAAATTAGAGAAATAAGTCAAAATTTGAAGTCATCATCTAGTCAAATAACAAAGAGCTAAATCTTTGTTGGATGTTACAAAGAAAAATGCCTCAGAACCAGCAGAAATACCACCTCTATCTGCTACAAAGAGACGAAGGTGTGTCTGCTATAAAGTTAAGGTGACCTTACTGACATCTGTGCAAAAACAATTGCAAAAAAAAGTTGATCTTACAAGCCCAAATTGTTTTGGCCTCATCCAATACATTACACTACAGATGAAATGTCATATCCCTGAAAAATAGTAATTATTATTTATTATATACTATAATAATTGCAAATGATTGATTAAGCTAATAAGCATCGTCATGGAGATAGTTGAACATTTTGATTATGATGAATGCATAATCAATATTCTTACACATTTTATGATAATTATTATTGACAGATGAGTCACTCTTTATTGATGTTCATTTCATTCTGATATCAAAAACTGATGTTGTTTTCCCTGGTGCATGTGATGTAGGGATGCCCAATTAGCAATGGCCAGGGCAGAGTATCATGAGGGAGAAAGCACTTTATATACATATGGTGAGAGGTGAGACTGTGATGAGTACACACACTCACACATAGCAGTTTGAGTTTTACACTGCATGGTTACTTGAAATCACAAGTCTAGTCAGTATATGGTCTGAGTCTCGGGTCAGAATGTGTGTGCATGTGTATTTATATTAAAAAACACCATTGTATAGAGTCATAGACTGCACTTTTATAATTCTTATACGGCATTGAGCTGTTAGAGATTGTGGTGCTCACCTGAGATCTAATTTGATTCAACAAATGTAATCTTCTTTGGTTGACTATTGTATTGATCTATTTAAAAGAAAGAGGTTAGGCAATAGGCATACCACGAGCAGGTGATGACCACAACTATAAGTTTGTTGGGAAACAGAGGATTTGTTGTGGCATTCAGCAACAAATGTTGCATGGCTGACCCAAGATACCCAACATAAACATGGAGTGGAATCAACTTTTCCTGGTGGTTAACTACTCAACCATGTCGATGATCCAGTCAGTCGGTGCATGATCTTAACATTGTGAATCCCATCAGAAACCAAGACCAAACTCTATCCTTGTCTTTATTTGATTAAAAATTAAAATCATACCAATATCTCACCTCGTGATATTATTTAAAACCTGATCTTGCTAGCCTATTTCTTGATTCAGAGCTACTGTTGGAATACTGAAATCAAACGAGTAGAATACAAAGGTGCAATTGCTTATAGGGTGTACTGGGAATCTCTTTGACTGTCTTAGCTAGGTTTGCCATGGAGCGTCATTAATCTACTGCTCCCCGACCGAGTCAGCTTGGGGGAGGGTTATTGCTAGCTTATTATAACTTATTCTAGCATGGTAAGGGATAAGATTATTGCCCAACAACTTTGTGGGTGTATATAACGTTGTGTTTTAAGGCAATGACCAAAACATAGTTACTAGGCTAGAACTTGGCAATCTAATTTTTGACTCAGACTTGGACTCACCAAAAAGACTCATCTTGGAAATTTTGAAAAAAACTTGATATATAGATATTTTTTAACACATCCTTTTCTATCACCTTCTCTCAATCAAATTTAAAGACAGAAAACTAGTCAATTAATGCTACTTTGCTCACATACACAAGTACAAATAAAAAAATGAGAACCAAAGCAGATTTGAGCTAAAGAAAACATGATTTTTTAATATATTAATATTATTATATTTTTTGTTTTTTTTGGTCTACAAAAGTCATAGATTAGAATATCGATGTCATCAAAAACAGTAAGTACAAAATATAATCATGGACTAAGGTAGAAAGATGCCTGCATCACTCAGCCCAGCATCACTAGCTCTACAATGGATCCTACACTCACATCTCAGGTAGGTTTTCAATTTTGTTACAATTATGATACCAACACATACTGGCAACATCTACAAGATACATGCAATAATACCTCTTACAAACATCTGAGAACTCAACAAGAATTTGATGGTACCCTGATTTGAGATCTTGCCTAGCAAAGAATTTGCCAAAAAGCTGGTCCAGTAGGCCCTCAATCCTTGGAAGAGGGTAATGATTCTACATAATGATCTTGTTGAGAGCTTTGTAGTTGATGCAAAACCTGCATGAGAAAATACTTATCTGGCACAAGCAAAATGGAGCTGTCACAAGGTGAAGAGCTAGGCCCCTCGTGTTCCTTCTCCATAAGTTCATGGATCTGCTGTATAATCTCTTCATTCTCAAGAAATGAATGGCAATATACAGAGGCATTAGGAAGAGATAATTTAGGAATTGTTTAATTTGCACCACTTGCCAATCTTGAATTGCTTCTTTTTCTCTTCAAGCATTGTCTTCTTTTGGCAATAATGGTCCTTTTCCTTGTTACTTTGAATTCTATTTGGCTCAATAGATAAGAGTTCTTATTCTACAACCTATCTTGGAACTTGGAATCTTCATTCTTGGACTAGTGCCTGGCTTTCAATCTTACAAGCTTGCCTATAGGCTTCTCCCAAGAAAGAGATATGAAGGAACTCCATGTCGGTCTACATATATCATCTCCAGCCAACCTATAATTCAAAAATTGAGATTTTACTTATTTCCTTAGATGTTCGACTTGGAAATCTAAGTATGGAATTCATCAATATATTCTTAAACAGGGTGATGACAACCTTAGCAAAGTTGAGAATACTCAATGTACTTATCATCACAGTTTCCAACAAGGTAATAGGCTTCTTTCGGAGCTCCACAAAGCCATTATAAGTAGCTACAGGTGTAAAATCATCTCTGTGGCTAGCATGTCATTATTCCACTATTTCTTTATAGAAAGAGAACTCTCAAAAGGACACAGGTGATCTTTTCTTGATAAAATACCAATTAGCTGCATAATATGAGAAAACGAGACTTGGCCAATTATAGTCAATTATCTAGAACACCAACATCTACTTCACCTTCAAAAGTAAAGAGATCCAAATTTGCTCCTACCTTATATGGTATTTGGTGTCGAAACCGGAAACAGTCTACATGTTGATAAAGTCAACTGAAATCAAGGGGACTGAACATATCGTAGAAGTTGACAACAAAGTGATCAATGATCCTAGATTTTTCCCATGCATATTGCTGCTTGAAATCATCTATATGTCATTGCAAGCATTCTCGATCATCTTTTTAAATATCTCCAAAGTCATAACCTCCAGCCTAGATTTTTCTATTATCTGTTGAGAACGGAGATGAAAAAACTAGCGAGTACTTGCTAACAAAAAAACCAAAGTAATCACCCGCATAAATCAGGGCCAAGTTTTAGATATAAATTGCCCCAAAATTTTTCAAAAGGATCACCTGAATTGAAGGAAACTTGTCAACTCACATTTTCCAAAAAACTTGGCAAGCAGTTCAGTCTGAGAGAGTGACACAATTTTCATTTTTTGTCCTCAATTTGTGAATGAACTCCTTGACCAAAAGGTAGGGCACGATTCGGAATTTTTTAATTGTTGTGAATGGATTTAGGTAACAATTCAAAAAAAATCCAATTGCTGTGAATGGATTTAAGGCACAATTCAAAAAAAAATCCAATTGCTGCAAATGAAGGATTTAGGGCACGATTTAAGAATTTTTCCATTTCAAATTTTCCAACTGTATCTTCACCTCTCACACTTCAAGCTCCCAAGTTCCAGGTTTCACCTTTATTCATAGTCCCTCATGTAGTGCTTACTGCCAATAATACTCACCAATTTTTTGCCTTAATATAGATTGATGAATGTTCACGATAAGAATAAATACATAAACAAAACAAAGACATATTAAAGAAAAAGTAAGCATACATAATAAATATATGCATTCTCAGCTAGTTTCACTAATGCTCACCTTAAGAAAAACAGGAAGAAGAGTCATGGGTTTCAAAGCTAAGTTTCCAATGGTCAAACCTCATCTAAGTGTCTATGAGACAAAACGAAGAGAGATTTAGATGAGAAACTCTAATACCTGTAGAATGTGATAGGAAGTGTATGCTAAGATATCATTACTAAGTGGAAAGTGTTGACGTGTCTGAAATCGCATTGCTGCAAACTCCATACGGCCAACACAGAATAGAATAACCAGCTGAGTATCCTATCCTCTCTTGAGATAAGGAAGTCCCTAATGCTATTTTTTATATATTTGATCAAAGGGGGCAACCTCAAGGTTTCGTTTGTCAGGTCTTGACTACGGGATTTCTCAGTGGTTTGATGTGTTTATGCTGGAAACACAAGGGGGACTTACGTTGAAATAGGCAATTTATAGATAAGTTCCTTGGAACTTTTATAATCTTTCTATCAAATGATTTCGGTTTAGTTGATACTGTTTTTTAATGGGACTGCGGATTTTCTGGATTAAAAAAAGGGGAAAAAGGAGGGAAGGATAGGGAGAGAGAGATACATGAAATATAAATTTTAACTAATATAGCAGTTTCATCAAACAGACGGAAGCCTCCAAATAACAAGACTAAGCATTACCAGCTACTCAAGCACAGTGTTTGCATAAATCTAGTGCAATCTTCAAAGGAAAATAAGATTTTTCATGTTATCACGTACAACATCAGAACTTTTACATTCATAGTGAGTATTCAATAACCGAACTAAGCATGAAAGGTCCAGATTAACCATGCAGAGAGAAAGGCAATCAGCCGTTCCCCAATGGTGTGGATTGCGAGGATTCTATCAGATGTTTGCTTGAAAATGTTATGTAAAGGAAATAAACATAACTGAAAGATTTCTAAATTGAGTGAAGAAGGAGACCATGCACTCACAAGGAAACTTGAAAACAGTCTTAATCTTTGCATTAATTCCTGTAAATTTCGCCAGAGCTTTTGCAACAATCCAAGAACTTCTTACAAAATGAGGGAAAACCAATCCCTTAAATAGGCTTCAAAACAGGATGAATGGCCCAGATTTAATCTAAACAAGTGGCCCAGATTCATCCATAAAACATGGCTGCCCATATCCATAAATGGGAGGCAAATATCAACAACCACCCCAAAATGGGCAATAACTACCCAAAAAGGTAATTACAACAATTTCAGAAATAATCCAAAAAGGTGCATTAATAAACTTTTACATTTTGTTGACTAAAAGTCAAATGTCACCTTTTGGTGCAAAAGTGCACTTTTAAGACTTATAGAGAAAAAAGCACTTTTGAGAAATCACTTTTCTTTTTCAGCTCTAGATTCCTTTTCTAGAAATTCATCTTCATCATGCAAATATTCCCGCCATAGATCACGACCTGCTGCCCGTTCCTCACGAACATATTCCTGGAACCCGATGCATAATTTGAAAAGCAGATTGAATGGAGGCATAGGAGGAGGGCAAATTTTGTATTGCATGCCTTCGAGATACTAGTCTACGTGTTTTTAACCGTCCTTCCAGCTGGAGCGATTACGCTCAAAGCATAGCATGTCTGAATGGAACTGACCAGCAAAACTCAAGTCTTTAGCGGAATAGGTAATCCTATCCGTTCCCAATCTTTCTTCCCAGTCCGGCTGGATTGCATCATTGGACAAGTCGTTTACCCATCCCGAAACCATTGATCGAAGGATTGTCTTACCTAGTTCTTGCATGTTTCCCAGAATCACCTCACACGCGTCATTTCTTTGTCAATGATTTCTCTAGTGTCATTTTTCATGTTGATAGTCCAATACCATTCCTTAAGAGTGCTGATGCTATGAGGATCTAGGATAGCGGACAATGTAGGAATCTGCGCGTGTGTCCAGAAAAGAGCTCTCGTGAGGGGAAGGGTAGTGGCAGCCACTTCGTGCATTTGGAGGGATTCCCTCTTTACCTCTAATAGCCGGACCAAGGTGGTCTCTCGATGTGAGCCATCTCTTTTACTTCCTCGAGGATTTGCTCTCCTCTCCCTTTGATGCCTTGTATCCATTCTCTGACGGCCCTTGCAGTATCCCGTACTCCTTCAAATTTTGTTGTTGTTCTCTGTGCTAATGTTGTCGGGGGAATATGGGATTCGGAAGCATCATGTAGTGGCCTCAGGAGCTGATTGATGTATCCCTCAGCCTGCTCAGCACGAGTCCGATACATGTTCTTTTCAGCTATTATCTCTTCAAGCTGCCTGAGTATATTCTGCACTAAATCTTTGAATTCTTCTTTTTCTTGCTCCTTGGTGGCGCGTCCAATGGGGACAGTCGTGATGCTATAATCCGCCAGTGTGATCTGATCTGCTAGCTTGTCTACAGGCGGGGTGGCGATGTGAAGAGTGTGGTTCCTTTGCTCATCCTTAGTCACTCTCGAATACGCCTTGGGCTTTTTCTTCCCCTTAGCTTTTGCTTGGTCTATGCGCGAGAAAATGTCCTCCAGATCAATAGGGGGTTTGGGCTTTTTCTTCCCCTTAGCTTTTGCTTGGTCTATGCGCAAGAAAATGTCCTCCAGATCAATAGGGGGTTTGGTGGCAGCTTTGCGCTGGGCTCTGGCAATCAACCATTCTTGAGGTACTGCCTGGGCTAATGATATGACTAAGTTTGCATTGTGTTCCTTGATGTTCTCAACTGACTCATCACAGATTCGTAGCTGCTCTGACACTGGAGGGGTGGAAGAGGTGCCAAGTTCCTTACTTGCATCTGAACTTTCTCCCATTTCACTGAACAGTTGTCTGGTATTTTCACGTGATGGTTGCTCTTCAGTCCTTTCGAGCTCGCGAGTCTCCTCTGTCCTTTGCTTTCCTTCAACAGTAGAGTCATCTTTGGTTGTATTGTGGGGCAGCAACTCATGGCGGCTTTGTTGAGTGGGTTCATGCACCTCGATCCCTTGAATGGATGGAATTTCTCCTTCCACTGTTCGGTTACCTGGCTTGGTTGGTTCAGTGGCTCTTAGCTCAGTTTCTAGCACGTTGGGCACAGGAGGATCATTGGCTTCAAACAAATCAATGTCACTCTGGGAAGGGGGAGCAGGTATATAATCTAATTCCACTACATCGTCGGACGAACTAGGGTCCTTTGACGATGAAGTGACCTCTAGTCTCCTTATAGGAATCTTCTTCCTTCTTGTTCTCTTGGACGTTCGAGTTCCTCTGCAAGCCTTAGCTTTCTTTCTCTTCTCAGGTTTCTCAATTTCTTCCCTGGGTGGACTGGACGTTCCCTCATCTTCGGAGGACTGAGAATCAAGGCTACCCATTAGGTGGTAGGTGAACTGGACTCCTTCGTGAATTAGCCTCTCAATATGTTGATGTAACCATTGATCTGTGTACCTTGCTGGGGCTGCCATGACTGCCTCAAAATCAGTGATTGGGTCCTGGGACCAATCAACGCCTGGCAAGAGATGCCTTACTGCTTCAAACTCTCGGACCTGGAGGCAATTCCCTGAATCTGTGAACTGATCTGGGACCCGACGGTATTCAAAGAGTCGCATTTGCTGCACACTCAGCCTAGAATACTCACGTCTCCAGACCTCATAGTCATCAGAGCAATTCTTCCAAGAGTCTTCAACTGATTCTTTTGCTCTGTACCGCCTGCCATAGGCTCTCTTCACCAAATTATCGTGATCGAAATATTTTCTCGGAAAATGGTCCTGTAGGCCATAAGAGGCCAGCTCTGCGAGGGATTCCTCTGCTAGGGTGGGAGTCTTCAGGTGGACATCCTAATTGCCTATGACCATGGGGAATGCGAATCCAGCCTGCTTGCTTTCTCTGAGTAAGATGTCGGCCGGACGTGACTGCCTTGCGACCTCCATAAGAATTATTTTGTCGGTTGGGTACCGTGGAAGTCGGAGAGGGGCACCATCAAAGCCTGCTATTCGGATATAGGAGAACCTTGGGAACTGAATGAACCAGGCTCCATACCTCTGTACTAGAATAGTAGCTTGCCCTAAAAGCCTTATGTGTAATCCTCCCTGCATTAGCCTAACCAGGCACATTGTGAAGGCGTCATTGACGCGCTCATATTGGCCAGCTGCATAAGCTGGGCTGCTCTTTTCCCTCTGAGCAATATCTTGGTAGTGCAGCTGCGGGTAACAATCATAGACCTTCACCTGACCAGGCCCATTCCCGATTTCACCTTTCATTATCAAACCTGGCAGCGGCTGGTTCTTGGCAAACATGTAGACCAAATAAGAGGTCATAGTGAAGTATTTCTTCGTTTCAAGCTCTATCAGCTGGGTGTGGATGTTGTCGCTTATGATCTGGGCCCAGTCAAACTTCCCAGCGAAGACTTGCTCTGTAAAATAGAACATCCACTCTTCAAAGTAGTTGGATTTAGGAAGTCCCATGACTCGGCTGAGTAATGTGACCATATCCCCATGCTCATTATGAAAATCACTTCTTGGGGTCTTTTTCCCAATTTTGGCGCTCAGAAGCCTTCTCTCTTTGTACCACTCTTCGTTGATCAATGCTCTGCATCGGGCCGGATTCATGTCATATGCCCCCTGTGCTTCATCTATAGTTGTGTTCGTGGGATTGTTTGGAAAGGGAATGTCGAATGCATCGCCAATGGCCTCAGGAAAGAAGTTGGCGATGGTCATGTACTCGAGGAGCACCAGTCTGGAATTTGGCTGATAATGTCGGGCAGCCTCTACCACCAAGTCATAGTTCTGTACTGCTGGAGGAAATCCCGTCGCTTGGGCGATGCCACTTTCCACCATCTGTCTAGGCTTGCCATATGCGTTAGGAGAGAAGACCCGATTCCTGAAGTCCTGGATGTCGATATGGCCTAGGTCGGTATCACCGATATTGTCCCAGACGCTCTGAACCTTTGACTCCCTCAATCCTCCTCTTTGATACTAATACTTCATCCTTTCAATTTTGTGTGGGATATCCGATTTGGATGCTCGCGATGTCTCGGCTGTAGTGGGCGTCTTTGATGATTCTACCGCCGATTTAGGCATTTATCTTGCACAGCCGGATGCGGATTACGAGGCGATACACAAAGAAGTAAGGCGGGTTAGATAGAGAATACTCCAGCATTCAAGGATTAATTCAAAATTGAGATTGGGCATGGAGCGACATTTCTATCTAAAAGCTTGATTGATTTTAAACCAAAGTATTCATGAAGATTTTGATCGCGAATTTATACTTAGCACTTTCTGGATTAATTCTCAACAGGGACAAAGCTTGAAAAATTCTCCTAAGTTTGAAAATGCAATTTCTGGTTAAACCTTAGGAGCAAATTCTAAATTTTGACTGCTTTGAATGACGTTTTCAAGCGAAAAAGATGCAGATTTCGAAAATTTAAGCATTTTAATCAGTTTTGCACAGGCGTCCATTTGATTAATAAGCATTTCAGATGATCAAGAGAGACAAAGCGCACTTACCTGATGAGAGTGGATGACGAGAAATTGCCTGACCTTGCTGCGTAAAGACAAATGGACAATTCTACAAAGTTTCGAATTCCAACGGTTATCTCCTTGATTCAAATTTTTGCAGTTGTTAGATGGAAAAGAATTTATCATTTTTAAACGTTTTTACCTTGGGCAATTGGTAATCTGAACTTGAATGATTTGGAATAGTTTATGCAGCGTTTTACCTTGAATGCAAATCGTGCTTCCTGGCTCTATCTTTCAAATCATTCCGCGATCCCTTTCTTACGCAAACTTTGGCAATATGGAGGGGTTTATGGCGTTTTGAAAGCTTCTTACAGCACGACTCTGGAGTTTTGAAGAGCTCCTGCAAATTATAAAATCCTAACTCTCATCTGCTTTCTAGTGAATTTCGGAGAAGTAGGGGACTTTGGAATTTCAACTGCGTTTTATCTTCAATCTTCGAATTTCTTGCATTGCTTCTTCGCGTTGCAGTTTTTGAAGTTTATGGCGAATTCAAGAGCATTGGCGCTATTCTGCAAATTTCAAATTGCGATTTCTAAAACCCTAAGGACGAACTTCAGACCATTGGGTGCCTTCTGCAAGTTACACAAACTTTGAAGCTGTTGCATCCCTCGCGATTTTCGCGTCCTTGGCGATTTCAGAGTTTTTGGATGAATTTTAACGCCTTTATCAATTTCGGACCTTCAACGCCTCTTCTCGCAAACTTGGAAGTGTTTCAGATGTCTATCATGTTTGGGATTTCACGTTTTAAGGCGTTTTGCGATTTTTAGGGTAATATGTTTCGGACCCTAGCGCATGTTTCGTAACTTTTAAAAAACTTCGGACCCTAGAACGCTTGTGACTCCCAAATGTTTCGTAAGAAAGGGATCGCATAATAATTGTATAAAAGCATAATAATTGTTTACATATGATAATAAGTCAAAATGAAAAAACAACCAAATACAATCTACATCTTCATCTTTCCCCTATTTGAGTGTATTGTCCTCATGCACATCTAGGCCCTAGACCAGTTGTATCCTAACATATTTGTTATTTGCATTATAATTCAATAACATATTTGAAGCTATTTGAGTGTATTGTCCTCATGCACAATACCTCCCCAAACTCCCAAATTACAAATCTCCTAAATTATTGAACAAACAACAATGTTGCTATACATCCATGGTGCTCCATCAAGTTTACTTGTGACTCTCATGAGGGTATAATTCCTAAGATCCACAAACTCTTGAACTAACTGCACGGACATCCATGTTAAACTTCATCTACACTAGATCCCTTCCTATCTTCTAAGTGTGAGCTACTTAAAATACATGTACTTCATCAACAAATTTTTCACCACTATCAACATCCAGTGGATCTTCAACAATGGTTGTATTAGCTTCATTTGATTTGTCTTTGAGCTTTCCCTTGAGAAAATCATTGGCTAAACTTCTATAGTTCCAAGTTGTTGTAATGTCCCCACTTTGAAATATGATTTTATAATAAATGTAGCAATCACTATTAATTAATTAATATTTAATGCATGTTTGTTTGATATTATTATTAATTAATTGATATTTTATTATTAATTATTTAATATTTAATGAGTTTTTGTTTGATATTAATATTATTATTAATTAATGAATATTTGATAATATTATTTAATAAATATTAATTAAAGAATGTTTGATAATATTATTAATTAATTAATATTTATTAAATGATGATATTCATGAAATGTTTGGGATGAAATAAATTAATAAATGGGTCCCTAATCTCCAAAGAGGTCCCACGTAATCCTAAGGCACAACTCCTTGGAAAAGTCACCCCCCTTTGAATAGTGGTGACTCTTCCTTGAGCCATCACCCTCCCTTGCTCATATAAAGCATCCAGAGGGAGGATAGGAAAGGGAGGAGGGAAGTTAGGGGAAAAAAAGGCATCAGAGGAAATAAGAAATAAATCGGGAGAGTAATATCTCACACAACAGAAGTAACTCAGACCACCGCAGCCATTGTAAGTTGCCTCTAAGCCATAAGAAAGACTCCAGGCATGAACTGATACACTACTAATGTTCTGTAACAAACAGTACCACTCAGCAAGAATTAGAATAAAATTAAACTTGTTCACAACAACCTATGGGTTCAGTATCGTTAGTGTACCATTCACTTGCCAACTACGATCACTGTTCTATTGCTAGTCTGAATATTGTTCACCTGTTATTTATGATGATACTAAATGACATGATCACTGCTCTATTCTGAGAGCACTAGACAGTATGAATCACATTCATTTGTTATTTATGTTAACAACTAAGTAATCTGATCACTGTTCTATTCTGATAGCAGTAGATAGTATGAATAACATTCAATTGCTATTTATGATAACAGTAAATGATAAGATCATTGTTCTCTGGTCATTCTGAGAACACTAAAGGGAATCGATCAGATCAGATCAGAACTGTTATTAAGTTATAGGCAGTAATGTCTTGGTTCTTGGTGGTATGCATGATGATGTGCTGAATATGTATGCTTAATATATGGAACCTGATAATGTTCTTATGCAGAATTTAATAGTAATATTAAATTTAATATAGACTGCAATATGTATGACAGTGTAACAATGCCTTTCTATCACTAACTGTTCATATGATGATTAAGTAAATTATATGATGGAGTCTGTAATACCTTTCAATCTCACCATCCAATTATGGAGGGAGAATACAAGGAAGCAAGAGCACTAGGCTCCAGCAGGTATGCCTACCCCGAGTGTGGGCCAAGAGGCCAAGTTGGCGAGGTCCTTGGTGCTCTTGGGCTTGTTGGAGAGGGATGGACTCGAGACGCTTTGTGTGATTCTCCTTGAGCTCCATAATGGGAATAGGTGTAGGGAGAGAAAGGGTTGTTGAATCCTTCATATAAATTAGGCTTGGAAGGGACAGCAACATGGGCCGCCAAGTCTAGCAAGGAGATTAGAAGTAACCATTCCTTGGGCTTGGTAGACAACAGACCCAAGCAACCCTTTCATGTCTTGGTGTATAGGTAATGGGCTTGGAAGGGACAGCAACATGGGCCGCCAAGTCTAGCAAGGAGGTTAGAAGCAACCATTCTTTGGACTGGGTAGACAACGGACCCAAGCAACCCTTTCATGTTTTGTATACCCACTCTTTCTATTGTTACCTTAGAATAGATTATGACTGATTAAGAATGGATATGCTCGTAGGTGTTTGCATTTCCTTGTGGTGCAGGTTATCTTTATAAGTCTCCACTCCTCTAATACAAGGTAAGCCTCAAGCCCTATGTCGGATTTATAAACTAATGAATTCTTGATTGCAGTAGGATATTAGATTCAAGAATAATTACATTGAGTGTGATAGATATCTGTTTCAGATATACTTTTAGCAAGTTAAGAATGGAAATTGTTTCCTGATCAAGCAAATTAATTTAAGTCATAAGTGTATTAAAATTAGGTAATTGTTGTTAAAAAGGTCTACATCTAGTAGGGGACATTACAGCTGTGTGATCACTTTTCTTGCAATTAAAAATTCAATCTCCCCTTTATCTTTATCTAATCCTCTATGACTGTTTCTTCAATATAATGCAGTCTCATGTTGATGATCATCTTCTATGTCTCCTACAATGGTTCTCTTTTCTTCAACTAAACGAGCTCAAATCATGTCTTCCAAAGTTTCATAAGTCATATGACCAAGAGTAAAAATGGCATTGCTAAACTTAGAAGTCAAACTGTTTAACATAATAACTTTGACATCTTCATCATTTACCATAGGATTGACTTCTAGCTATCAAATTAGAAATCTTAAATTGCTTATGTGGGTACACATAGTGACTCAACTAACCATCTTGAACTTAAATATCTGAAGCTTTCAAGAAAATTTGCATTAAACACTTTTGCTCCAAACAATTTATTCAGATTATGTCAAATTTCCTTGGATGATTTTTCCAAATCTACATTACGTAACTCAAAATCAGAGAAAGCAAGACCAATAATGGACAACCAACTTCAGACTAACGCGTAGGCTAAAAACATTGCTCTGACACCACATTTTAAAAAAGGGCAATGAGCACATTCAAACAATAACACAATATAATATTGGAGTGACAATTACGAAGAGGTTCAATCTCCTTTATAGAGTTTGAGAGATGTACCCGACAATAAATAAACACAACATTTGTACAAGATTCTAAATATTAATAATAGCTAACATTATTACACACCACTAAAGTCACTATGCAAGTGTAAAAGACAACTGGTGGTAACAAATAACATAATGTCCCTTTTTTTGGGTTCTCTTGTAGTGCAGTTGGCACTGATTTTCAAGGTTTGTGTCAACCAATTCAGAGGAGTATTTCATTGTCACCAATGAGCTCAAAGGATTTATTAGAGTTGGAGGGATCTCAAACAATTTGTTTGTACTCACTATTTATAGTAAGTGTCAATTAGGATATCAACTTGGTCAGTTGGCAAAGTTACTATTTCTAAATAGTCAATGATTGCTTAAATTAATGGTATCTTGGCGACATAAAGTGTTTTGAGATATTAAGTTAAATAATGTTAGAATACTAAAGTTAAATTAAATATTTAACTAATGTTATTTAATTTGATAAAATGCTTTTATATTGGTGCCTAAGGTTTTAAATAATTAAATAAAGTGCTTTGAAGTGAGTATCAACTTAGGGAGACATAAGGTGAATTTAAAATTAAATTAAAAGGTTGCATAACCCTAATTAGGGTGTTGTTCTTGAAGTTTATAAAAAGGGTTTTTGGAGCTCATTTGTAGGTTGTTGTAATGTCCCCTTGAACCATTCTATATTTTGCCCTAAATTCACAAAACCAAATGAAACAAAGCATATAATATAGTTAGGGGTACATTTTTTTCTTAAGAATAAGATGAGCTAAACCTGTTCCGGAAAGCTACAATCAAGTTAGGTAACATTGCAGACACAATTCATGAAATAAGTCTATTATTAGAGCAGGGAAATCATATATTCATCAATATGCAGCAAGTCTGATTTGTATGTGAATCTCAGTCATATAAGATATGGAACAAGGAGGCATGGTAGGGTGCCTTAAGACAGCCGTTCTCCCTCCATGCAATCCCCCTCCATTCTTCCATGGCTGGAGATCTTTGGGTTCATCAACAGTCCCTCAACGTGGGAGTTGGAAGGGAAATTGCAATAGGGTGCCCTGAGCCATTCTCTTCCTCTCTTACAGTGCAATAGGGTGCCCTAAAAGCTGTTCTTCCTAGTTGCCACTATAGCAAGGTGCCCTACAAACTGTTCTCCCTTAATGCAGTTCTTTCCTTACCCTATGTGGTAGACTGTTGTAGTGTTGATATGTATATTTTAATGCTTATTAGTATATAACAGAGATTTGCAAATATATTCATATATAGAACTAAGCAATAATCTCTACATTACCACAAGAAATTGGAATATTAATAGATTATAGTCTGATTTGATTACTTGCTAAGGCATCCAATATCCTCTACCATATCTATATCCCTCCTCCTCTCCTTGGAGTGTCGATCTGCAATATATATATATATATATATATATATATATATATATATATCCCTTCTTAAGCCCACGTCCCTTCTAAAGTGGTGTCTCCTTTCAAGCTGACCATTACCCCTTGACTTAATAAATCTCTACCTTTTTTCAAATTATACATACCCCTTGGCAACCGCATGCTCAGAAATTTGCTAAGTTTATGAGTTTGCTGATTAAAGGAGTTGCTTCCTGCCAATGATTGATAAACACCTGTTGACATGAGCAAAGAATCACTGCCTGTCCCCAAGCTTCTTCATCCATAGTGGCTTTAGGAAATTGGTTTACTCAATGACTGGTTTAAGACTAACGTATCGCTAGTTAAAGAAATGAATACTCCCTCGAGTGGCTGTTACGCATTGATATTAGAAAATTGTGAAGTCCTACAAATAATACAATTTTCTCAGCATGTATATCTGATTTTATTATTTTTTTTTCTTTTAAGGTAGATGGTGAGAAGTATCATGGTGGGGGCATGACAGTCCGCACTTCCCGAGATTGCTTGTCCTCAAGCAATGTTAGTTTTCATTGAATCTTTTTTTACTACACGGATTCAAATCAACCCTTAGAATTATAGCACAATTAGATTCTGCTGTGCAACTCTGATATTACCTTAATTGCAATTTTGAACTAACTTGTAACAATAGAATCTAGAGTTGACAAGATTCGTAAGTTTTTCTCATGCATTACTGTGTAACTGTAGAGAAACAATTAGGTTATCCCACTGCATGCACAATATCATAGATAGCTCTTAATGTTAAAATAAGAAAGCATGGCACATATCTGTGTAATGTTCTTTGTCATAAGGGTTTTAAGAACTGTCCCTTTTGTTTCACCATCTTGTCCCCTTGTGATTGAATTTGACAAGGGTGGAATAGATCTTGTATTAGAATAATCACATTATCGTGGTAGGGTAATCCAATTGAAACTTCTCCTTCAAATCATCTCCTAGTTATATATGAGACAAGTCTGGTTTATTGGTTTGGCATTTGTACTCCAGATTTAGCATGCAATGTTTGGTTTTGTAACTTTTGTTATAAAATGGCCTCCCATTTTCATGTCCATGTCTCCAGAGGATCATTGACAATTTTCAGAACTTGTTCTTCAAGATGTCAAAAGAAGACTCACCTTTGACCATTTTTACTAATACTTTCCATATTCCATCATTCTAGTTGGATTGGATTAATTGGTAGACGTCTATAATGGGATATGTCTTTCCTCTTGATCAAGAGCAATTTCATGGCAAATTAAGTTATAGCTTATAATTGCCTTATTTTCCACTAAAGGGGACTATAAAACAAACATTATCAGTTGATCTACACCTAGGTCCCACTACAATGATTTTATCTTTGCAAATTTAACAGAGTCCATAGAATGTTGAAGAATCTCATCGATGGTTTGTAATGCTGCAAATATTCCTTCTTAGTTCTCAATGTCACGAGGGGAACATTTCTTCTTTAGTCAAATCATCACTCTCTCTAAGTACCTTGTGGTACTCACCATAGTTGTGAATGAATTTAGCTTGAACCTGATGTTGTGGGTGTGTTGTGGCTCTACAACTTTATTGTGCAAATATTTGTGTTATGTGATGGATTGTGGCCCCAAGCCTTTTATTTAGTTACAATTTTATTGCATCAATATATCGATGCAATGTGGTGCAGGTACTCTCAAACTAATCATAATCATGCTGCAAATGTGTTGTAATATTGTTCTAAGACCTTGACCAAGGCATCTTCAAAACACTTTGATTACTTGAGTTTAATGTCTCATAGTCATAGGTATTCACACTATTACAGTATCTCATTTTGATGCTACCCATCAACATGGACAATGTGCAAGAGGCCTTGTTATGCTACACGGTTGACAGTAAAATGCCTGCATGTTGTCCTTTCTCTCTCATACTAGGAGATTATGCTAGATGGTTGGGGATTTGGAGTGGAACAAATTACTAGGAGATTATGCTAGATGGTTGGGGATTTGGAGTGGAACAAATTGATAAGATTCCCATTAGAATCTCTTGACTTGTTCTCACCATTGTGGATTACATTTCACTTGTATTGAACCAAACACAGAGCATACACATAAAAATACGTATTGTTAGATTCCTTCTCATTGACTAGAATGATTCATTGATTCGTCTTTACCCTGTAGGAGGGCAGGATCATGCTCTGATACCATTTGTAATGTCCCCTTGCTGGACCATTCTACATTTTGCCCTAAATTCACAAAACCAAATGAAACAAAGCATATAATATAGTTAGGGGTACATTTTTTTCTTAAAAATAAGATGAGCTAAGCCTGTTCCAGAAACCTGCAATCAAGTTAGGTAACATTGCAGACACAATTCATGAAATAAGTCTATTAGAGAAGGGAAATCATATATTCATCAATATGCAGCAAGTCTGATTTGTATGTGAATCTCAGTTATATAAGATATGGAATAAGGAGGCATGGTAGGGTGCTTAAGACAACTGTTCTCCCTCCATGCAATCCCCCTTTATTCTTCCATGGCTGGAGATCTTTGGGTTCATCAACGGTTCCTCAACGTAGGGGTTTGTAATGTCCCCACTTTGAAATAGAATTTAATAATAAATAATAAAAAAAATTAAAATATTAAAAATTAAATTAAGATATAAAAGAATATAATTAAAATTTAATTAAGTTAATGAATGGTCAAAAGACCAAAAATGAAAAGTTTTGACTCCCTCAAACATGAGATATAAAAGGGAGAAGAGAACCTCATTTGAGGGGGGATAATTGGGGAATCAGATATGCAGATCTGATTGTGAAAGGTTGTGTCCCTTTCAAAGGGAAGAAATAATGAAGAGTTGTACTCTTTCAAAGGGTGATAATGGTGAAAGGGTGTGTCTCTTGCCAAAGGGCATACATGATGAAGAGGTGTGACCTCTCCCTCACATTGAGAGATACAAAGGAAAGGAATCAAAAGCCTCCAGGGATCACCATCAATCAGATCAGATCAGAACTGTTATTAAGTTACAAGCAGTAACATCCTTGTTCTTGGTGGTATGCATGGGGATGTGCTTAATATGTATGCTTGATATATGAAGCCTGATAATGTTCTTATGCAGAATTTAGTAGTAATATTTATATAGACTGCAATACGTATGACAGTCATACTTAATTTCATATATATTCATAGCACATGAAAAGTTAGAATACCCATAGCCTATTCCTTCATCTTTCGCAAATGCCTTTTCGAGGATGGGCTAGATTTGTGCTCAGGGAGAGGCAGTCTAATTCCAACCAATTAGGTAGTCCCGAGATGGGGTAAGGATCGGATTCCATAAACCTTGAGGTTATAATTTCGAGATGGGGTAAGGATCGGATTCCATAAACCTTGAGGGTATAATTTCGAGATGGGGTAAGGGTCTGCATCCGTATACCTTGAGGGAGCCTGTGTAGTTTGGTTTCTTAGCGCCTTGGCAACATAATCACCCCTTCCTCCCTTAGGGTTTGGTAGTAACAAGGTTAGATCATAATATAGAAGGCTATGAATTATGAAATGTAGAATTAATTGTAAAATGGGCATAATAACTTGGTAATGCATTCAGTAATGTATAATAATTGTTGGAAATATGACAGCTTCCAAATAAGGGACATTACAAGGTTGGAAGGGAAATTGCAATAGGGTGCACTTAGCCATTCTCTCCCTCTCTTACAATGCAATAGGGTGCCCTAATAGCTGTTCTCTCTACTTGCCACTGTAGCGAGGTGCCCTACAAGTTGTTCTCTCTTAATGCGGTTCCTTCCTTACCCTATGTGACAGACTGTTGTAGTGTTGTTATGTATATTTTAATACTTATTAGTATATAACAGAGATGTGCATATAAATTCATATATAGAACTGAACAATAATCTCTACATTACCACAGAAAATTGGAATATTAACAGATTATAGTCTGATCTGATTACTTGCTAAGGCATCCAATATTCTATATCCTTATCCATATCCCTCCTCCTCTCCTTGGAGTGTCGATCTGCAACATATAAGTATATCCCTCCATCGGTAATGGAGGGTTATGACCCTTCTTATGGCCACGTCCCTTCTAAAGTGGTGTCTCCTTTCAAGCTGACCGTTACCCCTGACTTAATAAAACGCTACTTTTTTCCAAATTAACTACATACCTCTTGGCAACCGCATGCTCAGTAATTTGCTAAGTTCACAAGTTTGCTGATTAAGGCAGTTGCTTCCTGTCAATGATTGATAAACACATGTATTGACATGAGCATAGAATCGCTGCCTCTCCCCAAGCCTATTCATCCATCGTGGCTTTAGGAAATTGGTTTACTCAATGACTGGTTTAAGACTAACAAATCACTAGTTAAAGAAATCAGTATTAATAACTCCCTCGAGTGGCTGTTAGGCTTTGATATTAGAAAATTGTGGTCTTATAAATAAGACAATTTTCTGAGCATGTATATCTGATTTTATTAAATTATTTTCTTTTAAGGTAGGTGGTGAGAAGGATCATGGCGGGGGCATGACAGTTGTTGAGTTTATTATTTCTGCTATTTCTCTCTGATGTGAAAAAAACCCTATGTGGTTTCTGGAGTTGGACTTGGTTTGACTCAGCCTTCCTGAGGATGAAATCCCCTTGAAGAAGACTAGCTACGATAGTGAAAGATCTACTTTGGCTGGTATTGTTGCAGATATCTTACAAGTATTTCATTGTGCTTCCAAAGATTGAGTTTTCAATTTTGTGAAGTCTCTTTCAGAGACAAAATTGTAGGTTATCTGGTCATATTGCAAATATTGTGAAAGACCTATTCAGAAACAGATTTCCAGTTTTTGAAGTATCTTATTGGTGGAGATTTAATGGGGATATTGTCTAGCATGGATTTTTGAGAAGCTTGGTCGGCTGCATTATGATACTTTTTGGTGTGGGATTTATGGAGGGTTTGGCGACTTCCTTGGAAAGTGAGGAAACTCTTTCCTTTGACGTGGATTTAGTACTTTCTTGGTGTGGGTTTTGGAGGTTTAATTGTTGGATTATTTTGTTATTGATGTAAAACAGTTGTATTGTTAAAAAGAGCAGAAATGAAGGCAGAGATGGAGGTGTTCCTGGAGCAGACATTATTGCTTCCTGAGAGCAGAAGAATTAAATCATAAGGCAGAATATTAATAAAAACCCTGTGTGGAAGTGGCCTTGTTTAATGGTAATTATATTAATATTTTATTAATATACTTATGGGACAGCAAGTGGACCGACCTCTTTGACAAAGAGAATGTAATTTAATAATTTTTGTGTGCCCCTTTAATTTAATAGTTTTTGTGTGCCCCATCTAATTGGGCCAACCTTCTTATTGCAAGCGCCCAAGTTTTGGGAAAGAGTTTTAATAATATCACAAAAAGAAGGTTGGCCCAATTAGATGGTTTTAATAATATCACAAAAATTGCCCCATTTAATGGTTTTAATAATATCACAAAAATTGCCCCATTTAATGGTTTTAATAATATCACAAAAATGCACAAAATGCCCAAGTGCACTCCAAGCTTGTCTCGAAAATGCACAAACTTCACTTTGGCAAGGGACTTGGTGAGAATATCGGTCGTCTAATCATCAATGCTAATGTACCACAGCTGAATGGCTTTCTTTAGAATCATATCTTGAATGTAGTGGTATTTGATCTCCACATGTTTTGTTCTGTCATGAAACACAAGGTTGACAGAAAGTTTCACACAACTTTGATTATCACAATGAATGACAGTAGGCTCCATCGATTGTCCAAACAATCCTACAAGGAGCTTCCGAAGCCACACTGCTTCTCGGGCTGCCACACATGCTGCAATAAACTCTTCTTCTGCGGTGCTTAGTGCCACTGAAGACTGCTTCCTACTACACCAAGAAACCATAGCAGACCCCAAACTGAAGCAACAACCTGAGGTGCTCTTCCAATTAGTAACACTCCTTGCCCAATCAAAATCAGAATATCCTTGCAGATTTAGATCAGCACTAGAAGTATATCTCAACCCATATCCTACAGTGCCACGCAAGTACCTCAATATATGTTTTGCTACAACTAGATGAATATGTCTTGGTTCACATATAAACTAACTGAGAGAACTCATTGCATAACAAATGTCAGGTCTAGTATTGACTAGATACATCAATGAACCAATCAATTGTCTGTACATGATAGGATCTACCAAATCTGAACTAGCCTACCAAATCTGAACTAGCTGCAGACTCACTCAACTTCTTCAAATTTGTCTCCATAGTTGTAGACATAGACTTGCAGTCCATCATTCCAAATCTCTTCAAGATATCTATGGTATATTTCCCTTGACTTAGAATAATCTCACCGGGTCTTTGCCATACCTCCAATCCTAGAAAATAGTGCATAAGACCTAGGTCCTTCATCTCAAACTCAGAAGCTAACTCCTCCTTACATTTGTCAATGAGATGATCTTCTCCAGTAATAAATAAATCATCAACATAAAGAACCAAAATAAGAGCCTCGCCATCAATTACCTTGAAGTAAAGATTTGGATCTGCATCATTCTTGAAGAACCCCAAGCCCATCAAGTATCGATCAATCCTCTCATACCAAGCACGAGGAGCTTGCTTTAGGCCATACAAAGCCTTCTTTAATCTGCAAACATGAGACTCCTTCCCATGAATCAAAAAGCCTTCAGGTTGCTCAATGTAGACCTCTTCTTCAATTACCCCATTGAGAAAATCTGTCTTCACATCCATCTGATGTAGATCCATCATTTTGTTGCTGCAATGTCAATAATAGTCCTGATAGAAGTATAGCGGGCAACTAGAGCAAAGGTTTCTTCATAGTCTATTCCCTCCTTTTGAGAGAATCCTCTAGCTACAAATCTTGCTTTGTATTTCTCAATACTTCCATCTGCTGCATGCTTGATCTTGAACAGCCATTTGAAGGATACAACTGATTTACCTTCAGGTCTTGGAACAATGTCCCAAACATCATTCTTAATAATGGATTGATATTCTTCATCCATAGCATCTCTCCATGCATGCTGACTTGAAGCTTCCTCAACACTGGAAGGTTCAAATTCAATGATATTACTCATTAATGCAACATAACTTGAAAATTCCTGAGGTCTTTTGCTTTCTTTGAATGTGCCTCTAGGAGCTACAAACTTTTCAGCCTCCTGCGTAATTTTCCTAGCCCAAAGAGGTCTCTTCTTGCTTATGACAATGTCTCTCAGACCATCAATAGGTTCCAAGGGTTCAATTGGATCAACAGCCTCTACAAGTTCAGTAGACTCCCTCTGAATCTCAGGAGTATGATCAACATCCATGTCTTGAGGATTTTACAGGTCATCATCATCTATCTCCATGCATGAACCTTTAGATCTTCTGAATGCAACATCTTCCTCAAATGTAACATCTCTGCTAACCTCTATATGTTTCTGTCTTGGAAAGTTAATCCTGTAGGCTTTTGAAATTTCACTGTAGCCCATAAATATTCCTCTCTTGCCAGAAGGTTCCAACTTGGTTCTTTTATCTTTAGGTACATGAACGTATACTGGGCAACCAAAGATTCTCAAATGACTCACTTCAAGCTTAACCCCTGAAAAGGCTTCTTCTGGAGCCATGTTCTGCAATATCCGATGAGGACATCTATTCTGAACATATACTATTGTTCTAGAAGCTTCTGCCCAAAGAAAGGTTTGCAAGTCTTGGTCATGAATCATGGCTTTAGCTGCTTCAACTATGGATCTGTTCTTCCTTTCTGCAATCCCATTTTGATGTGGGTTGTAAGGAACACAAAGCTCCCTCTTAATTCTTGCCTCAATGCAGAAATTACGAAAGCTTGCTGAAGTGTATTCACCTCCATTATCAGACCTTAAGACTTTAATCCTCTTCACAGACAAGTTTTCTACTTGGGCCTTAAACTCTTTAAAGCTATCTAGGACTTCTTCAGACTCTTTGGACTTCAAAAAATAAATCCAAGTCTTCCTAGAGTAATCATCCATGAAAATTACATAATACAAAAATCCACTTAGGGGTGCCATTGACATTGGACCACATAAATCAAAATGTACAAGGTCTAATATTTCTTTTGACCTACTTTCACTACTATGAAATGGACTCTTAATATTTTTACCCATGGCGCAACCTTTACAAGTGCCACCATGTTCATGGTTGAGCTTAGGTACACTTTTAACCATTTTCTCCAATGATGGGAGAGCCTTGTAGTGCAAATGAGCAAGTCTTATATGCCATAGCTTGCTGGAACTGGTAGAGTCATGTAGGAGAGCTTGAACTGGACGGATGGAAAACTTGTATAGACTTTCATGCCGATTCCCAATCACACGTGTTGTCTTGATGCTAGAGTTCTTTGGCCAAGCAAGAACTTTCCCTTCTGAAAATGCAACTTGATAACCTTTGTCTTTGTCATGTCCCAGAATTGAATGTACTAAACATGAATATATTTTTATACTACAAATCTTTATTTAATTTTTGACACTGAATATTAAACGCATTTGTTGTGTTAAAAAACAACAATATTTATGTAATATCTGATTTATGTAAATTACTATTGCTTAATAGTGTAATCAAAATGATATTCTATTGTAAATGTTAACGATTGATATTAAATATTTTGTTACTTATAACCCATAAGTTATACCGTGCGATATTGCATCCCTCCAAAGGGTCATGACTCATCCGGCCATGGTTGCACGATACGTTTTATAAGGCTTCGATGGGCTCCTACAGGGGAGGAGAGGATTGGAGAGGGAAAAGCTTGCAGACGAGAATAAAAGAATTAAGGAATCGCGCCAGGGAAGGAAGGAAAGTCCCAAGGAAAGGCGATCAGGAAAAAATCAGAGGAGAGCCGATCCAGGTAAGTCTCCTTAGGAACTGAACAATGTGAATATCTAGTTCGTATGATAGATAATAAATTTTAATGCTGATATGATCATTAAAATTTCAAAGCAGTTTGAATATATAATATATATAAACAGATTTATAATAATTTAGTAGCTGAAATTAATCTGTAATAAACCTTCAGAAATCTGTAGTAATCTGTGGATGCATTCAAATTCATAAAGCAAAGAATCATATTATATTACATTAAATAACATTAATGGATTTGCATTCTGCATAACAAGTAATAGTAATAGAATAATTTAGTGTGCCTAATAATGGAGATTAATAAACTGTATCAGTCGTTGTCAAACAGTTATAATATGAGATAAATACAGACTGCTTTCACTTGTCTGGAAATCTGCTAATAATCTGCTAATAAAGCTACAGAAAATTCACAGCATATCTAATGTCGATGATTTGATATATGTAATCATAATAGAATGAAACACATTATAACACAGTATATAAGTCTAATGGATTTATATTCTGTTTCCCCGATATAATAATCATAAAATTACCTATAATGATAATGTGAACTGAATCTGATGAAGGCACAGTAAGATGACAATACTATGGTCATATATTTAATACCATCTGTAGAACAAGCAATGGTGTTGAATAACATAATGAAGATCAGAATAGATAATCAATGAATAACAATATAAATAAGGTATTAATTGATTAATATGTGATCAACTATAGTGAAATGATAAGGGTACAAGTATGATCAGGGAGATAAGACCCACACCACGTTGTATGACCCGATGGGCACAGCCTGGTCTGGATGGGCAATCGGGACAAGACTTGGAACCCCAAACGGAGTATGGTTAGGGACGTAAGACCCACACTATGCCAGTAAGACCAGTGGGCATAGCAGGGTCTGGATGGGCAACCCTATCATGATTACCAAACCTGTAACATTAAACTGGAACCGCACAACTGATAATTAAATCATAATTATTTAATATGTGAAACCATAGGATTCTTAATAATTTGGATCTTTACGTATATTATCAAAAATTATTAGATTAAAAGGGTAATTGCTTTCTTTCAGTTTACCAACTCTTTGCCTTCATTTCAGGATATTGGGTAGGGAACTTTACAGTCTTCCAAGGCTGAAATGGAGACAAGGTTCCTCTTGATTCCCAGCACGAACAAGACATCACTTTGATGGAGAGGGATGTCAGATTCTAAGTTGAGAGAGGTAGATCTAGAGCCTTTCACCGAGTAGCATGCATCATCTCCAATTACCACTTGAAGATTGGTCTTTCTTTCCACCAAGTCTGAAAGATGTTCCCTATAACCTGTGATGTGACAAGAAGCGCCACTATCAATCAACCAAGTGCTGCTATCGGTTGGAACACTGCTAGATAGGGCAGAAATAAATAGAAACCCTTCTTGGTTGTTCCTAGATTCCTTTTGAGGAGACACTTCACCAACATCTGCCATAGAAGCATGTTGCTTTGGCCTTGTCAAACAATCTCTTGCATAGTGACCGTACTTGTCACATCTAAAACACTAGATGTGGGAGAGATCTTTCTTCTTCTTAGAATTAGGTATGGAAACTGAACTTCTATCTATGTTTCTTTTGAAGTTGCCTTTTCTCCCATCTCTTCCTTTCTTCTTTGTAGTTTGAGTGGCTAGATCATGATTTTCTTCATTGTGAGAGTTTCGGCCATTTCCCCTTGCAGCCAACCTAGATTCTTCTTGGATGCAATCTGCACAAAGACGGTCAAACTTGGGAAACTTGGATCTCCCACTAACACTTTGAATTAATGGTTCCCAAGATTGAGGGAGACCATTTAATGCCAACATGACAAGGTCTTTGTCCACAACTTGATCTCCAATGGCGCTTAGTTAATCTCTTAACTCAATAATCTTCATGAAGTATGATATGACAGATTCTCCTTTCGCCATCTTGATTTGATGAAGTTGTTGCCTTAGAGCTAGGGCTCTACTAGTGTTGTTGATCTCATAAAGTCCTTCCAAGGTTTTGAACATATCTCTAGCGGTTGACATCTTGGAGATAAGTGGCACTAAATGATCCTTCACCGAATCAATCAACATCTTCTTGGCCTTTATACCATTTTTCTTCATTTGAAATTTCTCAGCTTCATCGTATTGACGTGGCTAAAGTTGCATTGCTACGACTCTATCCGGCCAATGCAGAATAGAATGTACTCGTCGAGTATCCTATCCTCTCTTGTATAAGGAATCCCTAATGTTGTTTTAGTTGATCAAAGGGGACAACCTCAAGGTTCCAAATGTCAGTTCTTAACTGCGGGATAACTCAATGGTCTGATGTGATTTGTTGGGAGCACAAGGGGCCTTACGTTTACAACAAGCTGGTCTGCATCCTAAGATGTTGCAAGAAAAATAAATGCAAAAGGACAGGGTTAAGAGACCTAAAGTTAACAAGACTGGTGTGCAAGTAGACGGATTCAACATAACCAATCCCTACTTGGCCAAAATAACTCACAACCTCACAAGAACGGTACAATCTTCAAGGGCACTTACAACATTTTCAGACTGCAGGTACATGCCCAAACACCCAATTTTGGCGCAGCTCAGACGAGCACCTGCAATTGAACTAAACACAATTTTAAAGGCTCGGGCTAACCATACACAAGGATACACAATCAGCATATCTTCAATGGTATGAGCCTAAATCCATCAAATACCTACACACCAAAAGGATTTATCTAATCTGCTGAAGGAAAACATGCAAACAGATTAAAACCAAGATGATAAATGTTAATGCATTAGTAGCTTTTGCAAGATAAGATTTTCCTAACTCATTAATCTCCTCTATTCTGTTTTTGGTTTACTCATCTATGCTATTAGATTATCTGAACTGAATATGTTTATCAGACTGTAACTTTGATCTTGATTATGATATTGATATTGGATAAAGATGGATTAGATCGACGACCTACTTAACATAGTTAAGCGTCGATCTAAATGCTATCGGGCATTAATATACTATCGGGGTATTAACCCAATAGCATATAATGCTATTAGTTATTGTTATTGTTTACTTTAACACCGATTCATTATCGGGTGTGCTTATATCATAATCTGCTTTAACACCAATTCATTCGGGTGTGGTTATATCGATCGGTTAACATTTGCCTTCCGATTCATTTGGGTGTGGTTATATCGATCAGTTAACATTTGCCTTGACACCGATTCATTATCGGGTGTGTTTATCGATCTGTTATCATTTAGTATTGGCACCGATTAAATTATCATAAACACCGAATGAATTAGTAGACAGTCACGACCAAGTGACATCTTGGTCGGACGTGTCTAAAAGACATGTCCGATCAAGGTGCCACTTGATCGTGATTGCTTTACTATATATACAACATTCAAAAGAAAAGGAATGACATTGAAATCGATACATGTTCATCCTTCAGACCTGCAGAAAAGAAAGACAATAATATTATTGTCATAATAATAATACCAAAATCAGAAATACACTATCTAGCATATAACTTGTTTATTAAATTGGAAATTGCAATAACATTTACAATAAACACCAAAATCAATGTCCATTATATTGATTCTAGCTACTATTACAACAATTTCTACAACATTTCTACTCTATTCCTTAACTATTAAATTCTAACCTTCTAACAATCTAACCTATTCTAACTGTCTACAAAAAAACTCTAAACCCTAAAAATCTAACCCTTTACAATGAGAGGCACCCTGCCTTTTATAGATTTTACAATTTGAATTGAGGGTCAGGATTGACTGCATCCAAAGGCCCTGATCTGCCCTCTAGAAGCCTGGCAGCTTTAACCCATGCCTACTCAATTCTCAGTTATCCCTTCAACCACATTTTCAACTACCTACAACTGTTTGGCTTTAATTCAGGTTTATCAAGTAGTTGGACATAACTGACCTATGTTCCCTTGTTTAAAATATCTTGAACGGGACCCACAAGTAGTTCTTTTACAATAAAGCATTTCAGTTTTCAAAAACTGAATTTCTGGAATTAAATCCAGCTGTGTATCCTTTTGGGAATGCACATTTTGTAGCATTATGTGTTCTTCACTTCGGTCTTATTGGTTCAAGTGGTGGCGTGCTTCCCATGCTTCATTTTTTGATCCTGCATTCTGCATCGTCACTTCCCAACTTTGGTCGCGATCGCGTCTTTGATTTGCGTTTCAAGTTGACGCTCTAGCTCTTCCCGATGTCATCCTGCAAACAATCAATTTTGACCCGCATTAATCATTTGAAAAATTAAATAAATTAATTTAACAAATATTAAATTTAACTTTTAAATGTCAAGACCCGGGTTTTAGGCAAAACGACATATCGACCCCCCCTTCAATGGAAATGTGCGACCTTGAGTTCAAAACTCCTCCTTACAAATTTCGCCCCTTTATCTTTTCACTTATTTTCTCAACTAAGGGAGAAATTCAGCCTTGAGAGGAAATTTGCAAGCTTTCATTTTAAAATTCTATCCCCCCCTCTTGTTTCGTGAAACTCAGTCTTTGTTCTTAGTTTGGGCGAACTTCTTGTTGTTTTGACTTAAAATGCCTAACTTCTAGAGAAGAAAGTTGGCCACTAGGAGGAAAATGCACAATTTTGGTTTATGTTTTAAAACTCATTTCCTTCATTTCGAGCTTATTTGGTCTTTTACTCAAAATAAGCGAACTTCTCTCTTTTAATTTTAAACGCCCCCTTTTGCTTCATGGAATTCAGCCACTTTTGCTCAAATGAGCGAACTTTGTGAAGACTCTTTCTTTGCTTGCAAACTTAATGAAACCACCGAACTTTGCTTTCTCCCCCTCAGTTAAGTGAATTCGGGTTTTTGAAGAATTTTTAGTGATTTTGCTCCTTTAACTATTTTTGGCCAATTGGTCCTTTAGGCGATTTTAGTCTTCTTTCTTCTTTTTCGGCTTATTTGGTCTTTTTGCACGATTTTTCCTTTTCTCTACTTTCGACCTTGAACCCCTTTTGTGCGACTTAGACTCTTTATGATTTTCGGCCTATGGGATTTTCGGCCAAATGACCCTTTTGTGCAAATTGGTTTTGCGCTTTAGTTCATTTTTGGCCCATGGGTCTATTTGGTGCGATTTGGACCCGTTTTTGGCTTCTAAGGCCACTTTGCGAGCTTTACATTTCTCGGTTCTTTCATCCTCTTCACGCGAATATGTTTTCCTTCTATCATTTTTGGCATATTAGCCGATTTGGTGAACTTCGGCCAAATGAAGGATTTGGCGAACTTAACCCATTTTCGGCCTTTGACAACTTTGCGCGACCTGAACCTTTTGGAGTTAAAACGCGCAATTTAGAACTTTCAGTCTATGAGCCGATTTGGAAGATTTAGACATTTTTGTGATTTTCGCATTTTCGGCCTACTACACCACTTTGCGAGTCTTTGTCATGAAGGCATTTTGACTTGTTTGATTGCAGAGGCTATCGGCACAAAGATCTCATTTTGTTGAGCCTCTCTTTTCGTTCTAAACATCCTGGGCAGTAATGGAGGGGTTCTCTCTCATTCGGGCAGCCAGAAGGGCAACGACGGGGGTCCCCTGTCAAAAGGACGAGGTGTGTGTGCACTATGCACAACACATCGGTTGGTTCAGATATATCATCCTTTTCTACGAACTCAAGAAGATCATTTTCTTCAAGTGCAATGAGAACTCTATATTTCCATGAAGTGAAGTTTGTTGCACCTTCAAGCCTATCTTCAACCTTGAGTCCATTCATCATATTGATGCTAAGAATTACTCCTTAGAATGGGGAGGAGAATAGTGAACTTCACTGCTTTAGAGAAATCTGATCACGATTTTCTTAAACCCGCTCTGATACCATGTTATTTTTATGATCAGATTAATAGAATGTAGATATAAGACAATTCAATCAAATTTGCACAGAAAAAAACCCTGGGAAAACCCTGGGGGAAAAACCCAACAACAAGATCTCTTATTATATTTAACAAATAGGTACAATAAGACGCATTTACAATATCAATGTGAATCACTTCACTCTTTGAAGCATGATCAGAATGAATCGGTCTGCTGAGGATACACGAACTATTCTAGATGATACCCGATCTACTCTAGAAGTGCAAACTGCTGTAGATGTTCTGCAATCTGCAGTGTGAGAGTGAACTGCTGTATGTATTCGAACTGCAGTAGATTAGATTTGAACTGCTGTAGATTATATTCGATGTAATGGAGAGGGAACCGATCTTTGTTTATACCCATACGTGGGTGTCTCTTCACCAAGGGTCGGCTCCATTCAAATCAACACGTCTTTCCTCAAGGGTGGCGGACTTTTACCAAGTCGGCCCTTCAACAAAATATATATATTTTATTAACAAATCGTTTATTTTAATCGGCATATACAAATATACAAAGCCGAAAGGCTAATTGCATATTTGATCGTAGTCGGCCAAGGAGACTCCCGCTGCTACAATCGACAACACAGATTTGTGTGGAGGAGTGGGCAGATTTTGTTGAAGACCTTGAAGGGATCTCGGGCAGATCCAACAACATTATAATCACTTTGCATTTCGAAGGTTGGTGCCTTCTACTTTGCACGATTTGGAGGTTTGGTGTCTCCTGATGAGTTGGTGCTCAATTGTGGGGATTGGTGTCTCCAGAAGGTTTGGTGCCTACAAATCTTCTAGAGGGGATTGGCGTCTCCTGTTGGTTGGTGTCTATGAAATTTGTAAGAAGTTCCCAATACAAAAGCAATATTTTACCATGGTTCTATCCCGCAAGGGTTTCCACGTAAATCATGTTCTCATTTGTGTTCTTACTTGCTAGATCTAGCATGTGTGGTTGATTAAGATTTTTGAAGTATTGATATTGCATCTAATCAAGATTTGAAAAGCAAAAGTTTGTTATTATACCGATTCACCCCCCGTCTCAGTATAATCATGTGCTCTTCATTAACGAGCCGAGTTTGATATATTGAGTTGGGCAATTGATTGTGATACTATGGCATGAAGTTTATGATAGATGGGAATTGGACTGAATATATAAGTCAACTTTATTGTTGTGTAAGCAATCATATTAGTGTTAATTTTAGTACTTTCAGATTGAATAAACTCAGAAAAATCAGAATTAGTTTAAACTAGGTTAATTAACTTATAGTTTTCCAGACTTAGGCATAATAAGAAAATGAAATGAAATGAAATGCACAAGGACAAAACACAGTTACCCTGGGAAAACCTCCTAGGAGGAAAAACCCAGCCAAAGGATCCTCAGATCTGATTATGATTATGAACTGAACATTACACACTTATCTGGAGCATAGAGGTTGCAGTCACAAAGAAGAAGAGATAGAAGTCTTCACAATTAGGTTGCTAATGAGGTTATGATTTGCAGTCCTTCTCATCGGAATTTTCTGAGTGTAACAAGGGTAGCAGCACCTTAAGTAGATTACAGTCCTTCAATGAAGTCCTTCAAGGGTTCGCTCACTTCAATTGGAAATCTGCTGCTAAATAGGTTCGCTGTCTTCTATTAGAGATCTGCTGCCATCTGGTGAAGTTCGCTGCCTCCTATTTCAAGATCTGATAACTTCTATTGGAGTTCGCTGTTACCAACTGCCCTTCTATGAATTTCGCCTTCACTGAATATATTTTGCATGTGCATTCTGAATGAGGATATTGAGAAGTATACGCCACCTTTATAGGAGTCATATTGCTTTTTATTTATGTCGGCCTTCTTTGCATTTAGATATTTATTTATTTTAATTCCTTTTAGGTGAAGTGAGATAGGGTCGGCCCTATCAAGGAGGCGAGTGGGTTTGGGTGAAGCGTGGAAACCTTTTAGGCGCACCGAAAGGTATTGGGCCAGGCCCTATATGAAGGAGGCGGATTCCAATGTTGCCCAAGGCAATTGGAATCCGCCAGCCCTAATTACAACCAACAATTAGCTTCTATTTGATGATGTTATTGTGTCTTCAAGGTTTATTTAATAGAGGGCACATGAAACAAGTTTTAAATCTTTAAAAATCTCTAAATTTCTTGAGTTTTTCACTTTGCCGAGTCTGCGCCAAGTTTTACCCTGAGTCCCGAGTCCGAGTCTCGTAACTTTGCTCTACCTTATGAGCTCTTAGATCTGCAATGAAAGAAAACTTGGGCACCATTTCACCATAATTCAGAACAAATGATGCATCTTAACCACTTGCAATACAAAACAAAATCTCAAACACACTTCCTACTTCAAACTTCTCTTGCCTCAAAATCCTATTCATCTCAATTTAATGAATGAACTTGTTAATAGGACATTTTTTCCACTAGCTTGGATCGTTCATATATAAAATCATAAAGGCACTTACAATGTTTACCAGAGTCATTCACCAAAGTTGTTAATAGCGGAATTCAAGTCTATGTTTTAACTGGTAGGAAGTTGTGGTTTTAGTTTGTGTTTGATAATTTGTCTCTTTAATATCTAAAAATCTTGTTGCAAGGCTTGACTATTAGTAGTCCTGCACATACATCCAAGGCCAAAAACAAAGGCATTTAATCATTTTCATTTATGCAAACCCCCACCTGTAAACCTTACCTATACTTATAGTCTAGTGTTAGTTTTAGATTTAATTAGATCTGAGGAAACTTACCATTTTGTGGTGTCTCAGGAAACTTCCCCTAACAATTTGAAGAAGGGTTCTGTTTGGTGTTCTCACAAGAGGCAAATTAAAAAGTCAACACACACAGAGACAGAACTGGTCTGCATAAACCTAGTTGATAAATGGACAAGCTAATCCCTACCAACAGTAGTTAGATTCATGGTTTGTAAAACCTCTTTCTTTGTCGCCTTGTACAATTTTCTGGTTTGTGTGTCAGAACTAAGAGAAACAACAACCATTAAAGATTCCACTCTCGTCCTTTAGACAGTAGCTGTTTGTATTTAATTAAATTCTCCCCAACTTCATTTAATTGTCTTGATTTGAAATTTCATGTATAAGGTTATGACTGCAAACACACGAGCAACTACAAAAACAAAATGTGTAATACCTCTTGATTTGAGATTCATGTAGTAGGTACGACTGGCAATAAACAAGTACTTTCAAAAACAAAATGTACCTTGTGGCTGATTTTCTTCATCATCTTCAACCTTGTACTTTTCATCCAGCCTCTTAGAGATCTCTTCAAATCCCGCTCCGACAACCTGAAGCCGAGGGTTCTTTGGAAACACCCTTGCATTAACAGAACTCTCTGACGAAATTTTAACTTTATCAACACCGTTTCCCCAATGAATTTCATCATTCCCTTCACTAACAGAAGAAGAAACTTCTGTCACTTGAGATGGACTTAAAATCCCATCACTAACAAAAAAGTTCTCCGGTGGCTTCCCACTTTCCCCTTCAGCACAACTAATTTGTCCATTGCGTTCTCTCACAGAAGAAGAATAAATTTGTGACGTTTGAGAAGAACTTATACCCCTTTCACCAACAGAGAAACTCCTCAAGGCTTGTACATTTTCCTCTTCAATGCAGCGACTTTCGTCACTGTCGTCCTTGACAGAAGAAATTCCCGTCAATTCCTCCGTAACAGAAATATTATCTGAACCCCCGGCCTCTGCAGACGAAATCTCCGTCGCTTGATTATCAGAGATTTTTATCGTTTGTGTAAAATTCAACTCTGGCAATTTAATAGTATTGTTTTCTGATAAACCGTCCCTGGAAAGCTCAAATTCTCTGTTTCTCCGAAAACTGTTGGCCGATTCAATACTCTGCATTCTTTTCTTTCTTTCCCTTTTTGGGACGTTGAGCTCCGTTTGCAGCTCCCGCCATTCTTCCGGTATTAAGCTTTCTTCTTCTTCTTCTTCATCCTCCTTTGAAATATTTTTTGTCTGTTTACTTATAATTTGTGGTTGTTCAAATATGCCTTCTTCAAAAACAACGCAGTCGCCAAGAATGTTGTCATCTTGGCCATAATCCGTCCAATTTTGGTGAGAAAAGAAGGTGCGGAGTTGAAGCGATTTTCTGAGGCGAAATGGTAGGCTCAACTGGAATTTGTGGAGTTTGTACTGAAGACAATGAGGAAGAGAGTTTGGCGAGAAATTATGCGGGGTAAATATGGAAGCAGCTTTGTGAGTTATCATGGCTTACTGCTGCTGTTCCCGGTATTGTGTATTGTTGTTTTTAACACTGCTTTCTTTTTCAATGGATAAGGGTCGTTCAGACGGAAACCTTCACTTTTCAGGCTACGATTTGTAATTCATGTAATGATTTCTACAACATTAAAAAACTACGTTGAGATATCAATTTAAATTATAGGAATATTAATAATGAATATAATTTCAGTTTAACAAATTTTCTATCCAAAAAAAAAATTAAATTGAACAAAATTAAAATTCATAAAAAAAAATTGAAAATAAATCAATTTTTGCAAATTTCTAATTTTTTTATATTTAAAATTTTTAATAAATGTAATTACAATTTTTAATAATATAAACAAAAAACAATCAAAATAATTAAATTTAAATATATATTAATAATTGAAAATTGAAAAAAAATTTAAAAATATTGAATTTTTGAAATATTAAATTTTAAAAAATCTAGTCATAATTTTTTTATTATAAAATTAAGTATTAATTGAAAAAAAATTGCATTACTTTTTTTTAATACGCATAATTTTTTATTTTATTTTATTTTTTATCAATAAAAGGCCAAAGCCATAAAATTTTATTAGAATAAAAATTCATTACATTGCATTACAATCTCCGCTCAGTGTGGGCGTCGGTAGGAAAGAGCATAGAGGAGAAAACCTTCGGCCTTGCCTGGGACATTAAGTCCAGTTACAAAAGACTAGTTATGATTACAGCCTTACAACTTAGCAGTATTATGAGATTACAGCGTAATCAATACAATCTGTCATCCTATACTGAACATTCACCTACAGGCCCAGAAGATTTACTATCCCTTCTCTCAAATTGAGGCAAAGGTCTGCCTTTGGGGACCGCTTCTTATTAACAGACTGTAAATGCCTTTCCACTGTTGTCAAGACACTCAGACTAAATGAAATCTCAAATACCTGCAAAAACCTTCAAACCTTACGAAAGACCACTTCATGAATTGTTAGCCAATATACAATCTCATATCCAGGTTGCTAAGCATATTCCATAGCTGTTGTTGCAACCATAGATCTTTAGTATTGAAAAAGCATAGAAGTATTGAGAAAAACCCAAATCCTTAACACTGCCTTCATCTTGATCATAATTAAGACAGACATAGAAATAACATAGCCTAGATCTGGGAGATAGAGAATCTATCGCCCAAAAAGATCTCAAAGTCACATCACTTCTTTCAGAAAGTCCTATTCATATTTGATGTTTAGAAACCTACTCCTTTCAGAAAGACTTAATCATATTTGATTTTCAGAGACCAATTCCTTTCAGAAAGTCAGCCTATTTGAGTCACCAAAGAGAATTTTAAAAAACAATTATCCCCCTTAATATCAGAACCAACCAAAACCGAAAGCAGGAAGGAAAAGAATGAGGGGAGATATCCAAAATTCCAGGAGAGAATTAACAAAGAGTATCCTTTCCAGGCTTCACAATTCTCTTTCAGAAAAATAAAATAGAAGCAGTCAACCTCCCCACCTCTGTATATATATGCATGTATTTATGAATATAAAAGATGAGAGCATTGGTTCATCACACAGAGCCAAGAATTGAAAATACTATAGGAAGCTTAGTTTTCAGACATAATCTGTTAAACCCACAAGCACGACCCATAAAAGTCACACCAAAATTCAAAGGAATCATTTTAGGGCAGATTGAGAAAGGAAAGCCATCGAACTAGACATAGAAAAAAGCATATCTAAAGCTAGAGCAAGAATTAACCTTAACATCCATAAGTCTTTAAAAGTTAAGTCTGAAATAAACTAAAAGTATTACGGTAAACCCTTTAAGAATCAAAAAGAAACAATAAGATAAACCTGGGACAACAGACCAACTATCCTACCCGACACCTTCTTGCCCGCACCTCTATTACCTTCTTTCCTAAGCTAACCGGAAAATTATTTTGGCTAGAGGCAAGGACGGGAGGGATGACCATGTCATCCAGGACAACTTCAATGTTTTCAGCTTCTAGATAGTTGGCCAGCCACCTGTTACATGACGGTTTCCTAATATGCAAAAGCCACATAAGAAAGAAAAAATTCCTTCGCCTAGTTGGACTATAGGCCGCAAAGGTAGCCATATCCTCAATTTCCAAGATTGGAAATCTGGGCACCAGGTTATTCATCTGTATGAGTATATCATAATTGCGAGGCTTTGGTGCAGTTAACTCCTCGTCAATATTGACAACCACCCTCTCAAGTTCACCCAGCAATTCTTTCCTGAAGACACTTCTGCATAATTTTATCACCATGTCCTTGTCCTTCTCAAAATGCATAGCCACCACTAAGAACATAGAAGCAATATCAGAATTAGCCCTAGTGCGGTCTTCATTCATGATATATTCCTCCTCAAGAATTTTCATGACTGTCGTGATAACCAGGACATTCGGGAAGACCAGAATGCCTTTCAGTCTTTCTTCCTTAATTTCCCCTATAAAAGCTATTTGACACTTGAGCCCTATAAGCCTTAGTGGAGTATCCATAATGAGCTTCGAGTTTCTCAGATAACCATCTGCTCAAAACAAGCCCTTACTTGTCTTAATTGAGATTTGAAAGGCGTCGAGAAATACAACTCATCTTTCTCAGTAAAGGACCAATTTGATCGCTAAAGAGTGTCAGAGGAGCAAGGATGAAGGGTCGTGATGCAAGTTAAACAATCTCCAGGATCAAGGTAATAAATATTGTCGCCACTAGTAGAGTGAGCTCCTTAATATTAGTTGGCTCATACAACAAGGGAAGTCACATCATCAATTCTAAGTATGCCGCCAAAGAAGGCAATACTCAAGATAATGTGCTGACAAGATGATGACATAATAAATATGTTTAAAGGCATCTAATTGCCCCTTTAAACTAGTAATATGCCTGTAGATGAGTGTTACCATATATATATAATTCTATATAAATACATCCATACATTTACATATACACCTGTGTGTGTGTGTGTGTGTGTGTGTGTGTGTGTGAATATAAGCACATATACAAATGATACATTGTGAATTTGTCCCGAATACCTTTGATATTTATAATCAGAGTGATAAGGAAGAGGACCGTGCTCTGATATCCAACATGTCTTAGAATACTCAAGATTTTAAGAAATGCAAGATAAAATTTCTCTACAACCTTCGACCTAGTCTTAACCATCTGTCACTGACGAAACCTACAACCTCTTAAAGGGGGGCTAGGTCAAGGGACGAATCCCCGGGGAGATACCAAAACTTAACTAATAGAGAACAAAAGCCTAAGAGTCTAAACCTTGCTGCAGATTCTTAGGACAAGAGGGAGGACTCTATCTTAACTTATGAACCGTCCATCAACCCCTGCATTAGCTAATTCATCCGCCCTAAAGTTACCTTCTCTATAAATATGATTGAAGGTTGTTTTCTTGAAATCCTTGAGGAGGCTTAGAGCTCTTGACAAGATCACATTCAGCTTCTAGTTAAGAAGAAAACCTTTTCTAAGGCCATTGATAATAATACCCGAATCTGCTTCAATGGCAAGCTTACTAATGCCCCTATTCTAACATAAGAGGAGGCCTTCAACTAAGGCTAAAATCTCTACTTTATTATTGGATTCAATCCCTATAGGTTTGGCCAACTTAGCTAATTCTCTGCCATCATCATCATGCAGACAACACCCGATCCCTACAGGACCTGGATTCCCACGAGAAGCACCATCGAAGTTAAGCTTAGCCCACCCTTTTTTTGGGACCTTCCATTTGCAGGATTCTCTTAACTCCATTTTATTAGAATTGCTTATTCTTACAAAGGGAGGGATCTTCAGACCTAACCATCTGCCTCTCATTTTCTCATCCCAATATGTCATCTCAAAAAGTTTCCTAGGAAATTTAGAAGTCCTGCTATTAAGGGTTTCTACTACTGAGGATTCAATTTTATTCACAAGTTGGAGCCAATACAATTTCTTATCCTTAAAGAGTCTGCTATTGCATTCCTTCCAAAGTTCCCAAAGAACCAAAGATGGGGCCAGTTTCCATAGCCCTCCAAAGAGGGAGCGTTGATGTAGAATGGGCCATGCTTGAAACATTCCAAGAATGGAATTAGGGAGAGATGAGCTTCATCCTAATTTGTTACATAACTAGAGCCAACAATTGGAGGCATAATTGCAATTGAGGAGGATATGGTCCTTATCCTCTTCTGCCTTTTCACATAAAAGGCATCTACTGGGTCCCTCAAAGCCCATTTTCCTAAATCTGTCTGCCATTAGAATCTTATTTTGGAGAGCAAACCATGAAAATAGTCCTGCCTTTGGCAAACACATCTTATCCCAACATAGGACTGAGGGGACAGAAGTGTTTGACTAAGGAGAAGATTATAACCATCTTTTGAGGTGTACTCTCCCGATTTTGATCCATCCCAAACAAGAGTATTTGACCCCCTATTGAAAGTGACCATTCTCTTATTAAGGATGTCTTGGAGCATCTGTTTTTTCCCTACTGGGATATCCACATAATCTAAAGATTTCCATTTCCAACCCTTAACTAGATATTTGTCAATTGGCGATATGTAATCCTTAACATACCTACCCCATACAGATTCCAACACTACTCTAGATTACTCCAGATCTGCACTCTTATGAAGGGCCTTGACACCTCCCCAACAATCTATCCAAAAAAGGGCTTCTTCACCATTGCCCAAATTCCAAGATAATTTATCTAAAATTATTTTCCTGCATTCCAACATAAAATTCCAAATGCAAGAACCTTTCGAGGGAGAAGATTCCCTAAAGAGGCTAGTATGGTCCCTACCTCTAAGATATTTGTGGAATAAGATTTGAGCCCACTTGAGGTGGGGGGATCTGAACATTCTCCAAACTAATTTAGCCCCTAGCGCTCTACTCTGGTCCTTAATATTCTTAATCCCGATACCCCCTTCTGACTTTGGCCTACAGATCTTATCCCAAGCCATAAGGGAGATCTTTTTCTTCTCCTCAGCACCTTGCCAAAAAAAGACCTAAGATGTCTATTCAATATTTCCTTTTTGGACTGAGGGAGGTTTATACATGATAATTGATAGATTGGCATCGCTGCCAAAACCGATTTGACCATGGTAGCTCTCCCAGCAAAGGATAGCCTCTTGTCTTTCCAGGTTGCTACCTTATTCCTAATCCTATCTAACACTGAATCCCACAAATTAGACGAACCATTGTCCTTATCCAGGGGCAGACCTAGATACTTGCAGGGAAGCCTACCCATATTAAAATTCAAAACTCTGTAGATGTCATTTTGTAAGTAGACCTTAGTGTTAAAATGCTACGATCGGACTAGTCACTAGGTTATTGCATTGTGTCATCATTGAGATTTTCAAAATGTGGGAAGTGAGTGCAAACATCAATGGTATAATTGAACCATGTTGACCTGAGCACTACTTACTTGGATTTTGATATTGCAAGTTAGCACAAGCATCGAGGTACAACTGAATCAAGATGACTTGAGTGTTGCTTGTGTAAAATAGACAGTATTAACCATTTCTATATGCAAATCGGAAATGTCTTCAATGATACTCCAATGATCATGTCCTGAGACAAATTTGCACATATCAGTGATTAATTTACACACATAAAACAAGAAAATATCATGTTCCTTCCTTGTTCCTCTAGTCAAAGACATCCTGGAGTCACTCAGAAATCATGATAGCTAAAAATCAAGTAAAAATAATTGAGCCATTATTGTCAAAGTGTTAAAATCATTAGTCAAAAGATACCATCCGTTGATATATGTTTGTTAGGTTTAGACTAATATCTGATAGTTGATGGTTGACAATTTGATCTTGTGCTCAATGTTGGATGTGTCTCAGTTTTCGCTTGACAAGTGTTGCCTAATTGTTGTTCTACCTATTTGATTAAGCTCAAAACAATGAATTTTTTTGCCCCCAGCTAGGTTCAGGATTTTTCCCCAATCTAGAAACAAACTTTATTATGATATATGCAATGATCCAAACCATGGGGAGAAATCACCTGTGATGCTTGCGTATGTACAAAGGCTTTATTATGGATATGAATAACATTGATGGAAATGAATGCAAGCAGATGGATGCATGGACCAATAGATGGAAGAGCTAGCTGACAGATAGCGCCTGTTTGCCAAGTTTTCACCATCTATTTTTATTGCACTTTTTCTCATATTTGATTTTTTTTTGTTTTTCACTGTTTTTGTTTTTTTTTTTTGCTTTTTCACTTTTTTGGGGGATTTTTCTACTTTTCTACTTTTTTGGATTTTTCTGCTTTTCCACTGTTTTTGGATTTTTCTAGTTTTTCCACTGTTTTTGGATTTTTTTGCTTTTCCAGACATAAAACTTCTTCATATGTATGCTATTGATGGGTTCCTTGAGTTGATCCCCATCCTATGTTGATAGTTGATATGCTCCTGACCCAAATACTGTTGTGACCACAAACGGACCTAACCAGTTTGGTTCAAACTTCCCTTTCTTTTCTTGATCTGACTGATTGCGTGGATTTTCCTTTAGTACTAGTTCTCCAACTTGAAAGGCTCGTGGTTTGACCTTGTGATTATAACTGCAGCACATTCTTTGTTGATATACCTTTAAATGATCAAAGGCATTATGTCTTCATTCATGGATTAATTCTCTCTCTTGCAATCTAGATACTCGTTGTTCTTCATCTGGGATAAGACCTTTTAATGATACTCGTAGAGAAGGTATCTCTACTTCTATTGGCAGTATTGCTTCTGATCCATAAACATGAGAGAATGATGTGGCTCCTGTTGGTGTGTGAATACTAGTATGGTAGGCCCATAGAGCAGGGTTTAATTGAATATGCCAATCTCTGCCAACATCATTTACTGTCTTTTTGAGGATTTTTAAAATTGTTTTGTTTGATGCATTTTCTTGTCCATTCCCTTGTGGATAGTAGGGTGTGGAGAATCTATGTTGTATCTGAAATTTCTCACAAAGCTCTTGTACATCCTGGTTCTTGAACGATCACCCATTATCCATGATAATGGTCATGGGTAATGCCATAACGACATATGATGTAGTTCAAGATAAATGCAGAAATTTGTTTTTCCTATGATATTTGTTAGAGGTACCACCTCAATCCATTTTATAAAATATTTTGTAGCTAAAAGGATGAATTTGTGACCATTTGATGAAGGAGGGTTTATCTTTCCTACTAGATCAAGACCCCATTGGCAGAACGACCAAAATGTTTCCAAAGCATGAAGCTCTTGTGTTGGTGCATGAATTAAATTTCTATGGATCTGATATTGTTTGCATGTTTTAGCTATCTGAAAAGAATCTCGTTCCATAGTTGACCAATAATAGCCCAAGTGTATGAGTTTTTTTGAAAGGGTAAGACCACTTGAATGAGTGCCACAGATGACGTTATGAACTTTATTTAAGGCCTTCTTAGATTCTTCTTGATTGAGACATCTTAAAAGAGTACCGTCCAGACCTCGTTTAAAAAGGGTATCTGCGACAAGAGTATAATGGGAGGATTGGCGGATGAAATTTCTCTTTTGGTTTTTTGACAAGTCAAGAGGGAGGGTGTTATCATTCAGGTATGTATAAATTTGGCCATAGTGGGAGGAATCATGCCCAACAAGGTGACAGATGATTTGGGAATCAGGACAATCATGTGCAAGGTAAAACTACTCTTCCACCAGGAATTCGTAATGCTCTTGATTTTCCTGTGTCTGAAGGAGAGAAGCAAGTGTTGCCATGGCGTCTGCTTCTTTGTTGTCATTTCTCAAAATTTTCTAAAAAGTTATTTCGACAAAGTATTTCTTGACATCATCAACCATCTTCTTATAAGGCATTAGCCTTACATCCTTTGTTTGATAATCTTCATTGATTTGATTGATGACGAGTTGAGAGTCTCCAAAGACCTGTAGCTGTGTAATGTTCCATTTTATGGCCATCTTGATTCCTGTGACCAAAGCTTCATATTTTGTTGTATTGTTGGTGCATGGAAAACTCAATTTATATGCCTTTGGAATTGTGTGACCTTGCGAGGTGATGAATAGAATGCCTGCTCCTGGTCCATATTGTGTTCCATTATTGATGCATGCTCTTGGACTTACATCTTGGTGATGCATTATAAGATCTAGATCTAACCCTGGAATGTCTACATATGACAAAGTAAAATTGATTTGCCATCTTTTTAAGAGTTCCAAATATTTTTGTCCTTCTTGTTCTGATAGAGAAGTTGTTGGATGTAGAATCTTTGGGTGATCAGTTGTGCCAATGTTAACTACCTCTGTTGGTTCTATCATGATATATGACCTCTCTTGATAGTATTTAGGTAAGGTGTCAAATCTCCCATCTTCCGGTGCCTCGAGGAGGTTTTCACCATTAGATGCGTCCTTTCTTTTTACTTTTTCTCGGTCTAATGTTGCCAATAAATGGTTTTCAGCAGTAGAGCTGATATTGTTTTCTTTATTTTCACTTTTGCGACTAGGAGATTTGGCACCCACTTGATTGGAAGATGTGCTAGCGAAATCCCTGGTGAGAGTTGTTGCGGGTTCGATTGTATTGAGGTATAAGGATATGGCATGGTCATTAGGAAAGGTATCAATGGTGGTAGTATGTCTTTCATTTTCCCACTCCATAAGTTCAGGATGGATTAAGGGTAAAGGATCCTCAGGTTGAATTATTTCAAAGATATTAGGGGTCATGATAGAGATGTCAAAGTTTTCAATATGTATTTCAATGTCAGGAATGATACTCTCGTCAGAATGACCTCTTGCAAATAGCTCTTGATTGTCCTCGATTAAGTCTAAGTCAACCGAATGTGATTATGATTCAAGTGGGCTAGTTCCTAATGTTTGTTCTACAAACGCATGAACTATATCAACATCTACATCTTCTTCTTCCCTTTCAATTGCAAGATGCTCTTGTCTGTTATCATGTTCATCTTTTTGTTGCTTAGAAGATGTGTCCTCTTGTAGAGTAACTCGTCCATACCCTGAGCCTAATTTGCCTATAGCCTGCTGAGTATGAGGCTGTATAGGTTCTGAGATACCTTCTTTTATTTTTCCTACAGGACCCGTTCCAGTGCATCCCATTTTTTGAAGAATTTTAAATCCTTTTCCATATTTTTCTGTAGATATTTTGACATTATTGATCTTTTGTTGGACTTCTTCATCCTTGTATAGCCATTGTAGCACATCTTTGTCTTTTGTTTCCTTTGATAAGGTCCCATCACTAACAAATGCTCCACCAAATATTGGAAGATATATCACAATTGGTTGTTGTTGAGAGTTTGATGGTTTTCCATAGGATTTAGGAGAAAGTGGTAATTGCGACAGTGAATATTCTTTGTTCCCTCGATCTCTTAGTTGCATTTGTTTTTCCATACTTGACATAATTGAGGCAAATGATTTTTATTTGGATTTTGTGCTTGAAGATGATGTCTCTCTGTTATGTGGAATAATAACCCCTCGAGCCCGTTTCAGATTACTACAACACTGTAATGGATTTGAGTCTGCTGAGATCGTGATTTCCTGCCCATTGTATGGAAACTTCAGGCACTGATGATATGTTGATGGAATAGCCTGTATGTCATGTATCCATGGTCTTCCCAAGAGTATGTTGTATGATAAATCCAAGTCTGGGACTTTCCATGTTGTGTCTTTCTGCAAAGGTCCCACTTTGATGGGTAATATCACAATTCTGTTAGAGGAATGCTCTTCTTCATCATATTATTTGAATGTGATATTTTTATGGGGATCAACTACATCTTCATAATAACCTAGAGCATGGACAAGACTCAATGATCAAATGTTTAAGCTAGCTCCCCCATCTATTAGGACACATTTAACAAGCGTTCTATGAATGAGGTCTTCAATTTGCAAGGGAGCGTTATGAGGATGTTGCAAGGAATCAATGCTTAGATACGAAGGAGATGGGCTTTGAATAGGATCCTCTAAAATAGGTTTGATGGCCATTATAGATATCCCTTGGGGACTTCATCCTTGGGTGTATTATTTGGTGAGCATGCTACGGAAGGTTCTTGCAAGTTTTTAAGAGGTGTAGGAATAGATGCCTTTTGAGAGTCAATTTGCTTATGGGGGGATGAGCCATTGCTAGACATAGGTGCGCGATTTTGATCTTCCTCAACAAAAATCCTTTAGGGATCTCTTTAAGAGTTGCATAAAAGAGCCACCTTTCTTTGGAGATGCATTTGAATCCTTGTGAGGTTTTTACATAGTTGGCTTTTGATTTTGGACTTGTTTGATTTCTCTGATATGTTGACCTGTTATGTCTTCTTCTTGTATTTTTCTTTAGTATTCCATGTTTCTATGATCTTAAGCTATTTTGAATGTTTCTATACGGGCATACACATGTGTTGAATATTGTGCACGAATCCAATTGTCTAGAAGGTGTTTCGATAAGTGACCAATTGTCAATGTAGGTATGATAGAGTGATATGACATGAAAAGATAATTCAAGTATTTGTAGATTTGTAAGTTTTTCGATCTTAGTTTGGAGTGCAATGATGATGGTTTTGATAAAACCAAGTCCAATAGGAACGATATATCCTATGATGTGGGACAAGGTTATCCTGATCAAACGTTGCAGTTTTGTGATAGAGGATGATAGATCCTGACGAGAAAATATGTTTTGAGTGATCAGTTTATCAAAGAAGGTGTGATGTTGCACTTTCAGATGTTAGATCTTAAACTTGTTGGAGATGAATACTTGATAACCTTAGTGTGTCTAGCTTTGAATCTATTTTAACAAAAGATAACTTGATTGAGTGACCCAAGAAGATGACCTAGTCTCTATGTTTGACTGTCTGAGAAATGGGTTGTTTTTGTTTTATGATTTTGGTGCAGTTTACCAGAAACGCTAACAAAATGACTAGAAACACAACTAAAATTACCGAGAATGCTGCTATATTGACCAGAAACGTTGCTATACCGACCAGAAACGCTGCTATATGGACTAGAAACACTGACAAACTGACCAGAAACATTGACAAACTGGCCAAGAACGTTGCTATCCTGACCAGAAATGCTGCTAAACTGACCAAAAACGTTGACAAACTGACCTAATGTTGACAAACTTACCATAAATGCTACTATAATAACCAAAAACGCTTCTATACTGACCAGAAACACTGACAAACTGACAAGGTATGTTGAGGAACAGACCAAAAATGCTATTTTGTAGTGTAGTGACTCTAAAGTTCAAAACAATGATGTTTAAACTCAGCAAATTGGGTGTTTGAACTTAGGAGATTGTTGTTTTGACCTAACTTTTTGATTTTCAGACACAGATAACTGATATTTAGACCTAGCAAGTGCAAACTAGGAGATCTAGTGTTAAAACATGAGAATTTTGACATTCAACCCAAAAGAGCTCTTGTTTAGACCAAGAGAGCTGACATTTAGACCAGAAGAGTTGACGTTTAGACCAAGAGAGCTGACATTTAGACCAGAAGAGCTAACGTTTAAACCAAGAGTGCTGAAATTTAGACCAATAACTCTATTGTTTAAACTAAGAGAGTTGTTGTTTCGACCACGAAAGTTGTTGTTTGGACCAAGAGAGCTCTTGTTTAGACCAGAAACTATGTTGTTTAAACCAAGAGAGCTACTGTTTAGACCAGAAGAGTTGTTGTTTAGACTAGAAGAGTTGTTGTTTAGACCAAGAGAGTTGTTGTTTAGACAAGAAGCTCTGATGTTTAGACCAAGAACTCTAAAGTTTAAATTAGTGATTTTAGAACTTGGACAATGGTTATTTTGACCCCAAGAGCTAATGTGTAGAATGAGAAAATTTATGTTTATACCTAGCAAGCTCAACCTTGGAGAGTTAATGTTGAAATATGAGAAAGCTAACATTCATACCAAGAGACCTGACGTTTGGACCGTGAGAGCTATTATTTAGACTGTGAGAGCTATCGTTTGGGCTGAAAGAGTGACTGTTTGGACTGAAAGAGCGACTGTTTAGATTGTGAGAGTGACTGTTTGGGTCGTGAGAGCTACTGTTTGGACCGAAAGACCTACTATTTGGACCGTGAGAGCCACTGTTTGGACCGTGAGAGTGATTGTTTGGACCATGAGAGCTACTATTTGGACTGTGAGAGCAATTGTTTGGACCCGTGAGAGCAATTGTTTGGACTATGATAGCTACTGTTTGGATCGTGAGAGTGACTGTTTGGACCGTGAGAGCGACTTTTTGGACCGAAAGAGCTAATTTGCAGTGAAACTTGTAAATTTGACAATTTGAAGTTTGAGTTTGCAATTTTTTTTGTATTTCAATGGATGATCTCTTGACCTGACTTACAAACACAAAATTCAAATTTTATTTTTGTCCCAAAGGACACATAAAGTGTATGTTCAAGAAGTTTTAAATAAATCCCAAGTTTTCACGGGTTTTGAACAATTGAAAACACATCATTCAGTCTATCCTAAGGAGATTGGCTTCATTATTAGTTCTTAGCCCACACTTGGCACCCTGTCATCTCACATAGCCTTGTCACCCCCTAAAGGGCGCCCGTGTTTTTTCCTTTGCGAGAGCTATTGGAGTCCCATTATGAGCCTAGCAATAAGGTCTCAAAAGGGGAGTTCGCACATACGCTCAAGAGGGACATGTGGTGAGTATCTTAAGGAGAGATTATTCCCCCTCCATGCACTAAGAAATTAATAACATTCAGAGATAAACTGGGTAGCTTCTAATTTTAATTGGAACTAGTAAGGGATCCGTTCAACACGTCGGGGTATAAACTCAATTAAGAGGTCTCCCAGCCTTGAAAACCAAGGTTTGATATACCCGAAGGTAAGAAGGAGAGCTATTCTCGAGACTGCCATTCACTTGATTTTCATCAAATCACATTTATTTTATAGTGGGTTGGAGTACTTGGTGTTAGCCGTTCCCACTTGGGTCGTTCCCCTCTCACCGACCTTAATGGCTTTGGCCTTATAGGCTCCTCGGGAGGGCAAGCCTGCTAAAGATATGCACTATTGAAAAGAAAAGATGAGTCTAGCTTTCTGATCACCTAAGAAAGGTGAGAACATACTCACTTATCATCAAAAACACATAAAGACATGTTTGTTCATTTCTATTGTAATTAGTCTATGTGCCTAATTTATCAAAAATAAGTGCAAAATCTCGCGGCTGCAAACAAAGTTAGTAGTTTATATTGCATTCTTTGATAGCGAAATGGTTTATGACTCCAATCTTTCATAGCGAAATAAGTACCTGCAAAATCAACAAACTGGAAATTAGGTTCAAGAAAATGATAGTCCGGAAGGAGAAATGAGGAATGCAGAATACCACATTAGAAAAATCAATGAAAAACTGAAAACGCTATCAAATTGACCAAGAACACTGTCAAATGTTCCAAGAACGTTGTCCAATTAACCAAAAACAGTATTCTAAACACTAGAAATGTTGCCGAATTGATCGAAAACGCTGCAAAATTGACCAGAAGTGCTGCATAACAAACCAAAAGTGCTGCAAAACAAACCAAAAGCTTTGCAAAACAAACCAAAATCATTGCAAGATAGACCAAAAATGCTAAAATATAGACTAAAAGCGCTAAAGTACAGAAAAACATAAAAACAGAGTTGAGAAATCTCCCAAAAATGCCATTTGAGGTGTTGAAACGCTACATAAGAGGCCAAGAAGGCAAATCTGGAACCCGAGAGAGCTAATCTGTGCACTGAAAGAGCTAATCAACCTGTCAATGAGATTTCCTACAAGAAAACTTGTTAAAGATCAAAGGTGTTAGGCCCCATGGTGGGTGCCAAAATGTCGTGTGTGTGAAGTAGGGTACCTGCAGCTGCAACACAAACACTCAATAGATCATTACAAACATGGTTAGCAAATTGAAATCAAATGAAAGATAAACCATGACAAAGCGACCTATCGCCTCCTAAGAGATGCGAGTATGGATTTGCTCTCAGATCTGGATAAGCAATCCCAGTGACTTGACTACACCTAGACGGAGGATTTAAAATGATATGATATGCAAGCTAGATGAGATTGATTATACTAGATTTATCCAAGAGGCTAATTTAGCTAATGATATGCATGATTAAGATATGATGATGATGCAATTAAGCTAGAATAGAGATTGATTATGCTATATGATTCAACAATTATGCTAGAATATGATCAAATCAAACTAGATCTAAGACGCAATTACCTATGATAACAATCCTCAAATGATATGCTAGAATGGATATGCCTATAGTAACAATGCCTAAAATGATATGAGATGGAATACTTTGTGCTCCAAAATGGGGGATATTTATAGGATTTCCAAGGACAGGGGTGAGGTGGCAGGAATCAACGGTCAATATTGAGTCTGAAGATATCAAGGGTGAAATTGGAGGAGGTTGGAGAAGAGGTTGGAGGGAGGGACACTTGTCATCTCAGTGGTGACAAGTGTTAAGGAGCCTTGCTCCTAAGAGTGCAAGTGTCCAAGGGAGGAGACATCTGGCATAAGTGCCATGTGTCTCAAGGGGAGGATATCCAACCCATAGGAGGTTAGGATGTGCAAGATAGGATAGGATTAGTTAAACCCAGGGTTAGGTGGAATGGTTGAGGTTAGAGGATGGTTAGGAGGTGGTTAGAAGTTAGGAGGCACGTGGGTAATTTGAATTTAAAAATTCAAATAATAAGAAAAGGCTAATTAACTTTCAACAACTCATAAATTGATTTGTTTTAATTAATCAGGGGATTAGAAGGAATGAATCAAAGGGGACTATTGAAATGAACCTATTAATTAAATCCTTAGATTTATTAATAAGTAGATGAATGGGAGAATTTAATCAAATTTCTAATGAATTCCATTAAATTGGGAAGGGGGGTTAATTAAATAATTGCTTATTTAATTAATTATCTTCAGACCATTTTTAGGTGTACACATTTTGCCCCTCTTTGAAGCGAGGCGTGATGATGCATTGATTCAAAGAATTATCTCATTTTTTATGATGGTGATGTGATATTGGTTTGATAGGATGCCCCCAACATTGATTGATAAATTGTGGTACAATGATACAATTAACAGTCCTTCCCATCGTCTCCTCGCATCATCTCAAAACCTATCTTTAACCTCCTCACAACGTCGCAGGAAGGGAATCTTCATGTGTCTACCTCGGAGCTCTACATTTTCCACTGGTATGCCTTCAGAGACATTAAAACCCCAGCTCGGGACTACCCACTCCAGCAAAGACTCCATGTTTAGAAGATAATCACTCGGGACTATCATTGTCATCACCTTTCTAACCTCCTTGCATGAGTAGCCCAAGTCAAGTACCCAAGCCATGATTAAAGAGTAGATGTCTACCCTCGAACGATATTTGTGGCCAATCACCACCACCTCCTCTCTAAGAACCAGTTGAATAACTTTAAAAAATAGGGGATCTCTCACCAAAAACATGTTTTCAAGCCACTTCGCAGGAACAGGACCCTAGAATGCAAGCATCAGCTTAGAAGATTTCAGGGTGAAATTAGCTTCCATGTTGGAAGCCTCACCAAATCGTCGAGCTCTGCAAAAAAAACCACAATATTCCCCACCAAACACGCTCAACTACCACATTGAATGAGTGTAAATTCCATTTTTAGCAATTAAGGAGGCACACACCACAACCATCGCCATTGCAGAAGCATTCGACATTAAATGCCTGTAAAACACGATCCAATATCAGCTCCTTGAATAAGATGCAAACCACCTTTCGCACATATCAAGTATGTGAAAGTACTATCCTTAGTAGGTCATCTTAACTCCATAGCACATTGTTGTCATTACCATCACACCACCTCACCTCACCCTTGGACAACTCACAAGCCATGTTAGATAAGTCGTCAGCAAGAACATTTCCACTTCTTTTGACATGGGAAACACAAAAACCTTGGAATTTTTTTAATTTGCACAGATAATGGTGATGATCTTATTCAATTTTCAGCACGAGATGTCACCTTTCATGAGAGAATTAACCACCACTTTGGAATCCCCCTCCAAGTGGAATTTTGAAGCCTTCATATTCACTACCAAATCAGTAGCTAACAAAGCCGCTTGCACCTCGGCTTCATTATTAGTTCCATCTTGTAATCTTTTTGCACCTTTGAAGAGAATCTTCCCTTCATCATCACAAGCCACACACCCCACTCCTAAGATGCCCAGATTCCCCCTCGAACCCCATCAAAATTAATCTTCACCCAACCCCTCTTAGGTTTTGACCAACTCACCTCTTCAATTCCAGGGAACATTGCACAAAGGATTAACCCTAGGGAACCCATGAATGGGTTTAAAATTTATAATATTAAAATGCATCATTTTATAATATTTATTATAAAAATATTAATTGAAAAAAATTAAAGAAATAAATATTTTTCATTTTGAAAATATTTTTAAAAAATTGTCATAAATATTTTTTAAATATGAATTTAGAAACTTACTTTAATTATGTTGATTTTTAGGAAGGATATCCTTATCCATTGACAAATTATTATTTCATATTTTTAAAAATTTATATTTTTTTGAAGAATATCTTTATCCATATCATAAATAGATGACTAAAATTGGATGGTGTTGCACTACGTAGCTTCTAGCTAGGGCCAAGAGGCCTAGTCACTTTCTTCTTTGCATATTACATGTTCATGGTGTTGGGGAGAGCTTTTTTGTTTGCAGGGTGCAGGGGGTTGTTTCAAGGTTCCTTTTAGTGTCTATTTTAGGTTTGGTGAGGGTTTTGGAGGCATTGGTGGTAGGTTGTGTGGGTGCCCCATGCAGGGGTTTTCTTTGATTTTTTTGTATATTTTGCAAAGCAAGACGCTACTATGTGGTACCCTTGTGTTGGGTTTTTTTTTGTGTGGGGTTTATTTTTTCTTAGTGATTATGAGAAGGGTTTCAAGGGATGTGATAGAGGGCTTACATGGCCCTACCTAGTGATTCTTCTTTACAACAAAATGGCCTATTTAGAGATGTGTTGATGGGTGGTATTTCCTCTCCATTTATAAAAGAAAATTTTGGCATAAGATTGAATAATATGGAGTTCAAAGGTAATGCTTCTAGGTAATGCTTCTCAGCATGGAAATTTCCGTTCTGCAAGAGTGAATGGATGTATTGCAAGAAGTGAGCACATGTTTGTGCTTGTGATTCAACTTGCTATTGTGGAGGAGGATGTTAATTATTTGACAAATCATGCCTCGATCTACAAATTTATGGGAATTCGGGTTTCCTTACCTTTTTAATAATCTTGGGCTCACTGCACATGGAATCCAGAGGGTGATGTGGAGGTGATGTTAGCTACAAACAATTATTTTCTCATGGTATTTTTGAGCATTGCAGATGGAAATAAGGTCTTTGAAGGAGAGAAGTATATTTACAATCAAGTTGGGATTTTTATTAAGCCATGACATGTTGGATTCAATCCCTCAGAATAATTACCACCTAGGGTTCTACTATGACTGTGACTTCCATGGTTTCCGTTGGAGTTCTGGAGACATGACATTTTTCATTTTGTCATGTTGTTGCTTGGTAAACCCGTGGGCCCATCACAACAAAATCTGGACAACAAGGTAATTGCCTATACACATGTTTGTTTTGAAATTTATTTAATCAAGCCATTAGCAAACTCTATGGAAATTCAGTAGGGATCCACCTCTTGGATTCAACAATTGGATTATGAAACTCTTCCTTTTAGGTGTTAGATTTATCATGAATACTATCGTTTGCAACGGATATGGCCCAGAGCTAATTCTACAGAGTCTTTTGGTCAAGCACCATCCCAATCAATACTTAAACAAGACAAAAGGAAAGCCCCTAAGTTGGAAGATAAAGGGATTCATTCTAGTTAAAACTCATAATAAAGGAAGAGGACAAAAGAGAACACTAAAGGATAGACAATCCGATGATGTTTTTCACATATTTGATGCTCTAGATGAATTAGATGAGTTTGATGAGGTACTTATAGTTGTGTCTATTGATCAGGTACCCTTGAGATAGGTTAGTTAGGGGTTGAAAGGACAATATGATTCTTGGTGGTTTACAAGGAGGCTTAGTGGTTCATATGGATACAAAAGTTCCCTTGTTGACCTTTGGGGAGAAGGAAATTGGTGAATGCAAAGAAGGGAAAACTAGTCCAACTATTATGAGTTCAAAGATTAATTTGAAGAAAGATTCTCAAGAGGCAAGTAGAAGTAAGGGAGCCATGTTGGTTTTGGGTTGACAATGAAAACCTTTGAAAAAGAGTGCACTTGTGCTATCCCCTAAGGTTGGTAGGAAGAAAGATCATGAAAAGGTAAAGTTAATTGGTGAGATATTGGTAGAGTCTGGTTCTATGAAGACACTAGATTTGTGTTTTTCTTCATCCCATAAATGATTGTCCTATCATGGAATGTAAGGGGGTTGAATAGTATCCCTAGACAAAAGGCTATTCATGTGTGATGTCCCAACCTAAATGTTGTGGTAGTTTGGATTATCGTTGGGTGTGTACCCAAAGCTGGGATCCACCCATGATCGGGCAACTATGTGTCCACGAGGGGGTTGGCCTACGTTGACACTCTGGTGGGATGGAAAACCCCTCTTAATGCCATTGGGCGTCATTCATCACCAGTCTAGGCTTTTGGCATAGTGGTGTTCTTGCTTGGTATCAAAATTGAGGTCTCAAGGTCAAGCCCCACGAAGCCTAGTGGGTTGTGATTTCCCAACCTAAATGTTGTGGTAGTGCGCGGATTCTCGCTAGGTGTCTACCTAGGGCTGGGTCCCACCCACGATCAAGCAACCATATGTCCATGAGGGGCTAGCCTGCGTTGGCACTCTAGTGGGGCGAAAAACCCCACTCTTAACACCACTGGGCACCATTAACCACCATTCTAGGCTTTTGGCGTAGTGATGGCCTTGTTGTAATGTTCCCTTTCACTTAGAGTCAATCATGATTAATTTTGCTAGCCTTAATTAATTCTTGAAGGCTATAGAAAAATTATTATTAATAAGGGAATAAAAAAATATAATTAAATATGAAGGGACAAAAGCCAAAATGCTTAATCTTTCATATTTAATTATTTCAATGGGTCCACTAAAGTAATATTTTAAAATTTTCCTAGGCCAACTTTATCACATTGGGGAGCGATTTATTTTTCTTGGCCAATTAGTTTTTTTTTAAAGTGACTCATATTGTACGCCAAAATCGCTTATAATAGAGGACTATATTATGGGCCGGTGGATATATTTTATTCAAGAGGATTCAAATTATCTGGGGCTTGGTACAGTGTAGCAAAAGGATTTACATTTGGGGGTTCATATGGGTTGAGTCTTATATGATTAGAATGGTTAGGAAGGAATATACTTTGAGCATCTCTTCTTCATCTATGCATGCAAATTCATTAGAATTACTTTAAACAAACTGAGTTATCAAAAACAACTATATTGAAAGCTTGAAAACTAATAACCATAATAGGTTCTTAGTTTGACACCATCCCCGACAACGGCACCAAAAATGTTTGCCTCACTAATAGGAACAATAACCATAGCTAAAGTCTCAACCTGAAGTTTGGAAATTCACTCTGTGAAGTTATTATCTCCATAACTGAAGTTCATTTATTTTTCAACCCAGGGACGTATTACTTGAAATGGGTCTGCACTATATATGCACTAAGTTCCTGTGATAGCTATTCTACATTACTACAGCAACTAAACCTATTTGAAATAAGCAAGCAAGAATTATAACAACTAAATGACTACAGGAAAACTCAACATTAACAGAAAATTTTAATTGAAGAACTGTTAACTAAGTCCAAAGTTGACAAACAAGAATTACTCTGTTTTATTTGGCTGCAGGAACAGTCACACGATCTACTTCCAGTGGCTGCAGGAACAGTCAATTGCTAGAACGTCTACTGCAGCAAAAAGGGAAACTGAATCTAACAATTGCATAGGAATACTCATCAAGTGGGCCCCCTTGGATGAGTATATCGAGACTTCAAAGATAACTCTATATACTCAGAATAGCATCATTTTATTCAATTTTTTTCAAAGGTCGATACAACACACAGAATGAAAGAAAATGCTTTTAATTCTAAAAATACTCTGCAACTCTATTTCTAAATCTCTTGTCTCTAACCTTTGAGAAGAGGTGCAGGCTCTTATTTAAAAGAAAACTATAACAACTTCCTACAATCTAGGTCACGTCGATGAAATGAGGCGGAAAACATTTATGACAGAAAACAGATGGAGTTAATCCATTGAAAACATGGATCTCCACTAAATCGCAACCAAGAATATAGCATGGCGGTATTATAAGATTGATGTTTGTTGAAGACAAACATAAATGAATCTTGTGCGCCCTGCTATTCCTTTTCCGCTCCTCACATCCATTATTCTCTTTGTTGTTTTGAATATTTAACCGCCCCTTGAATATCTCTAACTGCCTTTATGACGTGACACAATAACCGCCTCTGCAACATCTTACTTATTCCTGCAATTAAAAAGATAGAACATACAAGCACACATATATCTATTTTAATTAATCATAACACTTATACATTTCACACATGATATTACCTATGATAATTTGCATGGCAACAAGAATAATCCACATGGCAACTGGAATAATGGATCAAAACAAAACAGGATTTAATGGGTTTAGTTAACAGCTAGAATGCATATAGCCAAACTCTAATACATCATATGACTTAAATGCTATCCCATTATACGAATTAATGGCAAAAACTTATGAGTTTTAGGAATAAAATAGCTAATATCTAAGCTCATCATTGCATATCCTCAAAAAGGTTATCAATGAAACTAGTTAGGACTAGGACGTCCACTTCAACCCCACTCTTTGGGCCTACCACACCAACATCTGAACCCCAATCGGAGCCACTCCATATTCCATTGTTAATGGTGTAGAATTAATCTTACCAATCGAAGTTGATCTACCCTATAATTCATCTCAAATGAAGATTACTGGGTGTGCTCACACAATTGGATCTCCTTGAGGAAAGACGTCAACGAGCTTATGATCAGCTTCACATTTATCAGAATTTGATCAAGAAGTAGTATCAAAAGAAAGTTCACCCTCACAATTTTGAGGTGGGTGACCTAGTCCTACGGGAGAACCCCCAAAATCAATAGGATCAAAAAGCAAAAGGAAAGTTTGAGCCAAACTCGATTTCTCCCTATGTAGTCACTGCTAAGTATGATTCAGGGGCCTACCAGTTATCCACCTTAGAAGAGGAACCTCTTCATGATCCCCTCAACATGGTGCACTTGAAAATCTTTTATGCCTAGTTTGTGGCAGGGCACCCAACTTTTTGAAAAACAAAAAATACAAATAAATTAAAAAAAAATGATAGCTTTCAAAAATGTTTTCATTTATTTGAAAATCTCAATACATGAAAGAGAAAAAATACAAGGAGGAGAGTTGGGGGTCAATGACATTATTCACGACTGTCATTTTATCGCATTTCTCTCACGAAGCTCTATTTATGTGTTCTCTAGCGATTGCTTGAGTTTGGACGCAAAACCAGGCTAACATCTTGGCGGATTCATCATAGACTCCTTAAGGCACTTACATGGCAGTATTCACATGTTATGTTCAACGCTTCAGTAGGGAAGAAATATGAGTTGGTTGGATAGCTAAGGTGGAAACAACTCCTCTCAGTCGGTGCCTCCTACATTATCAGCATATTTGTAGAGAGGATGTATTTTCTTGTATGTTGGAGTTCTTCTCTTTGGCACGACATATCCCATGGTTGAGCATTATACAATATTTCTTTTAGAATGTAATATTGAAGTAATATTTATTTCTGCAATATTGAAGTTGAAGTCATCGCCATTTCGGCTATCTCCTCTCCAATTATGGACCCTACCTTTTCATAATATGTTCATGAGGCAAGCCGGGTACGTGAAGAAATGATTATCTCTTATACTAATGCATGAGGGACACTTTTTGTATGGAGTTTAAATCAGGGTTTAAGTGTAAGGGTCATATTTTAGTGAGCAACGAGTTTTGATTTTTTTTGTATCTTATGATGTAATTTTCTTAGATTCCATTGTCTATATTATATGCAGGTGTTGTTTACCATTTCAATGCATTATTATATGCCTTGGCATTATGTATAAACCCTCAAATTCAAATAACAAACAAGGAACCAAATAATTAGAGAATTAGTGCAAAGTGTTTGATGAAATGTTAAACTCCAAAAACTGAAATTTTAAGGGCAAATTTAGAACGGATCATTACATCATGAGTTGATTAGTTCTCAATCTCTTGATGTGGTTTTTATTCGGGAAACTAAGTTATTGGTGGATGGTGTGGTAAATAAGCCTCTTAAAATTTTGGCTCAGAGTCATTCTCAGTGTATTGGGCTCAGGGTAATTCAGGGGGTGTGGCTTGCCTTTGGGATTCGTTTAAGCTTTGCCCTTCTTTGGTGGATTTCTAGCAGGTTTTCTATATCTATGATTGTTGTGAGTTGTGAATCTAGTGGGAATATCCTTTTCACTAATGTTTATGCTCCAAATGATTTATCGAGAAAATCCTTGCTTTGGGCTCATATCAGATACATTTGCTCCCTTGCTCCCTTTTTTCTTTGGATCTTAGCAAGCAACTTTAATGTTGTCTCCAATCTGGATGAGAAAAGGAGAGGTAATATTAGGTTGGATCCTTCTACGGATCTTCTGAGGGATAATATTAAACTCTTAAGGGTTGTGGATGTTAAGCCTTCAAATGGCTTGTTCACTTGGAATAATAGAAGATGAGGAGGGGGAGATATATTATTGGATGAATGATAGTTATGCGACTAGCTTTGAGATTTTAGATTGGAAAGGATTTGACCATTCGTCAATAAAGTTTGTTGTTGCTCCTTTTCGTGTTTTTAAAAACCCTTCCTTTAAGTTTCACCTTATATGGCTTTGGGACTCCACCCTTCATCATCTTATGTTGGCATTGTGGAGTGAGGGAAAGCCTACATATGGAACTACTATGTTCTCCTTTGTCAAGCAACTGGAATTCATCAACTATAAACTCAAAAAGGTGGAATAGGATGTTTTTTGGTAATATTTTCTTGAGTAAAGTGAATGCCCAATCTCGGTTGAATGTCATTACTCACCAAATCAAAGATCATGGCTTGTTTGAAGATTTATACAAAGAGGGGGCCATTGCAGTAAAAGAGTTGGAGGAATGGTCCAGCTATGGGAAGAGATTTATTAGAAGCAGAAGTCATGGGTTGGTTGGCTTGAAGAAGGGGACGAGAACACAAAAAAATTCACAATTTTGTGAAGGATAGAAGATATGGAAATTATATTACTTCTCTCATATCCCTAGAAGGGACTCATCTTTCATCATTCAGGGAGATTTCTTAAGAGGCTAATAGATGTTTTGTTACTTTGTTTACTAAGGACTCTCCCCCTGCTAATGCAAAAGAGGATCTTGTGATTGATTGTATTCATTGTATTGTTTCTAATAAGATGAATGAAGACCTTTTGAGGCCCATTTCAATATCCAAAGTGGATGAAGTTGTGTTTAGAATGAAGAAGACTAAATCTCTATGTCTAGATGGCTTCCTTATATAATTTTATCAAGAATTCAGGAAATTATTAAGTTTGACCTCTTAGAGGTGGTTTAGAAGTCTCATACAAACAAACAAATGTTGAGGGCTTTGAATGCTACTTTCCTTTCTCTTATTCCTAAAAAGGAAGGAGTTAATTCTTTGGATTCCTTTCAACCTATAGCTCTATGTAGTGTGATTTATAAGATAATTTCTAAGTTGATTGTGGAGAGGCTTAATCCATGGCTTAGTTCTTTAATTTCTGAAGAATAAGGGGTCTTTGTTGCTAGAAGGCAAATTCTTGATGGGATTATAATAGCAACTGAAGCTATTCATTATATGGTGACCTCTAAGGAGAAGTCTATGTTTATAAAATTGTATATGGCCAAAGCCTATGATAGAGTTAAATGGACTTTTCTAAAAGGGGTGCTTGCAACCTTTGGTTTCAAAAATGATGGGATACTTTGGGTAATGAGTTGCATCTCTTCCTCTTCTTTTGTTGTTCTCATTAATAGTGAGCTTATTGAGCTTTTTTAGAGCTTCCAAAGGTCTTTGGCAAGGTGACCCCCTTTCTATTTATTTTAATGGCAGAAGGGTTTGGGAGATTTATTAAGTCTCATGCTAGTTAAGAATTGATTTAGGGGTGGAAGCGGGGTAACAAAATCCCTCCTTATTCTCATCTTCAATTTGTAGATGACATAGCTTTAATAGGTGGTGTCAAGATTATAGAGGCAACTAATTTTTGAAAGACTTTGAATATTTATTTGACAACTTTAGGACAAAAGATCGATGAGGATAAATCATTTATCTTCTTCTTTAACACCCCTCCTCTCATTCAAGCTAGGATTGCTAGGATTATGAGGTTTCAAATTGGGCTTTTCCTTTTGTCTATCTTGGAGTTCCTCTTTCAGTAGGATCGTTGTCTAGTGGGTTTTGGCAAGATATTTTGGATACGCACCACAATAATATTACTTGTTGGACTTATAGATGGATATCAACCATTGGGAGAGTGACACTTTTGAAATCTATGGTACAGGAACTCCCTATCTATAAGAGCTTTGTGTAGATGGCTCCTGCAAGTTTTATTAAGAAATTCGATGCTCTCTCTCAACAATTGTTGTGGATAGGTACCCATCTATCTTCAAAGTGGAGTCTAGTTAAGTGGGATGTTGTGTGTAGCCCAATACATGAGGGTAGTCTTGGTCTACACGATATAGGCATGCATGTTCATTCTTTGGCTACTAAACTCTTTTGGAGATGGTGCATCAATCAAGGAAAGTACTAAACCAAAATTCTTAATATAAATTATTTACAGGGAGTGGATAGAAAGGATGTTCCCTGCTTCGATTTGATAGGGAAAGGTTCTATGATATGGAGAATTCTGAGGAGGGAAGGGTGATTACTTAAATAAGGACTTTTTTGGATATGTCATAAAGGTGTTGAAGCTTTGTTTTGGTATGACTCTTAGGATGGACACTCCCCCATTATTCAAGAATTACCATATTTACAACCTTTATGTGATAGACTTTTGGAACCTATTTGGAGTAGAGTTGTGTAGACACTTAAATTGATTAATTAATTTAATCAAATTTAATCCCTTTTAGTCACCTATATTAATTAAATAATCAATATTATTTAATGAGTTATGTCATCCCTTCTGGCTAAATTAATTTAATTAATTGAGCTTTGTCCAATTAATTGATTAATATAAACAAATTAATTAATTACACTATCTTTCTTCTACTAAATAAAATAAATAATCATTTTATTTGGTTCATGTCACATTTTTCTTCCTTTTATTTGAATTTAAATAATTCAAATGCTTCATTTTGGTCACATGTCTCCTAACTCTTGTTGGCAATTTGGAGGAATTGATTATGTGTTGCATTGATGTCAACACTAGTTGTTTTGTTGTCTACCGACTTCTGGTAAAGCGGTTGGTATTTGATGTTGATCTAGAGATTTGTCTTTGGTTTTGGTCTGGCTGTTGGAATTGGTTATTAATTTGTTCCTGATGTGTATCACATTCAGTTGGTTTGGGATTTGATGATCTGGATGCTATCATATGTTCTAGTAAGCCTTTTGGTTATCGGTAAGGGTTTTACCGACAACGCTTTGATGAAGATCTATTGATGAATCCAATAAGTGGTGTTGGTGTGGCTTCTAGAAGGTTATTAGGATGCTGGTGGTTATCATGTTCATGTTCCAATTGTTCATGGTGTTTCATTTGGCTTATGGCGACCTATTTTGGGTCCTGTGATTATTTTGTTAGGTTATGGACCGGTTTATGTAACGTGTTGGTTGATGCTCCCGATGCATCATCGGTTGAATTTATTGTTTGGTTTATGTTGTTTCGGTCTTAGGCCGACTTGGTTTATCATTGGTTTGTGGGATTATGTAATAGATCTATTGTATTATCTTTTAGGTGGATGACCTAATTATTTAGGTCCTGGGTTGGTATAAATATAATGTAAGATCTCTTTGTAGATCATATATGTGGTAGGAAAAGGTTATGGGATTATCTATTTGCGAATAAAGTTGTAATCATATGCAAAGGTTTTGGTCGATCATAGGTGATCTAATTGGGTTTGTAAAAGAGGTTTAAGACCTCCAGTATTGAGCTTAACCAGAACTATACTCAAGAATAAGAGATGTTATTCTTGCAGTTCATTCATCTTTACGGATTGTAATCTGGATTTATTTTGTAGTCAGTGAGGCTCCTTTTGTGATGAGCAGTGCACTCTAGGCTATTGGCCTTCTTGCATGTGCAGACCCCTCTTATTGTATTCACATAATTGCTGCAGAAGTATTATCTGACTGTGGGTAGGCTTCCCATCATGGTTTTTCCCTTTACCGGGTTTTCCACGTACAAATCATGGTGTTATGTGTTATGGATGGTTGGTAATTTTTATGTGATTTATGTTTATACTTAATTATTATATCTGTTATTCCAGTATTTGGTTTATGCATTCCGGTAAAAGATTTGTGTGTTTAAAGCTGTATAATCTGTTGATAATTGATTCACCCCCCCCTTCTTAGTTGTCCACCGGTTATCCTAACAATTATTATCAGAGCTTGGTCCTCTCTACTAAAGCTTAACTGCTTGAGGAAGATCCTATGACAACTAATAGTTCAACTGCATTTGTTTTCCGGAGAGAAACCCCTAAGCTTAATTCAACAAATTACAGGGTATGGAAGATTCAGATGGAAACTCATTTGAGATGTATTGGGAAAGAGATTTGGGAGGTCACGGAGAAAGGCTATACTCCTCATAATCCGACATTTGGCAATCCTCCCCTGACAACTTTGGATAAGGACATTGAGAATGATTGTAGAGCTAGAGAAGCACTCTTAAGTGCACTTTCTGATCAACAAATTATGCGATTAGCTGACCAATCATCAATGAAGGCTATATGGGATAAGTTGGAGATTTTGAATGAAGGTGACCCTACTGTTAAAATTCTAAACTTGATGGTTACCGGGTAAGGTATGAGAATCTGAAGATGGAAGAAGATGAAAGGATTACTGCTTTTATGGAAAGAGATAATGAAATTGTTATGGGAATTCAATGTTGTGGTGGATCTCTGAGCGAAGATGAGATTGTTTCTAAAGTATTGAGAGATTTTCCATCGACTTATAAGATGAAGGCTACTGCAATTAATGAGCTCAGAACAATGGCTAACACTTTTGTTAACAGGGATACTTTGGTTGGAAAATTATCTGCTTTTGAGCTTGACGAATTTGGTCCTCAAGGAGCTTCAAAGATTGAATCTAATTTTCACACATTTGCATCATCAACCGGCAAGAGTGATTGGAAATATTTATATGCGAAGGAGCTGAAGGAAATGAAGAAAGAAGATGATGAGTTTGATCAACTCAGAGCCCTATTTTCTAGAAGAGTACCTAAAGGTCCAATAGGAAGTAATTATGAAAGAAAATCACCTTTTAAATGCTTTGCATGTAATAAGATAGGTCATTTTGCATCTAGATGTCCTTAAAGGAATTCAAGATTTAAAGAGAAAGCTAGAAGATCTTTTAGGCCTAACCATGATTATCAGAACAAGCATAAGTATAGGAGAAACAAAGACAAATCATGTTACTATGCGAATGAGGAAGGTGTGACTGATTCTGATGATGAATCGACACAAGATTCAGCTAGTGGATGCTGCAGTGGAAAGGAATGGGTATTTTTGTCTATCAAGGAAGATGCTCTGACCCCTATTATTAAAAATGAGGAAAAGGCCCTTGCTGCTAAAATTGAAGACAAGGATGAATGGGTGATAGACAATGGATATTCACATCATATGACTGGAGATAAAAGGAAATTTTTATCTTTGCAAGAATTTGATGGTGGACTGGTTAGATTTGGAGATGACAAAGCATGTATGATCAGAGGAAGAGGAACTATATCACTGGATGGTAAGCATAACATTGATAATGTTTATTATGTTGAAGGTTTAAGGCATAATCTTTTAAGTGTATGTCAGTTGGTGGATAAGGGATTTCAATTACAATTCAGGATGGAAAATGGAAAATCATTAACAGATCTAGAATCGAGATTGCAACCGGTACACAGACTAAAGGTAACATCTTTCATTTGAACTTCGCACAAGTTGATGAGAGTTGGTTATGGCATAAGAGGTTGTGTCATGTGAATTTTAATTGCATTCTAAAGATTAGTTCAACTAAGGCTGTTAGAGATATACCTAAGATTGTGAAGCCCTATAATCCTGTATGTAAGGAATGTCAAATGGGAAAGCAAGTCAAAACTTATTTTAAGAGTATACAAGACAAATATAATGATGTTCTTGATCTTATTCATATAGATTTGTGTGGTCCTGCTAGAATAAAGAGTTTTCAGGGTGATAGATATTTCATGCTAATCATTGATGACTATTCTAGAATGACGTGGGTTACTTTTCTAAGGGAGAAATTTGAAGCTTTTGAAAAGTTTAAGATCTTTAAAGATAAAGTTGAGACAGAGACAGAGTTGAAGATTAAATGCTTAAGGCCAGATCAGGGTGGTGAATTCACATCCGATGAATTTAATAGTTATTGTGAGAAGCATGGGATAAGGAGACAGTTGTCTACTCCTTAGACACCTCAGGAGAATGACATTATGGAAAGAAAGAACAAAACTATCTTAGATGCGGCCAGAACTATGATGATGGAAGCTAATTTGCCTCATATCTATTGGAGAGAAGCTATGAGCATGGCGGTATACACATTTAATAGAGTTCATATCCAATGAGACACCAGTAAGACACCTTATGAGTTATGGTTTGGTCATACACCTACAATTAATTATTTCAGAATCTTTGGTAGTAAATGATATATCAAAAGAGATCATTCCATTGGAAAGATTGATCCTAGATGTGATGAAGGGATATTTCTTGGTTATTCTAATGAAAGTAACACATATAGATGTTATAACAAAAGATTGCAGAGAATTGTGGAAAGTGCTAATGTCAAGGTGGATGAGCTATACAAAGGTCAAATCGAAACTTATGAGAGATAACTAGAAGTGGAGATGATCATAACTAAACCGATAGCACCTGTACCGGAACAAAATGTTGAACCAGTTACCCCGGCAGTATCAGAAAATTCAATAGTAACTAAAGATCAGAGCAGAGGAATAGAAAGTCAGAAGACTCCTAGGAATGTAAGGTTAAATCATTCAGAAGATCAAATCATTGGAGACAAGAACAAAGGATTAATGACAAGAAGAAGGTTGACAACTGATGAGGTATGTTTAATTTCTCAAGTTGAATTGAAATCAGTTATTGAAGCTTATAAAGATGAATGTTGGATGAGAGATATGGAAGAGGAATTAGATCAGATTGAGAAGAACAACACATGGACTTTAGTTCCCCGACCTATAAATAAGAATGTTATTGGAACTAAATGGGTGTTTAGGAATAAATTGAATGAGGATGGACAAGTTGTGAGGAATAAGGCTAGATTGGTATGTAAAGGATATTCTCAGAAGGAAGTAATTGATTATGATGAGGCTTTTGCTCTGGTAGCTAGGATTGAAGCTGTGAGATTATTTCTTTCTTATGTTTCCCATAAGAAATACAAGGTTTATCAAATGGATGTTAAGTGTGCATTTTTTAGTGGAGATCTTGAAGAGGAAGTTTACACTGAGCAACCTGATGGATTTTTACTTTCAGATAACAAAAACATGGTTTGCAGGTTAAGGAAAGCTTTATATGGATTGAAACAAGCTCCTAGAGCTTGGTATGCTAGATTGGACAAATATTTTTTGAAGCTTGGTTTCTCTAAAGGTAATGCTGATAGTAGCTTATATTATAAGATTATTGATGATGATGTATTGATTGTTGAAGTCTTTGTTGATGATATCATATTTGGAGGTGAGGATAAGTTATGTATGGAATTCTCTGAAAATATGAAGAATGTATTTGAGATGTCTATGATTGGGGAGATGAAATTTTTCTTAGGTTTGTAGATTACTCAAAATGATAAAGGTATTTTCATCTGTCAAACTAAGTATGATAGAGAGTTGTTGAAGAAATTTGGTATGGAAAATTCCAAACCAGTTGGTACCCCTATGGTTACAAGTGAGAAATTGACAAATAATGATGCATCAGCTTCGATAAATCCTACAAGGTATAAATATATGAATGGAGGTTTGTTATATCTTACTTAGATTAGATCGGATATAATGAATGCAGTTTGTATTGTATCAAGATATCAGAGTGATCCTAGAGAGAATCATGAGAATGCGGTGAAAAGGATTTTCAGGTATTTGCAAGGAACAACTAAGTATGGTTTGTGGTATCCTAAAAACAATGACTTTACACTATGTGCATATACATATGCTAACTGGGCTGGAGATGTTGATGATCAGAAGAGCACATCCGATGGAGATTTCTTTCTTGGAAAGAAACTTGTTTCATGGATTAGTAAGAAACAATCATGTACTTCTTTATCTATTGCTAAAGCTGAGTATGTTGTTGCTGCTATTAACTGTACACAAGTTCTATGGATGAAGCAAATGTTGAAGGATATAAGGGTGGATTGTAATGAACCTGTACTTATTCACTGTGATAACTCTACTACTATTGACATATCAAAGAATTCGGTATTTCATTCTAAGACTAAGCAAATTTCTATCAAGTATAATTTTCTGAAGGAGAAGGTGGAAGCAAACAAAGTCAGACTGGTTTATGTGAACACTAAAGAACAGATTGTAGATATCTTCACTAAAAATTTGCCTAAGGAATCATTTGAGTACTTCAGAGATAGATTGGGAGTTTCTACCCCTCCAATAGAGACTTGAGTGATGTTGACTAGCATCAGTACGACATGCATTTTTAGAACTATCATTCATTCTGGATTGATGTGTTGGTGCTACTACTCATGGGAGTAGTCAACTGTGTGGTCCAAAGGTTTTATGACTTTTCTTTGATGTTTATGTCAAATTTATGGCATTGATGTCAGAGGGGGAGAGATATTTACGTGAAAAACAGAGCTTAAAAGGGATATCATTCACAGGGGAAATTTGGTATGTTGGTTCAGAACTTCATTGTCATATCATTTTGGGGAGATTGTTGGATGTCTTCCTTTGGGGGAGACTTGTTTGGCACTTCGATGTTTTTCACATCTAGTGTTTCCATCAATGCCAAAGGGGGAGATAGTTGGCAATTTGGAGGAATTGATTACGTATTGCATTGATGTCAACACTAGTTGTTTTGTTGTCTACCGGCTTCTAGTAGAGCGGTTGGTCTTTGATGTTGATCTGGAGATTTGTCTCTGGTTTTGGTCCAGCTGTTGGAATTGGTTTGGATTGGTTATTCATGTGTTCCTGATGTGTATCACATTCACTTGGTCAGAGATTTGAGGATTTGGATGCTATCATATGTTCTAGTAAGCCTTTTGGTTACCGGTAAGGGTTTTACTAGCAACGCTTTGATGAAAATCTTTTGATGAATCCAATAAGTGGTGTTGGTGCAACTTCTAGAAGGTTATCAGGATGCTGATGGTTATCATGTTTGTGTTTTAGTTGTTCGTGGTGTTTCATTTGGCTTATGGCAACCTATTTTGGGTCTGGTGGTTATTTTATTAGGTTATGGACCGGTTTATGTAACATGTTGGTTGATGCTCCCAATGCGTCACCAGTTGGATTTATTGTTTGGTTTATGTTGTTTCAGTCTTAGGCTGACTTGGTTTATCATTGGTTTGCAGGATTATGTAACGGATCTATTGTATTATCTTTTAGGTGGTCGACCTAATTGTTTAGGTCCTAGGTTGGTATAAATATAATGTAAGATCTGTTTGTAGATCATATATGTGGTAGGAAAAGGTTATAAGATTATCTGTGTGCGAATAAAGTTGTAATCATATGCAGAGGTTTTGGTCAATCATAGGTGATCGAATTGGGTTTGTAAAAGAGGTTTAAGACCTCCGGTATTGAGCTTAACTAGAACTGTACTCAGGCATAGGAGATGCTATTCTTGCAGTTCATTCATCTTTTCGGATTGTAGTCTGGATTTATTTTGTAGTCAGTGAGGCTCCTTTTATGATGAGCAGTGCACTCTAGGCTGTCGGCCTTCCTGCATGTGAAGGCCCCTCTTATTGTATTCACATACTTGCTACATAAGTATTATTTGACTGTGGGTAGGCTTCCCACCGTGGGTTTTCCCTTTACCGGGTTTTCCACGTACAAGTCATGGTGTTATGTGTTATGGATGGTTGGTAATTGTTCTATGGTTTATGTTTATGCTTAATTGTTATAACTTCTATTCTGGTATTTGGTTTATGCATTCCAATAAAATATTTGTGTGTTTAAAGTTGTATAATCTGTTAACAACTGATTCACCCCCCCCACCCTCTCAGTTGTCCACCAGTTATCCTAACAACTCTAACCTCCCATCTAGCCTAACCCACCATATAACCTTGGTTTCTAACCAACCCTATCCCTTCAACCAACCTTATACATGTCATGTGCACATTCCCTATTTTAATAAATTAGAAAAAGAAACTAATTTTGGGTGGCTATCTCCCAAATAGACATGCGCCTATGGTTACACTTGTCATACCTTGCAACGACATTTGCCCTCTTAGAGGACACTTCTCACTCCTTGCATTGCCATATTCCTCAAGTGAGACAAGTGGAACATCCTCAAACCTCCTCTCATCCCTATCAAATCCTATTTAATCCCCTCATTTTCCTTCATAATTTATCCACTTTCATACTATCATAAGGTCATAATGTCATTTTCATTTCTCGCATCCATCCATCTTGCATACACTTTTAGCTTAGTTTTTGCATATCCAATCATCATGGGGCATTTTCAAGCATCTTTGGAGGCGTAGTGTCAATCACACATTCAAATCGAATGACAATCAAATCAAGAAAATTGGGTTTGCGCTTTTTTATTGTCTTATAATTTGCATAATTTGCCTTCCTCTCTAGCGTCCTAATTATGAGTGTGGGCTTGATAATTGTATAGTTTTTAGGTTGTCAATATTTCTATTTTGCACAATTTTCTTCTCACATTTCTGGCATGCCCGATGGGACCCACTTCACGAGTCACTCTCATGTTTTTTTTGTATGTGTGTTATCTTTACAAATTTCGAACACTTGCAAGCAAAAACATAGGATTCTAGATCAACTTCCACTTCAGCGGAAGTCACTTTAGGCCCAGCTCATTTTCAAAAAACAACCAGATCAAACTGTTGAACAAGAACGTTGCCAAAACTTGCAGGAACACATTCCCACAACCATACTAGCAGTTTTCTAATTTTTATCTCTCCTTTTTTTATGTTTTTTCTGTGTTTGTTAGTAAAATGTCGATTTTGATTATAGAACAGTGGTTTTGAGGGTAGTAACATCAGGAGTGCATATAAAAATGATGGGATTACTTTTTGTTTGTGTTTTTCTTCTTTGTTTGTCCGTTTACAATTTACATTTTTTAAGTAAAATGACGAGATTGCACTATAAAATAGTGGGTTTGTGGGTAGGATAGATCTAATGGTAGGAATGCTCTGTTAAACGAAAGGATTTCTACGTGTTTCATTTTATGTACTTTTTCTTGAGTGTTAATTTTGCCCAATTTGGACTTGCTAATATTCTTCTGTCTTTTGGTTTTGTGCTAACGTTGGTGCAAATTTGATTGTAAAGGACCTAAAACTCAAAAACTACTAACCTATTTTGTTGCAAGACTGCTAAAGAGGGGTGTGTTTCAAACAAACAAAAATTTGGGTTTGAAATCAACAATGTGTCTTTTGAGTAGTTTAGAAAACACCTTAATTTATTAAGGGAATTAATCTTTTTGGTAATGCAATATTTCATTTTATTAAATATTAGATCCCTCAAATTAGTATACAAGTATCCTCTCCCATCGTGCTCCTAGGCGACATTAGGTGTAAGAGAACATGTACTAATTTCATTAGTGAGCCTACTTCCCAGTGTATTACACCTGTAAGAGGGAACAACTCAAAGCAGTACTTTCAATTTGATCCGCTATGTAAACAGGCTAGGGTGAAAACCTAAGTCTTCTTGGTTAAAAGTGTATCTTGATGATTCTCCTAGTATCCACATTCATGTGAGATACGTAAAAATACTCTCAGGAGGACCAGGACAAGCTTTTGTGAGTCATCACCAAATGGATCAAGTCTCCAAATTATGAATAGCTAATTTAGGGAACACAAATTGCATCTTGAAGTTAATCCTTCATGCACCCTTCATTGTAAGGTAAAAAATTCTTTGATTTTGAGGAATGAGATCTAGTGTGCTCATGAAATGGTGGGGGAGCTAGTGTCACCAGGTCTCTGCATATCCACTTTGTCTGAGGTGTTTCTATTTAAAGTGAAGGGCCTTAGTGAGTAGTATCCACATTCCAGCCTTAGGTTGTGTACTACCTGATATGTTTTCATGTGCAAACTAGTCATTTGGATCCATCCCATTTAATTCATTTGGTCAATCCATGCATGTCTTTGTGGGGACATGCATGGAATTGATCCCCAATTCTCCTGCTCATGACTTGGATCCATCCCATTTAATTCATTTGATCAATCCAATCATCCAATGTTAAACAATCCTTCAATCGAGTCAAATCTAGTCTCTTGTTCCAATATTTTTGTCGAGTCAATCAATCAATCAATCCTTCAATCAAATCAATTAATTGATCAAATTTGCAATCGATTTCAATCAATCAATTAGATCAGATAATTCAGTCAATCAATCAAGTCCTTTCAACCAATCATCCAAGTCAATCAAGATCAAACCAAGGATCAATCCTTTTTTCCATACTTGGTTTTATATCCCAATGTTGCAACATAGTCCACATCATTTGTGACCTTCATTATTAACTCTTCTAACTATATCGTGTCTAGAGTTTGAACCTTTCACATCATTGTGGCCTTATCACCTTGAGCCAAAGGTTTGGTTCGCATCAATTCATCTTGTTTCTTGAGTGTATCCTCTTGAGTAACTTTTGTGTCGAATTACCTAATTAGACTTGTAAAACTACAATTTGACTACCAAGAGTTCAATCAATCAATCCTTTTGTTTTATCAATCTCTCATTAAATCAACCAAATTGGTCTTCAATTTCAATCTTTGACTTTAGCATCTCCGCATCTTTTCATCTCACGGTTCATGCCCATCACCACTCGATCCAAATCAAGACAAGCAATGGAGCAACAACCTTCCCAATTCGGTCCAGGATTCCCTGATCCTCAGCTAGATCCTAATTTGGGCGTCACACCCATCGTGTCAAGAAACTTGCCTCTTAATTTTGATCCATTTAATCAAATTCCTTCAGACAAGACCATGGTAAATCAACCTAATGATACTGATGTCAAAATCAATCCTACAGACCATTTACTCCAAAATCTAGATAACGCTCAAATAGTGGAGGACATCATTAAGAGTTATAACCTAGACATCATTCTTTGAAAACATGTCCACTCAAGGCATGACCATTTCCTCTTTAGTAACACTAGTGACCGCTAGTCCTCAAGAGTCACCTCAACAAAAAATCCTTCCCTCAGTGTCATCACAATTGCCCCAACAAACATCACTTCCACTCCCCCAACAACAAGTTTTGATATCCTCAGTACCACCCCAATTGCAAGTCCGATTATCGGTAGTACCACCTCAGTAGAGTAACCAAATTTTATTAATAGGATTGCCACCTTTGGGCACACTTGGTAGAAATTATCATCCCTTTTATGCCAACTCATCAAGGTTCACACCACCTGCATCCTTAAAAGGATTTACCCAGTCAATCGACCATCAACGCAACTTATCTTGTCAATGCCCATTACCTCCAACGTAATCCATGTTACCCCCTTTATCAATCCAGTCTCGCGGTCATTGAATGTATCTCTAGCACAAACACAAGCCATGACCACTAGAATACCTAGCTATCCTTTTCTACCTATCATGCAAGTTATGACTGTGGGAATGATCTCTGTCGCACCATCCTTTATGCCTCCACTCATGCAATCTATGTCGCAAGTCACCAACATGCCACAATACCAACCACCTGTATCTATGCAACCTGTCATATCACAACAACGCGTTAGCTACTTGCAAGCACTATCCTCTTCTCATGATGTGATGAACACTTACCAATTATTAGGTGGTGCTAATCCAAATCCCTCATCTTAGAATCAACAAGTGAGTACATATCATCGTAGCTATGTTGGGGACAATTATCTTTGAGGTGGTGCACATCAAGTCAATATGTCCCAAAATTATTTTTATCAACAACAATATAATATGCAACGACCAAATGTCATTGCTTACCAACAACCTCCACCAGTTTAATCACATGGTCCTATGTATCAACAACCGCCTATTTACCAAAATGTGGCCAACTATCAAGAAGCACAACAACAACCCATTATGTCCAATCACATTTGGTTGCATATAAAACACCACATTATCAATCTCCCTCACCGTCGATAGATTTGTTTCATGTTAACACTGAATGGGATGAAATTAAGACAACTCTTAAAGGCTTACTAGAAAAAAAATCTACGCAAGTTTTCAAATTTGAAGAACTCTGCCCTAATCCATTTGATAAGTCGATTACTGCCATTGCATTCCCTAACAATTTTGAAATGCCAAAAATTGATGAATATAAAGGGAAAGGTGATACTAGGGATCACATCAAATAATTTTACATGGCTTGTCAAGAGGTGGCTTCCGAGAGTCTCAACGGACCTACCTTAGAGTGATTTTCCAAATTACCATTCAGCACAATCACTACATTTACAGACTTGTCAGAGAAGTTTGTAGCACATTACCACTATAATGTGGAAAATGATATTTCTATGCTCAATCTCTATCAAGCTAAAGAAGAGATCCGTACACGCACTTTGCTCAAGTCTTCACCGAACCATCAAGAGATCCTTACATGCACTTTGCAAGAAGCTCGTGTTCTAAGCAATATAGATCCTACTAAATTCCAGGCCATGGTAGCACACTTGTCTTCCACATATAAGCTCAGTTTTACCTAATTAGATCCTATGGTTCCTTACCCTAACCACATCCCCCCTCTGAATATCAAAGCCATTGTGAAAAAGTACAAGGTGAAACAAGTCTTGATTGATAATGGTTTGGCCCTAAATATTTGTACACTAAAGTTTGTTACTCAAGTGGGCTATATTGTCGCAGATATGCATAATAAATGTATCACCATAAAAGCTTATGATAATGTTGAAAGAAAATCAGTATGATCAATTTTCCTATTCAGGTGGGCCTAGTGACGTAAAATACATTGTGCCACATCATTGATCTTAACCTCCCATTCAATATCCTTCTTGGTTTCCCTTGGATCCATGCCATGCAATTCATCCCCTCTACCTTCCATCAATGTTTAAAATTTTCATACCAAAGTTATGAAATTACTATCTATGGAGACTCCCAACCATTTGAGTATTGTTGTGACCTCGAAGCCTCATCACCTTATGCATATCATTACCATGGGATCAACATCAAAACCCCTCACATTGCTTCATCCATACAATACTTACTGCTACCAAAGAAAAGACTTTCGTCTCGTCTCCCTTTTCCCAACTCAAGATCAACAATGCTAGTTGTGGAGAATGTGCTTTACAAGGAATTTTTATAGTTGGGGCACTCCCATTAGATCCTCATGCTCATGGAAAACCCACCAAAGAGTAGAAAAAGAAAGAGCCTGCTATTTTAACATTTGGGCACACCACATTTCAATCTCATGGAGAGCTAAATCAGGAGATCATAGAAGGAAATATCAACCAATGGTCTATAGATACCCTCCCAAAGATAATAATTCTTGCCTTGGTTACTTGAAAGACAAATATCCAACATCCCATAAGCTAGCCACTAGATGATGGGATTATCAAAGTGGAGGGTTAGGAAAAGAAGAGCAAGGAATCAGAAGACCTGTGGACCCAACTCCTAATGTGCACCATCGGGGGCTTGGTTTTGGATTTCCCTCTAATCAAGCCTTGACTTCAGCTAGTACTTCTCAAAAAAATGAGAGTAGCTTCATTGGCATCAAAGACATATGTGAGGAGCTTGTTAAGCACGCACATGATGATATAGAGAACTCCTCAACCTTTGGTACTTCCAACCTTTTTGACACATCCATCCTCTTGATTGACCTTCCCCTTTTCTACCCTTAACTCATCGGTTGGGACCAAACTATTGTACACCTTGACACTTTCCAAAATGATGCAACATTCCTAGAATTCTTGAGTGTAATTTAATGCTCACCATATCAAGATTCAACTCCAAATATAGTGTATAAGTTAGACCCTCAAGTCTATTTCGGGGAAGAGGGGATCCTTAATCGTACAAGTAAAAAAAGAAATACAAAAGTAAGAGTATGTTGGTGAAAACCTCTCTGAGGTGCCTATAGACCATTAAATAGTAAAAAGAAAGGGTGCATCTTCTAGTGAAAACCTCTCTGAGGCACCAGAAAATGATGGATATCAAGATACCTACTAGATCTCTCGTCCTTATTGATGAGACTCAACTTGGGCACCATAGAGAAACCCCACATTACTTATGTTGTCACTTCCTTGTTCGCAGAGGAGCTACAAGTGTTCACTCAAATTCTTCAATGATGGCCTATCAAATTTACATGTTCTTATGTTGACATGCTCGGCTTGGATCTAGATTTGGTAGTACACCATCTTGTTGTCAAGCCTAATCCAAAATCGGTCAAATAGAAATTTAGAAAGAGGCACCCCTGAGTGGCATTGTTAGTCAAGGCAAAGCTAGAAAACTTAGTGGAGGGTTAAATTTATCTATCAAATTGATTATTCATAATGGATTTTCGACATGGTACCTATCTCTCAACCCAATGGTGACATCAAAATCTATATAGAGTTTCAAGACCTTAACAAAGCTTGTCCAAAAGATGATCTCCCCTCCCTAATATTGGTATCCTTGTTGACTGAACAACAGAACATGAAATTTGATCTCTTATGGATGGTTTTTTGACATATAATCAAATCAAAATTGCAGAGGAAGATCAACATAAAACAACATTCACAACTCCGTGCAGAACATTTTGTTATCAAGTCATTCCATTTGGCTTGAGAAATGTGAAAGCCACCTACCAATGCACCATGACAGTGATTTTCCACAACCCTATGCATAAGATATTAGAGGACTATGTAGATGACAACTTGGGTAAATCTAAAACTAGAGCTGAACATCCAACCATATTGGAATGCATATTTGCACATCTTGCCAAGTATTAGCTGCACCTAAATCCCAAGAAATGTGTTTTTGGTGTTACATCAGGTAAACTCCTTTGTTTTATTGTATCCAAACAAAGAATCGATGTTGATCCCAAGAAGGTCAAAGCTATCTTAGAGATCCCCCCACCTAAAACATCGAAGGATTTGCAAAGCCTGCAAGGAAAATTGCAATCCATTAGATAGTTCATTGATAAACTTGATGACAAGTGCCATCCCTTTACACATTTCCTAAAGAAGGGCACAATGTTCAAATGGGATGTCCCCTGCTAATAAGCCTTTGATAAAATAAAATAATACCTAGCTAAAACCCCAATATTAATACCACCCATTCTAGGCAAGCCCTTGTTATTGTACATTTCAGTCATCTCGATTCTAGGGGCATTAATTGTCCAACATGATGATCAAAGAAATGAGCAATCCATCTACTATATCAATATTACCTTGGTTGGTTATGAGATCAATTACACGCCTATGGAGAAATCATGTCTTGCAGTTATTTTCTACACTCAAAAGCTCTGCCATTATATTTTGAACCATAGTGTCCACCTCATCTGCAAAACTGATCCTCTAAAGTACCTAACCTAGACGACTCTCACAAGCTGCATGGCCAAATGGGTAATGTTGCATAGTGAATTTGATATTTAGTATGTGGACCAGAAAGCCATTAAGGGACAAGTTATAGTAGATCAATTGATCAAAACACCATTGGTAGATGCTTATCCATTGGTTACTAAATTTCTTGATGAGTATGTTTGCACCATCACAACTCAATCCCCATGGAAACTTTATTTTGACAGATCACACATGCAGATACGATCAAGGGTGGTTTTCTTTTTGTTAAACCCCAAGGAGACCTTATTTCAAAGTCCTTCAAGTTGACATTTTCATGCACAAATAACATTGATGAGTATGAAGGTTTGATAATAGGTCTCAAAATAGTTATTCAGTGGAACATCAAAGATTTACAAGTTTATGGAGGCTCTCAATTAGTTCTTAAACAAGTGACCGATGATTATCAAACCAAGGATAACAAATTGTTGCCTTATAAACGGATGATCTATGATCTCAAAAAGAACTTCCGGTTTATTGTCTTTGACCTGATTCCAAGGCTACAAAATAAAGTAGTGGACACCATGGCCACCATAGGGTAACTTCTTGATAAGTAATCCAATAATCCCAACTATGAATTCTTGGTTGAGCAAATCCTTTAGCTTGCATTCAAGACATCTCACATGGAGATGGTGTGTAATATCACTGGTCCCCAATCTCCATGGTACCAAGACATTTATGCATACCTTAAAGACAATACCCTCCCACCTAATATATCTCAGAATGAACACCAAAACCTTATACGCCATGCCACCTACTTTACAATTATAGGAGATAATCTGTATCATTAAAGCTATCATGACATACTTGCTAGACATTTAGATGCGAACGAAGCTAATCTCGCAATGAAGTAAGTGCACTCTAGATCATGTAGCGCTCATACGAGCGAATATGTCTTAGCCAAACAACTACTAAGAGGGAGATATTATTGGGCTACTATGGAACATGACTGTTGTGAGTTCATCAAAAGGTGTGTGCCCTACCAATGACATAGAGATTTGATTCATGCCCTAACACAAGATTTATAGCCTATTACAACACCATGGCTCTTTTCTACGTGGGGCCTCGACCTTGTTTGTAAGGTCCATCCCCCTTCCTTTGATGGCTATAAGTTTATCATGACAGCTACTAAATACTTAAGTAAGTGGGTTGAAGCCATCCCTCTTACTTTCATCACTAGGGTACAAATTTCCAAGTTTATCCTTTATTACATTATTTTCCACTATTGTATTCCTTCTACCATCATTATTGATATTTTAACCCCTTTCAAAAACCAACACATGTGTAACCTCTACTCGACTTTCCACATCTAGCATCGTTGGTCCACCCCGTACTATCCCTAAGATAATGGCCAAGCTAAGGCAACCATTAAGACCTTGTTGCGTGTTTGCCTTACCAATAGGAACAATAACCATAGCTAAAGTCTCAATCAGAAGTTTGGACATTTACTCTGTGAAGTTATTATCTCCATAACTGAAGTTCATTTATTTGTTAACCCAAGGACGTATTACTTGAAATGGGTCTGCACTATATATGCACTAAGTTCCTGCGATAGCTATTCTGCATTACTGCAGCAACTAAACCTATTTGAAATAAACAAGCAAGAATTCTAACAAATGAATGACTAGAGGAAAACTCAACATTAATAGAAAATTATAATTAAAGAATTGTTAACTAAGTCCAAAGTTGACAAAAAGGAATTACTCTATTTGCTTTGGCTGCAGGAACAGTCACAAGATCTGCTTCCAGTGGCTACAAGAATAGTTAATCACTAGAACATCTACTGCAACAAAAAGGGAAACTAAATCTAACAATTGTACAGGAATACTCACCAAGTGCGCTCCCTTGGATGAGTATATCCATACTTCAAAGATAACTATGTATACTCAGAATAGCATCATTTTATTCATTTTTTTTCAAAGGTCGATACAACACACAGAATGAAAGAAAATGCTTTTAATTCTAAAAATACTTTGCAACTCTATTTCTAAATCTCTTGTCTCTAACCTCTGAGAAGAGGCACGGGCTCTTATTTAAAAGAAAACTATAACAACTTCCTACAATCTAGGTCACACCGATGAAATGAGGCAAAAAAAAATTATGACAGAAAACAAACGGAGTCAATCCATTGAAAACGTGGATCTCCACTAAACCGCAACCAAGAATATAGCATGGCGGTATTATAAGATTGATGTTTGTTGAAGACAAACATAAATGAGTCTTGCGCGCCCTGCTATTCCTTTTCCGCTCCTCACTCCTATTATTCTCTTTGTTGTTTTGAATATTTAACCACCCCTTGAATATCTCTAACTGCCTTTATGACGTGACACAATAATTGCCTCTATAGTATCTTACTTATTCCTGCAATTAAAAAGATAGAACATACAAGCACACATATATCTATTTTAATTAATCATAACACTTATACATTTCACACATGATATTACCTATGATAATCCGCATGGCAACAAGAATAATGGGTCAAAACAAAATAAGATTTAATGGGTTTAGTTAACATCTATAATGCATCTAGTCAAACTCTAATACATAATATGACTTAAATGCTATCCCATTATACGAATTAAAACATGGAAAAAACTTATGAGTTTTAGGAATAAAAGAGCTGATATCTCAGTTCATCATGCCCCCTAACTTCGTGTCTTACTGATCCTCCGCCAAGAGGAAATTTTTTTATCCGGGCACTGACTCGTAAGTCACCAATAGTTCCCTGTCCTGTTCCTCCTGTAGCCAAGTTCCAATAAAACCCCTTCATCTTTTCTAGTCTAGCCCATCTGGATTCTTCTGTGGCCTCGTCATATGGTTTTTCTTTAGCCCTGCATCCAATTAATGGCCACATAAGGATAGGTGGCTGAAATATCAAGGGTAGCCAGTTATTGCTCTTCGCCCTACCCAAATGGATGTACTTAGGAGCTCTTTGTGTAGCTGCATGAAAATTTGGCAGTGAATGGGGTTCACCCTGTTATAGGTCTTCTGGAAGATTATTCCAGCGCTGAACCAAACATTCAATTGCATCTGCATTTTCATTTTTAATCAAGTGTTCATATTCCTGGAATATTTTCTCTCTTATTGGTAAGACCTGGCTCCTGACATCAGGTCTTGTTAACAATTTATGCCAGTCATAATAAAGAAGCCGTGGATTCTTGGCTTCAACTCTGAGTGGTAATGGACAATCAAATTCCAAATTTCTATATATTTTATCTTGAGTCCCCATACTGATTTCATTTTGTATCCATGACATTAATGCTTTTATTTGAATGTCACCAATGTATAATAAGGGATTCCACTCATTGTCAGAAGTCACAACATAATTATGCAATTAAAATTCACATAACAAATTCTTGACAGTTGTTGGAGAGTTTTGATAAACATTATAAAATTCTTCTAGGGTATCTAGAGAATGACTAAGATCCCTAAGAATGCGGTTTAGCTTGAAACTTAAATACCGTTCTTTTAGATATAAAGCATAAACCCTTGGAGGAGCCCTACATTGCATCAACTCAGGAACCATACTAGCAATTGTGTCAACCTTAGCTTGCAATTCTACAATATGATTATCCTTCTTTTCAATTTATTTCTATTGTTTATCAATAACTCCATGTAACCTAGCCCTTTCTATCTCTCACTGCCTATATATATAAGTACAATAGATAAACTAGTTAGAGACGAAGGAGGCATGTTAGCTGTTACCTGAGGGCGTGAGATTTCTTCAACCGGTTCTCCAAACTATTCTGCTACATGTGCCAGATTTGAAAGCCTGTCGGCTCCATGTTCTTCCCATGGTTAATATCTGTTTGACTTCCATGCCCTTCGTCTGACGTTTCTACGGAAATGACTTCCACTACATCCCCTGTTGCTCGAGTTTTCTATTTACCCTGCTGAATGCTTCTTGCATACATTTTCGGAGTGGCTGCAAGAACAATTTCTGCAAGAATGCGTTGTTGCAAGAGAATTTTCTTTTACCTTACGCCTTTTAGCTGTAGAAGAAACCTGCGTTGCTTGAGGCTGCTCTATGGTTTCTTCTTCTGCGTCAATTGTCTCTATTTCTTTCCCTTTCCTTTTAGAAGATGTCTCTCCACTTTAAAAATGAGTGGAGGGTTGCTTAATATTTGCTTCAATCACCATTTCTTCTGGAACAATCAAGGCTTCATTGGTAATAGGAGGTTCATTCTCTGCAGAAACCCTAGGAGATGAGGGCTCTCTGATATCTTCCTCTTGGGTTGCTAATTCTTCTGCAGCAGGAACATTTTCCTCCCTAAATTGTAGTATATCTTCAAATGCCCCCCATGCCATTTGAGAAACATCTCTAAGAAAACATTCTACTAACAATTTAATCAAGCCATGATGACTGACAAAACGATTCCCACCCTTATGTGTTTCCTTTACACTTATGGAAATAAGATGATACAGAAAATTGGGAATATTTACCCTTCAGCCATGCCGTAAATGACTAAGCAATTTAAAATGGACCGAATGCAAATTTGAGTACCTTCCATCACAGGTAATACATACAATGCCACCTGGGGCTATTCCGCTGGAAGAGATATCCGTCTGGTTGCCTGTTTGTCCACCCTCAGGGGTCCATCTGTTGGGTGTGTAAACTCTGCCCTAGCGCTTCTCGCATCCTTAGATTCGGGAAACAATTCTCCTTCCTGTAGCAAACTAGTAACTTCAACTATCTGTTGATTTGTAGTAATTAGTCTTAACCCCTTGACATGGACCTCTCCTTCACTGTATGTACATATGAATTCATAGGCAATTTCTTCATTGAAATCCATTATTTTCAAAAAATAATCAATCCACCCATACATTCGGAAGTAATGCTCACACTGGACATCCTGCAACAACATGTCATTAATTACAGGTTCATGGTGGATAGGATCTTCTCGCATGACTATTTTGACTCTCAAAATAATTTCCACAGTAGAATGAGGGACTGAAATAACCTGCAGAACTGAAAATACTTGTTTCGAAATACTTTACTTACTTTCAGTCCCTTTCATTGATTTCGGCAGCAAGATGAACTGGTCACTCATGCCACATAATGTCTTATTAAAAAATGATGTTAGGCAAATCAAATCAAATTACTGACAAGGACGGATAATTACTCGACTTGGAAATCGGACCATAAAACACCCCCCCCCAGCTTATGATGACACGTGTCCACACATGCAGTAAAGGACAGAGGGAAGGGTACACAGATTATGCAAATTAAAATAGGCAATAATTATAGCAAAATAATAAATGCATAATTAATAAAAAATAAACAATGTACATACCCACAGTTGTACTAATTAATGCTACATGAAATGATTAGCTATTAAAAAGGGGTGAAATGAGATGATGTGACATGAATGAAGTGATAGACAAAGATATGAAATGGGATGATGTGTATGAAAAAATTATTATTGGAGAATCATATTTCCATAAGGCATAGAAATAATTATTATGAAAGCATGCATGAAGGATTTAGGTTGATGGCTAAGAACGCTCCCTGTAGAAGTTGCAGGAACTGCGTCCTTAATGTCTTCTCCAGTTGTTGCATGAATTATGATAGGATTATATTCGTCAGATGCTGAAGGAACTTCTCCAGTTGTTGCAGGAACTATTGTTTTATCTTGGCTGGCAAATTTTTGCAAGAATTGTTCTTTGGTTGCAAGCTTATGATACAGGCGTAGTCAATGACCATTGACTAGAAGTTTTAATCTGACTGGATCTATAGTGGTCAAGCGAATTGCTCCATTTGTAAAAACTTCATCTATTTCATATGGGTCCCACCATCTTGTCTGCATCTCTCCCATAGTATCTTTATATCTAGAATCATATAGCAGTGCCCAATCACTTGATTTAGATTTTCTCTCCTTTATGTACTTATCATGCCATTTAGTTCACTGATTTTAAATAAGCTCTCTATGTTGGACGACCAACTTCCTCAACTCATCCAGAGCATTTAATTGCAGAATGCGGTCTCTTTGTACTTTAGAGAGAGTCATATTCAATTTCAGAGCTATTCTAAGAGTTTTGTGCTCAAACTCAATGGGCATCATTTTTGTTTTTCCATACACCATTTCAAAAGGTGTAAAACCAATTGGTGTCTTCCATGTTGTTTTGTATGCCCAAATGCTTCAGGAAGTCTATGCGACCAATCTTTCTTATGAAGAGCTACTATCTTGGTAAGAATGACTTCTAAATCCCTGTCTGTGACTTCTACTTGACCATTTGCTTGTGGATGATATGAGGTAGACTTCCTGTGCCTAATATTATATTCATTAACCAATGCTACAATTAGTGTGGAAGTAAACTGTGGTCCTTGGTCTAAAGCAATCTCTCTTGGAACTCCATACCTGGTTAATATTTCTTCATAGAGGAATTCAGCTACTTTATTATCTCTTGCATGTGTCATAGCTCGTGCTTCCACCTATTTTGTGACATAATCAGTGCATACTAGAATATAAGATTTCCTATTTGAAGGAGGATCAATCGGCCCAACAAAATATAATCCCTAGTTATCAAATGGTTCAACTAATATCTGGGGATATAATGGCATTTCATTAGATCTGGTAGGCCTACCCATGCACTGGCATCTATCACATTTTCTAGTATATTGAGCTGCATCCTTATATAATGTTGGCCAATAATATCCCGTGCCAAGTATTTTAAGTGTTGTTCTTTTAGCAGCGAAATGTCCTCCACATGGCTCATCATGACATGCATGAAGGATATCATATGTTTCATCCTCTCTTACACATCTTCTCATGACTTGGTCAGGTCCAGTATAAATAAACAATCAGCAATCCATGGGAAATTAAAGCTTTTCTCAACTAAAAGTCTTTTTTCTTTAGGAGAAAAATGAGTTGGCATTTTATTAGCAACTAAATAATTTGCAATATTAGCATACCAAGAAGCGTGTGCTTTTATCAAGAACAGATGTTCATTTGGAAAAGCATCATCTATGGCTGCAGGATCATCTTGCAATTGAAGCCTAGAAAGATAATATGCAACTACATTGGATTTACCTGGTTTACCAACAATTGCAATGCCAAAATCCTGCATCAATATTAACCAGCGAGCCAATCTTCCTATAATTGAAGGTTTGTTCATGAGATATCTGATTGTTGAATGATCATTGTGCACAAATATTAGATATCCTGTTATATAATGCCTGAATTTGTTGAGTGCATATATAACTACTAACATCTCCTTTTTGGTGATATTATAATTAAGCTCAGGCCCCTGCATGTTCTTGCTGATGAAATAAATTGCATTCCCCAAATTGTCAACCTTTTGTCCCAAAACTACTCCTATGGCATAATGTGATGCATCTGCATGAATATGAAAAGGTAAGGACCAGTTCAGACCCTTGAGCACTGGTGCTTGAGTCAATGCATGTTTGAGCTTCAAGAAAGCTTCATTGCATGAGGAAGTCCAATTAAATTCCATATCCTTGGTCAAAAGACAATATAAAGGTCCTACAATTTTGTTGAAATCCTTGATAAACCTTCTATAATATCTAGCATGAGCAAGGAAACTTCTGACATCCTTTTGCTTTATAGGTGTAGGGAGGTTTTGAATGACTTCTATTTTTGCTGGGTCAACTTGTATTCCAATTATAGAGATATGATGACCAAGAACTATACCTTCCTGCATCATCATGAAGCACTTTTCATTGTTCAATGATAAATTGTAGTCTTCACACCGCTGCAAAACTTTCTTTAGATTCTTCAATGCCTCTTCAAATTTTGAACCATAAGTGGTAAAATCATCCATATAGATCTCCATGTTGTCCTAGGAAATATCTAAAAATATGCTTATCACTACTCTTTGGAAAGTAGCTGGAGCATTACATAACCTAAAAGGAAGAACAAAATATGCATATGTTCCCCAAGGACAGGTAAATGTAGTCTTTTCCTGATCCTCGGGAGAAATTTGAATCTGGTTGTAGCCACTGAATCCATCTAGGAATGAGAAGTATCGCTTCCCTACCAAGGAATCTAATACCTGATCCACAAATGGTAATGGAAAATGATCCTTCTTAGTTGCTAAGTTCAAAGCTCTATAATCCATACATACCTGCGATTTAACTCCTTTCTTTTGAACTATGACTAGAGGTGACACCCATTGACTATCCGATATAGGATAGATAAAATCCAGCATTTAATAATTTCTACAATTCCTCTTTAACTATTTCTCTAAATGCAAGATTAATTCTTCTCTGTGGCTGTCTAAGTGGTCTACAGTCCTCTTTTATGTAGATACGATGGTTACAAACTGTAGGATCAATTCCATGCATGTCTTTGTAATCCCACACAAAAGCATGTTGATGACATTTAAGCAAGTTAACCAATGTTATTCTTTGAGTCTCTGTGAGTTGATTATTGATATTCAAATATTTGTTTAGATCAACTTCCACTTTGATAGTAAGATCAACCTGAGACGCCTCAGAAAGATGAGAAGTACAAAATTCCTGCGACAACAGGGTATGCAGTATAACAGTGGTTGCAAGAGAATTTGATGCTGTAATATTTGATACTAATTCCTGCGAATGCTGCTCTTATCTTAACTGATTTTCTAGAATTTTATAGAGGATTGAATCATCATCATGAAGTTGTATGAATGGTTCTCTATTAATCATCATAAGATGATTGACAAAGTCGACTCCTTCCTCAAATTCTTCTCCCACGTTAGGCCAAACGGCTTGCTGTTGATCAAGTTGGGGTTGAGCAGGAGAATATAGAGCCAAAGTTTTGGTAGTATTTTCATCTGAAATATTCATATCCCCTAACCGACATCCAATATATGCATCGACTGTAGCAATTCAAGGTCTTCCCAAAATAACCAGATATCCTCCTAATGTGGCTTTATGAGATAGGATCATAAAATCTGCAAGATATTCCTAGGAATCCAAAGTAACAACTACATCTTCAATCATACCATCAGGTCGAACCATGGAACTGCCAGCAAGCTGCAGAACTGTAGGTGTAGGTCTGAGACTGGTTATGTCAAGTTTTTGCATAATATCTCTTGTCATTACATTGATGGCTGCTCCCAAATCTATTAAAGCATTCTTTATCTAAGTGCCATTGATGACTATTTTCACAATAGGACTACCAAGATCAACATATTTAGGAATTGAAACCTTTCCTAACATAATATCAGCCAATTGACCCATTACATGCACTGTTTGCGGATCCTTTTTCTTTCTACCAGGTTTCTTTAAACATGCCTCCTTAATTGCCTTACCATAAATAGGGACATCCTTAATAGCTTGAAACAATGGAATTTTAACACATATGTGTTTCAACTGATCTATGATATCAAAATTTACTTCCTCTTCCTATAGAATCTCTTTAGCTTGCAACCTCAGAGAAAATGGGGGTATTTGCTAATTTTGAGGTATTTGGGTTGCTGGGCTAGAGATTTCTTGTTCCTTTTGTATCTCAGTTATAACTAGTGGAGATGGGTTGGGTAAAGTTGTCCCAGATCTAAGGTGAATATCACTTATAGAAAGAGAATAAGTTGGGTATTGATTAGGATCAGTTGAATAAACTTGTTGTTGTTGTTGTTGAGGCTTTCTATTAAGATTTGGCATTGGTTGAGTGGGCAGCTGTGTAGGTTTAGGTGGAACAGTATTGGTAGCATGAGGAGGCATTATTGCAGGTTGTTGTGGCTGCTGCATAGGTTGCTAATAACCAGATGACTGATTTATCCATGGCTGACCTCCTCTCCATTGAGGGGTAGGTTGCTAATTCCCTTGGAATTGTTGCCATGGTCCCTGAGGTTGAGACCAATTTCCTTGTGGCTGCTGCCACTATGGAGTTTGATTAGCAAAATTTTGCCCTTGGCCTTGAGGATTATACCAATTTTGATAATTTTCAAAATTTTGAGCATATGGATATTGCCATTGATTATTTTGTGCGTAGGAATTTCCACTATAACCAGAAAAAGAAAGTGGATAGGGAGGCATACCTTGTCTTGGAAAATTTGGCCTCCTTTGAGAAACATAGAAAACTTGTTCATCATCTCCTTGTATTGTCTTGAAATCAGGAACTTCAAGATTTGCAACCATCTTACATCTGCAGTCTCTTTTCTTCTGTCTACAATGTGGGCAAAATTATGCAAGAATTGTATTGGCTTCCTCATGTTTCTTCTTAGCTAAAAGTGTGTCTAGTTGAGGAGCCATATTGTTTATGATATCCTCCTTAAAATCCTTCAACAAATGGCTAAGCTCCATTCGAGAAACTCCATTACCAGATGTTGACAAAGAAGTTCCCAGCTTGAAACACCTACTCTTCTTAGAAGAAGATCTAGAATACTTTTGACAAATTTGTCCAATATCATTCCATGTTGATTGTGTTATGTCACCTCCTCCCATAAGATCCAAAGTATATGTGCATTCATCATTGATTCCTCTTAAAAATATTAACTTAAGAGAATCTTCATTTAGAGTACTATGCTTGGACTTCTTGACACTGAATAGAAATCTCTCCAGATAATCTTCTAGACTCTCATCTTCTTTCTATGTCATTCAAAAAATATCATCCCCATGGCAGTCAGTCCCTCTACAATAATCCTTGTATTTCACAAGAAACAATAGTTTCATCTCTTCCCATCTAGTGATTGTGCTACTCCGTAGACTCATAAACCATCTCAAAGATGACACTTTCAAAGTGGTAGGGAATATTTTGAGTCTATGGGCATCTGTAGTATAATCAAAACTCCTACAAAGGACATCAAATTCAAACAAGAAAGTGTCAGGATCTTCTGTCACTAATCCATAGAATTTAAAAAGGGAAGAAGCTGGGATGTTCTTGAGATTAGCATTATCATGCTGATCACAAATAGGGAACTCAAATGTTGGAGTCACAGGTGGAGGTGAGTTATTCACACCAGGGGGTGGATTTCCTTGCATTGGGCTTTGAGGAGGAGTTACTAAATGAAGTTCCTCTTCAGGAGGTCCAAAGAGGAAATGAAGGTTGTACTCAAAAAGTTCAAATTCAAGAGGATTCAAATTATCTGGGGCTTGGTACAGTGCATCAAAAGGATTTACATTTGGGGGTTCATATGGATTGAGTCTTGTATGATTAGAACGGTTAGGAAGGAATATACCTTGAGCATCTCTTCTTCGTCTATGCATGCAAATTCATCAGAATTACTGTAAACAAACCGAGTTATCAAAAACAACTATACTGAAAGCTTGAAAACTAATAACCATAACAGGTTCTTAGTTTGACACCATCCTCGACAACGACACCAAAAATGTTTGCCTCACTAATAGGAACAATAACCATAGCTAAAGTCTCAACCCGAAGTTTGGACATTCACTCTGTGAAGTTATTATCTCCATAACTGAAGTTCATTTATTTTTCAACCCAGGAACGTATTACTTGAAATGGGTTTGCACTATATATGCACTAAGTTCCTATGGTAGCTATTCTACATTACTACAACAACTAAACCTATTTGAAATAAGCAAGCAAGAATTATAACAACTAAATGACTACAGGAAAACTCAACATTAACAAAAAAATTTAATTAAAGAACTGTTAACTAAGTCCAAAGCTGACAAACAAGAATTACTCTGTTTTCTTTGGCTGCAGGAACAGTCACAGGATCTACTTCCAGTGGCTGCAAGAAGAGTCAATCTCTAGAAAATCTACTGCAGCAAAAAGGGAAACTGAATCTAACAATTGCATAGGAATACTCATCAAGTGGCCCCCCATTGGATGAGTATATCCAGACTTCAAAGATAACTCTATATACTCAGAATAGCATCATTTTATTCAATTTTTTTCAAAGGTCGATACAACACACAAAATGAAAGAAAATGCTTTTAATCCTAAAAATACTCTGCAACTCTATTTCTAAATCTCTTGTCTCTAACCTCTGAGAAGAGGTGCAGGCTCTTATTTAAAAGAAAACTATAACAACTTCCTTCAATCTAGGTAACGTCGATGAAATGAGGCGGAAAACATTTATGACAGAAAATAGACGAAGTTAATCCATTGAAAACATGGATCTCCACTAAATCGCAACCAAGAATATAGCATGGCGGTATTATAAGATTGATGTTTGTTGAAGACAAACATAAATGAATCTTGCGTGCCCTACTATTCCTTTGTCGCTCCTCACATCCATTATTCTCTTTGTTGTTTTGAATATTTAACCGCCCCTTGAATATCTCTAACTGCCTTTATGACGCGACACAATAACCGCCTCTGCAACATCTTACTTATTCATGCAATTAAAAAGATAGAACATACAAGCACACATATATCTATTTTAATTAATCATAACACTTATACATTTCACACATGATATTACCTATGATAATCTGCATGGCAACAAGAATAATCCACATGGCAACATGAATAATGGATCAAAACAAAACAAGATTTAATGGGTTTAGTTAACAGCTAGAATGTATATAGTCAAACTCTAATACATCATATGACTTAAATGCTATCCCATTATACGAATTAATGGAAAAAACTTATGAATTTTAGGAATAAAATAGCTAATATCTAAGCTCATCATTGCGTATCCTCAAAAAGGTTATCAATGAAACTAGTTAGGACTAGGACGTCCACTTCAACCCCACTCTTTGGGCCTACCACACCAACATCTGAACCCCAATCGGAGCCACTCCATATTCCATTATTAATGGTGTAGAATTAATCTTACCAATCGAAGTTGATCTACCCTAGATTTCATCTCAAATGAAGATTACTGGGTGGCAAGGCTCACACAATTGGATCTCCTTGAGGAAAGACGTCAACGAGCTTATGATCAGCTTCACATTTATCAGAATTTGATCAAGAAGTAGTATCAAAAGAAAGTTTACCCTCACAATTTTGAGGTGGGTGACCTAGTCCTATGGGAGAACCCCAAAAATCAATAGGATCAAGAAGCAAAAGGAAAGTTTGAGCCAAACTGGATTTCTCCCTATGTAGTCATTGCTAAGTATGGTTCAGGGGCCTACCAGTTATCCACCTTAGAAGAGGAACCTCTTCATGATCCCCTCAACATCGTGCACTTGAAAATATTTTATGCCTAGTTTGTGGCAGGGCACCCAACTTTTTGAAAAACAAAAAAAACAAAAAAAACAAAAAAAAACAAAAAAAGCAAAAAATACAAAAGAATTTGAAAAAAGTATAAAAAATAGTGAAAAGAAATATTTCATTTTTTGGTGAAAATCGCTACATGTAGTGCCTTGGACAAGTACATGTGGTGAAAACTTAGAGACAGGTGTCTCATGTAAAGGGTACTTCCACTATCCTCCAGGATTCTTATTCTCCTTCATGCCTAGTATTGTGCAATTTTTTGGCCTCTTCACCCTTCATTCCTCGACCATCTGCATTATGTTTCACCTTCGCCCCATCCTTCCCATCACCTATCTTGTTCTTGTCATGCTTGAACATTCCATGAGGATATTTTTGTGGTTGCCATCGATATATAGCGTGTCTAGGTGTCAGTCCTTTTGTACATAAGTTGGTCAAAACCTGTATATTCCTTGGTTCGTGTCACAGTTACCATGTTAGTTGTACATAGGTGTTTGTTTCATCATCAAGATCGTGTCCCTTTAGTTGGTTCTTCATCAAACATTCTAAAGTGGCCATGCCATCTTGAGCGTATTAGGTCCCTTTTTATCATCCAATCATCAGTCTGTGCAGGATGTATCCTTCCTCTAGTCAAACAACATCAAATCGAATCCGTCATTTATCCTTTTGGAAAAAGATATTTGAGGCACTCATGTTGGATTTGATTTCTTTTTTACCTTTGTTTATCTTTTTTGAGCTCCATTATTTTTTCTCCTCATGGTCACCATGGTCCATCATATCATGGTGTGCTATGAATGATAAAATTAGGGGCATGGTCTTTTTTTTATTTTCTTGCATGTGTTTTCTTGATGTGTCCCTCATTGTTCCCTCATGAGGTCTTGACTATCTCATGTTACACTGAGACACATCTTTTTCTTGTGATTTGTTTAGCACTGTTTCCCTCGGGGTTCTTTGTGACTCTGTGTTGTTCTAGACTAACCATTTTGGTGTGTTTGTGTGTTTGTTGTGTCAACCTTATGCATTGGTTGTGAATTCACCTTGGCTCCTCATACCCCAATGCCTCATATACAATGCTAAATAAAAATAAGTTCTTGCTACATGGCAAACTGTTTCCAAGGGTGTTCACACTCCATGATCTCTTCATCCACATCATTTGTTGCATTGCATCCATCTAGTTCTTTACCATTATTGATCTTGATTGGGAATGTGCACATGTCCCTGCTTCATCTGCCCATGGTGGTGCCTTCACCATGTCATCCCTGGAGCATTCTGCATTCATCATCTTGGTAGTCTTGCATACATGACATTTTCATCCCTGTAGACGTTGCATGCATCTCATCCTATATCATAAGGGGGTTAACATAAAATGCATACATTATACATCACTAATCATGCACATGCATCTCAACTGCATCAAAGATAGTTTATTACATAATCCATATGCATCCACAACATGATCCTCCACATGCCTATATTTTTAATCCTACATAATCATATCCAAGTCAGCATCTCATCACCATCATGCATATATCCATCTAATCACAGGTCCTGCAAACCAATTTAGAAACATTATGCATGCATCCATGTTATAGATATATCATATACCACATAGATCAATGAATACATCACATCTTGCATTATAGACCAGTCAATACATATTGTATAGGCATAATCATAACATTTGTATCATAGTCACATCACACATCATAGGCATCCATGTGTATAATCATCAAGCATGTCCTACATCATAGATAAGTCTAGGCATATCACATAAACATCATAATCATTAGACACGTGTTAGTACACTATATCATATTCATACATGCATACACCATACACATACATGCATCCTCAAATCATAAAAAGTGTCACACACAAAAGGGTTAGACCAATCTCCATCATATATATATCACATCAAATGTATCTCAAAAATTTATGTACAAGTCCATCAAATGTCTCAAGTATAGTCATATGGTAGATCAAATGTCAAAGAATAAGATACATCACTGAATCATAATGAATACAAGAATGGATTGCATCACTCATGTTGAACAACTGCATGGTATGCAAATAATCAATATAATTAAGAATTCCTATAATGTGTATGGTACATCCAAAAATAAATCATTTGCATCATTTGTTATATCATGTACATCATGCTCTAGGGTGGCTAGGTTGGGCTTTGGTTTCTCCCCTGCCCTAGTCCCTCTCATGTAGGATCGTGTTCTTTTTCATATCCTTGTGATCCCTATGTAGATCTTGAGGGTAACCCTATGGAATGTTCAATCTGTTGAGAGTGGATCCTCTTGCTAGACCCGTCACTACTTTGATGAGATCCCCATGTGTCCCTGCTAGAGCTCCTACTATAGGAGGAATTGATCTGCCTAGCCCTGGAAGGTGCCATGTATGTCTCTCTCTAATATGGAGGATCGCTGCCTCATATTGTGATATGTACTTGTAAAGGGTGAAAAATTAGGGTATCCACCAAAAGAAGGATGAAAACCACTACTTTTTGCTTGAGCATCTTTACATTCAAAAGAGAGTTTGAACCCAATAGATTTAGTCACAAACTAGCAAGGATAAGGACTACAAATAGTATTTGGATTCAAGGTTGTGAATTTGTTTGCCCTCTTTTTTGAGTTGAATTGCTGAAATTAGGGTAAAGTGCTAAAAATAAAGGTGAAAGCACAAAAAAAGTGAGCTACAGTTGTCTAATTGAGGCACACAAGTGGATCTAATAAATATAAGTAGACTCAGATCTGATCCCCGAAGGAGTTCTTGATTTTTCAGGACCGTGGTGAAATTCGCCCTGGTCCTTGTCTGCCTCCTTTAATGGTTCAATAACTAAGCCCTTAAGGCTACAACTTAGAGATTACACATCCATAATAAGTAGCTATCAAAATATTTATGGAGGTTCACATAACTTATCAACCCAGGGATGTGAACTTGAAATGGGTTAGCACTGTATGTGCACTAAGACTCTATTATGGCCATTATAACTCAAATAAAGGACAATGCTGGAATTGGAATGTTGTAATCAACTAATGAAGGAGACTTAACTTAAATCAACCACTAATATGAACATGCAAATATTAATATAACATAAGTTACAGGAATGAGGTTCCTAACAATAGATAGGAAACTAATCTACCCACTTTGGCTGCAGGAGCAGACACAGAGTAGAGTTTTGTGGCAACAAGAACAGACAACTACTGGAATGATACTAACTATTGAATGAAAAATAACTAAAAAGAGTTCTCACAAAGTGGACCCCATTGAGTGAGACTTCCAAGATTAACAAAAGTGTTGAAAACTCAGAATATCATTTTATTCATTAAAGCAGATGTACATAAGATATGACAACATGCTCTTAAACTGTATTTCAAAGTTGAAAGTGAACTTACATTATCATAATGTTCAACCTCCTACATGAGATCATCTAAACATTATTTATAGAAGAAAAACTACCAACTATCCTAACTAACTGGGCGACCAACTCCACAACATAAGGAGGGTGCCATTTATTGAAAGCATGAAAAGAGGAAAGGGAAGCTCATGCACATGCTTAGCCAAGTCAGACAAGACTTCCTCAACGGAGATATAGTGCAACATGACCCTAAATAGACTCCACTTATTGTACATGATTAATTAAGAAGGTAGTTGCAATATTAAGTAGAGAAAGCTCCTCTACATTGGTTATTCCTTGACTCCAACAACTGTCCAACTGGTAAGAGTCATGCTCCTTGTTGCAAGCTTCATCTTAACACCACTTTCTTAGTACAGACTTGCAAAACACGTTAGCACATACAAACAACCACATTTTCCAAATAATCTTGAAACAACTTTCTTTCCAACATATGCACATTTAATAGATTATTACATAGCATATACATCAGTATCATGAATTGTTTCAAGGTTAAACTTAAGCCCAAAAAGGTGGTAGTTTGTAAGGAAAGAGCATAGTAAATGGTGTCATAGTATCAAAGTCTAAAGTATCATCATGAACAACATAACAAATCCTTAGAAAATAAGACTATAAACTTGTCTCATCATTTTCCCTCCAACGTAAGATCTTGTTGGTCCTCCAGCAACATTATTCTTTAGTCGGGTCAGGGTTCTCATATCACCAACTGCTAATTGTCCTTCAACATGGGCTGCATCTTTTGAATTAGGATCCCAATAAAATCCATGCCTGTGTTCCAATATATTCCACCTTGGGTCTTTCTTCTGCTATATCATACTGGTAGTATCTATAGTCTAGTACTGGCCACAACATAATGGGTGGCTAGAATATTAATGGAAACCAATAATCTTTCTGTGTTCTCCCAAGCTGTATATATCGGGTACATCTTTTCTTTGCTACATAATAATTCTGTAGTGAGTGTCACTCATCTTCCCTTAGCTGATGAGTCAAGCTATCCCATCTCTGTGAAAGGTACCCCGCTACTATTTTTCCTGTAGTATCCTCCACTTGTTCATAATCCGTATAGGCTCCTTCCTGCAGAGGCAACACTCTGTCCTTAATATCCTGCCTGTACATAACTTGGTGCTAGTCATAAAACAATGCTACAGGATCATGAGATTCAACACTTGGAGGCAAGGGTTCTCATAATTCCTTCTCTCTGTAAGCTCTAAACTGCATACCCCAACTATTTTCATTCTAAATCCAAGAATAAGTGTCCTTAAATGGATATCTCCAATATACATTAGTGGGTTCCATTGATGGTCATTTGGGACAACATAATTATGAAGGTACAATTCACAAAGTAAATTCTTAACCTATGTTGGAGATTCTTGGTAGACTTGAAAGAATTCCTGAGGGGTCTTAATGGAAGGGTTTAGTCCTAAAATTACCCTAGAAAACTGGAAAGAAAGATATCTCTCCTTTAACTGCAATATGTAAACCCTTGGAGGGGTCCTGCATTCCATTATCTGTGGCACTAATTCTACCACATCATCCACTTGTTTCTTTAATTTAAAAATCTCTTCATCTTTCTCTCCAATTTTATTATCCTCTTACTCAATTTGTTTATGCAATTTAAGGTTTTCTTCATCCCTCTTTTCTATTTCATCCAACAATTTCATCATTACACTATGCCATGAAGATGCAAGGGGTCTATGAATTCCTACCAAAGTTTTCCTAGCAGCATGCCCCAATTGTTGTACTGTTGGTTGCTTGAATTCTTGTTGAAAGGGTTCATCCTCCTCTTAATGTGCTACTTCCTTTTCTTCTGGTTGCTCTATAATGGCAACAAGATGATTTAATCCCATTTTTGAATTTCCTTCAAAGTGCTCTCCTCTTCATCACATACCTTTTCCTCTGAGGTTGCTAGCACCCTTCTAGCTACTTCCCTAAGCCTGGGGCTCTTTCTTTATGTCCTGCCAGTATCTAGTGCAGTTGGCGCTATCTTGGTTGTAGAGGTTTTCTTGCTTTCTACTGCTACAGGAGGAACAATGTCTTCGGTTTTCCGTTTGCTAGGGCTAGGCCTAGATTTTTCTATTTCAGGAGTCTCAACCGTAACCTTTTCTTTCCCTTTTTCTGCTTTCTTTTGTTGTTCCTTTGCTCTTCTAGTAGCTACCCTAGTTCAGTGTGGTGTTTGGAGCAAAGGATCGCCATCATGGCTTGAAGAAGGAGTTCCTTCTTCCTTTGATTCAAAGGAATCAACTGCTATAGTTGCACTGGCTATAGGAGGGCTTGCTCTAGGTCTTACTCCAGAGGTAGACACCTCAGAAGTGGCTGCAATAACCTTCCTCTTTTTTCTAGACCTATGAGACTGACTCCTCTATTCCCTATTTTTTGGTCTAAACTAATCCACATTCTCAAATTCTTCCCATGTCATACCAGAAACTTCTTGTAAATATTTTTCAGCTAGCAATTTTATCAAACAATTGTGAGACACAGAGTTGTACCTACCTTTTTGAGTTTCAATGGCCATGATTTCCAGCAATCTATAGAGCACATTAGGCACGCTCATTCTCCTCCCATGCCTTAGGTGATTTAAAATCTTGAAATGAATGGAGTGCATACAGGACTAGTGATCCTCACAAGTAATATATTTGCAAATGTGCACAGCTGCATGCATCCACTTGTCTGGCAACGATGTTCTCCTTGTTCCCTATTTATCTACAACAAGTGGTGGGTCACCCGGTTCAGTGAATTCTACCCTTGTTATTCTTGCATCTCGAGATGCAGGGTATGGTTCCCCATCAATGGCCAACCCTGTGAGTTCTGCAATTCTATCCTTTGTGACTACTACTTCTAATCCTTTTACCATTGCTTTACCATTTGAAAAAGTTTTTGCAAATTTCGTAGCAATGTCTTCATTGAAACTTTGTAACTTTAAGAAGTAGTCTAGCCAACCATAATTTTGAAATTCCACTAGACAGATATCATCTTGTAGGATTACATCATGAACAATGGGTTCATTCCTAATTAGTTGCCCACCCATCTTTCCCGCAATCACTCTTTCAAACAGTTCTTCCTATTATGTCTTCACTGAAAGAGTCAATTTTACTTTTCTCTATGAATTTTGGTCTTTTTAGATTTTTCTGACCCTATAGCTTACCCTTTGTTTTTAAATTTACCGATTTAAGACAAGGGAAAATCATTAATAAAGGTAGTTTTTTTTTTGCAATGGCTTCAAAAAAAAGAAAAATGACAATGCAATGATAAAAAATGTCACATCATTGGTTCAAATCAACTAGAAGATTACTAATGGGAGTATGCTTCCTCCCCCCCAACCTAAATTAAGGAATGTGTCCTCACAGGCGAGAGTTTACATGAAAGTATACTTTGTAAATATCATAATTAAAGAACATAATGAAAAGTAATGCTATTTAAGATAATTATGGGTGAATTTATTGTTCACATGTACCGAATAAAGTGGATTTACATTTCCAGTGCACAAATTACTTGTCAATCAATCAATTAAGTAATAAATAATGAATGAAATGGAGAGAAATGATGGAGATAATGATGGAAGAGAGAGAATGATGGAGTGAAGGCGGATGCACAAAGTGATGGAAGAATTGGATTTCCATTAATTTGGAAATATTTATTATGACTTGATGCTCATGTGTATTAGGTAGAAGGATGGACACTTAGTCCACTTCCTTCAACTGCAAGAAAGTCAGTGAATTGTTGCATGAATTGTGCTTTTGAAGTTGGCTTGTGATATAAATGCAAGCAATGACCGTTGACTTTCAATTTGAATCTAACATGGTCAATTGTGGTAAGTTAAACTGCTCCATTTGAAAATACTTGTGCTACTTCATATGACCCTAGCCATCTGGTTTGCAGCTTGCTTGCACCTTCATGATACCGAGAGTCATAAAGAAGAGCCCAGTCACCTAGTTGGAACTGCTTGTTTTTAATGTATTTATCATGCCACTTGATTCGTTAAGCTTAGACAACTTCTATACAGTGAAGTGTTGCTTTCCTCATTCCATATAAGTTATTGAGTTGCATGACCCTGTCTTTGTGTGCTTCTGATAAGTTTATCTCTGGATCCAATGCAGTTCTTAGTGTTTTATGTTCAAACTCAATTGGAATTATGGTTGTCTTTCCATACAACAATTCAAATGGTGTGAAACCAGTGGTTGTTTTCCATGTAGTTTTGTATGCCTAGACAACTTTTGGCAATCTATTGGCCCAATATTTCCTATGAATGGCCACTGTTTTTGTTAGAATTGCCTCAATTTCTCTATTGTTTACCTCGACTTGGCCATTTGCTTGAGGATGATAAGAGGTATATTTACGATGCCTAATATTGTATTCATTAACTAGTGTTGTAACAAGGGTTGATATTAATTGAGCTCCTTGATCTGTAAATATCACCATTGGAACCCCATATCTTGTGAAGATTTCCTCATAAATAAATTCTAGAATCTTATTATCCCTTGAATGTTTCACTACCTTAGCTTCAACCCATTTAGTGTCATAGTCAATACATACAAGGATATAGGACTTACCATTGGATGGTTGATCGATTGGTCCCACAAAATCCAAGCCCCATTTGTTAAATGGTGTGATAACAACTTGAGGGTAGAGGGGAATCTCATCTAATTTTGCTAGTCATCCCATCCTCTGACATCTATCACATTTCCTTATGTACTTGCTTGCATCTTTATGAAGTGTGGGCCGATAATAACCTGTGTTGAGAATTTTCATTGCTATCCTTTTGGCAGCAAAATATTCTCCATAGGGTTCATCATGACATGTATGCAAAATGTCATAGGTTTCATCTTCTCTGACACATCTCCTCATCACATGATCTAGTCCAGAGTAGAATAATCATCCTTCAATCCATGAGAAAGATAAAATTTTCTCAATGATAATTCTCCTCTCTTTTGGAGAGAAGTGAGGAGGCACCTTCTCTGCAACCAAATAGTTTTCTATGTCTGCATACCAAGGTGTATGCACGTTAATTAAAAAATAAATTTTCATCAGGGAAAGTGTCATTAATGACTTGAGTATCTTCTGATGTAGTCAATTTGGATAATAAATTTGCTACAACATTTTCTTTGCTAGGCTTGTCAATTATTGTGATATCAAATTCCTGTATCAATAGTAACCATCATGCCAATCTTCCTGTGATCAATGGCTTATTCATAAGATATTTGATTACTACATGATCAGTATGGATAAAGATCTGATACCCTGTGATATAATGTCTAAATTTGTTGAGGGCATATATGATTGCCAACATTTCTTTCTCTGTGACTGTATAATTAAACTCAACCCCTTGTAGGTTCTTGCTGACAAAATAAATTGCAAGCTCAACCGATGCCTCTTTCTAGCCCAAAACAACTCCTACTGCAAAATCAGACGCATCTGTATGAATTTGGAATGAAAGTTCCCAATTAGGACCCTTGAGCACAGGTACTTGTGTTAATGCTCCTTTTAGATTAGAGAATTTTTTAGCACAATCCTTTGTCCAATGGAATTTTGCATCCTTAGTCAAAAGGTTATAAAGTGGTTCTGCAATTTGGCTGAATTCTTTTATGAATCACCTAGAATACCCTACATGTCCTAGAAAACTTCTAACATCTTTTTGCTTTGCAGGTGTAGGTGTAAATAGGAATATGGAAATCATCAAAGCAATAGCAAATTGGACTAGCTCAATCACGAAAACTAAAATGCAATGATAACAAAACCTACAAACATTCAATAGAGATATGGAAATGAAACATTCAATTCAAATGCAAATCAATGCAAATGTGAATGTCTCCTCCATGATTCTCCATTGTCCTTCTTTCTCCTTCAAATTGCTTTGTTTTGTGGATCTCACCTTCAAGTGCATAAGTATAATGTGAAAGCAAGATTGACAAGACGAGACGACAGCATAAGGGTACTAGAAGTGTGATTGATTTGACCTCTTTGATTGAAGAAATTCATCCAATTTATAGACAAATTGGAGAAAAGACAAGATTAGCATGAATTTGATTCGAATGGAAATTTCAAATCAAGAATGACAAAAATGACAAATTATGACAAATTGACACTTTCTATGCGAAATTGATTGATTGACAAATTATGACAAATTGACAAGGTTGCTATGCAAAATTGATTGATCGACAAATTATGACAAATTATGACAAATTTTCTATGTCATTCCCATGAAATTAGGAGAAATATTAGAGAAAATAGAAAATTAGATGAATTAGAAATTAGGAAATTAGAAAATTAGGATTTAGGAGAAATTAGTAAATTGGAAAAATAGGTAAATTAATTAATAATTTTTCATTCATTAATTAATTCACAAAGAGAGGAGAAATTAGTTAGCCATTTGAATAAACATTTAATTGTGACAAGAAGACTTAGGATAAATAAATAAATAATTTAACCTAGAGGGAAAATGACCAACAAGGTTAAATGAACAAATCATAAAAACCCTAGAAGATGAATTAGAAATGCAAGGACGACAATTAGGTCTTGACAAAAGATAATTGATGCAAGGTCGATTTGATCATGATTCTGACTTGATAAAAGACCAATGCTGACGAATGATTTGATTGATAAATGCGCCAATTGACGAGGAACAATGACTAATTGATCCAAATTGACATGATTGAGAAGGACGACGATCGATGACAAATTGATCGCAAAATGACAAGATTGAAAATGACAATGATCGATGACAAATCGATCGCAAAACGACAAGATTGAAAATGACAATGATTGACGACAAATCGATCACAAAATGATAAGATTGATAAGAGGACAAAACCCTAACTCCATCATCGATTAGGATTGACGATGTCCAAAATGAAATTGAATTGACGATGTCAAAATATGACAAATGAGCACACACATTGATGCGACAAGATAAGATCGACCAAAATCATGACTAAAGATTGTTATTGACAAGACCAAATTTGACAGTGAGACAAATGAAGAATGCAGAAGAAGGACTTGATGCTCGCAAATGATAAAGACCAAGTGCGCAACATAGAAGAAATGTTAATGCGACACAAGAACCCTAAAATAAGGCAATGCACCAATGTTAAAGTATGACTCTGCAAGCGTTGACCATTTTTAGATGTCTATAGTAGGAAGACTAGAAATGACTGCAATCTTGGCTGGATCTACCTGCATTCCTTTTTGAGAGATATAGTGGCCAAGGACCACTCCTTGTTGCATCATCATCAAACACTTTTCACTATTCAGGGATAGATTATGATCTTCACATCTTTGCAACACTTTTTCTAATTTTTGTAATGCTTTAGCAAAATTAGAGTCATAAGTAGTAAAATCATTCAAACAAATTTTCATACATTCTTCTGAAATGTTTGAAAACATACATATCACTGCTCTTTGAAAAGTTGCAGATGCATTGTAGACACCAAATGGAAGCACTAAATAGGCGTAGATTCCCCATGGATAGGTGAAAGTTGTCTTTTCTTGATCCTCTGGTGCAATTTGTCATTGATTGTAGACACTAAAACCATCTAGGAAACATAAGTATTGTTTTCCTGCTAGTGAATCCAATACTTGATCTATGAAAGGAAGTGGAAAATGATCCTTCTTAGTTGTAGCATTGAGTTCCCTGTAATCAACACAAACTCTCCATTTACCTCCATTTTTAGGAACAATTACCGAAGGAGATACCCATTGGTTGTCTAAGATTGGGTAGATAAATCTTGCATCTAAGAGCTTATGTAATTCTTCCTTCACAGTCTCCCTTAATGCAGGGTTAATTCTTCTTTGTGCTTGCCTCAATGGTGCACAATCATCTTTGATATAGATCCTATAAGTGCATAATTTAGATCAAGACCCTTCATGTCATGGTAACTCCAAGCAAATGCCTTTTTATGCTTATTTAACATATTTGTCAAATATAACTATTGCTCTTGGGTAAGCTGACTATTAATATTCAGACATTTTCCTTTTGCAACTTGTACTTGTGTAGTCAATTCCATCATAGCTATTTCACTAACACTTGGCATTTTCAATTCTCTGGGGTAATAATGTAGGCATAATATTTGTTGCTTCAATAGGAGCAACTGGGAGAATCATTGGTAAAGGTCTTTTTGAACTAGATGCATGGTTTGATTGTTTTGCATGAGCCTCATAATGATTTTGGATTATCTAGGACAAGATTTCATCATCATCATATTGTTGCAAGAAAGGGCTTCTTCCTATTATCATGAGCTTAGCCATTGAATTAATGTCTTGAGCTTCCTCTCCAATATTTGGCCAAATATGATTTTCCATGTCTTGGGTTGGTTAAGCAAGTGGATAGAGAAGCAAATTTTTAGTATTCTTACCATCAGAGATGGTCATATCTCCCGAACGACATCCTATATAAGCATCTATTGTGGCAAACCATGCCCTTCCCAAGATAATAGGGTATCCTCCTAGTGTGGTTTCAAGGGAAAGGATCATGAAATCTACTAGATACTCCCATGAGTCAAGAGTAACCACTACATCTTCTACTATACCATCCGGTTGGACAGTAGAACTATGAGCAAGCTGCACGATGGTAGTAGTGGGTCTTAAATTGGCAATATTTAGTTGCTGCAGGATTTCATTAGTCATCACATTAATTGTTGCACCTAGGTCTATTAAAGCATTCTTTATTTTCATACCATTGATATTGACTGTAACTATAGGGTTACCTAGATCAACATACTTGGGGATATTTACTTTCCCAAGCATGATGTCTGCCAATTGGTCGACCACATGAATAGTTTTAGTATCTTTTTCCTTCCTTCTAACTTCTTGAGACATGCCTCTTTTATTGCTTTCCCATAGATTGGTGGGTTGGTTCAGGATCCTTGAATTGTTCTGGCTGAGCAGGTGCCTTAGCCAAATTTGGATGCTCCTCTTCCTCCTCAGGGAGCTCAGTTATGAGAGGAGTGGGAGGAGTAGGCAGGGTAGTTCCTGAACATAGGTGAATATCACCTAGACTCACAACATATGTAGGGTACATATTTGGATAAACAAAATATACATATTGTTGTGGTTTATTATTTGGATTAGGTGTGGGTTGAGCTAGCAACTGAGTAGGTCTAGGTTTACTAGCATTAGGATTAGGAAGGGGTATGATATCTTTTTGTTGAGGTTGTGGAGGTGAATGCATGTAACCAGCTACCTAGTTTGGCCATTGTTGGCCACCCCTCCACTGGAATGTTTGTTGTCAATTTCCTTGGGGTTGCTGCTAATTCCCTTGAGAAGGTGGTCATTGAGGTGGAGCATTTTGGTAATTAGGCCAAGTATTCTCAGGGTTATTCCAAGACTGGGGTGGATACCCCCCAAAATTGGATGGATATTGGTGCTGCCACTAGTTATTAGATGCATAAGAATTTATGTAAGGTCCAGTAAAAGATAATGGATCATGTGGCATACCTTCTCTTGGAGCCCATGGTCTTGTTTGTGCAACATAGAAGACTTGTTAATCATCTCCCTCAATCAACTTGAACTTGGGTGGAATTTTCTTGCTATCTACATTGGCTATCATTTTACATATGCATTCCTTCTTCTGCCTGTAATAAGGGCAATATTCTGCCAACATTGCTTCTGCCTCCTCTTGTTTCTTCTTTACTTTCAAGGTATCCAGCTGAGTGGCCATATCATTTATGATGTCCTACTTAAAATTTGAAAGTAGATTAGTGATTTCCACCCTTGAGACCCCATTAGCAGATGGTTTTCCCATTTGGTAACCTCTTCCTTTCTAGATAGCTGCTCGGGAGTAGTTATGGCATAGCTTCTTAATGTCTTCCCAAGGAACTTGAGAAATGTCTCCTCCTCCTATTTGATCCAGGGAATCAATATAACTATCATTGATTCCCCTGAGGAAAAGCAACTTCTTAGATTCATCATTAAGAGTATGGTCTAAGGATTTCTTCATGCAGAACAAGAACCTTGATATGTAGTCTTCCAATTTTTCATCTTCCCTCTGCTACATCCTAAAGATACCATCTCCCCTCATATTACCACTTCTACAATAATCTTTGTACTTCTCAAGGAATTTTGTTTGCATGGCATCCCAACTATTGGTAGAATCTCTCCCCAAGCTCATAAACCATCTTAAGGCTCCTTCCTTCAAAGCACCAAGGAAAAACTTAAGCCTATGAGCATCAGTGGTATAGTCATAGCTTCTACAGAGGATATCAAATTCAAAGAGAAAGGTATTTGGGTCCTCTGTTATGAGGCCATAGAACTTAGGGAGGACTGAAGTAGGGATATTTTTTAGATTATTATTATCTTGCTGGTCAGTGATGGGAAATTCAAAAGTGGGTTGGTTAGGATTATTTTGTGCAGCAACAACCATTCTTGCTTGGTAAAGTATCAAGGCAAATGGATTATCCATAGGTTCTTGGTTAGCTGGATCTTCTGGATTATTGAAGTTGGCAAATATATTAGCCAAATAATTCATCTCTTGGTCTTCTTCTTGGGACAGATTGTTGGCTTATTAAAAATGATTATTAGGATAAGGATCGTTAGGAATAAATCTCCCTAGAGAATCTCTTCTTAAATGCATACAATATCACTCAGTATCGACACATTCAACACAAAGAACTTGTGAAAGAATTATGAGCATAACTTATTCAAATGAGAGATTATCCAAAAAGCAACTTGCAGAAGTATAAACTAAAAATGACCCTAAAGAACTTCTTAGTTTGACACCATCCCCGACAACAACGCCAAAAATGTTTGCCTCCTTTAACGGTTCAATAACTAAGCCCTTAAGACTATAACTTAGAGATTACACATCCATACTAAGTAGCTATCAGACTCATTATGGAGGTTCATTTAACTTATCAACCCAAGGACGTGAACTTGAAATGGGTCAGCATTGTATGTGCACTAAGACTCTATTATGGCCATCATGACTCAAACAAAGGACAATGCTGGAATTGGAATGTTGTAATCAAGTAATGAAGGAGACTAAAATTAAATCAACCACTAATTTGAACATGTAAATATTAATCTAAAATAAGTTACAAGAGTGAGAATACAGACAACAAATAGGAAATTACTCTGCCCTCTTTGGCTGTAGGAATAGACAAAGAGAAGAGTTATGTGGCTATAGGAACAATCAACTGCTAGAATAATACTAACTACCGAATGAAAAATAACTACTAAGTTAACTAAAAAGAGTTCTCACCAAGTGGGCCTCATTGAGTGAGACTTACAAGATTAACACAAGTGTTGAAAACTCATTATATCATTTTATTCATCAAAGAAGAAGTACATAAGATATGACAACATGCTCTTAAACTATATTTCGAAGCTGAAAGTGAATTTACATTATTGGAATGTTCAACCTCCTACATGAGATCATCTGAACATTATTTATATAAGAAAAACTACCAACTATCCTAACTAACTAGGCGACCAACTCCACAACATAAGGAGGGCGCCATTTATTGAAACCATGAAAAGAGAAAAGGGAAGCTCATGCACATGCTTAGCTAAGTTAGACAATAATTCCTCAATGGAGATATAGCGCAACATGCCCCTAAATAGACTCAACTAATTGTACATGATTAATTAAGAAGGTAGTTGCAACATTAAGTAGAGAAAGCTCCTCTAAGTTGGCTATTCCTTGACTCCTTCAACAATCGGCCAGCTCGTAAGAGTCCTAGTCATTGTTGCAAGCTTCATCGTAACACTACTTTCTTAGTACAAACCCGCAAAACATGTTAGCATATACAAACAACCACATTTCCCAAATCATCTTGAAACAACATTCTTTCCAACATATGCACATTTAATAGATAATTACATAGCACATACATTAGTATCTTAAATTATTTCAAGTTTAAATTTAAGCCCAAAAAGGTGACAATTTTTAAGGAAAGAGCATAGTAAATGGTGTCATCATAGTATCAAAGTCTAAAGTATCATCGTGAACAACATAACAAATCCTTACAAAATAAGACTATAAACTTGTCTCATCAAGCCTCTGAACTTTTCGTGCATGAAAGGGGGATTGATTTGTCATTGTAAATAATGCCAATTCTAAAGATTGTAGCTCTATAACTATTTCTTGCACACAAAAAGAAGGGGAAATAGGTTGGGAATAGGGGTTTGACTAAGTCAAACCCAGGTTGAGGAATCAACCTTGAATGAAATGTTACAAATACTGAAATAAATAATGGAAATATATACATCAGATCTGCAATGATTGATAATGATGCTTTTCTTCTTGAATGTAACCACACATGTTGTATGAAATTGCATGAACATGACAACACCCTAATCACACAGATGTTAACATATGATTGATGTAATGTTGCTCCACAATTGATGAATGAAGAATATGCAACCTTGAAGACCTCTAGAAATGCTTGATGATGAATGCTTCAATGCTTGAATGATATAATGCTTGATGGGTGCCTTATGATTCTCCTATTATCCTTATGCATATGAAAATGAGGGGGAAATTCTCTTTATATACTTGTTAAAAAACATGTTAATTTTCTGACATAGGCCGACGCAAGGCTAGGTTTCTCCGCCAAATTTGAAAATGACCAAGGGTTTCAATATGGGGCCCAAATAGGGAGGACCAAGGTGCCATGCCTTGGTCGTACCCCATTTTAGGGTCGGAACTAAGGTGCCATGTGGTATATGAAGTTAAAAAAATGCCATATATTGTATGATGTTATCATAATTAAGTCTCAATTAAGAATTGGGGTACAAACACTAAGGTGAGGGCTCCAAATGTGGACTAAATTGTATAGGAGTACAATTTAGGATGCTACATTTAGCCCCCACTTTAGCAGGAGTACGATCATGTGCAAATACTCATGATAAAGTAGACGAAAGAGAGATGAAGAAGAGGAGAAATGAGGAACAAAATTAGAAGGAGTATAAGACATCACTAGATTTGAGGAACCAAGCCCCCAATTTTAGGATGTTAACTGAGTCAAACCTATGCAAGGGCACCCACAAAAACAAAAAGTCAAATAAAGACAAAAATACCAACAAAAGGAAAAAAAGATGAAAGCCACACAACACACAAAATTTAAGAACCAAAAATAAGACCTCAAGTCAACTAGCCAAAGAGACCTCAATATCAAAATGTCTCAACCACTAATATCATTCTTGAAAAATGGCATCTCACTAACACAAGTGATCACATAAAAGAGAAAAGCACACATCATCCATGAACTATCAATAGCAAAGCTACAATTTCATGCGAAGGAGGAAAGAGAGAGCATGGATACATACTAGATGTGTTTTTGTAGATGATCCATGAGAAGAATAATGAGAAAGGACATGGATATGTTATCACTGTTTAAAAAATGGGTTTTCTTTCCCTATAATCGGCTAAGTTTTTGAAATTTTGAGTTAGACACACTATCAAATGCTTCAAGTCTGTGTTAGGTCTTAAGGGTTTAGGGTTTCAATTTTAAATCGCTTAATGTTTGATCAAAAACCCTCTGGTTTCTATTCCTGCGTTACTTTATCCACTTAAGTAATGGGTCTTGGGGTCGTATGAGGTGTTCCCCCATGTCTTTTTCCTAGGCGGTTGTTTGAATTAATTTTAAAAATTTAGGCCTTATGTCTTTTCTTCCTAATGTTGTCGGGCCCAGTAAGTTGCATGCAGCTCTCAGATGGATCTATGGTTTTTGCTGTTTCATTAGGCGAAGTTGTGCGTGGTTTAAGACTCACGAAATGGCGAAAGGGAAATGAGTTCTAAATGGCGCATTTGGTCCGATTTAAAATGGCTTCATCTCGTTCAAGATCTAACGGTTGGTGTTATTTCATAGCTGAAATTTGCAAGTGAAATACCTTTTGCGAAATGGCGAAAGCGTTTGGTGGGACCCTACAGCGAAGACTTTCCAAGCGACTAAAAGGTGATCAAGTTTCCTTTGATCTGACGGTTCGCGCTGTTTTGTAGGATGAAGATGCTCGACAGTTAGCTTTCGCGAAGTAGCGAAATGATGTGGCGCTCCAAGTAGGCAGTCCAGTCAGTTGAGATGGCGAGTAAGATGATGGCACATGGCAGAGGGTCAACATAGTCAGCAAGTCAGATTTAAGGATTAAATGGTGGGTCCCAGAGGTGAGTCATGCCGCGGGATAAGAAATGACCTGGCAGATACAGGTGTCAAGGATGGGATGGAATCCAGTGTTTTCTCTCAGCAAATGAAAGGTTGACATGTCAGTTTAAAAGGTGACTAGATGCCAGGTGGATGGAGTTTGAGTTAGAGGGCCCACGTCTGCCGAATTCAGTTAAGTTGTTAAGCACCGAGCAAGTCAAATATAATCCAACAGCCCGCGTGAATTCGCAATGGTAAAGTGCTCGTGTTTTATGCCTTGCGAAACAACGAAAAGGTTTTTGGGCCCCAAAGACGGATAAAGCATGAAGTTTAAAAGGGGATCAACTCTGTTTTGATCCAAGGGCTCGCCTTGTTTTGTGATTGCAAACCAACTGAAGGATATACTTCGTGAAATAGTGAAAGGAAAAGGGGCTCGTCCAGGTGTAATGCTAGATGGTGACGTGTCCATGGACACGTGGTTTTACAAGAAGTTGAGGGCTCGCCAAGGTGTAACTAGCGGTTATAAGGGAAAGACACATGGCTGACATTGAACTAAACTCGAAGAGTTTTCCAAGGCTAATGGTTGACTGCCACGTGGTATTCAGTAACCAATGACAGAGCAACATAAGTAAAGCAAGCATAAAGGTCCCCCTTAAAGGATGGTCATCTCCGATTTGATCCAACGCTTCACGTTGTTTTGTGGCCCGAAGTTGAAAGCTGTTTAAGCTATGCGAAATAGCGAAAGACCGTTAGCAGTCAGGATAAAGGCACAGTTAATGAAGAAGTCGACGGTCTCGGTAAGAGTTAAACGCTAAGCAGTTAAAGTTCCATCTAACGCCTAGTGCAGCTTCGTGAAGTAAAAGTGCTCGGAGGATAAAGCTCGCGAAATGGCGAAAAGAGGTAGGGCCTGACGCGAAGGCAAAGCTGTTAAGTCAGTGTAAAGGCCAATCAAGTTTCCTTTGATCGGACGGTTGGCGTGATTTCATTTAACGAAATTGCTCGAAGGTTATGCTCTGCGAAACAACGAAAGAGAGAAAGAGAAAAGATGTGTAGGTATGTTGTGACTCGTTGGAGCGAAAATTCGAATTCTCTCATGAATTCAATTCTGAAGGGACTGCCGAAGCATGCGGTATCAATGTCACAGTTAAGAGCCTGAGTACCATATATGAACTCCTATCGATTGAGTAAAGGTATCATTCCAAAGAATTGTTGCAAAGGAGCGGTTGCAGAGCTATTTTCTTCAAATACAGAGCAAATTCATTCAGTTGCAGAGTGGATTCCTTCAAGCTGAAACAAGTTTTCTTGTACTTTTGTGTGGTAATTCCTTAGCAGTGCGTGTTAATTGAGGTCTTGATTTTGTAACAAAACCAGTTGGGGTAATAGTTTAAATTGCTTGCATATTTTAAGATGGCACCTAAGAGAGAATTTTTAGGGAAAGTTAATTACCAGGAAAGGGCCATTTGTGATGATTTTCTTGAACAGTTGACATTGTCAACTAATCAGGCATCAAAGGTGAAAGAATTAGTGCCAAGAGCTCCTCGTTTGAAAATAGGAGAGGGGTTATATGATAAGGGCAACTGGCTGAGAGATCCACAGGTTGGGTTGTCTGGGTTGGGGTTGTTCAAAGTTGGATTTGGCATGAGAAATTCCCCAGCCCCGCAAAATAGCATCTGGGAGTTAGATGTTGGAAAATTGGTAGTTCCAAGAGTATTCATGGATATGGATCTCCTAACTTAGATCACACATAATTATGATCCAGTCACAAGGAGCATTAGGGATATAAACGGGACAGAGATGATGACAGTTTCTTAAAATTTGATAAATGTTTTGCATCAAAGATTAGGACTCTCCTCTACTCAAAAAACCCAAGAATCCCCAAGGTTCTTTTGGAATTTATTAGACCAAAAGAATTTGCAGAAAACATAAAAATTGTTCATAATTAGGGTGATATTTACTTATACCATGTCTCCACAGTTTTCAGAGTATTTGGTTTCAGAGGCACTCCCTGTTTATTGCCCTATCAAGTCCCTCTCAAAGTGGGAACTACAGAAATCCTCAGACAAATTGGTAGCGTGCAAGAAGCAGAGCTAATAGGCAGGGGTAAAGGGACTATTTTCCCTACGGTTACTATAGCCCACCAATTTGTAATAACCAAGGGAGGTTGGAATTGTTTTGAGGATTTTCTTAAACCTTATCATTTGTCAACTGCAGTGTCCAAGTGTGCCAATCCTGAAGATTTCTTTAATGGCATGTTTAGAAAGAGAGCAGTGTGTAGAGGTAGACCCCATCAGATCATTTCTTGAAGACCTCATTAGAAATGAGTTTGATCTAGATGAGCAGGAGCTGAGGAAGGAAAAATGGGTGGCTTATAAAAAAGGCTTTAGATTTTGTACATCAGTTTGATACCAGCTATGACCCATTGTCTAGCTTTTTCCCTTTTAAGGAGAAAATAAAATTTCTAATTCTTTGCTTTGAGGATGTAATGCAGACTCTAATTAGGGAGGGTGTAATTAAAAACAACCCTGAAAAGGAAAGAATGGTTCTAAGTAGGGCTGCCCCTACTAGAGCAATCCCTCCTCATGACTGTACATTGCACAAGAAGTCTAATTAGAGTGTGTTGATGCCTGCCACAGGGGAGCCCTCTACCTCTAAAGGAAAGAGGAAGATACAAGATGTCATTGACATCCAAGAGAGCCCAAAGAAGCAAAGAGTAGGAAAAGAGATACAATCTGATACACCCTTGTACTCTCCATCCCAATCCCCTATTCATATAGGAGATGAACAGGCAGCGGCTGAGCAGCTGATACAGTTAGGTAGCTTGGGAGAAATAGCCTACACATATGATGAAGTGGAGGAAGGAATGCCAGAAGAGCCCCTTGCTACTGAGATGAACATCACTACCAATGAGTTTAAGGGCTGGGAGTGGGATCTTGAGATCAAACAGTCCAGTGAGGACTTCTTGGCTGATAACAACTTTGTTACATCAGGAGCATTCATGCAATTTGTATGGAAGTAGTACATTGACAAATACAATGCAAGATGTGAGAAGAGAAAAGGTGAGCAACCTCATAAAGATCTAGCTATGGTTGAGGAGGAAATAAATCAAGAAATGATGGATGAGTTTAAAACCATCACTCCTGAGCAAGGACGAGATATGGTGGCACAAGCTAGAGTACTCATTCTCCCTGAGTGGAACATAGCAGATGCCTTGGTATTGGAGGCAGTGAGGAAAGAAACTAAACCCATGGAGGGAATCACTTTTAGCAAAGACAATGCTGCATTGGTCATGTGGTCCCTCAAAAGAGATTAAAATAGGAGAAATAAGGATACCCCAGGGTCAAGTTACCTTGGTGGAATGATAGTAAAAAGAGTGCAAAACATAGGGGTGGTGGAAGCTGCTAGCATTGTGCTAGAGACTGCAAAATTTAGTGTTGCAGTAGCAAAAAGGGAAGCTAAGGAAAAAGCAGACCTCCAAGTCAAGTTGGAGACAGTTTTGAAGGCTTACAACAGTGCTAAGGAAGAGGTAAGAGGTAAATATAGCATCGTTGCTAAGCTGCAAAGCCAGTTGACAGGACAATACCATCAAGGTGAGTCTTCAACACTGATGATCTCCTCTTCTCCTGCAAGACCTCCACCTACCAGCCCCATCATTGAGTTTCCACCATCTCCAACACCTTCTAGCTCCCAAATGATTGAGATTACTCCCCAAGAATTGGAGAATTTAAAATAGGCTCAGGCCTTTTATGCAAAGAAGTATGAAGAAAGAGTAAGGGCTACCATTTCAAGTTTTGCAGACACCATAAGTGCCTCACTATTGTACAACAACATAAGCAAGATTTTGGATATGTGGAATGAGCTTAATGGAGATAAGGCCATTTTGATGCCTATTTTTGACAAGTGGAAGCCTAGAGAGCAAGACTTGGAGCTTATTTGTGTATCTTATGATGAAGCAGGGGCCGATCCTATCATCAAATCCACTTATGATACCACCAAAGATCTAGCAAAATTGGCAGAAGGGATAGACAATGCTGACAAGAAGATAAACTTGTACAAGAAAGAGTACACTGATCAGGTTTTTGAATTGCTCCCAGGAGTTTTTGTCAGCCCAGATCAACTGAAGGACAAACACATGTGGCTTAAGGAATTAGAGGCCAAACTGTCAGCCATAATAAAAGGAATTGTTGATTTAGATGATGCTTCCTTTTTTGTTGTAATAATTCAGGAGATAGAGAAAATCAAATCTCATTATGGTTTTCTCAATTCAGAGGTCAACAAGATGAGAAATTCCTTGAAGAGGTTAACCAAGGCAAAGGAAAAAGTGATTAACTTCGCATGGCCAACTGATGATGTGTACAATAAGTGGACAAGAAAATATGCCATCTAGGATGTAGAGCAATTAGAGGGCACTCCTGAATAGTTAGAAGTGGTTGCAACCGGACAACAAGTAGAAGAAATTGCGGAGGTCGAAAATGACTTGTAACCGTATTTGTAAAAGATTTTGTAACTTCTTCTTGAGAAGAAATGATTGTAACAAACTCTCGTAGGAAAGTCCGAAGCTATGTGCATCCATATTGTTATAAATGGATACCAGGACTAGTGAAAAGAGGATCGCAAAAGAATTGTAAGAAAATGTTGCAGAAATTTATCTGAGCTTTTCCAAATTTTAATGGAGAATATTCGAAGGTTTCTTGTAATACTTTTTTGAAGAAGAATATCAATATACAGACCATTGGTTTTGAGTAAAACTTTGTGTTGTCTTCAAATGTGTTTGCATGTGTTTATTGTTTGACTCTAAATAATCCAAGGCTATTTCGTTTGAATAAGGGTTGTAAGGGAACTTTCAGTAGATGTGTTTGCTAGCTTTTCTCTTTAGGAGGGAAATTAAATATGCGGGGATCACTTCTACCAGTAAATTCCTTGTGAGATATTTTGAATCTTGATGAGCATAGTTTAATTTGGTATGCATAAATTCTTATATGTGTCAGGCATATATAGGGATCTACATAAGCCGACTAATGGGATTTGTATAGATATTTGACTGTGAGAGTGTTGTTTGAAACTTAGATGATTTTGTGACCTTGGATAAGGTGCTGGTACAGATCAAGGTTGTCTATTACTTATTTTGTAGGTCAAATACTGAATATGAGTACAATTTTCATTCCTTTGTTTCAGTAAGTTTTAAGGTGATTAGATCCACTGGTTTTTTGGACTGGTTTGCTGTGGATTTATCTTTTAAAGTGTGAATTTAGTTCACAAAGGTATACCCGCCTGGACTCTGAGTAGGTCCGAAGTGTAGAAGGTTAAATCAAACCTTGTCATATGTTGTCCTAAGAGTTTCCTTCCCTTTAATATCTCTTCTAAACAGAGTTATCATATTATTATAAGAATATCGAAGTGAATCAGATTTTGAAGACAACAAAAGTGGCGACTCTGTTGGGGAGTAAATGAATTGTTAAAAGTCTCTGGTTAAGAAAGATTTAATTCATATTGTGGTGACCCGGATGGGATAAGTCACATTAAGAATCCAGAAGCAGATTTTGTGCTTAAATTTATAAAGAAAGTCATTGTGTCTGTGGAATTGCAGTCTTTCATTCTAAGCTTGTTTTCATAATTCCCATATTCTTGTGGGTGGTGACTCTGTTATCTTGGAACCAGTCCTTGTGAATTATAAATCATTCTAAAAGGAGAACAAGCATAATGCAAGGAGGAAAAAACACTAGATCATTCATGAAGAAGCATCCTCATGAAACTTTGCAGCAAGGTTTGCCTGAGCAGTCACGAAGAGGCCAGAAGAGATCAGTGTTACACGAGCCATCAAATGCTTCTTGGGTACAAAAGAATAATAATACCAGTAAGATGCCTGATCGACCTGTTTATGCAAAGTCTAATTCTTCTTTCCAGAGATTCTGAACATGATACATTAGGTTTCCATTCAGGATTGTTTGGAAATATTGATAATGCACATGCTTTAAATCAAGATTTATCCCATGTTAGTGTCTCTAGAAGAGATAGGACCAGTTCAAACGCAATTAGACACTCTATGCCTAGAACAATCGATGGAAACATTAGTTTGATTGACATAGATCAAGTCAATATATCTGATTCTAAGGAAAATTTCCCTGATGAAGATAAAGTGTCCCAAGAGATTGAAGATTTGAATAGGAGAGTTCACCATTTAATCTCCCTAAGAGCCCAAAAGGAAGCAAATAAGGAGAAGGAAGTCAAAGCTAAATTAATAGAGAGAGATAGGCTTCTTAGACAAATAGCTGACCTTGAAGTGCTAGCTAAAGAAAAAGAAAAGAGTGATGAAGAGGGCCCTATGATCAGAGAAATTCTGATCCCCAAAGCCAAGCAAGCATATAGGTCAGTAGTCCAACCAAACAGGGAAGTTCATAGTGATTCTCAGCTTCCTAGGACTAATGTGGATAAAGGAAAACAAAAATGGGTAGATGATGGAATCGGATCTAAAAGTACAGAGGAGATTTCTCATAGGTTGTCAGCACATGAGAGAGAAATGGAAAGAATGAGGAAAGAAAAGGAGGATTTACAAATGGAGTTAGAGAAGGCTGAGTTAGAAGCAGCAAATCAGGAAGTCAAAAGAAAAATTAGTTATCTAAAAGCTCCCCCTATCATGTTTCCATCAGAAGACCTTAATAAGCCTGATCCTCAGCAAATTTCTCTCCCCCCAATTAAAATTCAACCTACGGAGCCTGCTAATGTAGCATTAGTGAGTCAAATCCCTGTGAACAGTCAGCATACCCAAATATCTCAGTCTCCAATTCCAAAAGTTAGAATGGCTTTGGGAAACAATAATGTTATTCCCCCTTTTCAAAGGAGACCTATCAATTTAGAGCAATGTAGACAATTGTTCTTTGATGGGATCCCAGGATATCCCAATCATGTTCCTACTGAGTTAAGGGATAGACTCCATAAATTTGTTGGAAACAATGCAATTAGTGCTGAGGAACATCTAAAATCTTTTGGGGACCTAATAAATGATTATGAGATAGTGGATGAAGATGTCATCATGAAACTGTTTGTTCAGTCCCTGGTTGATGATGCAAGAGATTGGTACAAAGGTCTTCCAGTTAATAGCATTGGGTCATGGGAAGATTTTAAAAATTGTTTTCAAGAGAAATATGGTGATAAAACAAATGTGAGCTTTATGCTCAATGAATTTAATAACATCAGAAAGTCTGACAATGAAATGGTCATTGATTTCAATGCTAGATTCCAAAAGGCTATGCATAGATTGTATCAGGTGATGAGGTTAGATGATAATATGTGTCTGAATACCTATTACAATGCATTTGACTCAAAGATGGCTTATATCCTAAGGGACAAAAATCCACATAACTTGAGAGATGCTTTTAGAATTGCCATTAATGTAGAAAGTAATAGAAAAGCATCCAGGAAGTTAGGAAGAAGAATAGATGGTAGGTTATGGCAAGAAACAAAACAACAACCTAGCAAAGCAGCTAAGGAGGAAGAAAAGATAGAGAAGTTGGTCATTACTATGAAGGATTTGACTGTCAAGGTAAACAAAAATGATAAACCTCATTATAACTGGCAGGATAGGCCCCCTAGATTGCATGACATGCCATATAATATCAATTGGAAAGATGACAAACCTCAAAATGAGAAGCCCAAAATTGCTCAGAATCAGGACACTCTAGATCCCTTGAAAGGGAAAACTATCCATAATATAGAAAATACTCCCTGGTGTATTGCTTATGATGGACCACATTCTCCTCATCAATGTGCAGTAGCTCAAGCCCTTGAAGAATCCATGAGACAAGAAGCTGAGCCTGACATCAATATGTTTGAAACCATTATAGAAAGTGATGAGGAGTCTATACAAAGTGAATACAGTGATGTGCTAGATAATGAAAGGTTTTTTCAAGGACAACTAACCTTGGATTGGCATCCTACATTGAATGTGGTAACAATTGAGGATGAAGAAGTTCATCTTAGAAGGCCTAGTGAGGAAGAAGTTAAAAGTCTCACTAAAGCTGCCATTGCCAAAGCAAAACACAACTATAACTTGAGAAGCACCAAGAAGGACACTGATCAGGGTGAACCTGGTTCCATGTTCATAAAAGAGGTCACTCAAAAGGGGGTAGCAAGTAGTGCTGCTACTTTCCCTAAGATTGGTCAAGAAAAGAAGGAATAGGTCAAAGGTGTACCCAAGAGTGCAGATACTGGTGATATACAAGGAGCTGCCACAGTAAAAAAGGCAAGTCAGCTCAAGACAGAAAGAGTTAGAGCTAATACTGAAATAAGCAATAGTTCTACATTTGACATGGCTCAAGCTCTTACTCAAATGAAGGTCACTATCCCATTAGTAGAATTACTGAAGATTAAAGAACATAGGGATGCAACTTTGTCTTTATTTTCTAGTATACCTAACAGTGACCTAGTCCCACCCACCAGTTCAGCTATAATTGGAAAGGATCAAGAATTCCAAACCCCAGAGGTTTATGTTGGAACCACTATCACTCAAGAGCCTTCACAGGTAGATCCTTTCTATGTCACTTTGTTAGTAAACAACCGGTTGATAAAAAACTGCATGATAGATTCAGGAGCTGTTGCTAATGTTATGCCCTATGGTGTTATGAAAGAATTAGGACTGTCAGTAACCACTGTGTATGGAAAATGCTATGCTATGGATAATAGGGAAGTACTTGTGATAGGTACAATCAAAGATGTTGAAGTAAAAATAGCAGCATTCCCTGAGGCAACTTACAAAATGGATGTTATTGTTACTGATACCAAGCCCCATTATGGTATGTTACTGTCTAGGCAATGGGCAGTAGCAGTAGGAGGAAATGTTCAACTGGATTTATCTTATGCCACCATTCCAATTAATGGAAATAAGGTTAAGTTGTACAGAGAGCCACGTGCTCCTAGGGTAATTGAAAATGTAGACCCTAATATGCTCAATTGTATGATTGATGTAGATCTTGATAATTTTAGACTTCAATTGATTTTACCCCAGTTGAAGAATACTGACCCCATTATGGTTGAATTAGAAGCACAATAGTATGGTTTATGGTAGATGTATTTTGATGGAGCTTGCTCCAAAGAAGGATTTGGAGTAGGGGTTCTTTTTGTATCTCCATCAGGTATAACCTTTAAGTATTCTTTCTTATTGGTTTTCTAGTGCACAAATAATACTATAGAGTATGAAGCCTTATTGTTGGGGCTTGAAGTTGCAAAAAGGCATGGAATCCAGCTGTTGACAGTGTTAGGGGATTCAAAATTGGTTGTTTCTCAGGTAAGATCCAAATATGCATCCAAGAATGATAGATTAAAGAGATATAAACATGCAGTTTGGGATGTTATTGAGCATTTTAGTGCATTTTCTATTAATTGGATAGAGCAATCAAAGAATATTATGGAAGATTTCCTAGCTAATGTTGCATTAAAAAATGATGATGCAACCCTAATCGACATTTCCACTATGGAAATAAAATCTAGGCCTGCCATCCCTGATAATGTGTATAATTGGCAAGTTTTTGCTGACGATGAAGATATTCTTAGGTTCATCCAATGTGTTGATGATTATGATGGACAAAAGATTGACTGCAATGCATTGGTGGAGGTGGTTGACAATAGGGAAACAATATTTGGAAATGATTTGGTCCAGTTGGAAACCAATGAAATACCTAAAGGGCTGGTAGAGCTGGAGAGCATGTTTAGTTATAATGACAGTCACTTACATCAGCAATCTACCACCAAGTTGGAAGAATTAGAGGAGGTAAACCTGGGGACTGAATCATCCCCTAAGCTAGTATACATTGGGAAGAAATTACCCCCTCATGTCAGGACTAACCTTATTAATTTAATGAAAAAATATAAACATGTTTTTGCTTGGTCTTATGAAGACCTAAAGGCGTATAGACAAGATCTTTTTCAGCATGAAGTTCCTTTACTTCCAGATGCTAAGCCTTTCAAACAGAAATCGAGACCTATTAATCCCCTGTTAGAAACTAAGATGCAGCAAGAGTTGACTAAGTTAAGAGAAGGGGGGATTATCAAACCTATAAGGCATTCTTCATGGGTCTCCAATCTGGTCCCAGTAAGAAAGAAAAATGGGGACATTAGATTATGTGTGGATTTTAGAAATTTAAATGTTGCTTCTTTAAAGGACAATTACTCTTCTCCCAATATGGAAGCTATGTTGCAAAGAGTAATAGGTTGTGATCTTTTATCCATGATGGATGGTTCTTCAGGATACAATCAAGTGTTAGTGAAGGAATTTGAACAGTTCAAAACTGCTTTCACTACTCCGTGGGGGACATATGTTTATGTAAGGATGTCATTCGGATTGAAAAATGCTGGAGCTACATTCCAGAGAGCCATGGATGTAGCCTTTAAAGAATTCATTAATATCATCATGGTGGTCTATCAAGACGATCTAATGTGCTTCTCCAAAAGGGCTGATGATCATTGTGGACATTTGGAAAAGGTGTTCAATAAAGCCTTGGAATTTGGTGTGTCATTGAATCCCAAGAAATGTCATTTTGGGGTCACTGAAGGAAAACTACCGGGACACATTGTTTCCAAGGAAGGGGTAAGGATAGACCCTGAAAGAATTGAAGCAATAAACAAAGTCCCTGAACCAAAGAATATTAAAGGTATCCAATCCTTTCTAGGCAAAGTGAATTTTGTTAGGAGATTCATTGCAAAGTGTAGGAGATTCATTGCAAACTTTGCAGAGATAGTGAAGCCCATTGTCAAGTTGCTCAAGAAGGTTACCAAATTTTGTTGGGATCAAGAAGCCTCAGAGGCTTTTGCTGAAATTAAAAAGGCCATTTAGGAAGCACCAGTGTTAAAATCTCCTGACTACAGTAAGCCCTTTTCTCTATTTTCTTTTGCTTCATATCATACAGTAGCTGCAGTATTGCTGCAAAAGGATAATGAGGGATATGAACATCCCATAGCTTTCTACATCAAGTCTTTGCAAGCAGCAAAATTAAAATATGAAACCATGGAGAAACAAGCTTATGCTTTGGTTAAAGTTGTCAAGGCTTTTAGGCCGTATCTGGTAAATGCAAATATCATTGCTTATGTCCCACATGCTGCAGTTAAGGATATCCTGTCCTAGTCTGAGGTTATAGGGAAAAGATGCAGATGGATTAATAGAATCCAAGAATTTGACTTGGAAATAAAGATCACCAAATTGGTGAGAGGTTTAGGTCTGGCAAAGCTCATGACTGAGTCTAATCTTCTAAACGTTGAAATACATAATGTTGAAGTCAAAAGTACTTCAGTCACTAGCATTGAGAGACAACTTTGGTACTCAGAGATAGTCCGATTTTTAAGAGATGCTGAATTCTCAGAAGGAATGACACATAATCAGAAAAGAACTCTGAAGCTCAAGTCACAAAATTATGTGCTCATTCAAGGTGATTTGTTCTGGAGAAAAAGAGATGGAGAATTGCTAATGTGTTTGGATGAATTCCAGGCTAAACGGGTATTGGCTGAAATGCATGATGGAGTATGTGGGGGTCATTACTCTGCTAAGACAACTGCTGGCAAGATAATCAGGGCTGGATACTATTGGCCTAGCTTATTCAAAGATGCTCATGCACATGTCCGGAAATGTGACCCATGTCAGAAGTTTTCATCCAAGCTGAAGTATGAAGGAGCCCTACCCCTAAATCCAGTCACAATGGAAGCCCCTTTTGTCCAGTGGGGCATTGATTTTATTGGAGAGATTGTTGAGAGATCAAGAAGGGGTCATAGATGGATCATAGTAGCCACTGACTATTTCACTAAATGGATAGAAGATATTCCTACAAGAAGAGTTACAAGTAAGGTTGTCATTGATTTCCTGATGGATAATGTAATAACTAGGTTTGGAATACCTGCAAAATTGGTAATGGATAATGCCATGAGTTTCAGGTCAGAAGAGTTGTAGGATTTTGTACCAGTCATGGAATAATCATATCTTACCCTTCACCCTATCACCCTCAGGGGAATGGACAAGTAGAATCCAGCAATAAAAGCCTTTTGAACATCATCAAGAAAATCCTGGAAGAAAACAAGAGATCTTGGGATCAAAAATTGAAGTTAGCTTTGTGGGCAGATAGAATAACAGTTAAGAAGGCCATTGGAATGTCACCTTTTGAACTGGTTTATGGTACGCAAGTCATATTGCTAGTGAATAATCTTCTTTCAGTTTATAAGTTCTTGCAAGATGAGGATATGGAGCTATCTGAACCAATGGAAAACAGAATGATCCAAATTATGGAGGTGGAAGAGCTCAGAACTCTAGCTCATAAAAGAAATCAGAAGATCCAATTGTAGTCCAAATACCTTTTTGATAAAAGGAAATCATTAAGGAAGTTTCAAATTGATGATATTGTTCTTCAGTGGAATGCAAAAAGACAGGACAAGGGAAAGCATAAAAAATTTGAATCATTATGGATTGGCCCTTTTGTGGTCTGTGACTTAAATGGAAAGGATTCATATTTTGTGAAAAATATGAATGATGAAGTACAGGAATTTCCAGTGCATGCACAATTCATGAAACATTATTTCTCTTGATGTCCATGCACAGGAGGTCCTTTGTTTGTATATATTTTGTTTCCTTCCTGCTATTTTGTTTGGGTCTGTGTTTTGGTCTGTTTCTCCAGAGTTTCTGAGTTTTCTTGTGTTAACCTTGCGATCAACTATCCCCAGTTAGAGCCGCTGTTATCACTGTTTAAAAAATGGGTTTTCTTTCCCCATAATCAGCTAAGTTTTTGAAATTTTGAGTTAGACACACTGTCAAATGCTTCAACTCTGTGTTAGGTCTTAAGGGTTTAGGGCTTCAATTTTAAATTGCTCAATGTTTGATCAAAAACCCTCTGGTTTCTATTCCTATGTTACTTTATCCACTTAAGTAATGGGTCTTGGGGTCATATGAGGTGTTCCCCCATGTCTTTTGCCTAGGCAGTTGTTTGAATTAATTGTAAAAATTTAGGCCTTATATCTTTTCTTCCTAATGTTGTCGGGCCCAGTAAGTTGCATGCAGCTCTCAGATGGATCTACAGTTTTTGTTGTTTCGTTAGGCGAAGTTGCGCATGGTTTAAGACTCGCGAAATGGTGAAAGGGAAATGCGTTCTAAATGGCGCATTTGGTCCGGTTTAAAATGGCTTCATCTCGTTCAAGATCTAACGACTGGCATTATTTCGTAGCCGAAACTTGCAAGTGAAATACCTTTCACGAAATGGCGAAAGCGTTTGGTGGGACCCTGCAGTGAAGACTTTCCAAGCGACTAAAAGGTGATCAAGTTTCCTTTGATCTGACGGTTCACGCTATTTCAGAGGATGAAGATGCTCAACAGTTAGCTTTCATGAAGTAGCGAAATGACGTGGCGCTCCAAGCAGGCAGTCCAGTCGGTCGAGATGGCGAGTAAGATGATGGCACATGGCAGAGGGTCAACATAGTCAACAAGTTAGATTTAAGGATTAAACGGTGGGTCCCAGAGGTGAGTCATGCCGCGGGATAAGAAATGACCCGACAGATACAGGTGTCAAGGATGAGGTGGAATCCAGTGTTTTCTCTCAGCAAATGAAAGGTTGACATGTCAGTTTAAAAGGTGACTAGATGCCAGGTGGATGGAGTTTGAGTTAGAGGGCCCATGTCTGCCGAATTTAGTTAAGTTGTTAAGCACCAAGCAAGTCAAATATAATCCAACGGCCCGCGTGAATTCGCAATGGTAAAGTGCTCATGTTTTATGCCTTGCAAAACAACGAAAAGGTTTTTGGGCCCCGAAGATGGATAAAGCATGAAGTTTAAAAGGGGATCAACTCTATTTTGATCCAAGGGATCACGTTGTTTCATGGTTGCAAACCAATCGAAGGATATGCTTCGCGAAATAGCAAAAGGAAAAAGGGCTCGTCCAAGTGTAATGCTAGATGGTGACGTGTCCATGGACACGTGGTTTTACAAGAAGTTGAGGGCCCACCAAGGTGTAACTGGTGGTTATAAGGGAAAGACATGTGGCTGACGTTGAACTAAACTCAAAGATTTTTCCAACGCTAATGGTTGACTGCCACGTGGTATTCAGTAACCAATGATAGAGCGACGTAAGTAAAGCAAGCATAAAGGTCCCCCTTAAAGGATGGTCATCTCCGATTTGATCCAACGCTTCATGTTGTTTCATGGCCCGAAGTTGAAAGCTATTTAAGCTATGCGAAATAGCGAAAGACCGTTAGCAGTCAGGATAAAGGCACAGTTAATGAAGAAGTCGACGGTCTCGGTAAGAGTCAAACGCTGAGCAGTTAAAGTTCCATCTAACGCCTGGCACGGCTTCGCGAAGGAAAAGTGCTCAGAGGATAAAGCTCACGAAATGGCGAAAAGAGGTAGGGCCCAACGCGAAGGCAAAGCTGTTAAGTCAGTGTAAAGGCCGATCAAGTTTCCTTTGATCGGACGGTTGGCGTGATTTCGTTTAACGAAATTGCTTGAAGGTTATGCTATGCGAAACAGCGAAAGAGCCAAAGAGAAAAGATTTGCAGGTATGTTGTGACCCGTTGGAGCGAAAATTTGAATTCTCTCATGAATTCAATTCTGAAGGGACTGCCGAAGCATGCGGTATCAATGTTGCAGTTAAGAGCCTGAGTACCATATATGATCTCCTATCGATTGAGTAAAGGTATCATTCCAAAGAATTGTTGCAAAGGAGCAGTTGCAGAGCTATTTTCTTCAAATACAGAGAAAATTCATTCAGTTGCAGAGCGGATTCCTTCAAGCTGAAACAAGTTTTCTTGTACTTTTGTGTGGTAATTCCTTAGCAGTGCGTGTTAATTGAGGTCTTGATTTTGTAACAAAACCAGTTGGGGTAATAGTTTAAATTGCTTGCATATTTTAAGATGGCACCTAAGAGAGAATTTTTAGGGAAAGTTAATTACCAGGAAAGGGCCATTTGTGATGATTTTCTTGAACAGTTGACATTGTCAACTAATCAGGCATCAAAGGTGAAAGAATTAGTGCCAAGAGCTCCTCGTTTGAAAATAGGAGAGGGGTTATATGATAAGGGCAACTGGCTGAGAGATCCACAGGTTGGGTTGTCTAGGTTGGGGTTGTTCAAAGTTGGATTTGGCATGAGAAATTCCCCAGCCCCACAGAATAGCATCTGGGAGTTAGATGTTGGAAAATTGGTAGTTCCAGGAGTATTCATGGATATGGATCTCCTAACTCAGATCGCACATAATTATGATCCAGTCACAAGGAGCATTAGGGATATAAATGGGAAAGCCCTCATTGAAATAAATAATGAGGAATTCATAAGTGCTTTTGGGCTTAATGAGTTTACCAATTTTTTGGAACCCATTAACTTCAAATCATTAGCTCAAGTATATAGTGCACAGAGGAACCACCTTAGAAATGGGCCTCTTAAGGATTTTTTTGTGAAGATAGGTGGGTTGACAATTGTAGGACCCAACACTGAAGAGCCCTTCTCATTGAATCTGTTCACCCTTAGGGCTAAGGGAGTGTATTGGTCACTTTGCCAGATTTTGGGAGAGGATGTTGAGGCAAATATGCCCAATCATTACATGCTAATGATTGCTCAGATTTTGAATCCTTCTCTTGTAGTAACCTTTGATTATGCTTCTTTTATTACTAATTCTATCCATGGAGGGTTGATAGGAATAAAGAATGGAAGGGTTGATAGGCCTTTCGGATGGTATTCACTCCTCATGCATCTATTTTTGTTCAACAGTGGTGATTATTTTGCAAGTGGAATGGACCTTATAAAAGAGAAGGATAGAGAAAAGATGCCAGTTCAACTATGGAGTACAGTGTTGTCATGGGACAGAGATGATGCCAGTTTCTTAAAATTTGATAAATGTTTTGCATCAAAGATTAGGACTCTCCTCTGCTTAGAAAACCCAAAAATCCCCAAGGTTCTTTTGGAATTTATTAGACCAAAAGAATTTGCAGAAAACATAAAAATTGTTCATAATTGGGGTGATATTTACCTATACCCTGTCTCCACAGTTTTCAGAGTATTTGGTTTCAGAGGCACTTCCTTTTTATTGCCCTGTCAAGTCCCTCTCAAAGTGGGAACTGTAGAAATCCTCAGACAAATTGGTAGCATGCAAGAGGCAGAGCTAACAGGCAGGGGTAAAGGGACTATTTTCCCTATGGTTACTATAGCCCACCAATTTGTAATAACCAAGGGAGGTTGGAATTATTTTGAGGATTTTCTTAAACCTTATCATTTGTCAACTGCAGTGTCCGGGTGCGCCGATCCTAAAGATTTCTTTAATGGCATGTTTAGAAAGAGAGCAGTGTGTAGAGGTAGACCCCATCAGTTCCAGTTTCCTAAAGACCTCATTAGAAATGAGTTTGATCTAGATGAGCAGGAGCTGAGGAAGGAAAAATGGGTGGCTTATAAAAAGGCTTTAGATTTTGTACATCAGTTTGATACCAGCTATGACCCATTGTCTAGCTTTTTCCCTTTTGAGGAGAAAATAAAATTTCTAATTCTTTGCTTTGAGGATGTAATGCAGACTCTGAAAGAAAAGAGGGAGGCTGTGGTTAAAAACAACCCTGAAAAGGCAAGAATGGTTCTAAGTAGGGTTGTCCCTACTAGAGCAATCCCTCCTGATGACTATACATTACACAAGAAGTCTAATTATAGTGTGCTGATGCCTACCATAGGGGAGCCCTCTACCTCTAAAGGAAAGAGGAAGATACAAGATGTCATTGACATCCAAGAGAGCCCAAAGAAGCAGAGAGTAGGAAAAGAGATACAATCTGATACACCCTTGTACTCTCCATCCCAATCCCCTATTCATATAGGAGATGAACAAGCAGCGGCTGAGCAGCTGATACAGTTAGGTAGCTTGGGAGAAATAGCCTACACATATGATGAAGTGGAGGAAGGAATGCCAGAAGAGCCCTTTGCTGCTGAGATGAACATCACTACCAATGAGTTTAAGGGCTGGGTGTGGGATCCTGAGATCAAACAGGCCAGTGAGGACTTCTTGGCTAATAACAACTTTGTTACATCAAGAGCATTCATGCAATTTGTATGGAAGCAGAACATTGACAAATACAATGCAAGATGTGAGAAGAGAAAAGGTGAGCAACTTCATAAATATCCAGCTGTGGTTGAGGAGGAAATAAATCAAGAAATGATGGATGAGTTTAAAACCATCTCTATTGAGCAAGGAAGAGTTATGGTGGCACAAGCTGGAGTACTCATTCTCCTTGAGTGAAACATAGCAGATGCCTTGGTATTGGAGGCAACGAGGAAAGAAACTAAACCCATGGAGGGAATCACTTTTAGTAAAGACAATGTTGCATTGGTCATGTGGTCCCTCAAAAGAGATGAAAATAGGAGAAATAAGGACACCCCAGGGTCAAGTTACCTTGGTGGAATGATAGTAAAAACAGTGCATAACACAGGGGTGGTGGAAGCTACTAGCACTGTGCTAGAGACTGCAAAATTTAGTGTTGCAGTAGCAGAAAGGGAAGCTAAGGAAAAAGCAGACCTCCAAGTCAAGTTGGAGACAATTTTGAAGGCTTACAACAGTGCTAAGGAAGAGGTAAGAGGTAAAGATAGCATCATTGCTAAGCGGCAAAGCCAGTTGACAGGATAGTACCATCAAGGTGAGTCTTCAACACTGATGATCTCCTCTTCTCCTGCAAGACCTCCACCTGCCAGCCCCATCATTGAGTTTCCACCATCTCTAGCACCTTCTAGCTCCCAAATGATTGAGATTACTCCCCAAGAATTGGAGAATTTAAAACAGGCTCAGGCCTTGTATGCAAAGAAGTATGAAGAAAGAGTAAGGGCTACCATTTCAAGTTTTGTAGACACCATAAGTGCCTCACTATTGTACAACAACATAAGCAAGATTTTGGATATGTGGAATGAGCTTAATGGAGATAAGGCCATTTTGACGCCTATTTTTGACAAGTGGAAGCCTAGAGAGCAGGACTTGGAGCTTATTTGTGTATCTTATGATGAAGCAGGGGCCGATCCTATCATCAAATCCACTTGTGATACCACCAAATATCTAGTAAAATTGGCAGAAGGGATAGACAATGCTGACAGGAAGATCAACTTGTAGAAGAAAGAGTACATTGATCAGGTTTTTGAATTGCTCCCAGGAGTTTTTGTCAGCCCAGATCAACTGAAGGACAAACAATTGTGGCTTAAGGAATTAGAGGCCAAACTGTTAGCCAGAATAAAAGGAATTGTTGATTTAGATGATGCTTCCTTTCTTGTTGTAATAATTCAGGAGATAGAGAAAATCAAATCTCATTATGGTTTTCTCAATTCAGAGGTCAACAAGACGAGAAATTCCTTGAAGAGGTTAACCAAGGCAAAGGAAAAAGTGATTAACTTCGCGTGGCCAATTGATGATGTATACAATAAGTGGACAAGAAAATATTCCATCCAGGATGTAGAGCAGTTAGAGGGCGCTCCTGAATAGTTAGAAGTGGTTGCAACCGGACAACAAGTAGAAGAAGCTGCGGAGGTCGAAAAGGACTTGTAACCGTATTTGTAAAAGATTTTGTAGCTTCTTCTTGAGAAGAAATGATTGTAACAAATTCTCCTAGGAAAGTCTGAAGCTATGTGCATCCATATTGTTATAAATGGATACCAGGACTAGTGAAAAGAGGATCGCAAAAGAATTGTAAGAAAACGCTGCAGAAATTTATCTGAGCTTTTCCAAATTTTAATGGAGAATATTCGAAGGTTTCTTGTAATAATTTTTTTAAGAAGAATATCAATATACAAACCATTGGTTTCGAGTAAAACTTTGTGTTGTCTTCAAATGTGTTTGCATGTGTTTACTATTTCACTCTAAATAATCAAGGATTATTCGTTTGAATACGGGTTGTAAGGAAACTTTCAGTAGATGTGTTTGCTAGCTTTTCTCTTTAGGAGGGAAATTAAATATGCGGGGATCACTTCTACCAGTAAATTCCTTGTGAGATATTTTGAATCTTGATGAGCATAGTTTACTTTGGTATACATAAATTCTTATATGTGTCAGGCATATATAGGGATCTACATAAGCTGACTAATGGGATATGTATAGATATTTGACTGTGAGAGTGTTGTTTGAAACTTAGATGACTCTGTGACCTTGGATAAGGCGCTGGTACAGATCGAGGTTGTCTATTACATATTTTGTAGGTCAAATACTGGATATGAGTACAATTTTCATTCCTTTGTTTCAGTAAGTTTTAAGGTGATTAGATCCACTGGTTTTCTGGACGGGTTTGCTATGGATTTATCTTTTAAAGTGTGAATTTAGTTCACAAAGGTATACTCGCCTGGACTCTGAGTAGGTCCGAAGTGTAGAAGGTTAAATCAAACCTTGTCATATGTTGTCCTAAGAGTTTCCTTCCCTTTAATATCTCTTCTGCATAGAGTTATCATATTATTATAAGAATATTGAAGTGAATCAGATTTTGAAGACAACAGGATACTTGTCCCTAGATGTGTTTTTCTAGGTGATCCATGTTGGGGAGGAGAGTAGGAGTAGTCTAGTTGTTTTTAGCTAGTTCCACTCATCCTCGTGCGTGTGTGAAAGTGATGTATTGTTTAAAGTGTATAGCACCCCATATAAGAGTTTATTTCCTTTGGTTTTGAGTGTGCATTAACCTATTTAAGAGATGTAATGTAAATGCAAATTCCAAGAGGCGAATGTGTGGCTTCTGGAACATCTTACTCTAACAGTTTCCTTTAGTTTTGAGAATGTGTAACCCCGATTGAAATAGATACATGCCTAGTTTAGAGGACATCTTGTGTAAGAATTTATTTACTCTGGTTTCAATGATGTGTAACCCCGCTTAAGACATATATCAATGTTGCGTCTAGTTTCAGGTGTGAATCATATCGCTCTAAGAGTTTGTTTACTTTGTTTTTCGAAGATGAACACCCCCTTTAAGACATGCAAAAAAATGGTGCATTAGGGTACAAAGGGAGTGATATGGGTGCCCCCCCCCCCCCGCTTAAGATATCTACATAGTCCTATGTTGATGTCTTAAGGAATATAGAAACAAGGATACCCACCTTCAATACCAAGGAGATATCCTTTAGGAAACAATATCATAAATCCAAGCTAAAGAGGGAATACTCTTATAAGCAAGGATAAGATAGTTGAAAAAGAGATATCTTGCAACAAGTGTAAAGAGGATCCTTGGAGGAGAAGAGATATTTGCTCAAAATAAATCCACCTCCAAGAGGAGTTTCTTGAACAAATATAGCATCTTCTACCAAAAGAAAGGAAGGAGAACAATAATGCATACCTTCCTCGTATTGAAGGATGACATACTTTTGACCCAATGAGAAGGGGTAAGTTTATAATAGATATATATTGCCAGGTGAAGAAGAGATTGTAGCCAAGGACCTACACCTCTTGCATAAGAGAGAATCCTTGAGCAAACAACAACTTCACACAAGGAATGACATCAAATCATGAACAAACCCCACTCAAAAAATAAAAGTAGATCCTTTGAAAGGAGAGAGAGAAAGAAATCATTGCCCACCAAGTGTAAGGACAATGAGAATAATTACACAAACTCTAAGAAGAGATTAAACATAAGAAAATGCACAATGTACTCACATGAATAAATATCCAATGTAAGAAAATACATTAGTATATTTAAAATGCAACTATAAAGAAGAGGTAATCTTAAAAGAGAAAGAGAGAAAGATCACAGATTCCCCTAAGGAGAGATTAGTCATAAGAGACATACCATTTCATAGCAGGAAGGATATCAACACATAAAAAATGCAACCCCTAAAGGGAATAAATGATACTTTAGAGAGAGAGAGAGAGAGAGAGAGAGAGAGAGAGAGAGAGAGAGAGAGAGAGAGAGAGAGAGAGAGAGAGAGAGAGAGAGAGAGAGAGAGAGAGAGAGAGAGAGAGAGAGAGAGACTTCCTTTCCCCCCAAGCAAGAGGACAAGGAAGAATTAGGACTAAGAATCACACCTTAGAGATTATTCATAAGAGGCGTGTCATTTAAAAAAAATAATAAGTCCTAACCAAGTAACACACATGCATTCACATGAAGGATAACTCTGTGAAAGAAAGGACATAAAGTTATAAGAATTCAATCCATAAAGGAAATGGTGAAACTTTAAATATGAGAGATAGGATAGAGGTAAAAGAGAATCAAGTTGCTACCCATATATATTTGAAATTGAAAAAGAACCACCTCTAATGATAAATATCCCCTAGTTAAGTTAACTACTTGTGTCATAGGGTGAGGAGAAACATGAAGGTGAGAGGAGTGATAAGGCACTACCTTTTCACCTAGAAAGAGAGCATTGAAAGACATATACGAGTAAGATTGTATTGTTATTGAACAAATTCTTTAAATGCTTTACACTTTCCAAGAGAATGAGAACCACCATGATGAAAAAGACAATGTCCACTACCTTCTTTATGCTTAGTGCCAAACTTTACAAAGGGAAAAACAACACCTGTCATACTTCAATTTCCAAAAGGTTCTAGTTGCTAATTGTTCATGATCATCAATAGGTGTAGGATTATTAGAAGAAGAAGGATTATCATCAATGATTTTAACTTTGCCACTATCAATAAGTCCTTTCATTGTATTCTGAAAATCAGGACAATCATTAGCATGATGATCACGAGTTTGATGAAAATGAACAAAAAGGAGTTTTTGAAGAAGAATCACTTTTAAGGGAATGAATGGCTTGTTGTCTTGCAACATGGTATTTGAAGTCTTGAATCCTAAGGAGGTCATCCATAGGAGATTTATTATCATTTCCTAGGCCTTCTGTACTAATTTCTGTAGGAGGGTTTATAGGGGCTCTAATTCCTTGTTCAAAATTTCCAAGTCCTCGTCCTCTAAAACCTTGTTTTGATATTTTGTTAAAGCCACTCCTATAAGAATATTTTAATTGATAAGGTAGGGGAACATTATAATAAATTTATTTGAAGTTTGTAGTGTAAGAATGTTTAGAAGGAACAAAGGGATTAGTAGATGAATAAGGAATATCTTGTGGAGGAGGATTTTCCTTTATTTCATTATGCATATCCTCTTTGGCAAATTGGGAAGGAACATCCTTATCATATAAGGCTTAATCTTTACTTAATGTTATGTGGGGAGAGAGATCATGAATGAAATGCATAACATCATCTTCTCTAAAAATGTTTTCATGATTAAGATAGGCTCTAGGAGAATAAGGAGGATCTAGAGAGATAGAAACACCAATATTTTGATCTTGCCCCCTTGCGCTAGCGTGTGTGTATGAGAAGAAGATGGGTCCATGTTGCTATTCAATGCTTTCTCTCCATTAGAGAGATTATTGATAAGAGTATTATCTCTTTCTTCATTCATCTTAGATATCCTAGGAAAGGTACAAGTATTAGGTTTTCCATTAGCAGCTCTAGAATTGGGATCTACAAAAGCTTTGAGGTGTTCTATATATGAACTTTCCTAAAAACATCACCATAAAACAACATCCACTATAAATGAAATCTTTGAGATCAAATTGATTGAAAGGAACAAATTTTGAAACTCTAACAACACAATATGCCAAAGTGCTATGAATGAAAAGAAGCAATATGAAATGGAAGAAGCCATTATCCAACATGATTTTGATAAATATAAGTGAAAATAAAGGTAATCATATGTGGAATAGAAAATAAATCATATTTATTAAATTCCATAATGAATGCTTTAAAATTAGATCTGAAAATTGATGTGAAAGAATGAAGCAACCCACATATCAAATTAACCAAAATAATTAGGGTTTTTATGAATTAAACCTCTAAATTTATATAATTTGATTAGAATGAGATCTATGAATTTGAATTTGAATTTTGAAATGTTTCTAAATCATATTTGAAACAATTAATCCAATTTAAACAATCCACGAGCTCAATTTTAGAATTTAAAAATTAGTGTTTTGGTGAATTTAACCTCTAAATTTTTAAAATTCACTTGGAAATTAAACTTGTAAATGTAAATTTGAACTTTAAATTGCATAAAAACTCATATCTGAGAACATACATTAGAATTAAAGGTATAAGAATTTGGGTTCACCAAAATGTAAAGAGTGAAAAATTAGGGTTTCCACCACAAGAAGGATGAAAACCAGTAATTTTTGCTTGGGTACATTTACATTCAAAAGAGGGGTTGAATCCAATATATTTATTTGCAAACCAACAAGGATAAGGACTGAAAATACTAATTGGCTTCAAGGTTGTAAATTTGTTTGCCCTCTTTTGTGAGTTGAATTGTTGAAATTAGGGTAAAGTGTTGAAAATGAAGGTAAAAGCATAGAAATAATGAGCTACAGTCATCAGATTGAGGCATACACATGGATTTGAGAAATATAAGCAGACTTAGATCTGATCCCTGAAGGAGTTCTTGATTTTTCGGGACCGTGGCAAAACTCACCCTGGTCCTCCGAACTTTTCGCACACCAAAAGGGGATTGATTTGTCATTGTAAATAATGTTGATTGTTAAGACCATAGCTTCATACCTATTTCCAGCACACAAAAAGAAGGGGAAATAGGTTGGGAATAGGGGTTTTCCTAATTCAAACCTCGGTTGAGGAATCAAACTTGAATGAAATGTTAGAAATACTAAAATAAATAATGGAAAAATATACTTTAGATCTACAATGACTGATAATGATGCTTTGCTTCTTGAATGTAACCACATATGTTGTATGAAATAGAAATAACATGAAAAAACCCTAATCACACACACATGCTCTCATATGATTGATGTAATGTTGCTCCACAGTTGAAGAATGAATAATATGAAGCCTTGAAGACCTCTAGAAATACCTGATGATGAATTATTCAATTCTTGAATGATAGAATGCTTGATGAGCACCTTATTATTCTCCTATTATCCTTCTATATATTGAAGTGAGGGGGGAAGCCTCCTTATATACTTGCCCGTCGAAAAAAATGTTAATTTTTTGACATAGGCTGACACGTGGCTAGGTTTCCCACCTAGATTTTAAAATGCCTAAGGGGTTCAAAATGGGGCCTAGATAGGGAGGACCAAGGCATGGTGCCATGGTCCTAATGAGGACCAAGGTACCATGCCCTAGTCCTACCCCATTTTAGGATTGAAACTAAAGGGTCATGTAGAGTGTGAAGTGAAAATAAAGTCATATTTGCATGATGTAAGCATAATTAAGTCTTAATTAAGTATTAGGGTACAAACACTAGGGCGAGGGCCCCAAATATGGGCTAAATTGTAAAGGACTACAAATTTAGAAAGCTGCAACACCATCTTAAATCATGATATAGCTCACAAATCTCCTCCAACCGCCTCTCTATAAGTGTACTAGCTAGTCTTCCCTCTCCTACGCCTTCTCTAGTCTACCTCGCCTCACCTTTCTCCCACTAATAATGGGTAGTTCTCTGCTCAATCCTTATCCACACATGCTCAATGACATCCCTGACACTCAATGCAACATCCCTATCTTGACAGAGACTATCCCTCTCTGTCTATAGTTGTGCCCTATTCTGTGTGAGTTGATCTCACTCCTGTGTGATCTACACTTTCTAGGTGGTGGCATCCTGCACTCGCTACTCTAATCTACCCAAGGCATCCTAGAGGGATTGGATTCCTGTTGTTAGATCCAGTGGTGTTCTTGACCCCTCCCACCTCTAAATCCTTCTCTACCTCTAAGTTCTGCACTCTATTTTGGTCTCCTATCCCACTGCACCTATTACTTGTGTCGGTGCTTGTACACCTTCATCAATATCCATGGATTGTGTTGTGTCCACCCCATCCCCTCCTCCTCCTCTCTCTCTTGATTGGTTATGTTGGTGCCATTGATGCTTCCCTCACCCTCCTCACCACTATGGTTGTTGCTGCTACACTTCCCTAGGCTGGTTGATATGTTTCTACCCTGACACCTCTTGCTTGTGCCTCCCTCCATTGCACCCCTAGTGGTAGCAACCCTACCTTTCCTACTAGTCCTGGTATCCTCTGAGCCCATCTTTACTATGTAAGCATAATTAACCCTTGGATTTGTCAATCCTACCCTAGGGTCCCATGTAGTGGGAGCTAGTCTAGTCTACTCAATAATCAATCTTGTCCTACCCAAGGATAGCCCAAACTTTGCAAACCTCTACTTAGTAACCCGTTGAAACCCACATACCTTGGCTTGAGGACATCTTGTAAAAAACCAAACTAGTGGTGGATCCCTATCTGGCCTATATTTCTCTATCACATACTCCCACATGTCGATAATATACATGGGTGTAATGTGATCAAATCCTCAACCCAAACTACCATGCCCATGTAGGGCCTCCATGTGATCCTGCATGCGTCTATCCTGTCAAAAGTGACCCTCTTGGTCTACATCCTCTATCTCCTCAAAATGGAGTCCATAATGATAACTATATACAACAAGATCCTCTGCTCTCATATTTGACCTCCTTGTTGGGTGAGTAATTGCAATGTTCTCTCAGGCCCAAACTTGTAGCAATGTCACATAACCAAAATTGCAACCTTGATGGTAGCATATGTCATGTAGCTCTCGATGTAACTCTTCCAAAAATAAGGTACCGCAGGCCATAGGCCGACTTGCATCAACGGTATCGATGAAGACCTAAATCATACCCAAAACCACTCATCTACTGCTTTTATCTAGCAAAACGAAGCCACTAACTAGTGTGCATACACAAAAATAAATATGCCTATCCTATGGTGCATATCTCAAAGCATGGTCTATAGATATCTATTTGTGGAAAATCTCCACACCAACTCCCACTGACTTTTTTATAACACCATCTAGAGGTACCCTCTCAACAAAGACTTGTACTTTGCATATAGGTAGCCTCAAAATGCGATAGACATCCTCATCGGTAAGCATGATCACTCTCGTCCGTAGGTGGAAAGTGGTAGTGTCACTCCTCCATCTCTCTGCTAGCGGTGTCACCATCACCATATGCACCCTGATATGGGGCATCCTCACCAAGTATCCCAATCCAGTTGCATCGATCTTGACCCACTCTGCAGCCCCAAACTACTCTACAACTCGTAGCATCAAAAATCACCTCTCCTAGCTCACTAGGATATCTACACTCCAATACACCCAAGCAAACTAGCATGTCAATCTTCTTTCCTAGCTTTTCTCTTCTTCTAAGCCCCCTTTTCCTTGGGCAATCATTCTTGCCACTTTTCATGGCATTCCCACCATTCATTATTTATCCCTTCCCTCCTACAGTGAGATTGCACTCCCATTGTTTTTTCCCTTTCTTTCCTTTTCTAGCCCATGGGAATGCAATCCCACTAATATTTGGACCCCGAGTTTATGTTCTTGTTGTTTCCCTACACACTCTCATTGAATCAAGAGTGTGTTCCCAACTCCCCTTCCTAATGCTAACCTAAACCTAATTGTTCTCCTTCCCCATGGGTGAGAGGTAGGAATGTTGTTTTTCCCCCTTCTACGACTAATAAATACATGAAATTAAGTGTGATAATCAAGTTTTTTCAAACTCACCTGACTATTTGGTCGTTCATGCCATCTGATGCTTGCCACGACATCAACGTGATGCCTCGATGCCTGCCTTGCTACTATCTCGTCCACAAGTCTCAAAGCTCTAGAATACAAAAATGCTCTCCAAGATATCTCTATTTCTCTCTTGTGCATAGTCAAAATGAATAGTAAATTTTCAAATTTGCTAATATAGGGCTTTCTCAAGCCCCAATTTTCATCATCATGATTCCTTTGGGACCATTTTTTGTTAGGGTTTCAAGCAGATCCGAAGCAAATATGAACTAACAACTATATGCAGATTTAAATACAAAAGATAAAGAAATAAAACAAGACACAGATAACACAGAGATTTAACGTGGTTCACCCAAAATGGGTTACGTCCACCATACACAGCCGTCCAATCTTTCTTATTATCCAGCAAAAATAGTACATCAACCTTACAATGCCTTAAGCATCCCAACCGCTTATAACATGCATTTTTAGGGCAACAAACAAAGTCGGCCTTTTTAGGGTTTTATTACAATGTTGGTTTTCATCAACAAAAAACGGCAAATTTTTTTTTTCTCGAGGGCTGCCGCCCCCGAACCCCCGCTTTCTCAGGGGCTGCCGCCCCCGAACCCCTGACCGGGGCCCGGCCTAGCCCCGGACCCCGGCAAGGATACGTGCTGAGTGTACAGTACTTTGCTGATCAGTCGCCACATTTCAACAATCTCCCACTTGGAGACTGATCAGGCTCCACACCGAACAATCTCCCACTTGGAGACTGATACTACACGACACCACTATACATGCAACATCCGCTAGATAAAACACTAGGACTTGACTGGTATAAATTCCACAATTATTAATCAAGAAGACCAACAAAAACTGATGAAGAAATCAGCTTCTCCTGTGGAACTGCCTTTGTGAACATATCGACAGGATTCTCACTTGTGTAGATCTTCTCAAGCCGTAACTGACCCTCCTCCAAAATAGTCCGGATGAAGTGGTACCTGAGCTGAATGTGCTTTGTCCTTGAATGAAAAGCAGAGTTCTTCGCAAGATGAATGGCACTCTGGCTATCAGCATACAATGGGCTATCCTCTTATGTCTGACCCAATTCCTTCAGAAAACATTGCAACCAAATCATCTCTTTGCTGGCTTCTGTAGCAGCAACATACTCAGCTTTAGTGGTTGAAAGTGCAACAACCTTTTGCAGCCTAGAAATCCAACTGACTGCAGTTCCCCCTATAGTAAAAACATATCCTGTAGTACTCCTCCGTGAATCAATATCACCCGCCAGATCAGAGTCAACAAATCCACTTAGAGCAGCATTAGATCCTTTGAAACATAATGCCTTCGTAGTAGTTCCTTTTAAATACCGAAGAATCCATTTCACAGCATTCCAATGTTCCATACCCGGATTACTCATAAACCTGCTCACAACTCCCACTGCATGTGCATCATCTGGCCTTGTGCATACCATTGCATACATCAGACTGCCAACAGTTGATGAATATGGGATGTTAGACATTTTATTAACCTCTTCCTGTGCCTTTGGGCACATCTCCTTAGTCAATTTGAAATGACTAGCCAAATGTGTACTAACTGCTTTTGCATCCTGCATGTTAAATCTTTTCAACACCTTCTTTATATACTCACTTTGGGACAAATTTAAGGTTCTATTTTTCCTGTCCCGTGTAATCCTCATACCGAGAATTTGCTTAGCTGCACCCAAATCCTTCATAGCGAATGACCTGGCTAATTTCTGTTTAAGATCATTTATATGTTGCATGTTAGACCCAGCAACAAGCATGTCATCAACATAAAGCAACAGGATAATATAACTGCCATTATCAAATCTCTTAAAGTATACACAATGATCAGAATGACATCTATGATAACCGTGTTCAGCCATGAAACTATCAAATTTTAAATACCATTGTCTAGGTGCTTACTTTAGGCCATACAAACTTTTCTTCAACTTGCACACCAAGTTCTCCTTACCTTTGACCTCATATCCCTGTGGTTGCAACATGTAAATTTCCTCCTCCAAATCTCCATGGAGAAAAGCTGTTTTGACATCTAATTGTTCAAGATGTAAATCATCTGCAGCCACAAGACTAATTACAGTTCTAATTGAAGTCATTTTTACAACTGGAGAAAATATTTCATCATAATCTATACCCTTTTTCTGTGCAAAACCTTTTACTACAAGTCTGGCCTTATATCTTTTCTGACCTCCTTCCTCCTCCTTCAGCCGATAAACCCATTTGTTAGGCAAGGGGACTAAGTCCCAAGTCTTATTTTTCATCAAGGAGTCCATCTCCTCTTTCATGCCTAGTTGCCACTGTTGTTTGGCATCCACCTGCATTGCTTCTTCATATTCTTCTGGTTCACCAGAATCCGTTAATAAAATAGAATACAAAGAAGGAGAAAATCTTTCAGGGGGTCTACTTGTCCTCGTAGAACGTCTAACACTTGCAAGAGTTTGTGGGACAATCTGTTGTTGCTGAGCATCAGGTACCTGTGGCATTTCATTTTCAGGAATCTCATCCAACACCACATATTCTTGTTTGTCTTGTTCATGCTTCTTTTCCTACATCTGTTCTTTATACATAACCTTCTCATTGAATATAACACCTCTACTTCTAATTATTTTCTTATTTTCAAAATCCCATAACCGATGGCCATATTCATCTATCCCATATCCAATGAAGGTACATTTCTGAGATTTAGCATCAAGCTTGGTTCTGTTTTCTTTATCAACATGGACAAAAGCTTCGCAACCAAAAGTTTTTAGAAAAGAATAATTTACCTTTTTACCAGTCCATGCCTCCTCTGGAACACCACCATCCAAAGGGGTTGAAGGTCCTCTATTTATCAAATAGACAGCAGTATGTACAACATCTGCCCAAAAATGTAAGGGCAATCCAGCATGCAATCTCATGCTCCTCGCACGTTCCATGATGGTCCTATTCATTCTCTCTGACACACCATTTTCCTGTGGAGTTCCTGGAACTGTCTTCTGCTTTCGAATCCCATTTAAGGAACAGTAATCTTCAAATGCTTTGCTGCAATACTCACCTCCATTATCCGATCTGAGACACTTCAACTTTTTTCCTGTCTCATTCTCAACCAAAGCTTTCCATTTCTTAAAAGTTTCAAAAAAATCTGATTTTTGTTTTAGGAAATATACCCATGTTTTTCTAGTTGAGTCATCAATAAAAATAACATAATAACAAGAGCCACCAAGAGATGATACCTGAGCCGGTCCCCATACATCCGAATGTACAAGCTCTAACTTCTCACTCTTCTTCTCTTTCCCAACCTTGAGAAATCTGACTCTTTTCTGTTTACCATAAACACAATTTTCACAGAACTCTAAATCAATCTTCTTTAGTCCTGGCAATAGATTTTTGGAGTGAAGGATTTTCATCCCTTTCTCACTCATATGCCCAAGCCTATGGTGCCACATTATCGAATCTATTCTTGCAACATTTATTGTTGTTGTCCCTGCAGTAACTTTATGTGTAGCAGCTAAGGTAGAGTAAGTGTTACTAGTACACAGATATAATGTGCCTACCTTCGCACCTTTAGCTACTACTAATGATCCTTTAGTGACCTTCCACATACTGTCTGAGAAGGTAACTATGCAACCTTCACTACCTAGTTTCCCTGTAGAAATTAAATTTCTTCTTAAATTAGGAACATGTCTTACCTCCTGCAGAAACCAGTCATTACCATTTTGCAACTTGATCTTTATCTTTCCTTTTCCAACAATTTGACAGGGCTCATCATCACCCAAATATACCTGTCCAAAATCACCTTGAACATAATCTAGAAAATATTTTCTATGGGGTGTAGTATGAAATGAAGCCCCAGAATCTATTACCCAGGAATCATTAACATTATCCAAACATAAGATTAAAGCATCTTGTAAAGTATTACTTGCAATATTAGCTTCCTTACTGTCATTTTCATTTTTGTCTCCTTCTTTGTTTTTCCGAGACCAACAGTCTTTCTTTAGATGGCTAGGCTTTTCGCAGTACTAGCAATCTTTCTTTCCTCTAGATTGAGAGCATCCTTTCTTTGACTTCCCTCGTGACTTCTCATTCCCAGGGCCTTTTCCTCTTTCTTTTGATCTTCCTCTGTTCTCCACATTCAAAACACTACCCGATGATGTTGGAGTCTCACCTGTGCTTTTCCTTCGCATTTCCTCACTTAGGATAACACCAACAATATCATCAAATACCAAAGTATTTTTACCAGAGACAGAGTTACTTACAGCCATAACCAAGTTATTCTAGCTTTCTGGCAAAGAACATAAAATCAAGAGAGCCCTAACCTCTTCTGCAAAGGTAATTTTTACCGAAGACAATTGACTGGTAATTGTATTAAATTCATTTAAGTGCTCCGCTACAGATCCTCCCTCACTCATTTTCAAATTAAACAAACGCTTCATAAGAAATACCTTATTCGAAGCCGAGGGTTTCTCATACAGCTTAGCCAATGTTGCCATCAAATCTACAGTCATTTTTGCTTCTGTTATATTGAATGCTACAGACGCCGCAAGGCACAATCGAATGGATCCCAGTGCCTTTCTATCTAAAATGTCCCACTCTTCATCTGATATTGTGGTCGGTTTCTTTGCCTTTCCTTCCAATGGCCGCCACAAATCCTTTTGATACAGGTAATCCTCCATCTGCATTTTCCATAACTGATAATTCTGGCCGTTAAACTTTTCAACCTTGAATTTGGAATCCTCCATTGCTCCCACTCAAATCTGAAAGTCCTGCCAATTTACAGAAAACCTCGCTCTGATACCAATTGTTAGGGTTTCAAGCAGATCCGAAACAAATATGAACTAACAATTATATGCAGATTTAAATACAAAAGATAAAGAAATAAAACAGGACACATATAACACAGAGATTTAACGTGGTTCACCCAAAATGGGTTATGTCCACCATACACAGCCGTCCAATCTTTCTTATTATCCAGCAAAAACAGTACATCAACCTTACAATGCCTTAAGCATCCCAACCGCTTATAACATGCATTTTTAGGGCAACAAACAAAGTCGGCCTTTTTAGGGTTTTATTACAATGTCAGTTTTCATTAACAAAAAATGGCAAATTTTTTTTTTTCTCGGGGGCTGCCGCCCCCGAACCCCTGCCCGAGGCCCAGCCCTGGACCCCGGCAAGGATACGTGCTAAGTGTACAGTACTTTGCTGATCGGTCGCCACATTTCAACAATCTCCCACTTGGAGACTGATCAGGCTCCACACCGAACATTTTTCATGCCATTTCTTTCTACAAACTCTATTTTAAGTGTCATCTTCATCTCATTCCTTCATTTTGTGTGGTCTTTCTTCTTGTTTATTGAAGCAATGCTTCTTTCGAGACGTCACTTGGTCCTCCATTTCTCGTGCATCCTCTCGAGGGGGCATCACTTTCTTATCCTTTGTTTTGTTGCCCTTTTGTCATCATTAATCCTATTTGGGGCATTCTGATTGCTCCTATTTCTTCCAATCCATAGTGTCTCATTTTCTTTGCACCAACACTATTCTAACATCACCGCAAAGAGGGGAAAAATGTAGACACTTAAATTTGGTTGATTAATTTAATCAAATTTAATCCATTTTAGTCGCCTATATTAATTAAAAAATCAATATTATTTAATTTTTTATTTTTTTTGATCAATAAAAGGCCATAGCCAAAGAATTTTATTGATATTAAATCCTAATACAACTCGGCTCACTAGGGGCATCGGTAGAAAGAGACGGGTGGAGAAAACCTTTGGTCTTGCCCCATATAAGTACGTTTGATACACATTTGAGGAGATTTCAAAAACTTCATTCCAATCCCATATATTGGCTTATTTGAAGCAATTCAGTACATACAAGTATGCTCAAAGCACAATCTACATTAACCTCTATCCACAGAGATTGATGTTTCTCTATCCACACCTAGATCTAGATCCCCCGGGTTTCCAGTTTTGATCCTTTTTTCATCAACTGAGAACCTTGTACAACTGTGCTCTCCATCAACTGGACTAAGATTTCTTGATTCTGCCATGTTCTGTCAGTTTAATAGCTTTTATGCTTTCGAAAATTGGCCTTTCTGTCACCTGCAAAACATAATGACAAGAAAACCAAACCTTCTCCAATTCCCGATTAAGGGTTAGCCCACATATCTATATAATTCCAATACCATAATTCAGACATATAGCATAGATACTGTAAACTTAAATGTTTATTTTCAACATGATTCAGTGTTAGGTTACCAACAATACCAGTATACTTTGATGTTCTCCCATATTGTAATCAGTGAAGCAATAGACATACGACATTAGATTCCAACAAGTTAAAACAAGTAGGCAAAAATATTTCAAAACAAAGCCGAGTGAATTGGATTTCTGTCACACTTTATTAACTAAGGAAAAGCATGTATATCCAAGATATTAATATAACTAACCATCTTAGCATTTAAATAACTATCAGGAAATCCAAAGCTTTCATCATGCCGCGAACATGATCCAGAACATATATCACAGAAAGCTCAAAATAACATCTATCACCTAAGTACAAAACCCATAACTAGAGCCATAAGTATGATTGCCAGAATATACTAAATGTCCATCCTTTGAAAACCTTTAAGTTCTGAAGCAGTATCCTACTATATTGGCTAAATTAAAATGTCCAAGTTTTCTAAAAGATATAAACCTTCAAAAATACATGCTAACATAAAAAACAAAGTGCCTACTATGCGACAAACATGCCTGGGTTAATCCTGCAGTAGGCTATGATCCACATAATCACAATCTGTATCCCGTATCTCCACCACAGACGGACCAACCTCCATGACTCTACGAATGAGAGCTGCTAGAGGCCCTTCCTCCATTTATAGGATTGATTTTAATTTTAGCCGCTTTGAGAATAACAGAAGGGAGGACTTGAATCCTATCTATCAGAATTTCAAGTCCGTCCTCCAGGACACTATATCCCTCCTTCACTAGGTATTCTGCCCACCAGTTGTTATTTGGTGCTTCCTTCAGATGTAACCATTTGAAGAGAAAGTCTAGGTTTCTTCTGATGCTTTCCTGATGCAGATTGAAAGCTCCTTTATACCTAATGACAAGCACGAGTAGTTTGATAATAATCCTTCCCTCATTATGGATCCCTCCTGACCCAACATTGATGCCATAATCCTTTGGGAAGGTAATTCTTAACTTATCATCCACACTATTTACTACCCGCTCTAGATTGCCCATAAATTCATCCTTGAAGATTGCCCTGGTTAACAATATCACCTCCCCCTTGCCTACCCCTATCGTAAGAAGGATAGAAGCAAATGTGGTTAGAATATCACAATTAACCCTATACCTAAATTCATTATTCACCTCATCATCCTCGAGGATAATTTGAACCACTCTACTGGAGAAATCATCCATGTCTTTCAGGATAACTCCCCATCTCTCAGACTTAATTGCTCCTCTGAAAGCCATCATCCTGTTATCACTAGCCGAGACCAAACTCAAATTCGACTTTATTTTACCCTCTACCTCCACCGAGCCCTCAAGTCTTAAGGAAATAATTATACTAATATGGAAAGTACTAAACAATTAAAGGTTGATAAGAGCGTTAAGCCACAAATCATTGCAAGATGTGGCATTGACAGGCTAATCTAGCAGATGCAAGCATTAATAAATAACCCAAAATTAACAAGCATTCAATAACTAACCTATCAGGGTGGGGATAATGTGACAAATAACATTATTATTAATGATGATCTAGAGCAAAGCATGATTAACTTATAATGACAACTCATGCACACATCATTCTGTACAAGTGATCGGTGAGAAAACATGCTCCCTATAAGATTATAAATATATTAAACTACAATATATATATATATATATATATATATATATATATATATATATATATATATATATATATATATATATATATATATATATATATATATATATATATATATATATATATATATATATATATATATATATATATATATATATATATATATATATATATATATAGAAAGTATACATAATAATTATAGGTATAAAGTATAAATACATATAAACCAATAGATTAATCTATAAGTGTATATAGATAGATGGATAGGAAGTAATAAATGAATATAGTATATATATAAAATATACATATACCTATTCATGTATATATATATACACTTCTATATATATATATGTGTGTGTGTGTGTGTGTGTGTGTGTGTGTGTAATAATATCAACAAATATGAAAATCTACATGTGCCTCTATATCTGAAACTCAAAAACTGGAACTTAAGACAATAGTAATGAAGGGGGGAGAGTTTAAATCATTGGCCACCCTACTGATCACAAGTATGATTAAGAGGTATGCCTACCCGTTAACCCCTTGTAGATCAAGGAGCATGGGAGAGTGAATTGCATATTCGTACTATGAGGCTAAAATCCATGAGACCCTTGTTATTCTATGGTGAGACCATTTTCTCCCATGTTTGCTAATTCATCGACTCTAGAGTTGGCCTCCCTGAAGATGTGATTGAATATAATCTTCTTGAAGGACTGACCCAAGTATAAAGCTCTACTAAGTAACACATCCAACCTATAATTTGGTATGAATCCTTTTCTCAGAGCATTGATCACAATGGCCGAGTCCCCCTCAACAACCAGTTTCTCCACTCCCAACTCTTTACACATTTCTAGTCCTTCCACCAGAGCCATAAGTTCTGACCTATTGTTGCTTTCAATGCCTATTGGTTTTGCCCTCCGAGCCACATCGATCCCTTCAGAGTTATGAAGACAATGCCCAATGCCTGCCTGACCTGGGTTACCTCTAGAATCCACATCAAAGTTAAGCTTGGACCATCCACTCATGGGTAGCTACCAAGCACAAGTCTCCTGATTGCATTTACCTTTCTTAGCCCCTGGCCCAATTCAAGGAGGGATCTTCAAGCCAATCCAACAACCCCTCATATTTTCATCCTAGAAGGACATATTAGCCTCCCCATGTTGTCGCTTCATGACTCTGTTGTTCATAATTTCAATAATGATAGCTTCCATCTTATTAGTTAGTTGTTCCCATCCCAATGTTTTTTCTTTAAAGATTCGCCTATTCCTTTCTTTCCACAATTCCCAAATAACAATAGAAGGAGCAATGATCGAAAGACCTCCATACAAGCAATTCAAGTTTCTTATAGGTTAAGCTTGGAACATGCTCAAAATATAACTTGGAATTGCTGAACTCCATCCAAGTTTATTATGTAGCCAGTTCCAGCACTGAAGTGAGAAATCACAGGATAATAGTAAGTGGTCCGCATTTCCTCATCCTTTTCTCAAAGAGGGCACCTGCTTGGACCCTCATATCCCATCTTTCTGAACATGTCAGCACTAAGGATCCTATTTTGCAGTGCTAGCCAAGAGAACAATCTAGCCTTAGGGAGGCAGTTTTTTATCCCAGCACAGTTTCAATGGAATATCACATTTTGGACTCAGTTGTTTTCCCATAAGAAGTTTATACCCCTCCTTAGTGTTATAGATCCCCATTTTAGAGCCACCCCACACCAATTTATCTTGGCCAGGCTAAAAAGTGATAAATATTGACCCTAGGATTCTGATCAACTCCTCCTTTTCACTGATCAAGATATCAATGTTATCAAAGGATTTCCACCTCCAACTTTTAGCTATGCCACTGTCCACTTCTTCAATATAATTTTTGATATATTTCCCCCACCTTTCTTCCAAGAGGGTTTGGGAGTGCTTGAGGTTGGCCATCTTGTTGATTATCGAATATTCACCCCAAGAGTCTGACCAAAACAAGGCATGGTCACCATTTCCCAGATTCCATGTCAGTTTTTTGTAATAATGCTTCTACAATCTAACATGAAGTTCCAAATGTGAGAACCTCTTGGGGGTTAGCAATTCTGAATATTTTCATAGAGTGATTTCTATTCAAGTATTTATGGCAAAGGATTCTGGCCTATTTAAGGTGGGGGAATTTGTGCATTCGCCATATTAATTTTGCTCCTAAATCCTAACTCTATTCTCTAATATTCTTGACTCCAGACCCACCATCCTCCTTAGGCCTGCATAATTTATCACAAGCCAATAGTGCCAATTTCTTTTTATCCCCTGATCCTTGCCAGAAGAAATTTCTAAGGAGTTTATTTAGCTCCTCCTTTTTAACTACCAGGAGATAAATACAAGAGAGTTGGTAAATTGGCATAGCTGAGAGGATTGATTTAATCATGGTAGCCCTACCAACCGAGGAGAGCCATTTTCCTTTCCAAGATTTTGTTTTGTTTTTTATTTTGTTAACTATATGATCCCAAAGTTTTGAAGATCTGCAACCCTTAGCTAAGGATAATCCTAAGTATTTGCATGGAAGTTCCCCTACTTTGAATTTCAAAATATTACAAATTGTATGTTCCTCATTCCTATTAGTATTGAAAAAGAAGATTTCAAATTTTTCTGTGTTAATTTCCTGTCTTGAGGCTTTAATGTAAGAGTCAACTATTAATTTGAATGATCATGCCTCATGTCTATTGCCTAGTACATACAAAATAGTATCATCAACAAATTGATGACGAGTGATGGGATCCAAGTCATTAGTTATTCAAACTCCTTTAAGGGTCTCCCTTTCCCTAGCCCTGGAGATGGATCTACCTAGAGATTTTGCCATGGTGATAAAAATAAATGGGGATATAGGGTCCCCCTGCCTCAAACCTCTAGAAATGACAAATAAACCTTTTGGGGTTCCATTCACCAGGATGGAGATTCTAGGAGAGGAGATGCATTCATAGATAAGGTTAATCCAAGACCTAGCGAAGCCAAAGGCTTCCAAGCATTTACAAAGGAAGTGCCAATCCACCTTGTCATAAACTTTTTTAATATCTAACTTAATAAGCATGCTTGACTCCTTGTTTTGTTGGATAGAGTGGATGGCCTCCTAGGAAATGATGACACCATTATAAATAGATCTACTCGAGACAAAACTTGTTTGATCTTCACTAATAAGGAGGGGGAGCAGTTTCTGTAGTTTGTTCGCAATAGTTTTGGTGATTAGTTTATAGATAGTATTACATAAAGCTATTGGTCTGAAATCTCCAAAGTTGTCTACCTTATCCTTCTTAGGAATAAGGGTGATAAAAGTGTTATTTATTTCTTTGAGCATATTACCTAAATTCCTTACCCCCTTCAATGTCGCTGTTACATCATCCCCAATAAAATGCTGACATTTTTGAAAAAAGGCAGTTGGAAAGACATCAGGCCCTAGTGCCTTGTTAGGGTTCATCTACATTAATTTTGTTTCCACCTGCTCTTTAGAGAATCTGGCCCCTAGATTCTTATTCTTCTCTTGTATGACAATTTTAGGGATGTTAGCTAGGATTTCAGCTCGAGAACCTAAGTTAGAACCCTCCCAATTATTTAGGATATTCTCATAATACTTTACTGCCTCAGATGCAATTAGGTTAGGATCTTCCGTGATTTGTCCTCCACTCATTCTGATTTTAGTTATCTTGATAACTATCCTCCTTTGTCTGGTACTATTGTGGAGAAACTTAGTATTCCTATCTCCATCGCTTAACCACAACTCTCTAGACTTTTGGTGCCAGAAAACTTCTTCCTTAGCCAAGATGTTCTCATAATTTGCTAATAACCATTTTTCTTCCAAGAAAAGAGCCTTATCCATCCCTTTTTCCATAACTATCTTATTAAGCACACTCATTTCTTCTTCAAGTTTAGCCTTAGTCTCAAAAATGTTACCAAAGTGAGTTTTATTCCACCTTAGCAGATTGCTCTTAACCACTTTCAACTTGCTAACAACTCCAAAAAGCTTGGATCCCAATACTTTCGTCTCTTTCCACCATTGCTCAATCAGTCCCATCACCTTGTCCTCTTTCAGTCACATCAGTTCAAATTTAAAAGGGAACCTTTTGGGTCTGGATTCCTCTGTAATATATAACTGTATGAGATAATGGTCAGAGCTTGAGATAGGAAGGACTTTTACAGATAGGGAATTAGGGATGTCAGTCAAACTCCCCTTGAGAAAAAATCTATTTAGATTTTTTGCTATGTATCTGAAACCTATCCCCCTATTGTTCCATGTGTATGAGTCCCCCGCCATCTTAATCTCCATGAGGTTGGTTCTGTGGACCCATTCAAAAAAATATTTCTTTGATTATGAAATTGTTCTACTCCCTCCCCATTTCTCTTTTGGGTTGAAGATGGCATTAAAGTCTCCCCCAATGATACAAATATGGTTAGGAATTGTTTTCAGATATAGCTCAAGTTCACTCCAGATCCTTCTTTTATCCTTATTTTGTATTGGGCCATATACATTTATAAGAAGGAAACAGAGGTTGTTTTTGATACCTTTTACCTAGCCACTCAACCAATGTGCTTGACTACTCACTACTTCAAAGGAAACCACTCTAGGATCCCAAATTACAGCCAGACCCCTCGAGGCTCCATTGGTTGGGTGTCCAACCATCTCCCTGATGCCTAATTTTTTCTTGAAGATCTCAATATCATTTGAATTAAGTTCAGTTTCCCGAATCATGATTATCTTAGAGTTAGATGTTGTGATGCATTGTTTTATGATCCGCTGCTTGTTAGAGGCCCCTAACATTCCATGAAAGGAGTTTCATGGCTCCTTGGGAAGGTACTTCCCCTTCCTTGCACCAAACATAGAGGTTAATTTGACCTGGCCTTCTACATACCCTTCCATATTTCTCAATTCTAATAGAGATTTATTGCCCCTTCTTCTAATCTACTTAGCATAGTTTGGGGTTTCCTTACCACATTCGTTCTGATCAATCCAAAGGATTTCCTCCCTAAAATCCCCAACCTCCTCATTTTTGTTGCTCAACCCATCCATCAACTCAACATCCTTTCTCAGATCCTCTCCCTCATCCTCTAATTCCATGATCCCCATAATTAGGGCTTGTTTCTGTAGGATCAAGTCATCTTTATCAATAATTTCCTCTATAAGCCTATCCATGAGATCACCTATGACTTCATTGCAAGATTGGTTAAGTAATGCCTCCTTCTTATCCTCACTTTTATTTCCCCTCACTAATGGAGGCATCTTGTCTTTGCCATCCTGCATCTCAACATGGTCATTTGTCGACTGTTCTGCATTAGCTTCCAGTCCAGTTTTACTGTTCTTCCCAACACCCTCTATGGAATTCAAAGGGGGGGGGCTCATGAGTCCCTCCAACCTTCCCCATAATCTCTTTCCATACACTGAAACCATTCAAATTCTCACCCTTGTTACCCCACAGCCTATGGATATTTTCATCCTCCAATACTGTCTGAGATGAAGGTGAAAGCATATTATCATGAGTAAGGTTCACCAAACCTGGCAACACAGTCACCGACCTATAAATCTTGCAATCTGAAGTTACAGACGTATTGTTATTTGATATCATCTTAAATTTTGGTGGGTAATTAAGGGGAGAGGTTAAGGAATGTTGTTTATCCAACACAATTTATCCCTCTTCAGTCTCAGGGGGGTTTCGGGATGGTGACATTCTTAGTGAGCTTAGATAGATCCCCAACGGCCCCAGAGCCACTCGACACATTGGTTGGATTTGATATGTTTAAGTGCTTATTGATAGGGGAATTAGGGGTATTATTTTCCTTCCTTAAGAGAGAGGTTGGAGATAATTTGAAGGCAATGTGATCTGACACCGGGCTGTCATAAAGTTCAGGTTCTAGATGGTATTTGCAGTTGGTTGTTATAAAGACGATTGGTTTAATTTGGGATGTGTTGGAATCCAAATTGATAAGCATTTTAAGATCTGAGGATCGAGACCAATCCCCTTCTAGGCCCACAAAACCTCCAAGGCAGTCACTGATTTAAAAAAAAAGTTAGGCATGCATGAGTTCTACCGGGAGGTATTTAAATCTAACCCACTTCAACATTTTCTAAAACTTATGCAAGGGCAGAAATTAGGTTGCCAATCTATGAAATTAAAATTAAAGTTTTGATAAAATACATATTCACCAGTTAACAATTCAAGTTTTAATAATTCACTTCTACAATCAACATAAAGTAAGTCAATAGGGAGGATAGTAATACTTACCTAGCCCGCATATGTTTTTTCTAGCCAACGAGAAATGGACTCAATAGATTGTCCTTTCCTGCACCATTTGGCAAATAGACCGTACTTTCTATAGTGATCCCTCAAACCATTGACAAATTTTTCTTCAGAGACTTGCAAAAAGTAGTTTTTCGGTCTAGGGTTTGCTGCTCCAGATCTGTTTGGCCGTTGTCATGCTACGGGCATGGACATTTTTGTAAATTGCTTTGATGGGTTAGGAAATATATATTGGGGCACATGATTCCTGAAGTTATTGCTTGATCTAAATTGAGAATTTCCCCTAGGATTACCATGGGGTTGGAGAGACCTCGCTCAATAATAATTCCATCCTTTGATCGAGTATGAGGCAGACGTGAATGGGAAGAGGAGGCACCAATGGTAGGGTTTTGTCTCTCCCCTAGGGGGATCAAATTGGCGCCTGAAGCAAATCTCATTGTGAATGAGGATATTAGGGTGATCTAAACCCTATCTCCAAGATTCTTGCAGATGAAATAACCAAAGATATTGCCATGGTCCCCCTTGGTTCGAGCCCACAATGCCGTACGATATTTCTTGCTTAAAACATCTTGCCATTCCTTAGAAGTATGTCCATTGTTCAAATTTTTCTGGATGCTGATTCTGAGGCCATCGTTTCATCCCAGGGTTAACCAAAATAGATCAGGGGAACACAAAATTAGCAGTGTTTGGACCTATGGCAGAGGGAGGATGATGACCCAAAATCTCAAACCTGTTCTTAGAAAGCCCATACTTCGATCGAGCAGGCGAGCTTGAGAGGGGTATCTGCACTCCATGTTGCTTTACTATAGGATTTCGCATCTTGCGAGCCATTTAAAATTTTTTTTTGTCAAGTAATATTATTTAATTTTTTATGGCATCCCTTCTGGATAAATTAATTTTAATTAAGTAATGGCCAATTAATTGATTAATATTTTTATTAATTAATTACCCTATCCTTCTTCTACCAAATAAAATAAATAATTATTTTCTTTGGTTAATGTCACCTTTTTTCTTGCTTTTATTTGAATTTAAATAATTCAAATACTTCATTTTGGTCACATGTCTCCTAACTCTACCCTGGCATCTAGCCTAACCCACCAGCTAACCCAAGTTTCTAACCAACCCTATCCCTTCAACCAACCTTATCCAAGTCATGTGCACATTCCCTATTTTAATAAATTAGGAAAAGAGTAATTTTGGGTGGTTATCTCCCAAATAGACATGTGTCTATGGTTACACTTCTCATGCCTTGAAATGACACTTGCCCTCTTAGAGGACACTTGTTACTCCTTGCATTGCCACTTTTGGTATGGTTTTTTCATTGATGTCAACACCTACTAAAACACTAGCACTTTGGAGATCCAGCAGCATTCACCGGCAAGCAAGTAACTATTGCACAGTTACTGGTGTATGCGGGAAAAGCGGGTTGATAGAACTCAATATGTGAAAATATTCTAAAAGATTTGTCCACACACACACACAAGACTTCTTGATGCAAGCTATGGAGTCATGAAGCATAACTCAGCTTCCCAAGGTGGGTCCCATTGTTCTCTATCCTACAATGTCCCTCAAACCAATGTTTTTGCTCTTAGATCACTGAGCAAAATGGTTTAGGGCTGGCAAATGTAAGAACAAGGGATGCTTTGATAGATTTTAGAATGAAATGCATCCTAAGCTATACATGATTCTAGAAATGCAATAAACTAACTATAAGATGACAAAGCTAGTAAACAAAATATCCTAGCATACTATATTTAGTCTATGATTGAGCTAAATGATAAAGAAAGTATTCTAAACATGCATATTTAGACTAATTCCTGATTTGAAAGAGGCTAAAATGATGAGCATAAAAATGATATGAAAGCTTGAATGTATTTGAGAATAAGTATGATACTACAAATTTGGAGGATATTCAAAATGGAGGAATGAGAGCTCTATTTATAGCAAAAACAGGGCAATGGATGGTCAGGATTGAAAGAGTTGATCAAGGGTTGAGTTTGAAAGTTGGGGATCCATGTTTGTAATTGGCACCAATGAAATGGTGACAAATGTCAACATAGGGTTGGGTTGAGAGAAGGGGTTGGAGGCATTAAATGCCTGAAAAGACCTTAGGGTTATCTAGAAGGTAAGGGTCAAGTCTAAATTAAGATTACCCATTGGATTAAGAGTTAATCCAAGGATAAACCCTTGTGCAAATGATTAAGAGATAATCATGGTCAAAGCATTAAAGGCCTGATGAGACCCTTGGGTTGGATAAAGGTTGAGTTAAAATAAATAATTTAACCATGTAAGAGGGTTTGAGTTAACCATTAATGGTTATGAAGACTTTGGGGAATTAAGTGGTTGAAGGCTTGAAGCCTTTAATGGTTATCAAAGACTTTGAGGAATTAAGTGGTTGAATGCTTGAAGCCTTTAATGGTTATCAAAGACTTTGAGGATTTGAGAAGTGACCTCCACTTGCTTAGGGATGTGACAAAGTTTAGAAGATGGGTTAGGCTAATTAGAAACAATTAGAAGAGTCTAGAAGAAATTAGAAAGGGGTTTAGGAAGGCAAGTGGGAGATGTAGGATTTTGCAAGTGGATGGAGGGATAATAGGATTTAATTGAATTAAATGATTTATTCAATTTGGTTGTAATTTGGGGAAATTAAATAAATTAGATTTATTCAATTTAGGATAAGTATTTAATTAAATTTGAATTTAATTAAAAGTGGATAAGGGGATTTAATTGAATAAAATGATTTATTCATTAAATGGGTATAGTGAATTTAATTGAGTAATTTACTTAATTAAATAGAGGAATGTGGATAATTTAATTAAATTGGATTTAATTAAATAGAGAAATGAACATAAAATATTCATTTAGGAATATGGTCATTTTTATACGTCTACATTTTGCCCCTCTTTGAAGTAACGTGTGTGCACATGTTATTTCAAAGAAAATGATGCGTTATCATGATTTATGATCAAATGCAATTTTTGTGTCGCTCTTTTGATTTGCAAGTCGTGCCCCAGATTTGATTTGATGCGTGATGCCCCAGATTCGATATTTTGATGGTGATGCCCCCTCGGGAGATGAATCAATTTTATTTTATTTTTTGAAATTTTTTTATTTGATTTGATGAGTTGCTTGGATGTGTAGGATTTCGTCTATGTGAAAGGTGGGTAAATTGATTCATCTCCCGATAATGTACAACGTGTAGGGTTTAGGGGAGACCGCAACCATAGTACATGTCTATTGGGCTAACCCTAATTTCATTTTCCTCCTATAAAAGGGGGAAAATAGCTTTGATTTGATTCATTTGTGCTTTGTTGAATTTGGAGAAAGAGAATTTGGTCTGAAGAGAAAATGCCTATTCCGTATTCCAGACACTGTTTCGAGCGCGTTCGGAGGTACCGGAGACCTGCAACGTATGGACCACCAGTAAGTCAACATTTTTGACCCTCTTTTGATTTTTGATTTGGTCGTTTTTAGTCATTTGTTGATTTTTAAAACTCGGTTTTAGCGCGTCAAAGTCGTAGATTAGCGCATACGAACTTTTAAGTAGCGCATCAAGTCTATTTTTAGGGGTGCGTCTGAAATAAAATAGGGTAGCGCATAGAAAATATAGGTTAGCACATAGACATAGAATAGCACATGGCGATAGTCGGGTAGCGCGTTAGGTCAGCAGGTTAGCGCGTAGGGTAGACCTAGCGCATAGGGGTCACAGGGGTTCACATGGGTAAGGGGGTTTAACGCGTAGGGCTAACCTAGCGCATAAGGTCAAACAGGTAGCGCCTGGGAGGGATAGATTAGCGCATGGGTAGGTTTTAGCGCATTGGGTAGGTTAAGTGGCGCATAGGGGGAAGATTTAGCACGTAGAGTCAGTCTAGCGCATAGGGTAAATAGATTAGCGCGTAGGAAAAACAGCCTAGCGCGTGGGTGAGTTTTAGCGCAGCGGGAGTCTATTTTAGCACATCTGGAAAAATTTTGCAAAATGATGTGGTTTGTAAATTTGTTGTGTCGTGCTGTCATGATTTTATGCATTTGTCCAATATGAGTGTTGATATAACTTGTTTTGATGTGCGATATTTCAAGTTATGTATTGATATCAATGTGGTGCTTTGATCAAAATATGATTTATTTGCGTACCTTGTTTCAAGTTCAATGTATGAAGCCTGATTTGTGTTACAAGCTGGTATGGGTTGGAAACTTGAGTTGTGTTACAAGCTGATATGGGTGGGAAACTTGAGTTGTTTTACAAGTTTATGGGATTGTGGAGACTTGAGTTGTGTTACAAGTTTTGATATGGTTTGTGATAACTTGAGTTGTGTTACAAGTTGATATGAAATGATAGGATTGTGAACTTGATGTAGATGAACAAATTGTTTCATGTTGTTGCTGTGAGTTTGATTTTGATATCTTTGTTTTGATGTGGAAACTGATATTGGATTTGTTTTGCTTGTTGACAGGAGCAATTGGGTGTGGTTCAGTCGAGGGAGAGATTTCCAAGACCGTGGACATTGATATGGCGGTTTCTCAGGCTGATCTCGACATCATTGAGAGATGTGGGTTGACCTCCCTTTTGGATATGCCTTGGTTCACTGTGAACCGAAGGCTACTGACAACATTGGCAGAGAGGTGGCATAGCGACACAAACACCTTCCATTTTGCGACCAGAGAGATGACAGTCACACCAGAGGACTGTTACAGGATCCTGTGGATTCCGGTAGTAGGTGTACTACTACCGTATGAGCAGTCAGAGGAGGGTGGGACAGAGGCACTGCACCGTATCTTCCACGATGAGACAGTCTGTGGCTATGAGATCCCTTGGCAGGAGTTCCTAGACCTGGATTACGCACCCCTGCCATCTGTACTAGCAGGGTTTATTGGTGGATTCCTTTGTCCTGATCGTAGGTCAAAGGGATTCTCGGTGGGATGGGGGCTAGTGTTGGAGGAGATGGTCACACAGGGCCGAAGATTTTCATGGGGATCAGCTATGTTGGCCCATCTGTACAGGGGCTTGCATGAGGTGGTATACCTCGGTTACGACAGTTTGTCAGCTGGCGTGACACTATTACAGGTATGGTGCTGGGAGCACATTCCAGCGGTGAGGCCACTAGCAGACAGGAACAGGCCCATGGGATGCGCATATGCGTATGGATACAACGGTCTAGTTGTCCAGCGCAAGCAGGGTAAACTAGAGCATTGGAGGAGAGTGCTCGATGATATAGATACGGTCACTTGGTGACCGTATACAGGATGCGAGGTGTGGGCGGAGGACGGGCTGGAGATGCCCTTTGTTTTTATGACTAGATACTTGATCGAGAGGACCCCGTTTGTGATAGTGAGGTTTGTGGTGACCCAAGTTTTGAGACAGTTTGGGCGCCAATAGGGTATTCCACAAGAAGCGTGCCTATATGCACGACGGCGACAGGATGTAGCGGATTGGGGACCGACCATTGATAGTGCAGTGGCGGTGGAGGAGTTTGTCGGTTTGGTGGGGCAGATATGGGATTATGCCCCAGAGATTCAGGATGCGGGCATGACTGATGAGTTTGCCAGATTGTTTGCTGCACGGGCGGTGGCCAGGATATCGGATCCTGAGGAGATGAGGCCAGCTTTTGATTCCGATGAGGAGGGAGAGGGAGATGATGATGATGATGGAGAGGATGGAGGAGATGGACAAGGGAGAGGAGCCAGAGGGAGGCGGGGAGGTAGAGCTAGTAGAGGAGATAGGGGTGTGGAGAGAGTGGTGAGACAGGGGGTGATAGACAGGGGGAGAGGTGGATTGACTATTGGAGTCGGTGGAGAGGGGAGAGTGGGAGAGGTGCTAGCTGCAGTGGGGGGTGCTGATAAGGTGAGGCAACTAGCACAGAGGAGGAGGACAGATGTGCTCCCACCTCCAGCACCGAGGACAGGCCGAGTAGGAGGAGTTGCCCCTGCACAGGTACCACTATGGGTTCAGGTCCCTACACATATTGAGGATGCGCAGATCCGAACCCTACAGGTGACTGTACAACAGCTGCAGGCGCAGATTTTGACATATCAGTGACAGATTTCATAGTTGACCACTGAGCGAGACACCGAGATAGAGAAGAGGGGGCGAGCGGAGGAGCTGATATCCAGCATGCAGAGAGCAGCGGCGGGTGGTCTGATGAGAGACACCCTGAGAGAGCTAGCATTGAGAGCTCAGGAGGCGGAGTACTATCGGAGGCACTATGAGGCTATGGTACCCAGGGACCGGCAAGTATAGAGCTTTACACAGTCAAGATCCAGTCGATCTCGAGATACCGGGTCACGGTCTGAGAGCCGAGGTGTTACAAGGCCACCGAGACAGGACCCTCCTAGGGATCCAGGGGCGGGTGCATCTGGAGCTAGACCATCTCCATCAGGGGATAGTCATACTTGAGAGACGTGGTCTTTGTTGTATTTTTGATCATTGTTATTCTTTGTACTGGACACAGTTTTGATACATTTTGTACCTTTTGATCATTTTTGATATATATATATATATACGACACCATTTTCTTTGATCATGTGGTGTGTTTATATGGATGCATGTTATGTGGGTTATTTCTTTATGATGATGCAATGCTTTAAATATATGATATAATGTATGATGCAGGATGTATGTTTTTATATGCTGTGAGATGTCTCTTGAAAATGAGATGTATGATTTGATATGCAACTAAATGAAAAAGGATATTCAAACATGTTAAATGATATGCAACTAATTGTAAAATGATATGCAACTATGTTTTTGGTAGCATCCTCATTCTGTATTTGCCATCCGATATAGCCATATGTTGTTTGCTTTCTTTCTTTTTTTTTTTTTTTAGGTATCATCATTGAGCATTGATTTGTTTGGGATATGTTAAAAATTTATACAAGCATAATGGTATAATTGAACCATAATGACCTGAGAAAAATTTACATGATATTTGATTTTGCAAGGTAGCACAAGCGTCAAGGTATAATTGAACCAGGATGACCTGAGTGCGTATTGCGTAAACAGACAAGATTAGATCATTTGTATGCGTGAAGTGGAATCAAGCCTTTAGTGATATTCGACGTATCACGTCTCGAGGCAAGTATTCACACAGTACAAGTGATCGCCTCCCAGACAGAAGACTAAGAAAATATTGGAAGTTCCTCATGATCTCTAGCTTCGAAGCATTTAGTGAGACAAGGAAGAGAATCCAATAATTCAAAAAATTCAAAATGAAAAACTAGTTAAGATTTTTATGCGATAATGCAACATTCAGTACTTCAGAAAATCATCCATCCTTGGTATTTTTGTAAATTGTTTTGTTTTGCGATGAAGCGTAGTTTTTGGTTTGGTGGATGTCATGTTTTTGAGTTTTGCAAATAGCCTTGATATCTTGAATGTTTGCACTATTTAGATGATTTGAATGCCCCTAGCTGAGTGTGCCTCTTGATGTGAATATGTACAGTGATTTCCAAGCCATGGTGTATTTGTGGTAAGAGGATATATATGGATATACCAGGATAGTGACTACGCTAAGTATGTCCTGAATGGATATTTGCTAAGTGTCAGGCGATGGCCGATAGTGTTTGTATGGATAAAATGGTATGGAGATAGGTAGAGGAGCCATTCTTTCACAAGAGCGCCTGTTTACCAGGTTTTCACCGTTTGTTTTTATTGTACTTTGTTTTTGCTTTTTTTCTGAATTTTTTGATTTTTTTGCTTGTTTTGGCTTTTTCCGTGCACTAGACTACTAAGTGTAGTATTTCTTCAGATGGATGTTGTTAGTTGGTTCGTCGAGCACATCTCCTTCTAAATTTGTTAGCTGATAGGCACTTGATCCATAGACTGATATGATGACATAGAGACCCAACCAGTTAGGTTCAAATTTCCCTTTCTTTTCTCGATCTTGCTGATTTCTTGGATTTTCTTTGAGAACTAGGTCACCAACTTTGAAGTTGCGGGGGATGACCTTGTGATTGTAGCTCCTGCACATGCATTGCTGATATGCTTTGAGATGAGTATAAGCATGCTGACGTCTTTCATCTAATAGTTCAAGTTCTTGCAAGCGGTTAACTCGATACTCTTCATCTGGGATTAAGCCTTTCAGAGATACTATGAGAGATGGGATTTCTACCTCCAGGGGTAAAATGGCTTCTGATCCATATACCAAGGAGTATGGTGTTGCTCCTGTAGGTGTGCAGATGCTGGTTCTGTATGCCCAAAGTGCTGGATTGAGTTGTACATGCCAATCTTTGCCTGCATCATTCACCATTTTCTTGAGGATTTTCAGTATTGTCTTGTTAGACGCTCCCGCTTGACCATTTCCCTGTGGGTAGTATGGTGTAGAGAACCTATGTTGGATTTTGAATTTTTCACATAGTTCTTGGACATCTTGATTTTTGAAAGGCCGTCCATTATCTGTGATGATTGAACTTGGAATACCATATCTGCAGATAAGATAATTGAGGATAAAAGAGGCAATTTGTTTCCCTGTCACTGTGGTCATGGGAACTGCTTCTATCCATTTGGTAAAGTATTCTGTTGCTGTTATAATGAACTTGTGTCCATGTGAAGATGAATGATGAATTTTTCTTACTAAGTCCAGTCCCCACTGACAAAAGGGCCAGGATGTTGTAAATGGCTGCAGTTCCTATGCTGGTGCATGTATTAGATTACCATGGATCTGGCATTTAGGACATTTCTTAGCGAAGTGATATGAGTCTTTCTCCATTGTAGGCCAGTAGTATCCCATCCTTAGAAGCTTTTTAGCAAGAGTAGTACCACTTGAATGTGTGCCACAAATACCTTCGCGAAGCTCGTGTAAAGCAGAATCGAAATCATTACGATCAAGGCAACTAAGAAGAGTACCATCTAGACCTCGACGATACAAAGTATCAGTGGTAAGGGTGTAACGAGCAGCTTGTCGGATAAAGTTACGTTTTTGGTTACAGGATTGGTCAATTGGTAAGATATTGTGCTTGAGGTAGTCGTATATTGGTCCATATAACGGAGAATCTGAACCAGTCAAGGCATAGATAACCTGGGATTCAGAGTGGTTATAGGCGGGGGAGAACAGTTGCTCTACCAAGAACTCGTAACGACTCTGTTGCGCTAAAATTTGTAATAGTGAAGCGATAGTAGCCATTGCATCGGCTGCTTTGTTGTTCAATCTCGGTATTTGCTCGAAGGTGATGTGCACAAAATACTGTTTGAAGTCATCCACCATTCGCTTGTAGGGTAGTAGCTTGTCATCCTTTATCTGATAGTCGTTGTTGATTTGATGGACGACTAGTTGTGAGTCTCCATTGACTTTTAACTCTAGGATTTTCCATTCTATGGCCATTTTGATACCTATAACCAGTGCCTCATATTCAACCACATTATTTGTGCATGGAAACATAAGCCTATATGATCTTGGTATAGTGTGTCCTTTAGGAGTGATGAACAGAATGCCAGCACCTGAACCATGTTGTGTATAGGATCCATCAAAGTATAGGGTCCATTGTGTAGTAGAAAGAGCAAGAACGTCCCTGTTTGGAAATTCAATCTCCATGGTGTGTTTGCCTGGTAGCGGTGCTTCAGCCAACTGATCTGCAATTGCTTGTCCCTTAATGGCTCGTCTTTCTATGTATTGGATGTCAAATTCACTAAGAATCATGATCCATTTAGCCAATCGGCCTGTAAGAGCTGCCTTGCTGAGTAGATATTTGAGAGGATCAATTTTTGTGACTAGCTTAATGGTGTGTGCTAGCATATAATGTCGGAACTTCTGAGATGTGAAGACCACTGTTAGGCAAGCTTTTTCAATGAATGTATAGTTGAGTTCATAGCCATTCAATGTCCTACTGATATAATATATGGCGCGTTCCTTCCCTTGTTGATCTTCTTGTGCCAATAGTGCCCCCAGCGATATATCTGTTGTTGAGATATATAGGATAAGAGGCTTTCCTACGACTGGTGGTACCAAAACTGGTGGATTCATCAGGTACTGTTTGATTTGGTAAAAAGATTCTGCACACTTGGTCTCCCATTTGAATGGTACATTTTTGTGTAGTAAATGGTTAAATGGTAGACTTTTATCTGCTAGTTGAGCGATGAATCGCCTGATTGATTGAAGTCATCCTTGTAGAGATTTGAGTTGATTGACATTCTTTGGTGGTGGCATGTCCATAATGGCTTGTACCTTTGCTGGATCTACTTCAATGCCTTTAGCTGAGACAATGTAGCCTAGTAGCTTGCCTGATGTAACCCCAAAGACACACTTCTTAGGGTTGAGCCTGACTTGGAATTTTTCCAATCGATCAAAGATCTTTGTTAGGATGCTGAGATGTTCTGCTCTGGTGAAGGATTTAGCGAGTAAATCGTCCACATAGTCTTCCATAAATGTGTGCATCATGTCATGGAATATTGTGGTCATTGCTCTTTGATAAGTGGCTCCTGCATTCTTTAAGCCAAAAGGCATAACATTCCAACAGTACGTTCCCCAAGGACAGGTGAACGTGGTTTTATCTTGATCTTCTGGGGCTATTTTGATTTGATTATAGCCTGAGAAACTGTCCATTAGTGAGAGCATTGCATGACTTGCTGTGAGATCTACAATTATGTCGATACTGGGCAGAGGAAAGTCGTCCTTTGGACAAGCTTTGTTGACGTCTTTGAAGTCAGTGCATATTCTGATACTGCCATCTGGTTTTGATATTGGAACGATGTTGGAAATCCATTCTGCATAGTCAATGGGTCGGATGAATCTGACGTCTAATAATTTCTTTAGTTCAGTTTTGACCATGCGTGCCACCTGTGGATTCATCTTTCATAGCTTTTTCTTGACTGGTTTAACTCCTGAAGAGATGGACAAGTGATGTATGATTAAGTGTGGATCCACTCCAGGCATATCAGCACATGACCAAGCAAAGTTAATTTGTTGTTCTTTAAAGAAAATGATGAATGTTGATCTTTCTTCCTCTGTCAGAGATTCTGCAAGGTGTAGGTTTCTGACTGCTTCCGTGGTACCAATGTTGATTGATTGAGTGGGCTCAATTAATATGGGTGATCGCTCATGAAAGTGCTCAGGAAGAGTGTCAAGTCTCCCATCGTTAGGTGCCTTAAAAAGGTTTTCACCCCCAGATGCGTCCTTTATTTTTACTTTTTTGTGATCTAGAGCTGCCATTGACTGGTTTTCAGCATCAGATTCTTTATTTTGTTCATTTTTGCGACTGAGAGACTTGGCACTCCCTGGTTTGTAGACATTGTTACTTTGTTCGCTGGTAGAGCCTGTTTCCGGATTTACGATACATAGGTAATGGATAATAGATTCATCATCTGGGAAAATTGGTGTATCATGGATTTCAGGTTCATCCTAGTCGATAAGGTCAGGAAAGACAAGCGGTAAGGAATCATTAGGTGGATCAAGTTCGGCTACTGTGAGTGTTAGGACAGAGTTTTCATCGTGATTGTTCTTGGTTTTAAAGAAGTCTAGGATTTCGTCGAGGTCTTCGATGGTATTATCTTCTACATAGACTTGTTCATAATGTTTCTGTTCGCTTTCCGTGGTGTCATAGATATTCTGTGGTCCAAATTCAAGAGGTCTATCTCTTGCGCTATGTTCTTCTTGAGAAAGAGATATAGAATCAGTATCATTAGGGATATCTGTAGTAGCATTGGAGCAGGTACCCCATTCATATTCATTGGAATCAGTCTCCAGGGCATCATCCCAGATTCTATCAGTGCTGTAAACTGGTATGTTGTATGGTGAAAACAAATTTTTGATGATAGATACCATTTTGATAGTTTTTGTTGATTCTGTGTCAGATCCGTCTTCTATTTTCTGTATTTGTTCATAGACTGTGTTTCTTCAGGAAGAAACAAAGGTATCTGAAGATGATTTTATTTGTTCTTGAGATATTGGTGTTTGAATATGAGCTACTGCTGCAGATATGGCCCTTTTGTGTTTTAGAAGCTTTTCCTGATGTAACTTCTGATCCTGACGTTCCCGTGCCTTGCGGATTATTTCTGCTGATTCAAAGAGTGCTTCCTGCCAGGATTCTTCTTTGTACTTCGTCTTTACTTTCCATTGAGGTTTTGTAGTGATGAGGGGTGGCCTTTTTAATAGGAAGGTGAGCTCACGACCCAATCCTGCTTTGTTTCTATTGGGTTGCGAAGGAAGATTTATAGGTTCAGTGACTCCTTCCTTGCGTTTCCCAATAGGTCCTTTACCGTCATATCCCATTTGCTGCATGATTAAGTATCCTTTTCCATATAGGTGTGTAGGTAGAACAATATCCAGAGCGGCTTCTCTATTATCTTCTTTCTCATCTTTGTATAACCAGCTAAGAATATCCTTGTCTTCTGATTCATGTGCCAGAGTGCCCAATTGGATGAAGGTACCATCAAATTTGGTGATGGGCTGAGTGACCAGATGTGTTGATGTAGTAGGCAATCCATGAGATCTAGGTGATGTTGGTAATTTGGCCACACATAAAGGCTCCAAAGAGTATTCTCCCATACCTTGGCCTTTGATTTGCATTTTCTATTCGAAGTCTCCCCATAAGGAGTTGGATTTTGCTGTTTGTTGATTTGATGTTGAAGATCGTTGCTTTTCTCTATTATGAGGAACCAAACTGTCTTGGGCTGCCCCCATTGCGTTGCAATGTTGAAATGGATTGTGATTAGCATATATGGATACTTCTTGTCTGTCATAAGGAAATTTGACACACTGGTGATATGTGGAAGGTACTGCTTGCATTTCATGTATCAAGGGTCGCCCTAATAAAATATTGTAGGTAAGGTCTATGTCCAAGACCTGACATATAGTAGCTTTTTGCACTGGTCCTACTTGAATGGGTAATATCACAGTTCCTTTAGAGGACCTTTCCTCATCATCATATGCCTTTATGGTGATCTTCTTGCAAGGATCAATAGATTCTTCTGAGAAGCCTAATGCACGAATAAGCTTTAAAGTACATATATTAAGTCCGGCTCCTCCATCTATTAGGACTCTTTTTACTCGGTGTTTGCAAACAATGACTTTGATATGGAGAGGAGTATTATGCGGATGGATTAAGGAAGCATCGTCATGCTCTGAGAAGGTGAGGTTATGAGGTCCAGTCATATGGGCGACCATGGCTTGAAATCTGTTTGTATCCAAATTTTGAGGTACATTGGTTTCCAATAGCGCTTGTTCTAATATGTCTTTGTGCTTTGGTGATAGTTTCAGCAATTCTAGTATAGATATCTGTGCTGGAGTTTTACGTAGTTGGCTAACCAAGTCATATTGGATTTTTGGTGTGATAGTTGTAGGTGCAGTATGTCCTTTCAAGACATATTTCTGAGTTCGGGTTGTTACATTGATAGATTCATGATCATGTTTATCTCTGATGGTGATGACATTTACTTGATGTTCTTCAGCTGATATGTGATTTATGGTGTTGTTGTAGATATGGTTGATACGAGCTCTGCGTGTATCGTTCGAGGTTGAAGCTCCATCTTTGTAATTTGGAAGAGGATTTTTAAAGGCTCCATGATCACTATTTGTTTTGAGACCATCTATTTTCAAGTCACCTCGATCAATCATATCTTGCACCACGTGTTTTAACCTCATGCAATCATTCATCTGATGACCCTTGTTACGATGGTAATCACAATAGTGTGAATCATTCCACCAAGGCGGTTTGATTTGGGGTTCATAGTTGCTGATTGGAGGCAAAGAAAGAATTTTGTGTGCCAAAAGTTCTCTGAATGCTAATTCTAGTGATTGCCCCAGTGGTGTGAAGATACACTTTTGGAAATTGTTTGTGTTGTTGCATGAATTGTTGTTAAGTCCTGGATTCATGTTTTTGCTTTGAGTATCATTGGTGTTGTTTGTGTTAAGTTGTCCTTGATCGGTGTTTGGTGCATATGTGTGAGCATTTGGATTAGCAGTTTTAGCATTTTTTGTGTTTTGAGGATTTTCGGATAATGCGAGCACTGGTTGCTTAGATTTGGGATCATATGATTCATTGTTGCCTTCATTTTTGTTTTGAGTCCAAAAGCAAGATTTGTCAAGGTTGGTATTGTTCTGGTTATTGTAGTTTGATGAATTTGTTCCTTCCTTGTAGAATTTGAGTGTTCCCTTTTTGACACATGCTTCCTCTACTTGAATGCCATTCTCAATTAATTTAGCGAAAGATGGTATGCATTGAAGTTTTAGTCTATAACTCATTTCACTATTCAAGTTATCGATAAAGATTTCCATTTTCTCCTTCTTGGGAATATCTCGAGGATATCTAGATACCATACGTCGCCAGCATTGAAGGAATATCATGAATGTTTCATTGTTCTTTTGTTTGGTGTTGCAAACATCTAGCATGGTTATGGCATGTTGGATGTTGTAGGAATATTGGGTTATGAATTTGTTAACCAATTCATCAAATGATCTGACAGGCGGTGTAATTTTGGATAACCATTCCATGGTTTGCCCTCCCAAGCTTCTGGGGAATAACCTCATCAAATAGGTGTCATCATGAGCAAATTCAAGCCTCATTGTGCAAAATTCTCGAACATGATCTCGGGGATCACTTTTCCCATCATATTTATCAAATTTGGGAACGTCTGAGTTTGGAGGAAAAGGCACCATGTTCAATCTTCTGTCAAATGGATAAGGACAGATTTCGTTTAAAGAGTACTGCACTGTTGTACCTTGTTGCATATCCTGTATTTGCCTTTGCAACATTTGCATTTGTTGAGTAAGGGCAGCCAAAGGCATGTTGTCTTGTCGAGGGAAAAGTTCTTCTCTTGTATTTGTTCTCAGCTAAAAAGGTGTGGTAAATGGTAGATTTTGCTCTGGTGTTTCTAGTTCGGGTATACGCATTTCTGGTATGCGTTGTTCTGGAATGTGTTGCTCAGGTATGTGTTGTTCAAAGTTATGAGTTTCTTCTTCTCTTTGTTGTTCTTGATATGCATATTGTCGAGATCCTTTTTTAAAGATGTTTGAGTCTAAATCTTCGGGAAGTTTAACGCCTTTACTTGTAAGCATGAGCAAATACTTTTCTTTGTCATTTTCCATGAGTTTTTCTACAAGCTTTTGGAATGAAGGGTTTTCCTGACATTCCTGAAGAAGTGCTTCAGTAATTTCAGGTTCTTCTAAGGGTGGAACTTCAACAGGATTTGACAATCTTCGATTCATACTAGACTCAGCGTGTGTCTCGCTTTGTTTGTTTCTTTTAGAGCGAGTAACAAACATTTTAGTAGAAACTCTCAGTGATGAAAGGGATAAAAGCCTCGTTGATATGTTGTTCGTGGGTGGGTGGTTCTGGTCGAGATATGTTATAAGTGATACACTCGTCGGCAAGAATGCTGGATTGATTTTTCTGCCGCGGTTTATGGTTTGATTAAAAGCAGACTTTTGACAGTAGGCTCTTGTCTTCAAGGGTTCCTTGTCAAATTCGTTGGATTTGTTTTGGATATAACGTTTGACATGATGCAGGAATACCCGATGAGATTTGAAGAGTTGACGATTGATGTATAAGAACTTGTTTCTCTTGATGAATTTGGAAAAACTAGGTTGTTGTTTCTTCAACGTGATGTTACGATAAAAGTTCTTTCTTCTCAGAATATGAGGATTAGTCATGCATGAGTGATCAATGATTTCCTTTTGATTTGTTTGGATTCAGTTGATCTTGTTTGAAAAATTTCAAATCTTACTTTATCAGAGTGAAGGTTTAGATGCCCCTTCACGACAAAATGTGTCAAATGATATGGATAAAAGCTTCCCGATATGGAAACTTGATTTGACAACTTGAAAATTTTTAAACAAGTGTTTTTGTGAGATAAAATCCGTAAGATGGTAAAGGATTCTGTTGATACTAATGATGAGGTTTCCAGATTATGATAAGATAGACATGTTTTATCGTGCGATTCGTTTAAGATTTTACAACGTTTGTTTTGACACAAATTAGCTTAAGAAATAGTCTTAACGGTTTGTTTTTGCTACTCTCGTTTGATGAAAAATGATGTCTGATGAAGAAGGCTTCTGAAAATATTTTCAAAATTTTTAAAATTCCTCACTGTTTTGCCCTCTGTTTTTGTGTTTTGGATCACGTGCTAAAATAGAGACTATATGCACTACAAAATTTACCCCACGTGCTAAAATAATGACCACACCCGCTAGGCTGCCCCCAGACACGCGCTAAAGTTTTGAATGTTCAAAAATGTTTTCTATTTGTTTTAAAAAAGCTATGCGCTACCCTGGGCCTGCAACGCGCTAACCTGTGAACCTGATGCACTACTGTTTAGTTTCTACGCGCTAAGCTGATGTTTCCACGCGCTAGACTGTTTCTTTGATGCGCTAAATGATTTTACACTGTTTTGCCTTGAGATGAAACGCTACTATTTGGAACTGACGCGCTAATTTGAAGTTTTGATGCGCTAACGAAAAGTCTACATGCGCTAAGAGGTTGCTCTTATGCGCTAAACTACCCTGATTTTTCTTTTGGTTGATTTTTTTCAAATTTTGAACTTCTGTTGTGAAATTTTCAAGTTCGATGGATGATTTTATGAAGTAGTAAATGCAAGCACGACACAAAAAGTACAACCATTTTGCCTAATCTAACAAAAAGTGTATGTTCTGTGAGGATGTGTTCAAATCCCCAATGTTTTAACAGGTTTTGATACGAATGATACACTTGAGAAAGACTCTTTAGTCAAAGGTCATAAATAACATCAGAGCCCACTAGTCTCGATACTCTGTCAGCTCAAACAACCGTGTCACCCCCTAGAGGGCGCCCGTTTTTTTGCCTTTTGCCAGAAATTAACCCAAAGTGAATTGCTTCACAGTTGAGTAGTTATCTTGGAAGATATATGGTGAGTAATCTTGGGGGCGGATTCTTCCCCACCCTTGCACTATGATGTTATAAATGTCTGGTTACTGACTCGGTTCAAAGCTTCTATTTCTATGGTTCGTAATCAGGCTTCCTGTTCGGCCGTCAGTGATAAACTCCCTCAGGAGGCTTCCCAACCTTTAGAACAAAGGCTTTACGTATCTCAAGGATACTGGGGGAAGGCTAATCGCTGCGCGCAACCATTGAAAAGGACTTTCGTCACTTTCCACGTTTGATTATAGTGGGTTGGAATTCTTGGTGTCAAAGTCGTTCCCCACTTAGGTCGTTCCCTTCACACCGGCCATAAACGACTTTAAGAGTTGATTTCAACTCCTCGGGAAGGCAGGCCTGCTAAAGGTTTTATTGCTTGAAGTAAAGAAAGCTTTTAAGAGTGGTTTGGATCTTTGATCACCCAGTTAAGGGGAGAGCATATTCCTTCCACTTTCGAGACAAGACAATCAAGTTGTTCTTTTTAGCCTTTAAGACAATGTTTTGCTAGCTTCTATTTGGAGATGTTTCTCCAACAAGCATGATGTTCGTTTTAACCCTTCATAGCGATGATTTTCTAGTCTAAGAAAATAATTTGGTCAACAAAGCAAAATTTTGATCTTTGGTGGTCAACAAAAGAAATCGATAGAAGAAAATTTTCCAACTCTACCTGCAAGAAATTGTCAGAGTCCTGCAAAATTCCAATCAAATAGTTAGAAAAATCTGGATTTTGGTGGACTTCTACAAGTCTAAATTTAATTTCGGTTACAATTTTTAATTTTTGCCTTTTGTCTGTGATGCGCTACAAAAAGGATTGTACGCGCTACAATATAACCTAGATGCGCTAAAGTTATGTCTAAATGCGCTACACTATTTGTTGGATGCGCTACTCTGTGCGTCGGAAGTGCTACTTTGTTTTTCTCTCGTGCTGAGACCTATAGGAAAATTAATGATTTGATGCGCTAAAAGATGGACTTCATGCGTTGGATGATGGACTTCACGCGCTAGATAGTGAAGTGGATGCGCTATCTAACAGACCCGACGCGCCAAACTATTTTTCTGATGCGCTACTCTATTTTTCTTCCGTGCTGAGACCTACAGGAAAAGATTAGTGGAGGTCATGCGCTAAAGAACGGACTTCACGCGCTAGAGTATAGACCCCGCGCGCTAAACAATAAGCGGGATGCGCTAGACTGTTAACCGGATGCACTAGGGAATGTTTCCCACGCGCTGATTCCTGTTTCCCGCGGACCTGCAAAAGTGGTTAATTTTAAAAACCAATTTGATATATGGGGTTGAGCCCCACGGTGGACGCCAGAAATGTATGCGGGAAAAGCGGGTTGATAGAACTCAATATGTGAAAATATTCTAAAAGACTTGTCCACACACACACACAAGACTTCTTGATGCAAGCTATGGAGTCATGAAGCATAACTCAGCTTCCCAAGGTGGGTCCCATGGTTCTCTATCCTACAATGTCCCTCAAACCAATGTTTTTGCTCTTAGATCACTAAGCAAAATGGTTTAGGGATGGCAAATGTAAGAACGAGGGATGCTTTGATAGATTTTAGAATGAAATGCATCCTAAGCTATACATGATTCTAGAAATGCAATAAACTAACTATAAGATGACAAGGTTAGTAAACAAACTATCCTATCATACTATATTTAGTCTATGATTGAGCTAAATGATAAAGAAAGTATTCTAAACATGCATATTTAGACTAATTCCTGATTTGAAAGAGGTTAAAATGATGAGCATAAAAATGATATGAAAGCTTGAATGTATTTGAGCATAAGTATGATACTACAAATTTGGAGGATATTCAAAATGGAGGAATGAGAGCTCTATTTATAGCAAAAACAGGGCAATGGATGGTCAGGATTGAAAGAGTTGATCAAGGGTTGAGTTTGAAAGTTGGGGATCCATGTTTGTAATTGGCACCAATGAAATGGTGACAAATGTCAACATAGGGTTGGGTTGAGAGAAGGGGTTGGAGGCATTAAATGCCTGAGAAGACCTTAGGGTTATCTAGAAGGTAAGGGTCAAGTCTAAATTAAGATTACCCATTGGATTAAGAGTTAATCCAAGGATAAACCCTTGTGCAAATGATTAAGAGATAATCATGGTCAAAGCATTAAAGGCCTGATGAGACCCTTGGGTTGGATAAAGGTTGAGTTAAAAGAAATAATTTAACCATGTAAGAGGGTTTGAGTTAACCATTAATGGTTATGAAGACTTTGGGGAATTAAGTGGTTGAAGGCTTGAAGCCTTTAATGGTTATCAAAGACTTTGAGGATTTGAGAAGTGACCTCCACTTGCTTAGGGATGTGACAAAGTTTAGAGGATGGGTTAGGCTAATTAGAAGTGATTAGAAGAGTCTAGAAGAAATTAGAAAGGGGTTTAGGAAGACAAGTGGGAGATGTAGGATTTTGCAAGTGGATGGAGGGATAATAGGATTTAATTGAATTAAATGATTTATTCAATTTGGTTGTAATTTGGGGAAATTAAATAAATTAGATTTATTCAATTTAGGATAAGTATTTAATTAAATTTGAATTTAATTAAAAGTGGATAGGGGGATTTAATTGAATAAAATGATTTATTCATTAAATGGGTATAGTGAATTTAATTGAGTAATTTACTTAATTAAATAGAGGAATGTGGATAATTTAATTAAATTGGATTTAATTAAATAGAGAAATGAACATAAAATATTCATGTAGGAATATGGTCATTTTTATACGTCTACAACTGGTATATGGTTCACCGACAGGATATAATGATCACCAACACTTGGAATGATATGGAAGACACTTGGTAATGTTGAAGACATCATTTGGACACTTTGTTTTGAAGAATTAATCATTGGTATAATCATATTTGCATATTTGCTTTTACCGACAAATAGGTCCAGGGTTACCTAGGGTTACACCGACAGGTTTATCTTTTCCAGATCAGCATGGCACGCTATGGAGATGATTTATTATTGTTGTAATTGCTTTAAGCCGACATGTTTAATCAGTTATTGCATCGAATAATATATTGTTTGTAAAATGTTTTTATTGTAATATCTTGTAGAGCTGACCTACTAAAATTGGTCTTAGGTTATGGTATAAATGTAAGATCTTATTTGTAAGATCGAATGTGGAATGCAAAAAAGAATTAAGTGAAGGTATATGCGAGATTAAGCAGAGCTATACACGAAGACATTATTTGAAGGTGAAGCTAGGTTTTTTTGTGGAAGCATATCAGCATTACACCGGTACTGAATCCAACATATGAAGATGCTATTTTGTGCAGTACATTCTTATTGGATTTAACCATCCAAATGTAGTCAGGGTGACTCCCATTTTGTGATTGAGCAGTGAGCTCTAGGCTGTTGGCCTTTCTGCATGTGCAGACCCCATTTATGTACACTTACTATCTGTAGTAGTATCATTTGATTGTGGGTAAGGTTTCCCACCGTGGTTTTTCCCCTTACAGGGTTTCCACGTACAAATATTGGTGTTATGTGTTGTGGACGACTTTGTGTTTATGTTTCATGCATTAATCTTTACCGGTATAACAATTAACTGTTAACACTGTCTACCGACATACTTAACTGGTTTACTGGTATTAAGCATTAAGTTGATTGAGTTGTTTTTTGGTTTGAACTTATTAGACAACTGATTCCCCCCCCCTCCCCCCCCCCTCTCAGTTGTCTCCGAGACCTAACAGTTCTCATGTGTTACATGTAGCACATCCTCCTCAAGGCTCCTCTTATCCCCATCACATCCTATTTAATCCCCTCATTTTCCTTCACAATTGATCCACTTTCATGCTATCATAACATTAAAATTCCATTTTGATATCTCACATCCATCAATCTTGCATACATTTTTAGCTTAGTTTTTGCATATCCAATCAACATGTATTATTTTCAAGCATCTTTAGAGTTGTAGTGTCGAGCACACATTCAAATTGAAGGACAATCAAATTAAGGAAATTGGGTTTGTGCCTTTTTATTGTCTTATAATTTGCATAATTTGGTTTCCTTTCTAACATCCTAATCATGAGCGGGGGCTTGATAATTGTATTTTTTAGGTTGTTAATCTTTTTATTTTGCACAAATTTTCTGCTCACAAGTTGAAGATTTCAAAGATACACTTTGAACCTAGGGAAAGTGGAAGTGGTTAGATGGAAAGATCAAAGCGAGTGGCATCTAGGAGGTTCTATGGAATTATGTGAGGAACTTGCTCGGGTTTTGGCATGAAGAATGTGTAGCTCCCTTTAGGTAAAGGATGTTAGATTTCCTAGGATCTAGATCTGAAAGGGAAATTCTTGGTGGTTTTAGGCTACATAGAGTTGGATAATTTGTCATATGGAAAGATGAATGTTTCCTAGTGCAAGCGGGTGTGGAATAGGTTTTCTTGGCCCCCGTGTATTTTTTCTCGTGGCTTGTTGTGTAGGATAAATGCCTTACTCGGGAGAATCTTAGGAAAAGAGTCTTTCAGGGACCTTTTTCTTGGGTTTTGTGAAACAATAGTGAAGAGAATACTTCTCATCTTTTCTTTCAATGTACTTTTACTGTAAAAATTTGGCATTTTTGGTGGGAAGTCTAGAAGCATGCTTGTATTCATGTTGATTCTCTGATTGGGTTCTAGAGTAGTCTTGGTAGGCCTCCTACTAAGACTCCTTTTCTTCATGTAGCTTGGGATATTGGCTCTTCTTTTATTATTTGGCAATTGTGGTTAGAAAGAAATTGCAAGATTTTGTAAGATAAACAATGTTAATGCATCAAGTGTGGCAATGGATTATTATTATGATCTAGGAAACCTTGAGGGCAAAGTGTGATCTTTTTGTTGAGGTAGAGCCCGATGACATGGTTGTTATTCAGAATTTGGATATTTTTTGTGGGGATATTAGAGAAGGCAATATTGTGCTAAGAAGAAGGTTGAATATGACGGCAAGTGCTCTCCTCTTCCCTTAGAAGTTTTGAAGATTAAACTTGATGGTTCTTCTAGGATAAATTTGGGACCTTCAGGGATTGGAGGTATTGGATGAGATCATCAAGGTGATGTTCTTTTTCTATTTTCTATTTATAAGGGACAATAGACTAATAATTTTATGGAGGCCTTTGTTGTTCTTTTAGTGCTTGAAAAAGGGTGTGCTTGTAGATGGAGCAAGATCATTTGTGAATCAAATTATCAAATTGTTGTGGATATGTTGAATAAGTAGAGTTTGGAGAATGTTGATTGGGAGCTAGTTGTGGTGATGGGACATATTCTTAGTTTAAAGGACTCTTTGGAGTCAATTTCTTTCTACCATGTTCCTCGTGAATGGAATAAGGGAGTTGATTGTTTGGCTAAATGAGCCTTAGAGCGCCTAGATGGATGGTGTGTTGGGGAAAGGGGCCAATTGCCTCTGAATTATGTTGATATGCTTGATCAAGTTGTCAAGGATGATATGATTGGTTAGTTGTGGCCCTTCTGGGTCACTTTCAGTGTGGTTTTTCTTATTTTGCTCTCTTTGTTGGGCTGTTTGCCCTTTACTTTTGTATTGCTCTTTTCAACTCGATAAATTTTTACCCCTTTTTCAAAAAAATAAAAAATAGATGACTAAAATTATTTATATATAAAAAACATATGGGCATCAATTTAACTCACTTCCAATTTTTATTGATGAGAGTTCTTGAATTTATTCTTCTGAGTGTAATATGCCTCTCAACATAACTCTTGGCGTAATTAAAAGTTATAATTATTATTCTTAGGATTGAAGTTAATTTATTCACATGTACATAATTTATAATTGATTTAGTTTCAAAGATTGTTATCAGATTAAGGACAACCAGTTGTCTTAATAACTCTTATATAGATGATATGAATTTGTACTTACACTTTGTAAGAAATGGAACCAATTAAGAGTTTTCTTCTCCTTTATATCATTGTCATAGATGCATATAAATTATTCTTTCAATGTGAGATTGATTGAGGTTTCGTACTCGTGTCTCTCTATTGGACAACAAAGTAATAATACATTTTGAAGGAATGGACATAAAAAGAACATGGAGCTATGTATCTATATACAACAATAATTATGGAATCTTAGAAGCAAACATATTTATTCAAGAATATTTTTTTTAATGATACAAATAAAATTGGTTATAGGATAAATTAAAATTTATTGAAAAATAAGAGCTTTTATTTTTAAGTTTTCATCTTTTTAGTTTATAATGTGTGATTTTCTCCCAATAACTACTAGAGCTTAGAGATAAAAAATTTCTTTGTTATATCTATAATATGATGGGGTTTAGTATTTCAATTTTCAAATAAATTATGAGAGCTCAACCTCTTTAAATCTTCAACTATTTTTTTTTTTGGATATTAACTGTTCTTGTAAAATTTATAAGAGAATCTTATTATAAAAAATATTTTTAATTTTCTTAATATAAGAAGTTTTATGTAGCTCTCCTTCATTAGATCATATTCTAAATGTTTCTTTTGGTTAAATACAGATTTAAATTTTTATGATTTGTTTTATATTTGTATGTGTTTTCATTTGTAATGAAAAAGAAAAATGTTTCTCTTAAATTTAACTAGATTAATTAATTGACATTAATAAACCTTAAGATGATGGGTTTGACTCCACAGTGTGATGGTGAATACATGACATTGTTAATGGTGTCACAAAGTTTCAAACCCCATGAAGGACATAGAGAGAAGGAAGAAGAAGAGAAGGAGGACACCACAAAGGAGGAAGGAACATGAGGACGTGACAAAGGACTTGAAAAAAGAGGTTAACCAAGGAGGAGAAGGAAGGCAACTGAGTGTTAATGTCAGGAAGGAAGTCCCCCATTTGTGGTCTCACCTAGATCATGGGCTAGGTTAAAAATCCTTGCATTTTCACCAATAAAAAAAAAAACTTAAGATGATGATTTGGCATTGATAAATAGAAAATAACTCATGCTAATGGAATTCCCTAGTACTGATGATATGGGTAAAGGTAATGATTTCATAGGTACATGGGGATTTAAGGTACCACAAGGTGGAAAACTTTACATTAATGTGGTTAATGATTTAGTTTTTTTGACAGTTTCTTGCCAAGGTTGTGTTTTGTGGAAGTGGATACTAGCAATGGCGCATGTGGCTAGTGCAAGAGGTGCTAGTAGGAAATGAGCAACATATTCCAAGGGGAAGAGTGTTATTGTGGACATGACTCCCAATAAATGAAAGAGACAAGTTTTGGGGGAGGGGGCAATGGCAAATTTCACGGCAATGTTGGATAGGGAAATTGAAAACCCTAGTCTCAAGCTTTGAATTCCTAGCAAAGGGATATGAATAGGTTTCTAATGCTTTGTATTCACTTGTTATGGTGAAGCCCTTGATTTATCCTAGTTATATATGTGGGGGATGGAATACTCTTGACGTTTCTCAACCTCTTACATGTGCTTCTATGTTGTCCATGGTTGTAGGCTCATATTTGATACATGACAAAATTGGGGATATTATGTTAGTCAAAGCTTCATTTTGATTGTTTCTTGGGCCATTTGCAAGTTATTAATTGGTGTCAGCTCTATCTATAACACATTGTAAAGGAAATAGCCAAATCCTTGAATATTTTTCTTTTTATGGAATTGGTAGCTATCCTATTGACCTTTGATTATTGTGATGATAAAGAGGAAATAGATGCAAAGGAAGTAGATAAATAATATGGTTCAGTAGATGAGATGGGTGCTACAAAGATGTCATCATGTCTATTAAAATTTTTTAAAGTATGTTTAATGGGGTTGTGAGGCCTATGTAATTTACCTCAACCCTTGAAGTTTTTTTCTTGTAGCCTTTGGACATGTGGGTTGCAGTAAGTTAAGGTTTTTGGTTATAGGTTACTAAAGAGGATTTTAGAAGATAGTAAACTCTTGATGTAACTACTTATCGAACCTATTTTATAATGTGATGCAAGAGGGACTCCCTCCTACCTTCAATAAAACACTTAAACATGAAACAAATGCAGAGACTCTTTGCTACTAGATTGCAACACTACAAATAAAGTATTAACAACTTTGACCTTTTTATCGGCATCTCTCACTCTGTAGAATGCCTTTTCATACAAAATTTTGAACCTTGTTGATTCTAATCTGCTCTCATTCTCATATAAACCCCAACTACCCACTCCACACTTTGCAACTCCTCTCATTCTCAAGAACTTTCCTTTTCCTCTTTGATCAAACCCAACACTCCATTTACTAGGCCAATACACCCCCTTTCTTTTAGTCTTTAGGCCAAAGCCATAGCTTGCTTCTTCTTGGTCACTTCTACTCTCAAGACTGATATCAATTTCCTCATTAGGTCAATTCTACTCATGACCTCCCACTTCTTTCCCTATACTAATTTATATATAAACAACTATATGAGTTTCTTTTCCTTACCTCACTTAGCCCTTCCTCTCTACCACGTTCCTTCTCTCTATTTATGCTAACACACATTTTTCCATCCTGCTTATGGCTTTTTGCAATATTTATTTTTAAATATGCAATTTAATATCCCTCAATTCACATTACCATTGATGCCTTAGACATTTATTTTTAAGTCATTTCAACTTCCATATAATCTGCAATTTGTTGGCTTTAGTAATTGACCCATTGTGATGTTTCTTCTTTTCATTTTTCAATGCCTGTTAAAATCTTCCAACAATCTTTGTCTTATCACATTCTTTTCATATCAATGGATCAAGCTTCTTGAAATGGCCTTCATCTTCACCTGAATGACGGAGTTCATATCTCTAGAGATGTGCACAATTTTTGGGCTAAGGTGTCAGTTCTCCAAGCCTTATTCATTAAGGAACACAATGACATCTACAACATGCACAAAGAAAATTATCATGATTTGGATGACAAGGAACTGTGTCACCATGCATGATTAGTAACTTCTGTAATCATTGCAAAGATCCACACTATTGATTGGACCATTGAGCTACTTAAAATATACATTCTCCCTGCTTGCATGTGTGTGAATTGGTATGGAGTGCTAGGTAAAGTGTTGAAGGATGTATATTTGATCATAGTGGGAGTTCTATACTAAGCATCTTTTTTTGAATGGAAAAGCCTGAAAAATCATAGTGTTCCATAATCTCTTATAGAAGAATTCATTAGTGTTTATTGAATGCATATTTTGATATCAGACAACCTCGTTGTTAGATACATTCATGAAACCACATTTTTTTGAGACAAAAAAAATTCTCAAGCTTGTCTTATACTTCAATAATTTTCATACATATTTGTCGTGATAGTTATAATTGTTATCACTAAGGTCTGCACCCTAGCTCAGCCTAGGCTCAGCTAACCTATGATACATGGGACTACCTCTAGATTGTGGGTACCCTATAATGGAAGTAGACCTCCAGAGGGGGTTGGTTTCCTTTGAAATTTCCTAAAACTACTAAATTTTGACAAGGAAAAGGGTAGAAGAAATGCTTTTTAAATGAAAAACTATACTAATTTGAGGTGATGCACCAAAGTATTTTGTTTTTTCCTATTCTAAAATGACTGATTATAATAAATTCAACAAAAATATTAATTGAGTTCACAACTCATTTGTTCCTAAGATGACCATAATCATTTCATAGAAAGGTCATTGATTTTAGTTTGCATATGAGATGAAATAAATCATACAATAATGTTGGCTAAAATTAAATATTGACACAATATATAACTTGATCAAATCAAAGGAATGCTCACTAAATTTTTTGATTGCAACTCAATTAACAATGTATACTCAACATAATACAATGCCAATGATACAAGAATGAGCAGGAACATCTATATTCTTCATCAAATTTGCCAAAAGAATCTGATTACAAAACTTAGGGATATCTTTGACTTTTAAGTATTGAAGGTTACAAGAAATAACACAATTGAATACACTAAAATCGGAGATGAACCCAAAAAGATTTTTGAGTTACAAGACTAAATTCACTGTTGTACACACATGAAAAACAAGAAATGATTGAAAATAGATGAAAATTGCATTTTTATTGAAAGCTGCTCCTAAATTTTTAAATTTGGAATTTTGGCTCTCTTAGGCTTGCTGATTTAGTTAACATGTAGGATGTGTTGGCTGTTCTCCTCCTCAAAATTAGGTGGCTACCTAATTGAATTTGAAATCAAACCTTGTTGGGCAACCTCATTCAAAAATCCCTCAAAAAGGGGATGGAGCTAGAAGTTACTGACTATTAATTGCCTCAAGATTCCCCTTGGTTGATGAGTCACCCTCGGGGGCCTTCAAATCAGGTGATAGATTGTTGTTATTGTCTCAAAATCTCCCCAAAAAGTGGCATTTCTCTTCTGGTCGCCCCTTTTGACTCATTTTAAAATTTGAACTCAAGTTTGACTTGATGGTTGCCTTCTATTTGAAATTGAAATATATTTCTTATGGCAATCAACCTCATGAACTCCTAATCATAGTTAGCCTTATGACACTTGTATCTTCTTTTGACCTTTTAAAGCCAAATAATGTTTTAGGACACCATCTTCATTGATATTACTATCTAGAAGTCTGTATACATACTCTCTTACAATACTGAGACTGCTTATTTACTGTCAATGTTCACTGCTATATTGTTCTAGGACTGTGGGAAGAACTTTTCTGGGTCTTACAATGCTCTTGACATTTTTAAGTTTGCCCTTATTAAATGTGACACTGTCACTGAATTATTGATCTCTATTTTTATGATCTTCTCAGAGAAATATAAGGTTACCGTTCTTATGCTATGAACAAGAGCTTACACTTATATACATTGTGACTATCTAATTGTCTTATCCTCTGCTCACACATAAGATCACACAACAATGAAAATTGATTGTGTGAATTGGGTTGTGATCAATGTGTTCCTTGAGTGGATTTTATATAGGGGCCAACCATCATTGCTTACTGCTCTTTCCTCTTGTTGTGAAGGCCTTTGGACTATAGGTTTGCTTTGAACAGTCTCTTATCTCTTTGGCTTGCCACATTCTATACCTTCCTTTTGTACCCTCTGTTCAAAGAATGTTTTTTGTTGCTCTTATTATGATTATTGGGTTTTGACCTCTACACTAGGCCTTAGCATACAATGAAGCTATTTACTGTATTTGTGCTCTTAATTTGATAGTGAGCTTCACAGTTTTTGATTAAAAAAAATAGTGAATCTATTCACTTTAAATGTTGCTCACTATATTTGATGTTATTACTGCCTTTCTTTTGTTGCCTTGAACTGATTCATGATGATCTTTTGAACTGCTTCTCGACTGTTTCTTTTGGTATTGTTTGCTCAAAAATTACTATCAAAAGCTTTGATGCTGAATGTTGCAATGCTGCTACTCTAAAATATTCTCCATAAATATTGACATGATGCTCTGCAACTCTAATGAGATCCCATGTGACTATATTTTGTCCTTTCCTAAATTCAGGCTGCTCTTTATTCACTGTTACCTGCCTTTGTTTCTCCCATTGATGCTTTTGCCATCATTTTGTGTGCCTTGTGTAGATGATCTATTTGTACAAAATCCTTCCATTATGATCCCTGCCAAGGCTTTATGCCCAAGATGAAAGAGCATATGATAACCTTTATAACTTCAAAATCTTCATTCCTTTGTTGATAATAGATCTCTTGGTTGTCTTTTTGGTATTCCTATCTCATTAGTTGTATTCCTTGGAGTTGGTTCACTGCCTCAGCTTCATGACTCTTTCCATGATGGTTTCTTACTGTCTCTGGATGTTGACATCACTATTCTTCTCAAGACTTTGGTCTGCTTGCTCATCTAAGCCTTGATTTGTTGATTGTCTTCTTGTCAAAGATAAAAGACTGAAATAAGCCATACATGACTACTTATTCATTATTGGTATTGAGCTAGTGATTAATCCTCAATTTCCCTAAATGTGGATTGGAGTCCTTGCCATAGCTGCAACACATTGCTCTTCACCTTAATTTGACAGTGGAGATGTGTAATGGTTGGCTTGGACTGCTATAAATTGTGACAACCACTGTCATTCTCTTTTTGAATTCAACAAATATAATATCCTTGGAACTATTTTATTGACCCTTAATCATGTTCACTGTATATGGCTTATATGGTTGGGATATACATTTTATCTTTGTGACTATGTGATGTAGAAGCACTAGTCTAGTTCATACCGATTGGGCAATTTTTAGTGAAATTGCTTGAGAGCTTGTCATTTCTTCATGTTGGAGTGTTTATCATTATGGTTTTGGGTTTATTCCCTTGTGTTCATGGTCATTATTGTGTTTGAGTTTCATAACTTTTGGCTTTGTTTCCGGTAATATGTGGATTTTGGTATTGTCCCGGTTGGTGTGTTCTTACCGGTTAGCCTGGTTGTATGTTAAGCGAAGATGATTTCGGGTTGCGGTTGATCACTGTGACTTGCAGATCATTTGAGGTGTTGCTTTGGGCCTTGGCCAGTATTCACGGAGGTCTGTGCATCATTTTGTATTTTGGAGATTGTTCTTTATGATTTGAGCCGACATGTTACCATTGCATGTTTCATGAACCGGTTGGTCTTTGAGCCGACTTGACTGAGTTTGTAATTATTTGTTGATGGTATATATAGAGAGGTTTGTGAATCATTTGGATATAGAAGTCAAAATAGATAAGTTAGAGATTGAAGACAGAGCTTGGAGACTGAGCGAGGATGTAGAACCGACAAGATTCTGATTCGGTAGGACTGAGGCCGGAAGGCTGAGGTCCGGATTAGGATAGAATCAGTAGACTGTTACCAAAATCTGATTTGATATGAGGATGATCTATGGATCTTGTAATTGCATTGTGAGCATTATTTGTATCTTGGACTATGATCCAGCATGTGGCATGTATAATTCTTCAGATTGTAATAAGATTCATTCACATTGTTTACCGGTTATGTTTTTTGTGTTGTTACTAGTTCTTCCTATATTTATGGGACCTGGTTACCGGTATGCTTTGTATGGTTTATGTGTTTAGCTGCAAGGTTGGGTTGTCCTTCATTGGATCTCCCTGCCTTGACTACGTCAAATGGTATCAAAGCTGGTTCGTGAACCTATTGTTGGACAAAGTGCAGTTTATGTACCGGTTGGTTGGAGAGAAGATTGAGGCAACTTGTGGACTTGTTCAGATCACCGAACATGAGGCAGAGCAAGGTTTGTAGGTAGACCACTAATCCTAGAGCTTGGGCTTGAGGTAGTTAGTGGGTGGAGACTTGAACAAATCATCGATTGAGGCGGGCTGCAGTTTGTACCGATAGATCACCGTGGAGAGGGAACCAAAAGCCATGGTTAGATCGTCAAATCCCTTGAGGTAGTTGCAAGTACCTACTAACCGATTGCCGAACCAGACCAAGTGATTGGACTCAATTTTCAATTAACCCCGAGAGTTTGATGTAGGAGCACCAGTCTAGTTATTACCGGTTGGGCAATTTTCAGTGGAATTTCTTGAGAGCTTGGCATTTCTTCATGTTGGAGTGTTTATCATTATGGTTTTGGGTTTATTCCCTTGTGTTCATGGTCGTTGTTGTCTTCGAGTTTCATAACTTTTGGCTTTGTTTCCGGTAAGATGTGCATTTTGGTATTGTCCCGGTTGGTGTGTTCTTACCGGTTAGCCTGGCTATATGTTAAGCAAAGATGATTTCGGGTTGCAGTTGATCACCATGACTTGCAGATCATTTGAGGTGTTGCTTTGGGCCTTGGCCGGTATTCACAGATGTCTATGCATCATTTTGTGTTTTGGAGATTGTTCTTTATGATTTGAACCGACATGTTACCATTGCATGTTTCATGAACCGGTTGGTCTTTGAGCCGACTTGACTGAGCTGTAATTATTTGTTGATGGTATATATATGGAGGTTTGTGAATCATTTGGATATAGAAGTTAGAACAGATAAGTTAGAGATTGAAGACAAAGCTTGGAGACTGAGCGAAGATATAAAACCGACAAGATTATGATCTGGTAGGACTAAGGCCAGAAGGCTGAGGTCCAGATTAGGATAGAATCAGTAGACTGTTACCGAAAGTTGATTTGATATGAGGATGATCTATGGATATTGTAATTGCATTGTGAGCATTATTTGTATCTTGGACTGTGATCTAGCATGTGGCATGTATAATTCTTTAGATTGTAATAAGATTCATTCACATTGTTTACCGGTTATGTGTTCTGTGTTGTTACCAGCTCTTCTTATTGTTTATGGAACCTAGTTACCGGTTATCGGTATGCTTTGCATGGTTTATGTGTTTAGCTACAAGGTTGGGTTGTCCTTCATTGGATCTCCCTGCCTTGACTGCGTCAAATGGTATTAGAGTTGGTTCATGAACCTATTGTTGGACAGAGTGCAGTTTGTGTATCGGTTCGTTGGAAAGAAGATTGAGGCAACTTGTGGACTTGTTCGGATTATCGAACATGAGGCAGAGCAAGGTTTGCAGGTAGACCACCAATCCTAGAGCTTGGGCTTAAGGTAGTTAGTGGGTGGAGACTTGAATAGATCGTCGATTGAGGCGGACTGCAGTTTGTACCAGTTGATCACGATGGAGAGGTAACTAGAAGCCGTGGTTAGATCTTCGAATCCCTTGAGGTAGTTGCAAGTACCTACTAACTGATCGCCGAACCAGATCAAGTGATTGGACTCAATTTCAATTAACCCCGAGAGTCTGATGTAGGAGCACCAGTCTAGTTATTACCAGTTGGGCAATTTACAGTGGAATTGCTTGAGAGCTTGGCATTTATTCATGTTGGAGTGTTTATCATTATGGTTTTGGTTTTATTCCCTTGTGTTCATGGTCGTTGTTGTGTTCGAGTTTCATAACTTTTGGCTTTGTTTCCGGTAAGATGTGGATTCCGGTATTGTCCCGGTTGGTGTGTTCTTACCGGTTAGCTTGGCTGTATGTTAAGCGAAGATGATTTCGGGTTGCGGTTGATCACCATGACCGGAAGATCGTTTGAGGTGTTGCTTTGGGCCTTGGCTGGTATTCACAGAGGTTTGTGCATCGTTTTGTGTTTTGGAGATTGTTCTTTATGATTTGAGCCGACATGTTACCATTGCATGTTTCATGAACCGGTTGGTCTTTGAGCCGACTTGACTGAGTTGTAATTATTTGTTGATGGTATATATATGGAGGTTTGTGAATCATTTGGATATAGAAGTCAAAACAAATAAGTTAGAGATTGAAGACAGAGCTTGGAGACTGAGCGAAGATGTAGAACCGACAAGATTTTGATCCGGTAGGACTGAAGCCGGAAGGTTGACGTCCAGATTAGGATAGAACCGGTAGACTGTTACTGGAAGCCGATTTGATATGAGGATGATTTGTAGATCTTGTAATTGCATTGTGATCATTATTTGTATCCTGGACTGCGATCCAACATGCGGCATGTATAATTCTTCAGATTGTAATAAGATTCATTCACATTGTTTACCGGTTATGTCTTTTGTGTTGTTACTGGTTACCGGTATGCTTTGCATGGTTTATGTCTTTAGCTGCAAGGTTGGGTTGTCCTTCATTGGATCTCCCTGCCTTGACTGCGTCACTATGGATGTCATTTATTTTTTTGTCCTCTTGAGTGGTAGTTAGCTACTCCTATGCATTATCACTGTTCTCTCTACTATCTTTTTTACAGTGGACTTAGAAATAACTTTGTTGGGGCTACTAGATCTATTGCTGTCAACTATTATTGACTGTGATTTCCCTTCTTTTGAATTAAACCCTACCTCAAAGCTATCATAAGGACTGTCTTTGGACTACTACAAGCATAATGACCCTTAAAGCTGCTCTTTAGTTATGTTTACCCCACTGTTTGATGGTTTATCATTAAAACCCTACACCTTTATATCACTGGGACTATGGCATGCATTCTATATGCTTTGTTCCTCATACCTTTGAATCTTCCCTCCCTACTATAGAGTGCCTTTATGGATACCATCTATGGAATTCTTTGAGACTATAAGTGGTTATTATGATTGTGCTTGGGCACTGTGAAGTATTGATGCTCATCTTAAGCTCTGTACACTTTACTTCCTCTTTTTGGATGTATACTACCTTATTTGTAGTGACTCATGACCATATGATCTGGTCCTAAAAATCTTATTTCTCTTTGGTAGTGAAAACTTAATGGCCATAACCCATTTTACTATCAAACCCAAGCCTCAACTAGGATCTTGCAAAGTATACTATATACAATCAAGCATTACTCATATGGGCTTCTAAGTTCATTGAGAAAATACATTCTTTCAACATATTCACTGCTATAAAGAGTCATTTTTCCTATAGGAAGCAATCATTTCAAATGAGTACTCTCTAAAATGAGGGATAGAGAGGGAAACTAAGCAATGATATGTTTGCAATGCATATTGACATTTGTTGGTGAGCTTCAAAATCTGCCACTCTACATACAATGTGTCGTGCATCTCAGAAAATAAATGTAGTGTACTATTAGCTTTCCCTTCTTTGCTGATAGCCTCCACCAAACTGTATGAAAAGAAACCCTCTGTTGTTTCTTTAATGATCTGAAGTTTACATTAGCTTCGAAGAATTGTTCCATTGAAAATTTCTCATCCTTGGTGGCCATAGTGGAGTAACACTCAAAACTAGGATTTTCTAAAACTTGAAGACCCCTTGACTTCCACTCTGACCACAAGTTAGGGCTTGGAGCAAATATTTTGAACAAAGGAAAAACTTTGAATTACCTCCTCCATGAAGGGTCATGTGATTTGCCTTCTTTTTTTGGCTTTCAAAAGACACTTGAAAGGAAACAAAACATAATGAAAGGAATTTTGACATTTTTAAAATAATAACATGACCCTTTTGACATCTTGACAACATGCTTATAGAAATGAAGCTTTTTTGGCAAATTTTAATGCTTTAAATTAACTTGACTCACAAGACACCCTAAATATGAGATCAAAAATGAATTTGAAATTATGCATGCATACCCAACATGTACAATTGACATAATAATGTAGATTGGATAACAGTAATGCCAACATCATAAAAAATTCCTCCATCCTTTGTGTTCAATGAGTTTCATTTCCTATTTCAAAGCTCCCACCATCACTAGTTGACCACTAGAGACATCATATTTTGACTTGCTTATCATAGCTAGATGAAAAAGAACTACAATACCATCATCATTCCATGTTCAACAAAGAATTGATTGAATTGATATTGAATAGTTAGGTTTTGGACTAAAAGCAAGGTTGTACAACCTGTTATGAGCCAAAGCAAAACTTTGCAAAGCTAAAAATAGAGATGCCAAACAAAACCAAGACAAACCAAAATTGAAAAAATTGAAAGGAATTTTTTTTTGGGTAATGTCAATTACTTGTCCACTTGGATGCTCCTACATCTGATTATGCTAATGAAAAGGCCAAATTTGTTAATAATTCATTTGCAAAGTTGAGGAGATTAAAATTATGTTTCTTGTTAAAATCTACGTGGCAAAGAGTCTCTTCGTTTTTTTTTTGTGTTTGAGTTTGGAATTAAAGGTAGGAGGGAGTCCCTCTTGCACCAATTAGTAACATAGAAATTGATATTGAGAGCATGTAGAGGACATATCATGACTTGTGGGAAGTTTGAAATTATTGTGGAGAGCTTAAGAGAATCATTTGAAGTGTGTGAAGTTCTAAGAAATTGAGAGCTAGGAAGTCTCTTAAGGAAAGTGTTATGTTGATTGTAGAGCATGAGAAGTGGTAGTGAAAGATTAGATCATATGAGAGGATGTGTTCAAAGCTGATGATGATGTGGACCATGAGGAGACCCATGATGATATCATTTTTGGAACAATATTGGGAAGACGTAAAAAATAATTGAAGCTCCATAAATTGGAAAGGTATATTGAAGCAAGATTAGAAGAAAGCTATAGGATGAGGCAAATTTCATTGAAAAAGGATAGATGTAGTCAAAAAAAAAATGTGAGAGTATCCCACACAAGTGAAAAGAAGAAAAGAAATGGGGTGAGGAATGAAAAGAGAAGAGAGGAGAAAATGGTCATAGTGGATCGTCAATTGGTAAGTGAAAGCAAAGAATGTGATGGAGGTGAGAGTACCTCACAATTTGAGGTAGTAGAAGAGGAAGAAGTTCAAATTGTAGAGTTTGTAACAAAAATTTATTGAGGACTTGATGAAGATGGTGTATTGCTTGGAGAGGAGATGGAAAATATTAAATAGATGAACAAAAAAGAAGATGTAGTAGAGGTTAAAGAGGATGTTGCAGCAATTAATATTATAAAGGTAATTATTGATTTTTCTATTTTGTGAAGTAGAGATGAATAGAAATGAGTTGGTGCCAATAGATACAATTGAAAATGTTTCATATGCACATTTAGAAGATATAGAGAGAGTACAAGTGGATTTTACATATTGGTGTCAAAAGGTGACATGTTTACATGTGAAAGCGATAGAGGATGGCATAGAGGGATTTTGGTGGAGATAATTGATTTGTGGTGGATCATAATCCATGAAAGAGGAGAAGATAAAAGATACTATTTGGTGTAGGAGACCAAGTACTGGTGGATTGGATCCTACAAAGGAGAAGAGTAGAAGAGAAAGACTTTGGTGGAGAGGGAAAACAAATTATGGATGCAAATCCACGAGAGGAGAGAGGAGTAGTGAGCACAGTTGTGAGAGGAGGATTACTATTATTCAAGTGGTAGGGTAGAAGAGAAGGAAAAATAAGTGATTTTGTTGACCACCATAGCAATGGAGTTCATTTCAAGCTGTTTACAACCTAAAAGGATAATTCTATTACCTAGTATAAGGTGGTGAAATTAGGGCTTCACCACTTAGATTGATATGGCCACTAAATTCACTTGGGGCCAACCTTACATTAAGGAGAGAATTGAATTTGGTTTATCTAGTCCTAAAAAGATGAAATACAAATCAAATTAATCCTCCTTGTTTAAGGTGAGACTGAAATTAGGGTTAAATTGCAATGTTAGATCTAGGACAAACAATGAGAAATTGATATAAAATAACAGTAATAGAATGTTCCAGATATCATGTAGGGTTGTAAATGTTGGGACTTAAAAAAATTTGTGTAATTTTGAAGACCCAAGCTCAAAATTTTGTAGATTGCATTCAAAATCGCCTTTCAGAAAAAGGCCTTAGTAGCTTAGTTTGCGAGCTCACATTTTTGCACCTATTGAGTTTCATGAGAAATCCTCTTGGGGAAGTGTTAAACACCTTATATAAATTCCATGTACCCATTTTGAGCTTCCTCATATTAGTTTTGATGAGTTTTTGAAAGTCTCCTTTGGAGGTCCAGAAGTTTGGTTGTTGATTTGTAGTTATTTCATTTTTATGAGTAGCCCACTTTGAACAACTGTATCTTTGTGTCAATTGACTGTCAGGCCAAACAAAGAGTTTTCTATGATTCTTCGCTATTTTTTGAAGCCCCATGCCAAGTGGCTTATCCCCACAAATCTGTTTGACATTGTTTCAAACCCAATTCCGTTTGTTAAAAGTTCAGTTTTGCAAACTGGATTGTGTCAAACAACAGTTTGAAGCCTTGTTTGTAAATTTATATTTTGTGCCCAGTTGATTTGCACTTCAATATGAATTAACCCCATGATTCTCAGCAAAATTATCTATCATATCCCCGGTTTGTAGCCCCCCATCTCCTCGTTTGATCAGTTTTTGAAGCCCATTCCAAACACACTTTTAGATAGATTTTCTGAGTAAGCAACTTTGCGGATTAATAAATTTTTCCTTGAATGTCGAATTGACGATCTGTCAGATGCTCCAGATTCTTAGTATTTCAGTCTATCAGTGTGCCATCTCCTAGGGTTTAATCAGATGTTTTGCTCAGTTTTTGAAACTGACTCTGAAGGCTTCTCAGGTGTTTTGGGCAAAAATATAGGGTTATATAAATGATCAAAGTGAAGATTCTGAATGCAGTTTCTTGTGTTCTGAGCATGCCCAATCAGTGAATCAGAGCATGTCGAGCTGGTTAGTTGCATAGAAACAAAAAAAAAATGTCGCTGGGCCCGACTAAAGCAGCACCCAGTGAAATCTAGTAGGGCCCGACTAAGTGATGAAGCCTGGTGAAACAAGTTGAGGCACGTTTAAAAATAATGTAATATTTAAATCATTCTTGATTTAAATATTATACATTTAGAAATAATTTGAGATGGGGCAAAAGGAAATGTTTTAAATCAATTTATTGATTTAAGTTTATGTGGGGCAAAAGGGGGAAATTATAAATTAAATTTTTGAGAGGTGGGAATTTTTCAAATTCAAAATCACGCATATATATTAATTTTCCCCTAGATAATGTCTTAAGGGTGAGAAAAAATCGAACGAAGAAATTTGATTTCATTAAATCACCCTTTATGTGATTTAATGCAGGGTTACTAGCGTGGTGAGGGGTGTGGTGGGCCCTTGCCTTAACATGCATAATCAAGAGATAAAGGAGGTAAGAAAATCATGTGAAATGTAAAGGCCTTCCTTTTGGGATTGTATCTTTCTTATCCCGGATGGGATCTCCAATACGGTGGGGTTAGTGTATAGGCGCAAGAGAATACGCCGCGTTATCCCACACAGCTGGGCGAGTCTCCCTGTGCACCATGCGAGCTAAGTAATGTGCATGGTGGAGCTCTCCATTGTTATCCCGCACGAGATTATGACAGAATAAATATTGTGTGGGATAACAAACAAGCACTCGCGGGACAGAGGAATACACACAACTAAAGATGTATAATTCGTATCCCGCATGGGAATAAACAAGGACAATGTGGCGTGCGGGCTAAGAAGTGGCAAAAAGGGATAAACAAATTGTTACCCCGCGCAGGTTTCATAGTGCATGAGCGGGAGAAATGTGGGATAGGCAAAGGAAAAGAGGAAGGAAACATTCCCTTACCCCGCATGGCCAAAGAGGGCACTGATAGACCAACGCGAGATAAGGTTTGTGTTGGACAAAAGGCAAAAGGTGAGCTTGAGAAATGAAAAAATTAGGGCAAAGGCTAAGTGATATGTTCACAACAGGAAATAAGCAAATTAGGGTTGCCGCATGATGGGCTTCAGGAACATTTCAAAACCACAGAGATTTGTGTCACCTCCCAGGCATTCGCGTTACACCGCATGTAGAGGTTTTTAAAGCCAAGGAAATCAACAGTTACGAGATTTCAAGGGATAAGATCAATCTACATTTCATGAAAGCTGTGGTAGCGGGTATGTACGCCCAACATCTTCAAGGAATGAGAAATTTATAAACATAGAGTGTTGAGGCATCAACAAGGCACGTATGATCTCGATGTAGATTACAATAATGAGAAATACAAAAGTAATACCAAATTCCACGACTTTTCAATGCAATATTTTATGCCGACATGAATGTTTTGGAGCTGAAATATGGTTTTGTGAGATTCGTTGATTGCATGATGTGCAAAATATGAATTGGGTAAGAGTTGATATGTGGCGTTAAAATATTTTATTCCAGCAACCTATTGGCTTCAAAGCTTGGCATTTGAATATTTCTCGGGTTCTTTATTTGTCTGAGGAAGATGTGTGAAGGCGCCTGTATATCACGAACCATGTACGCAATACATGAAAATGGTTTCAGCAACATGAAGCACATGATATTTTGACTAAAGGTGAAGCATCCAACTTGTGGATTAAGGTCTTCAATGTACACCAACGATGTTATGTTTGGAAAAGGCGCATATTCTCTGCAGGTAGTCTCAGCTATATACATTTGTGTGAATGTCAAAATATGAGGATGTAATAATGGGCATAGGGCGCGTTTCAGATCTAAAGTGTCGAGGCAAAAATGTATCCATGATGGTGTGAACGCTTGTTAAACGGTTTCTTGCAAGTATGGTAGGGATACCCGAATGTGGGTCAAGGGAGAACCAGATTGATTTGCAATACTATGTGCAACAACAGAGAGGTTCTTGGAATCAATGGCTGGGATAAACAAAGAACCACGTTGATGTACTAAATATGAATTGCAATGTGTTAAGCAATTTGAGTGTTAGCAAATTGTTAGAATTCAATCTAGCCTCAAAGGATTCTTGGGAAACTATAGAGATAGGCATGAAAGAATAATTTTGTACCAGATTTGAAACGGTCTCAATAGTGGTTTGCTGAGAAATGATTCACCGAGTTTGAGATGATTAATGTTTTTAGAAGAGATGATAAGTGTGTCATGGTGGATTGTAAACAGTCAGGATAGAATTGTTCACATGAAACGTGAAAGTTTGAAAAGGCATAGGGCTATATTGATGAGGAAGTGATTCTCATTTGGAAATAATTATTTTTCACTCAGAGGTAAATGTAGCTGGTAGGATATTTTTATTCATGGGCAAGTTTTTGGAAAAAATGTATGCAGAGAGAGTGACAAAGCAACCATCTATGCAAAGGAGAATTTCTATTTTGTGGATCAGAGAGAAAATGTATTCTTTAGGCATAGACTCATTCAAATGCTTGAAAGGAAAAATTTCAGATTTAGTCAGAGCACTTTTAGTTGTAGGAGGAAAATTTTCTTTTTCTAATCAAAGAAAATTCAAACAAAAAGTGACAGCCACAGAGGGGGAAGTTTTTCCATCTTCAGTTTGAGAGAAAATGTGAACTATTGACAGAACAACTGCAGCTCAAAAGAGGATTTTGCTATTTTTGAGCAGTGAGAGAACCCATTTTGAAAGTGAGAAGTCTTTTCAGCAAAAGGGGAAAAAATTAAAGTTTTGGGATCAGAGAGGAAAAGTGTGATCTTCTGTGGTCAAATGGACAGTGGCTACAGTGGAAAATTTTGGAGAGAGTGAAGAAGTTTGGACTTGATAAGTGACTCCAAGAGGTATTTTCATATTTTTGACAACTTCTAGCAGGTGTGATAGATGACAATTTTGGCAAATTTTGAAAGGAGAAGAGCAGATTTTCAAAGCTCCAAATTTCAAGGAGAAGACAAGTCTCTTTCAGAGATTCCTTTAGGGTTCACATTAGGTCTTTCTCTCTTGGATGTATATTCTCTCTTCTTCTCAATTCAAGGATTCTGAATGCAATTTCTCTTCTCATTCTAGAAGCATGGCTTACATGTACAAAGTGCAATATTTTCATGACAGTTAGAGTTATTTTTTAGTTTGTATATGCTTTGCATTTTAGTAGTTGTAATCAGATTTGCAAGAACAGAATACCGGTTTCTCTTTCTACTATCTCCTACATGTAACAGTGTTATTTATGAAATACACAATCTAGGATTGTATATTGTGTCCCAGCAAGCCTGGTGTTTATTCTATTTTTGCTTCTCTTTAAGGAAGAGATTAAAATGCTTGAATATGATGATGAATAATATCTCTTGTATTGTAGGATCTTTAAGTATGGTTGCACGAATAACCAACCTAATGTGTGTTAATATCAAGCATTGATGCTGAGAATTCCATGGTTACAGTTCAAGCTACTTAGATGTAAGGATGCATACTGAGAATAGACTCTACTGCCCATATAAGGGATTGATCATGGAGTTGTTACTAGTTTTTAGAATCATCATCGTATTTTAAAAATTTATTTTACTTTCTGCATTAGGAGTAGGATTAGTGTAGAAACCCCCTCCTCAATGAAGTGCATATATGCTTAGAAACTAAGGTTAAAGCCAAAACCAGGAGTTAAACCATCTTCTTTGGTACATTTTCATTGGGATGATCTGCTATAAATGTAATTTTCTGAGTCTTTTGAAGTTGTTAGTTATTTTGACATTGCATAGGTTCACCCACCTTGGTCTTGCAGAGCCAAAAGTGTAGGAGATCTCAGTCATTGTTACTGAATCTCATTCATTGGCCAAGCCCTTCTGCAAGTTTGTTGATGATTTAGTGACAATTCCTATAGAACTTGGAGACTGTTGGTTTGGGAACCAACAATAAACTTAGATCATAGAATGGAAAATAGATCAAAACCTATGATAGAAAGTTTAGGCAAAAATATCAGGTTTAAGGGGAGCAAACCATCCTATTCGTCCTAATATCAGGGGCAGACAAACTTGATGTTTTCTGTATTAAGATGATGCACAAAATCTATTGTTAGAAATTTGACGATAATTTCTGGGACCAAGAGGAGCCAAACATACTAGTTCTTTTCTTTTCGTGCCTTCAAAAGTTGGGTCTGGTTCTCATCATCCCCTCTACAAGATTTTTTTCTTGCAGAACCTGAGTCGATTTCCTACACATAGAATGACAAAAATAGGTTTGTTAATGGGGGTTTGTATTAGGTCAAACCCTAGTTTAATAATTAACCTTGAATTGAATTGAAATAGGAAAAATATAAATTCTAAAGTAAATGTTGGATGATATACCTCATATCTAAAATGATTGATGTAGGTTGATGATCTAATGCTCTTTGAATGTGATCATGAATGTTGATGCAATAACATGACAAGTGTTGCCTTGAATGCTTGAGAATGCTTGATGAATGCACAAATGATGGGATAGATTGTACAAGTTAAAATAAATTGATAAGATGTGTTATGTAGGGTTCCCTAGGTACTTTACTAATTAGGCTGACCTCCAACGATCAATTTGAGTCATAGGGACAAAAAATCATTAGAGGGGGAAAGTTCCTTGAACTATTTGAAATAGGACTTGTTTAAGGAGGAGCATGGCACTTGGGGTACCTTAGTTCAGATAGGGGTTCCCCAAGCACCTTTGTCCTCCCAAAACAGGGAAAATGAGCAAGAAAATAGGAGGGCATAGTCCTAGAATAGGGTCCACTCAATCAAGCAACCAAGTGACATCAAATTTGCAGTAAGAAGGGCCAAAAATGGACCTAGGGCAGAACTAGAATGGGACACACTAAAGTAAGGGCACAAAATGAGGTGTGAATTGTACTAGGTTACAATTTATGATGCTACATTTAGCCACCACTTTAGCGGGAGTATGAGCCGATGCAAATACTCGCGATAAAGTAGAAAGATGAGGAAGAGAGAGATATAGGTATATGAGAAAGTAGGAGCAAGATCACAAAGAGATAAGACATCACTAATTTTGAGAAATCAAGATCCCAATCTTAGGATCTTAACTTGTACAATTATTTGCAAGGATACACAAAACAAGACAAAGATGAAAAACAAAACAAAGACAAAATGCACATGATAAAAGGGGTTAGTACAAATACAAAAATCTCCAAGTCAACTTGTTGAAGAGACCTCGATAGTAAAAATGTCTTAGCCACTAATATCATTCTCAGAATGTTATTATAAGAAGACCAACAATCATATGGAAAGAGCAAGAGCATGCATTGAGTGATGAATCATGATCCAAAAACTAGCAAAGTTATGAGGTCATGGAGAAGAGAAAGGAGAGAACATGGACTTTGTAGGCTAGAAAATTGTGTTATACTAGGTGATCCATGGGAGAGAGCAAGAGGAAACATGGATTCCATAGGCTAGCAAGTTGTATTATGCTACGTGATCCATAGAAACATGAATTGTCACGAGACAACAGATTGAGCTATATTGTGTAGTCCATGTAGGAAGGAAGAGTCAAAATAGTCTAGAAAGCTGTGTTAAGCTAGTTCCATTAATCCAAAAAATGAAACACGAGGAGGGTTGAAAGGTCTAGAAAGTTGTGTTATGATAATCAAACTAACTTAAAAAAGTTGAAAAGGGAAGAGTTGAAAGTTCTATCAAGTTGTGTTATGCTAGTCAACTCATCTTGCTATATATGTCGTTGTTTGGTTTCAAGAGTTAAGCTTCTCGTCTAAAACTTTGGTCTAGTTTCAAGCATGAAACAACCTATGTAAGACATGTAATAAGTATAACTCAACAAGGAATCATGTAAAGAAATTTACAATCTTGAATTGAAAAAGAATAACCACAAAACCCAAATTTTCCTTAGGTCAAACCCAAATTTTGGTATTAACCACGAAACAAAATTGAAATTTATATGAATTATTGTAGTAAAAATGCTTTCCTTTTGAGGGAAAGGCTGAAAATGTATGAAACACTAATGATAGAACTTTAATGAAGTTTTGTTTGTCTTCACAAGGAATTAGGGTTTCATGTAGATAGTCTTCATAAAACATAGAACATGAATATCATCTCCAATGCTTGAATCTTGACTTCACTTTTGTTCTTATGTTTGATAGAAGACTGGTTGCTTGCTCACTTGAATGTAGGATCTCAATTTTTCTCTCTTGATTTTATCGTGAATTCAAATTATGAATTTTAGGTTTTAAAATGAGAGGGGTAGACCTCCTTTTACACTTGTTGGTCGAAAAACAAATTGAATTTATGACATAGGCCAACATGGGATCTAGGTCTCTGCCTAAATTAGGTGACTATTAGGCCCCAAAATGAGCCCTTTTTTTTTTTTTTCCAGCGCCATGGTCTTTGGCATCGAGGCTCCAGGATTAAGGAGAGGAAAGTGTAGGTGGTGAGAAATTGAGTTTGGTAGCTAGTGTGAGCAAAATCAAAGTTTCAGTCAAGAATTAGAGGACAAATGCCAAAGTGAGGCCTAAGTAAGGACAAAAATGGAGGTGAGTATAATTTAGGACACTACATTTAGCCCCCACTTTAGTGGGAGCATGATACTAAGCATAATCATGGTAAAGTACAAAGGTTTGCATTAAAAAATTCCATCAAGACATCAAAGAGACAAGATGCACAAATCCCCCAAGGGACTTTAGGATCTTACTACTTCAATATCAACATAAAAGGGACATCATAAGAAAGAGGAAAGAGAGAGAATCATGATTGCTATCCTAGTAAGGTTTGCTTACTATGAGTCATGAAAAAAATATACCAAATTACAAAGAAAAAGGTTCAATTTGCAAATTAAATTGAGTATGTAAACATGTTATGGTTTGTGCATAAAGTGAAACATTGAGTAGAGTGTATGCCCCCACGTTAAAGTAATTGCATGCATCTTATCAGGAGCAATTGCTTTAAGGTAGCATGCATCCAAATACAAGAATGTTACCACAATGATATGCCCCCAAGAAAGGACAAATCAAAGGATAATGATCACAAAACACATAAGGGATCCACTAACTCTAGGGTCAATATGCTCTTATGCTAAATAATATATAATGAATATTTGTATTCAATTGACCTTATCCCCCAAAGGTAGTGGAACCATAAAAACAATGGAAGAAGGGAACGTGTGTCTTTTTAGTCAACATGTAAGAGACCAAAAGAGATCTCAATGCTTTGCATTCTCCCCAAGTAGAATACACAAGGGAGAACAAATAGAAGAATGTCACAATAGATTCAGCTTCTTTATTACCTTGCACCAACGGGGTGACAAGGGTCATCTAAGAGAACCTAACATAACAAAAAAATACATCACAGGGGAAAAATATCATGAACAAGCAAGAGAGGAGAGATAATCTAAGATACAAATGAAGCTAATCAAGCAAATAATCCACCCCCCAATCTTGTTGAACATTGTTTTGGGAAGGGGGATAGGATGCAAGAAGAGCAACATCGAGCATGGTAGATGAAGCTATTGCAAGTTCCAAATAAGGACCATGCTCTAATGATGAGTTGCTTTGTTTATCACTAGGAGCTAGGATTAATGCTTTTGAAAATCATTTAGATAATTCATTGTCAACATCAAAAAGCTCATGCATATCATTGACATTATTAAAATCAAAATCGTTAGAATGAACATCATCATCATCCATTTCTTAATCAATATTAATTAAAATAGGATCTCTCACATGAAAAGAGAACGAACCATCATCTTTCTTAAGCATTTTTAATCTTGGCAATATAGGTGGAACTTCCTCCCTACGGTTAGGTGAAGGTTGGACAAATGGGACCAAGTCAATATTTGGTGTCTTTGGGGAGGATATATTTTAGAAAGAAAATTCATGAGCCTTAGCACTGTAATACCCTAAAAATGGTCATCTAAACCATAGGGCCCTAATCTTGACAACATCACCAAGGTCCTAACCAAAGGCAATTAAATCAACCTTGGGCACATTATTAATTCTTTAATCATCAAATATCATATGGCAAATCAATTACTGAATATTAATTAAATATTTATTTAATGAATTGAATCATTTCCAAGAATATCATTTTGATCAATTATCCTATTTTAATTTATTAAATATCCTTGCATATTTAATTAATTAATAAATTTGCCATTTAATCATGCAAAAGGAATTAATTTATTACAAAAAAGGAATTAATTACAAAGCAAGAGTTGAATTGAATTGAGAGAGAAATCAAACTTGAGATATTATTTCTGTTTCTAAATTTAGAACTTGAAATCAGAAAAGCAATTAAATTGAATTATTGAATTATTCTCTAAAATTGGAACTCAAAACTTTTCAGAAAAAAAGAAGTTCAGTTGCATTAAAAAGACTCTTTTCTTGAATAAATAAAAGAATTATCTATTTTTATCACAAATGCATGGAATTAATTTATTATTATTTCCAATGCAACATGAACTTCTAATTTAAATGCATTTCAATTAAACTATAATTGGAATCTATCTCAAGGTTAACTTAAACTTGATTTCTCAATTATTTTCAATTAATCCTAAATTGAGCTTTTCTCTTGTGATTCTCTATAAATTCAATCCTCAGCTCTCATTCAATTCACCCCAGAGATTTTTGAGAACACGCTTGGAGATTATTATCACGCTAATTTCGCTCTGGAGTCATTGAATATATTGTGCTTTTTTAGATCATTTGCATCCATATTTAGTTTATTTCATTATTGCTTGAATTCGTTATTGCTTGAATTATTCATCCATTTTGCATCCATATAGTTAATATCATATAGATTAAATCCTTCATCTTGGTGTAGTCTAGTCACTGGTATTGCTTATAAAAATCTGAGAGCAATCTTATACTCGCATCTTTTAGAAGGGAATTAGTCGCTTTGTTATGGTTTATTATTTATTGATTATTGATTTACTAACCATACATGTAATGACTTAATTGAAGTGTTGTGCTTACAGCTACAGACCCTTTTTCACACACACATCTTTGGCACCCACCGTGGGGCAGAAGACTACATTTTTCGGCCTCCAAGACTGATTGCTTTTTTTTTTTTGTTATTTTCCAGATTTTAGATTTTTCGGATTTTAGTCCGTACATCTCGTACGGCATTTCACACAGGCTGAAATGACAAATTGTAGGTGTCGTACGAACTAGAATCCTATCTTGTATGAGTTGGAATCCTGTATCGTACGAGTTTACATACTGTCGTACGATTCTGTATTGTTTTTTGGTTAAAAAGACAAAAGAAGCAAAATTCATGATTTTGGTTTTCTGTTCAAATTGTTTATTCTAATGACTGACCTTGGTTGTTTATTTGTCTATCTTAGAATTTTTCACAGCCTAATCAATTTTTGCAGAACGGTTGCCAAAGAATATGCTTGTCGCACAAAGACAATATGACTATTGATTCGTTGTCTTTGTAGGTTGCCTAAGGAAAATCGATCAAACATCATGTATTCTTTCAATTCATTTTTTAGGCACCTAAATTGCTATCTGGTTAAAGAAAAAATTTGTCTTTCATGTTTTTAAAAAAATTCCGAGAGGTAGGAGAGTATGCTCTTGTCTTTTTCTAGACAATCAGAAATCCAGACCCTTGAGGCTTTTTCTTTGTTTGAGATTTGTACATCTTTAGCAGGCCTACCCTCTTGAGGGGTTGAAAAAATCTTAAAGTCGTTACGGCCGGTGTGAGGGGAACGACCTAAGTGGGAACGGCTAAACGCCAAGTACTCCAACCCACTATAAAATAAATGTGATTTGATGAAAATCAAGTCAACGATAGTGCTCGGGAATAGCTCTCCTCCGTACCTTCGGGTATATTAAACCTTGGTTTTCAAGGATGGGAGACCTCTTAATTGAGTTTATACCTCGACGCGCTAAATAGATCCCTTACTAGTTCCAATTAAAAATTAGAAGGTACCTAGTTCACCTCCGAAAGGGGGGATAATCTTTGTGCAAGAGAGATAGTAACTCTCCCAAGATACTTGTCATTTCATGCCCCCATTAGCATTTGGAGTCGGATAATACGACGTTGATAATCCATTGCATGGGACTCAGCGGTCGTATTCTGATTAGCTATTGGGTGTGTACCCGAGTCTACAAGAAAAGGTTTTCTTCTCTCACCAAATTCCTTAGGGTTTGCATGTTGTGATTGGAGTTACTATTTATACTACGTGTCTTCTGTGTTTTCATCCTTGAAACAAAAACTGAACTACCAAAATTGGAGAAGACAAGAAACAACTCAGTGATTAGAAACTTTGTTTGTGTCAGAACTAGTCCATCCTAAGTCAAAACTCTGTCCGTGTTAGAACTAGTCCATCCTAAGTCAAAACTTTGTCCATGTTAGAACTAGTCCATCCTAAGCCAAAACTTTTTCCATGTCAGAACTAGTCTATCCTAAGTCGAAACTCTGTTTGTGTCAGAACTTGTCCATCCTAAGTCAAAATTTTGTTTAAAACTAGTATATCCTGGTAACAAATCAGTCCATCTCAGAATTGGTCATACTCAGTTGTCATACTCAGCAATCTAAAAACTCGGAATTTTAGTCTCTGTCTTGTGAAAAGTCGTACGAAACTAATTATTTATCATCCTACATCACATCCTGTGTCATACGAGTTTTGTCATTTGTCATCCTACACTGTATCCTGTGTTGTACGAAACCTAGAAGTCTGTCATCTAGAGCTAAATCCTGTGTCGTACGAAACATAACTACACTAGAATCTTTTGTCGTCCTGCACATACCCATCTGTTGTATGGTACGAGATAGCAGCTCGTACAAAACAGAACTGTTATCGTTCTGTAGAGGCTAAATTGTCGTCCGGTTCAGAAAATCTTGTCATACGAGTCTCTGGTTTTGTCAAAATAGAACAGTCAAATTTGCCTAAAAATAGTCTACAACGAACATAATACTGGTTATCATCATCCTAAGCATAAACAGATCTAGACAGTGTACCTCTGCCATTTGCGTTGCACGATTTGGTCGATCATCTTTTCAGCTAGTTCAATCAACTACCTATCAAACCTAAGTCACTTAGATAATGTCTTATATAGGATAGATCTTTCCTGAAACCAGACTGAATCTTACACTACTCTTAGAATCAACTTAGATAGATGTCTTATACAGGATAGATCTTTCATGAAACCAGACTAAAATCTCAGTTGTTTCTCTCAAACAATACGTTAACCAAACAAATAGCTCTGAAATTGATCTTGACCTCTGCATCACAAACAGCTTTAGGTCACACTAATCCGTAAAAATGTCTACTCAAACCAGAAGCTCTTCTAAAAATTCTGAAAAAAAGTAAGAAACCCATGACTACCTTGGCTCAACAAATTCAAGTTCTCAAGAGAGAAATATATGATATTCAAGCTCAATGAAAAGATTCAATGACCCCTCTTGAGATTAAATTTCATGATATCAAGAATACTAGACTTAAAGAAATGCTAAAACAATTACGTAAGATGGAGCAGGAAGTAATTCAAAATCAAAAGCCAAATCTCATACAAAATCACAAGACACCTTCACCAAGACAAAAAGACATCTATTCCCAAGATAAACAGTTTACACCTGTGGGGCAATCTATTGAGTCAACTTTGGAAGAGCTTCTTCAGAACAATCTTATCATATTGCCTAAAAAGACCACATGGGGATGTGAAGTTTGGAGTAATTACTATGCATACCATAGACATAACAAACATAAGACTTCACATTGCCTAGAATTAAAACATAAAATTCAAGACCTCATTGATGATGGTGTTATCGAAATTGAAGATCCTAATGACTCACCTAAAGAGAAACCAGATGTCATTACCAAGCATGATCAAAATGACGAACCTATGTCTAGAAAGGCTCCATATGTGGCCTCCATCTCTTCCATGATGCCTTCATGTCCTGAAGCTTCTCAACAACAATCCATACCATCTCCTTCAAACAATGAACCTAATGATGAAACTTTTCATGTCGACCTTTAGGGTTTATCTCCCATGGAAATCCAAGCCAATCTCAATCTTGATATAAGTTCCTCATATGATTTAAAAAACCCAGATCCTAGGCCATCATGCCAAAATATGGAGACCTTCCAAGAATACCCTATGCCTATGCAAAATCCTATTCCTTCCTTGAAAGTGGTTCCGTGCCAGGAGGATAATTTGAAGAATGAAGAAACAAGTCCTATCATAAATCAAGATCAAGACACCAAAGCTCCTCAATCCCATCCAATGGTTGAAAAGGATCTTACCCCACTAGAATCCCATGAGGATCCCATTATACCTTTCTGTTTCTTCCAATATGATCCCCTTCCATCTCAAGAGCAAATCATCCTTCCTAAGCAAGATCATAATGCCTCTTCCACATTTTCAAATGATCCTATTCAAAATGGAGAGTCAAACACCCTTCCTATTCTATCCAATGGTCCTCTTCCATGTCAAGATCAAAGTATACCTTTTTTGAGATTTTGCCAAGATCAAGAGGCAATGGAAAGCACAAATAAGAGAGAACAAAATAGATGATAGAAATAAACTGTATTCTATCAAGATGAAAAATATGATCAACTGGATCATTAAGCATTACATACAATGAATATGAGCCTGCTTATATAGGCAAGGCTATATGGATATGTGAGCACACAAACATGAAATGTGGCTCAATAAGAAACAAGGGTAGGTAGGAATTAGGTGTGGGTAGGTAGGAGAAATAATATAATAGTCCACATGAGGTGGATCACCCACTAAATGTGGAGTGTAACAACAAGATCACACCATAAAAGGTGGAAATTATCCTACACACACTATCCCAATGTGGCACAAACACCCAAGTGTCTCATACCCAAACTACTATGAAATGCATTTCCTAAGTAAACTTAAGCAAAGTGTAATAATATCCATGATGAATAATTATTTACACCAACACCCCCCCTTAAGTGCAACTTAGGGGAATGCACTTAAGTCTACAATGCAACTAAGCAATGCAAGATGGGTCCCAGCTACGAGGCCATGTTAGGTACCCATGTACAAATGCAAATGCATGAAAACCAATGCAATGAAATCTCTCACAAAGTGGGGAAAGAGAGAAAAACCCAATGGGAAAAAACCCTCCCCCAAAAGAGAGATGAAAAACATACAACAAAACTCTCATAGATGAATGTGAGGAACAAAACCCCATGTGAGGAAAAATTCCCCCCAATATGAGAGAAGAAGAGACGCTAGGAAGCCCCCCCTTAATGCGGAATCTGCACCAATGATAGAAGCTCGATGTATGAAGAAAATACTCCATGAATGTCGAACAACATTCCTCCCCTTAGGAAGAAACAAAACCAAAGGTGTATCCATGAAGTCTCCCCAATCATGAAGGGAAGATGTATGAAAAAAACTCATGATGAAAGGAATCTTTGAAAACTGCTCAAGTGTCCCCATGTCGATGTGAAAGATACCCCCTCCAAAGGTGGTAAACTGTGCCACACTATTGAAAAAGGCACTCCAAGATCTAGTGGAGATGGATGTAGAACATGTCCCAAAGACTCACATGTCTCCTCAAAAAATAAAGAGACCTCCTCCAACTGATATACATAAGTATCCACAATCATGTCAACCTCGAAAGAATGATCATATAGAGAATGAACAAGAGGGTCAGAGTGTTCCCTCGCAACAATCGAAGAAGGATCATATTCCTCAAAGAGAAGATGAATGTCATCAATGATGTCTCCCAAATCTACAATGTAGGATTCCACAAACAAACGTGCAATGTCTGTCAAGTAATCATCCCATTAATCTAAAGCTGGAAGACAATGAATATCCTGCTGCATTGAATCACATGAAAGCAAAACTGTCGCACTATCCACATCATCAGGTACAATAGGTGATGTGATATCAATATGAGGAGATGAAATACAAGACTCAAGAATGGGTTCACATGTGAGAATCCCCATGTTCAAGTGTGCAAAGTTCTCCTCAAAAATTGAACCATCACAAGAAGTGTGATCATCATGTGTAGAATCATCAAATGTGAAATCATCATCATCAACAAAATCTGAAAAGGAGTATAACCGAGATGCATGATCAACCACCCCAGTCGCAATGATAGCTCTAGTCTCCAAGTCTCTAATGAAAACTGACTCAGGTGTGAACTCCACAACTCTCTTAGTTGCGTGATGTGTGATTTGATAGATAGAAAGGATATTAATTGTCAAGTGGGGTACACACAACACATTATTGAAGGAGTTATCCCCAATGTTAATAGATCCTTTCCCAATCACATCCATGTATGTATGATTGCCCATCAATATCTGCAGCATGGTGCAAGGCTCAAATGTAGAGAACATAGACTGCGAAGATGCCATATGATGAGAATCCCCTGAATCTAGAAGCCATCTCTCTGAATCATGACTGATAGTAGCACATAGAGCTTTTCCTTTTCTTGTCCCAAAAGAGTGAGTCTTCCCACTTGTAGAAGCCATGAATGCTTTCCCTTTTCCTTTTGAATGTGAGGAAGTGGAAGTTGATGAATCATCCTTCTTGTAGACATTAGGCAAATCAATGTTATGCTTTTTGATGATATGTGTGAGCTCATCAATCTTCTTAGAATGGCAACGACGCTCCTCATGACCAAACTTTTTACAATAGGCACAAGTAGGTTTCTCCCTCTTTGGTGAGTTATCCCTCTTGGAAGAGGATGAATCTCCTTGTTGTGGAGAAGATGGTGCTTTGTCCTTAGGCTTTGATTGCCATTTCTTCTTGTTTGAGTTGTGCTTTCCTTGATTTCCTTTGTTCCCTTGATTTGCCACTAATGCTTGAGACTTAGAAGCCTTAAGAATGCCCAATCTTATCAACTTAGTTTGTTCCATCATCAACATTTCATTGAAAGAATCAAATGTAGACATTGTGTAGCTTGAACCCATTGTCATCCTATGGGTTTGGAAACTAGAAACAAATGCTGCATATTCTTATGGAAGCTTGCCTATCAAGTTGAATATCAATTGAGTATCCTTCTTATCAATGCCACAATCTTTGAGTTGTGCCCTCAACTCATTTTCCTTAGTGACATAATCTTGTATAGTATCAAAGTTCTTGGGATCTAACATGGTGAGATCACTATCAATTTGATATCCCCTAATCTCATCAACTTGACCATACAAGTCTTGAAACTTTTGCCAAGCATCCTTGATTAGAGTACACTTCTCAATATGACAGATGAGATCTTTTGATACATACTTTCTTAAGGTACCAATTGCCATGATATTTTTAGTGAGCCAATCCAAGTGACCAACTAGATCAACCTTAGGATCAGCGGGAGCAACAATAGTTCCATCAATGTAATGAGTTAGTCTTTTTTCCATAAGTTTACTCCATGCATCAATTTTCCAAGTAGCATAATTATGAGGAGTTAAGAGAGGAAACTTAGAAGAACCCATAGCAGCAGAAAGGAAGGAACACAAGAGCACAAAAGCATAAGAGACACCCTCCCAAATTCACTCAATCAAAGTACCCCCCCAAAAAATTATGATTTTGGCACTAGTGTGTATACAATGGGCCACTTGCAAAACAAGGCAAAGTGGACTTCTGATTTCAATTTACAACTTCTCAAAAATGAGATCTAAGAGACTTCAACAAATACTGCTAGTGATCTAAACTAAGATCCGAACAAAATGCAAGTATCAAATATGCCAAAAATGGCCAAATATTGAAAGTACTATTTCTACTTAAAATCACTACAAATAGATGGTAGATTATGAAAGTAGATGAAAAAATATGCACTTTCAAAAAAAACGGCACTCGAAAAGGAGTCCATATGAGCCCAAACGAAGCCTCCAAAGTTGTAAAAATCTAGATTTCGCGATTTTTGAAAGACCTGTATCCAAAAATCAGACAAATCCGCACCACTATTCAAATCGCGAAATTATACCCCAAAACAAAAAAAAGTTGCTCATAAAAACGAGTCCGGATGAGTGAGATATCGCTATTTGAAAATTGCCTGCAAAATTATAATTTTTGGAAAATTTTTGCTGCAACGTCAAACTTCAAATGCCTCTAGATTTGGCCTTCGAAGTCCGATTTGGATGAAACAAAAGGCAAAACTGACTTTCTTGGACCTCCTCAATCCAATGAGAACCTCATATTTGACCCATCAAGCTTCAATAAAAACCTGCAATAGAAAGATCCAAAATGCAAACCCCAAATAGCATCAAATTTCTCTCAATTAGCAAACCAATGACACTCTAATGGCTCTGATACCATGTGATATTTTTCCAAGATCAAGAGGCAATGGAAAGCACAAATAAGAGAGAACAAAATGGATGATAGAAATAAACTGTATTCTATCAAGATGAAAAATATGATCAACTGGATCATTAAACATTACATACAATGAATATGAGTCTGCTTATATAGGCAAGGCTATATGGATATGTGAGCAAACAAACATGACATGTGGCTCAATAAGAAACAAGGGTAGGTAGGAATTAGGTGTGGGTAGGTGGGAGAAATAATATAATAGTCCACATGAGGTGGATCACCCACTAAATGTGGAGTGTAACAACAAGATCACACCATAAAAGGTGGAAATTCTCCTACACACTATCCCAATGTGGCACAAACACCCAAGTGTCTCATACCCAAACTAATATGAAATGCATTTCCTAAGTAAACTTAAGTAAATTGTAATAATATCCATGATGAATAATTATTTACACCAACACCTTCATCTCCTTGTCATAATCCTCCACGTTCACCTCAAGGATCCATCATGCCTACAAAGCCCTCTCATGATCCTACAAGTCAAAATATTTATAAACGTAAAGGGGTAGACCTTCACAAGCAAGAACCCCTTCATGTTAAAGAAACTATTAAGAATCATGGTCTCAATGACATTCCTCAAAATGGTGGTATCCCTACTAAACCAAAATCTAGGTACATGCCTTCCCCTTCATCTCTTCCATCCATTTTAGGAACCTATATTCCTCCATCCCTTGTGCAGGATCAACAAAGGCGTACATCTTCGTGTACCTTCCATCCATCTAGAAAGACACAAAGGTTCACTGACCAAAAGAAAGAAAAATCAAAAGCTATATGGGTTCCTTAGGCACTTGTAGAAGCAATGCGTTCTGAGAAACTACAAAAGAATGGAAAATTGAAAACCATGTGGATCCCTAAGCATCTCCTTGAAGCACAACTATCTAAAGAAAAATCCAAATCCACAGCCAAGATTATTGTTCCTCCATTCAAACCTTCCAAATCCATTTCTCCATCACCTCTTTCATCTATTTTGGAACCTTATGTCCCAAAGTCCCTGATTGTTCCTCCATCCAAATCTCAAAATTTGAGATCCACTTTTCCTCCATAAATCCACCATCCCTCAAGATGTGTGCCAATGGTGATACCACAATCGTTTCCATTCGCTCATGCACCAAACTTTCAATATCTGAGCCATTGTATAAGACTTTAACCTAGTTTCATCACAAAATTCAAAAAACTAAGGAAATCAACATTGGAGATGTTGGAAATGTACACTTCGCTGAGTCCTTCTTGGAAAGACCTCTTTATGCTGGACCAATGAACTACTTACACAAAACTCCCTGACCCTATGAACAACATGCACCTTCAACGATATCATATCTAAGGGTTGGGTTAGTTTAGGTTTTTCTTTTTGCATTGCATACCATTTTATTCAAAGCACTGCATCACATACAATTTCTTTTTCAAATGCATCTCATTCATACAATTTCTGCATTTGCATATAGTACCATTAATAAAACAAGGCAACTTTCCACATTTATCATTTGTTTGCATTCAAGACAAACAAGGGTCATCTCCTTTCTTGGATATTTGGACATGAAGCCTTGGACGTCCTAAGGTCATTCATTTTCAACATTACCCTATGACGACACTTTAATTATGGTTGGGTAGTGATTTCACTATTTGAGACTTGTTAACCCAAAATCTATCAATTGCTATATCTCAAACACATTAAAAAAATATCTAATTCATTCTAGACACCTAGTTGATCATATGACTAGTGAAAAATCTAAAATTCTACTTCAGCGCCGCTGTAATTTTCACACCCAAGTAGGTTTCATTACTTACAAGTCAAGGCAAAAAAGAAAGAAAGAAAAAAGAAAAAAAATGCTATGCCAAATATTCTTAAGGCAAAAGAGAAATGATATATAACTGAAATATCATGCATACAAAGTGCGACATAAATATTGACTATGGGACCATGTGAGTAACTCCATCAGGGCTATGAACGCCTACTGGCAATGGAGAAATATTCAATAAATTATAGTCTATAACCTCGTCGGAGCTCTCAAGGCTTGCTGGCAACGAGGCTCTATTCGGGATGCTTATGAAGTTAGAATAATCCATGTAGCTAGTCATATAGGATGCTAAGGATCTTTAGTGAACACAAGAGAGGGAATTAACTCATTTGCACTCACATGGGCAAAAGAAGATCAAAGTTTCAAGAATCTATGGGGAAGTTTTCTGCGTCTCCATTTGTAAATCCTAGTGACTAAGTGTGTTGATTTGGATGTTCCAAGGGACTTTAAGGATCGATTGACCGCTTAGCTATGAAATGTTTTGTACCTCCAATTGAATTGATGTATTACAAAGTGCTAAACAAACACGTCATCCTTGTTCGAATAGGAAATGCATCTTCATCATGCATATTGCATTAACATAGGTCATATTGAGAATTCATTGTCCCCACATGCATTTTGCAGATCATCCTGTCATATAGGTTTGTACACTGGGGGCATAGCTGAGAAAATCCTTAAAAAAATTATTAAATGTCTTGGACAAAATCCTAAAAATAAAAAACTTACAAAAAAAAAAAAACTGAAAAACTAAAGCAAGAAAGCATAAACTACCCTTCAAACCAAATCAACCATAGACAAACTCTCAAAGTCTGCAATCAAACTTATCGTATGTCTTGTTAATCAATCTATCAAACTCTATCAAACATCAACATGTCTTATACAAGGAAGGGTACACTCGAAACCAGACAAATCGGTCTTATACGGGGTACTTACTCTTTGAAACCAGGCATTCCTATCAATTATCAAATCAAAACAATGACATCGATCAATATGGCTGCTGGATTTTGTCCAGGTTAGTCTTATCTCCTATACTGAAGTGTTGCATCTTTGCTTTCTCTTGTACATATAATTTCAGTCACTTTTGTGACATCTTGGTTCGTTCGAACCTTCATGACTCGAAACTAATCAACGTCCTAGTCTTAGGTTAATCGACTGAGCACATTACATATCCTAAGCAATGTCAACCAAGTCATCTTTCCGTCAATGAATCGTGGTCATCCACTCTGAGTCAGTCACCTGTTTCCTAACTACCAAAGAGTTTTATCACTGAGTAAACAAGCAAAACAACATAATGGAAAACAATCACTAAATAGTTTGAGCTATGAATGAAAATTTTCTTTGTATGTTGTCTTTTATATTGGTTTTCAATATTATCCCTCTGAGTAACTCGAGGAAGTCTATTGTGACTAAGAGGAGCAAGGATTGGGGGCATAATATTTTCCTTGTTTTCTGCTTGTAGGAATGATCCCAATGATCTGGAAACATCTAAATCAGTTGGGTGTATGTGATAAGAGCCTTCACATCAAAGTGAAATTGCCTCACATACCTCGACTCCGCTTATTTGTATGCTACAGGGAGGTCCACATCATTTCTTTGTTTGTTTTGAGGGAATTTCTTTATGATGCAATTCGGGTCCCTGCGAAATCTGTCCAAGGATATGAATGAAAAAAGGGTCATTGCGGACAAGATAATAAATATTGTACATTGAAAAAGAAAGGAACTCTAACCTGCATGTTGTGTTCGTTATACTCGGTGATGAATCTTAAGAATTTTAAATCTAGTGGCTAGGTTTAGGTTGCATTTTGCATATCATTTTGCATTTTTGTGAATCTAGAGTGATTTCAGTATGGTAATAATCTCTTTATCTTCTGAATGAGAGCTGAAAGCATCATCATTTCTTACGCTAAGTGGTCTAATTATCATCATTTCTTCGATCGAGTACTTGTGTTTTGAGATGTTTAGCTGCATACATAAACATTTAATATAGATTCATACATTTCATTATTCACTCATCTGCATTCATCTTATTGCATAGAAAATAAAAAATTGCATTTCATATTACTCATTACACATTCATCTATTTGCGTATGAAAAGAAGCAAAAATAGACATCCATAATCATTTGCATTACATACTGAAAAGAAATGCATACATATAGAATAAAGCATATAAAAGACATCTCGTAAATGAATCAACACAAGTACGATGAAGTCAAATCGAATCTCGTATATATATATATATCGTATAAAGTCTAAGAGTACAAAATGATGTCAAATGACATATACAAACTCCCATCAGAGCAAGAATCGTATAGGCTACAAAAAATGGGTGCGTCTACAAAAAATATTTGAGCTACAAAAAGAATATCTAGCTCTCGGCCTCTCCCTCATTGCCTGGTGGAGGAGGAGGAGCCTCATGACCGGGATCTTGACGAGGTGTCCGAGCTCCCTCTGACTGTGCCATATACTGCGAGTAGCGAATGACCTACTGCGCAACTGGAACCGCAATGCTATATGCTGCAACATAGTAGGCTGCTCTACTAGTCTGCAGAAGGACCTCCTGTCGCAAGGCCTCTATCTCTGCTCTCGTCTCTTCTCTCATCTCTGAGATCTGGTGATCGTGCTCAGCCCTAAGATCTACAAGCTTTCGATCTCGCTCCGCCAGCTGAGTCTGAGCCACTGTCAACTGTGACTGCAGCTTTGCAAGACGTGCTCTCATCGACCGTCCTGTGTCAGTCCCCTGTTCTCTCGCAAGCTCTCCACCTCCACCCTGCTCCTCATGTTACTGCCGAACCTGTCTCGAATCTGCTCGCTCCTCTTTAGCTCCACCCAATCTCACTCCTACATACCCTAGGGATCTGCGCTCACCCCTCTGTTGTGCAACCCCAGCTGGAACCCTGCTACTGCTAGCACCAAGATCGCCACATGCCTGCATTTGAGCCTTGACTCTCTGTCCTCGTCCTTGTCTCTGTCCCTGGCCTTGTCCTGGTGCGGGGGCATCATCCTCAATCTCCTCAATATGAGGCGCCTTCTCAACTGGATTTGTTAATCTAGGAAACGGATGTTGTTGGAACCAATCTTAAAACTAGGGCAATACCCCCGCATCCACAATATCATCCAGGTAGTCCTATCTCAGTCATTGTAGACCAGTCAGCTCCTGCATACTCAAGGCATAGGATAACCTCGGTGACCATCCTTGCCTCTCCTCATTAGCATATCGAGCATACATTGTATACTCCTATGATACCCCCTAAGGCCGGCCATACTGCCTCATCACCTGTGCTACTACAAACCGCTCCACTATCATCTGCGATCTGCCAATAAGAGGGCGAGTCACAAAAAGGTCCCTGCATACCAATCGCCAGTCATCCCATGGCTCTAAGCCCCTGTACAGTCTCCATACTACAGTTATCAAGCTGTCGCCGCCAAAAATTGGTCTTGCCCAGATGAGGTTGTGTGACATAACCAGCATACCTATATATAATCTATATAATCGGCTGCCCAAGCTCTCTACTATCATCTACTATAGGCTGACAAATTGGGAGGTGCTCCCAAGCCCAAACCTGTAAAATAAATACACCTGCAGCCATGCTCCTGCCATCCCTATATACAATCTCATGCATCTTGCGATACATGTGGGCCAATATACAAGAACCCCAGCCAAGCCTCTGAGGGGTCTCCATCAATCTCTCTAGCATCCTGCCCCATCCACACTGAAAACCCTGTTGCCCTCTATCTGGCATCAGAAAACAGCCGATAAATCCTGCTCGAACACACGCCAGTGGAAACTCCTCGATGTATTTTCTCATCATCACATCCCAACTAATGGAACGAGTCAAAATGTCTGGATCCCTAAGTACATGTCTAACTGCCTATAGTCCAGGTAACAATGTTGCATCATAATCCACCTTATCCCCAACAAAAGGGATACGAAGGATCCTATGTACATCCTCGGGAGTGATGGTCATCTCCCCCACTGGCAAATGAAACATGTTATGCTCTGAATGGAAACGCTCAACCAATGTTGTGAGCATACCGTGATTCACACAGATATCTGGTAAACCAAGAAGATGAGTCAAACCGCACAAGTCAATATGAGCTTGATCAACCTCTGATAAATGTCGTACAAATGCCATGGTAGGAGGATAAACACATTTGAAAAGAACAGGAGGTAATCGAACCTACAAAAAACCCAACAACGAAGCATCAGAAAACATTCCAAACGAGCCTACAAGAGAAGTAAAACATCACGCAAATCCAACTAAGTCAAGTGCAAAATCAAAATTTCAAGTTTTGATCTTCAAAAATGCCCACTGTTTCCCGAATGACAAAACACAGAAGAACAACATCTCGTATGAGTTAGGATTGACTTTCGTACGATAAAACATTCCCACAACACATTATTAGACTTCGCACGACAAAATGGTCTTTTTACAAACATGTCGTACGATACACAGGTAGGGTCTGAACGACAATTCTAGTGGCCTAAAATGACAATATAAAATTTAACAGTAACTCGTACGAGACAGAATCTTGTCTCGCATGACAAAACGTGAAACCCGACCCCAAACATGTGAAAAACTTGAAAAATGAACAAAAAAATTCAAAATTGAAAACATAAAGAGGCTTAAGATTGACCACTTACTGCTGGCTCATAGTTTCGGGGTTGATTATGTCATCTCTGGCGCTCGAATCGAAGAGTACGAGTAGGGACCACCATTTTCTTCGCAGAAGGCTTTTTGAATTTTCAAACTTGGAGGGTTAAAATGATTTGAAAATGACACTTTTGTCCCATATATAGCCAAACACCTAATTTTTCAACTTGCTCCGATGGACATGAAAATTGTACCTTTAGCTAATTTTCCCATTCTGATTCCATTTTCGAGATCAAAATCAAAATTCGAGATCATACTAGTCAATTTCAAAATTTGGACCACTTAGCGCTTTTCATCAAATGCTCATTCTTTCTTCAAATTGCGCTCAATTTCTCATGAATCAATGTTGAATCTTAATTTTATTCTACACAACAACTTTGCGCTCAATTCAAAATCAATCAACGCCAAATTTTTAAATATTCCTTAGAATTATTCTTTGTGCTCAAATTGCAATTATTGCCAACAATTGCCTATAATGTACCCTCACTATCTTTTGATTTCTCTCCTGAGGGGGCATCCTCACAACCTTATGACCTCACATCTCACATGTCGAGAATTTTTTTTTATCTTTATCAAAAGTCAAGCAAAAATCTTTTCAACTAAAGAAAATCAATTCTTATTGCTAAGGGGCATCTCAGCTTCATCGCTTCACATCAAGTTGAGATCTCTCGATCATCTGAATCGAATCAATCGCTAGGGGCATATCAGTTTCATCGCTTCAAATCAAGCTGATGTTTGTCTTCATCTGAATTAGTCTCTTAACATTAATCAGTTTCATCACTTTTCATCAAGTTGATTATTCGTTTAAACTTAATCAAAAGTTTAAAGAGTATCTTTGATCACACGCTAAATCTAAGCAGGTGTTTAGTTTCATTGCTTCAAATCAAATTGGACAGTTTAGTTTTTACTCATCATATCTTGATCAATCAAGTTCAAGATCAATTTTTATCTTTACTCGCTGTGTCTAGATCAATCAAGTTCTAGATCAGTAAGATCCGCTTCTTGATCAATCAAGTTCAAGTTCGGTATCTTTTGTTTTCTATCGTTCCTTAGTTCAATCAAGTTCGGGATCGGTATCGCTTTAATCTGACTTCATTCAGCTTCATCGCTTCGAATCAAGCTAAACACCTTGCTCTTCATCTAGTTCGTGATCAATCAAGTTCATAACTGACATCTCCTAGACATCACATATTCTTTGAACCAACACACTGCTCGCACATTAATTCAAAGAGGGGCAAATGTAATACCCTAAAAATGGTCATCTAAACCATGGGGCCCTAATCTTGACAACATCACCAAGGTCCTAACCAAAGGCAATTAAATCAACCTTGGGCACATTATTAATTCTTTAATCATCAAATATCATATGGCAAATCAATTACTCAATATTAATTAAATATTTATTTAATTAATTGAATCATTTCCAAGAATATCATTTTGATCAATTATCCTATTTTAATTTATTAAATATCCTTGCATATTTAATTAATTAATAAATTTGCCATTTAATCATGCAAAAGGAATTAATTTATTACAAAAAAAAGAATTAATTACAAAGCAAGAGTTGAATTGAAAATAAAATAAAAGAATTGAATTGAGAGAGAAATCAAACTTGAGATATTATTTCTTTTTCTAAATTTAGAACTTGAAATCAGAAAAGCAATTAAATTGAATTATTGAATTATTCTCTAAAATTGGAACTCAAAGCTTTTCAGAAAAAAAGAAGTTCAGTTGCATTAAAAAGACTCTTTTCTTGAATAAATAAAAGAATTATCTATTTTTATCACAAATGTATGGAATTAATTTATTATTATTTCCAATGCAACATGGACTTCTAATTTAAATGCATTTTAATCAAACTATAATTGGAATCTATCTCAAGGTTAATTAAACTTGATTTCTCAGTTATTTTCAGTTAATCCTAAATTGAGCTTTTCTCTTGTGATTCTCTATAAATTCAATCCTCGGCTCTCATTCAATTCACCCCAAAGATTTTTGAGAACACGCTTGGAGATTATTATCACGCTAATTTCACTCTGGAGTCATTGAATACATTGTGCTTTTTAAAATTATTTGCATCCATATTTAGTTTATTTCATTATTGCTTGAATTATTCATCCATTTTGCATCCATATAGTTAATATCATATAGATTAAATCCTTCGTCTTGGTGTAGTCTAGTCACTGGTATTGCTTATAAAAAATCTGAGAGCAATCTTATACTCGCATCTTTTAGAAGGCAATTAGTCGCTTTGTTATGGTTTATTATTTATTGATTATTGATTTACTAACCATACATGTAATGACTTAATTGAAGTGTTGTGCTTACAGCTATAGACCCTTTTTCACACACACAAGAATAACATCTCTTTCAATGTTCTCTTGCACAACGCTTTCTTTAAGTTTTAACCGAGGGTTGTGAAATGGACATAGGCTTCTTTTCTTCCTTTAAAGGAGGATAAATGGGAGGTGGTCTACTAGGTTGTGAAATAGGAGATGTCAGACACTTTCCTTTTTTATATGTAGATGGTGGGACTATGACATATATAGGAGGAATAGAAGATGTAGGAAGGATACTAAGTCCATCATGAGGAGGAGGAATAGGTTTAGGATCTTTAGGCTTACTCAAAGATAAGACCATCTCATTCTTCCACCTTTGATAACATATAAAAAGAGCATCACTTCGAGGCCTAAGAGGCTCAAATTGTTAAGGCCAAAAGTAATCAAGGGTGGCATTTCCATGCCTCACCATGGGTTGACACATGCTCTGATTAATTGTTATGATAGTGCCATTATGAAAGAATTTTAGACATTTGTAAATAGTAGAAGGGGTCGAATTCATGGAAGAGAGTCAAGGATGTTCAAACTTCACACAAAATTGATCCAATGTAGGAATGAAAGCAAAAGTCACATCTAAGCACTTACTACCAACCTCAAACAAGAACAATAATAGAACCAGTAGTAGGGAAAGAGAAACCATCATACACCTTGATCATTACATCGAATTTATCATATGTTACTTGATACAATTGTAAAGTATAGAGATATTATTTAGTCATCACATTTACCATACACACTAGATTAATGAGCACCCGTTATGAGAGTTTTTCTTTGATCTCCACAATACTATATAGTGGGCCATCAGGTGCATCAATAGTCTCACTAGGATCAAAGGCAATGCATAGGTTCTTAGGAGGTTTAGTTTTTTCAACAAGATTCACAACAATATTAGACTCACCACCAAGGTTATTGGGAGAATATGCAAGAGGCTCAGACTCAACTACATTAGTAGAATGGGAAGACAAATGATTAGTAAAGATTTGGAGGAGATACGGATTTGTTTCTTTTGTCATTCACACCGGCTACAGATATGGTGTTGCTGTCAATAAAGTCTTGAATCGTACTCCTTGAGGTATAACACTTCTCACTATCATGACTGAGTTGATGATGATATTGGAAAAAGGCTTTGGGATAATGATAAGGTGGAAAAGGTTTGGAGGTATCAATTGGCTTGATGGGATAAAGTTTCAACATATTTTTATTTATCAATTTTGTCATTATGCTATGCAAAGACTCAAAAAGAGGATTAAATTATTTTCTTAAGTATCTGGATAAAGGGGCCACACCTGATGTCATGGATGCCACTTAAGTATTGATGTTGTCATTTATCTTGATGTATCCCTTGTTTGGTTTAAACTTTTCAAAATATTGGTGAACACTCTCACTCTTATCAATCAGAGCCATTAAAGGAGATGATTCAAATTGACTCACTTGAAGATGATAATTATGAAGCACTATGCACAACTACATAAAGAAAGTAAACTTAGAAAAGAGAAGCTTATCCCTAATGTATTTTTGTAAATTAGCAATAAAAATTCTTCAAACATCATGATCAAGCATAGGATAAGCAATTTGAGAATACAAATGTTTATATCTACCAATAAAATCAATCACTTTTTCTTCAACACCTTGCTTATAATGAATCAAACCAGTCAAAGTAATTTTTGGACAATATTATTATGAAATTGTTAAATTAAAGCATTAGCTAATTTTTGAAATTATGTAATAGAATAAGGAGGCAATGAACAATACCATTTCAAGGCTTTATCCCTCAATGTCCTAGTAAAAAAATTAGCCATAAGCCTTTGATCATGAGCAAAGTCACTACACAAAGTTTGAAACATTTTCACATTAGTCAAGGGATCACTTTTTCTATTGTAAATCTCTAACTGAGGGACTTACATATGTTTATGAGGGACAACACATACAATATCATTTGATAATGGGATCACTACATCAAAAGTGGTCACATTAAACTTGGATTGGGTAATGGAAGCCAATTATTATTGTAGGGATGAAATAGTTTGGGCTTAGCTATTGATAGTTGCTTCGGTGGATGGGTTAAAATTGGACATATTTGATTGTGATGGAAGAGTAACATTTTTGTATGTAGGTGGAGGTTGAGAATAAAGAGGTGGAACACTATGTTATGTGGGTATGGGAGATGATTGGTACACAAATGGAAAACTCATGGAAGGTAGTATATAAGAATTTTTATTAGCAAGGTTGCCACCTTGACTAACATGTGTAGGATTAACCTTTTGTGTAGAAGTAGTCATGATAGAAGATGTAAATGTAGGCACACTAGGCAAGGATGTTGGCATATGGATTGAATGATTTAATTGAATAGTGGTTTGAGTGTAACTAAGGACTTTGGCACAACTTTTGATATGCATGATATTAGTGTCAATAATATGAGAAAGGCCACACAACAAATTAACACCAATTTTGTCACTTTGTACCATTCCTTTTTAATCCTTCAATAAATAGGATTGCCTCACTTTCTGGGTATTGTTGACTCATCCATTGTTGAGTATTTTCAAATTCATTGTCAATCTTCTCCAATTGGTCAATGGTAACCCTAGTTAGTGATTCATCCACATCATGAGAATTATAAGAAGAATCAGGATAAATGACATCATTTGTTGGGTTAGAGGAACCACCAATATTCTCATGAAATAAGTTATCCAAATTAGGCTCCATATGCTTAGTAATTAAACCTTGGGAACCCTTAATTCTATAACTTATTCTCAAGAGAATATTGTAGGTAGGACTAATATTAACAAAAGTACTCATGCACAAAGGAGGGAAATTTGAATGCACAAATTAAAGATTATGATTAAACAATGCAAAATTTTGTAGAAGTGATTAATTAACCAATTAATTAAGCAATTTGATTTGTGTATTTGAAAGATAAATTCCTCTAATTGATAGCATAACATATCATAAAGATCAGATCTGAAAATAGGTTTGAAAAATTATGCAACCCACAAGTAAATTTTAGAATTATAAATTAGGGTTTTGTGAAATCAACCTCTAAATTTATGTAGTTCAATTGAAAATGAGATCTATGAGTGCATATTTAAATTTTAAATTGCATAAGAAATCAGATTTGAAATAATGAATCCAAATTAGGCAACCCACAAGTTCAATTTTAGAATTATAAATTAGGGTTTTGTGAAATCAACCTCTAAATTTATGTAATTCAATTGAAAATGAAACTTGTAAGTGTAAAAATGCATAAGCACAAATCTAAGAACATAAATTAGAAATTAAACTGTAAGATGTCAGGTTCACGAAAATGTAATGTTTGAAAATTAGGGTTTCACTATTAAATGTAATAAAACCACTAATTTTGCTTAATAACCATCACATTAGGGAAATATATGAATTTGATAGATCTAAGCCTAATAGACCGAGATTATGATTATATTACAAGCCTCCTACATGGGGCTCTTCTTTCCTTTAAATTGACTTGTATTTGTGAATTGTTAAATATTAGGGTAAACTAGTGAATTATTGAAGAGATTATGCATAAACAGTGAGCTACAATCGTCGTATGGAGCCACAAACCTAGATCTAAGAAAAGGAATATGATTTGGATATGCTCTCTGAAATTCGGCTTGAGAATTTAAGGGACCGTGTTGGTGGTCACCTTGGTCCTCCTAACTTTTTCTCATCCAAAGGGGAACTTGTTTGTCTTTGCGAATCTTGTCAATCTTCAGAAACACAACTCTGTACATGTTCCGACACACACTGAAAGGGGAAAAATGTTGGGAAGAGGGGTTTGCCTTAGGTCAAACCCCAAATTTGGAATTAACCATGAAATAAAATTGAAATGTAAATGAAGTACTATAGTAAAAATGTTTTCCATTTGAGGAAAAGGCTAAAAATGTCTAAAACACTAATGATATACTTGTTGGCAAAAACAATGCAGGAAAACTGACAGTGAATAAGTTTTCACCAAACTTTAACAAATTATCCTCAACTTTAGATATGATCAAGAATAACAATAGCAAAGATAAACACCACATCAAAAACACACAACACACAAATTTTTGACATGGAAAACCTAGTTAAGGGAAAAACCACAGTGCGAACCTACACACAATATGATGATACTCTGCAGTAGTATGTGTAAATATTACAATGGAGAATGCACATGCTTTCAGGCACACTGTCTAGAGCTCATTGCTCAAAAACAACAAAGGGATACAACTCTGGGAAGGCTCACTGCCTTACAAAGATCAGACAACAATCTAGATCACATAAACTGAAAGAATAACATCTTCAAATGCCTTATCACAGTTCCGATTAAGCACACTATCTGCACTACAACACTTGTTTGCTCTCCTACACACTTTTGAAAGATCAATTCACTTATTTTCACATACAACACTCTCAAAAAATGCAAACACAACCGTAGACACACATCTTATATGGTTACAACACTTATTTATATAAACCATCAACCTTAAGCTCAAGGTCGGCTCAACTCCTAAGACCTAATTACAAAATTAAATTGCATGATATATAACTCAATATGCAAACCAATACAATGTCGGCAAGGACATAACATGGACCCAAATCAAAACCTCTAACATGCAACATCATTGAATATCTCACCAAAATCATCTGCAACACACAACAACCGTCGAGTCGGTTAGAAAGTCGTATAACACGAAGAATACCACTGGACCAATAAAATATTTTTTAACGTGCACCACAATCAATGCAGACCACCAAAATACATAGAACATGATCAAATAACATCAACAAGCAACGTGAATTCCTCTGCAACAACCACAACAACTCTAATAACTAGAATCATCATCATTTCACCACCGGAGCTCAAGAACACCAACATAACTTATTGACAAACCAAAAAATATGCTTGTGAATTTCCAAATCATGAACCACCCGAAATGAGGACACACATGAACGTCCCAAACACTCTCCAAAATGTGCACAACATAATGAATCAATTCCAGAGTAATACAATCCAAAAATGACAACTTTGCAATACATAACCAACAAAAAAACTAGTCATCCACCAGATCACATAACTCAATCAAATCACCTTCCAAAACACTGAAACTCATACCGAAACAACTAGAGATAAGTATCTCAAAACCCATTAATTTGCATCAACATATTTTCAACCAAACCAACTCTCTGCAACATCAAAGCACAAGAAACACAGGAATATGTTGATATCAATGACAACAACACATTCCAACAACTATAATAACCAACAATATCCCCATTTGGAATCGATGACAACATATGAATGTGAAAATTAACCAATACAAAGAAAGAAATCAACTCTAGCAATCTCCCCTAAGATCATGCACACATAGCAATCTAGATAGATAAGACAGTTTTTCACATGCATCTCTACCCCTTTCACATCAATGCTAAAGGCATATACAAATCATTATTCTCTCCCTCATAGAACAAACTCACAAATCTGAACAATTGAATCACACACTGACTACTCCCCCTGAGTAGTGGCACCCACTCATCAATTCAAATAATAGGATAAGACTATAAAGTCTACCAAATTGATACAACTCAATGCATCAAGTTCACAGTAGGAGGGGCAATCACCCCTAGCTTCTCTCTCAGATATACAAATGTATCTGCAGTCAAAGGCTTCATGAAGATATTTGCAATATGTTCCTTTGTAGATACATACTCTAATCTGACTTCTTTCTCATTCACCTTCTCTCTCATGAAATGAAACTTGATTGATATATGTTTTGTATTAGAATGCAACACCAGATTCTTAGAAATATTGAGAGCAATTGAATTATCACAATATATAACAGTAGGCTCATTATATACAACTCTAATATCCTCTAGCATCTGCTTCATCCAAATTACTTGAGTACAGTTGCTAGCAGTAATAATGTATTTAGCTTCTACAGTAGATAAAGAAATAACATCTTGTTTCTTACTTGCCCAAGAAATCAACTTCTTTCCCAAAAAGAATGCTCCACTGTTAGTGCTCCTCCGGTCATCAACATCACCTGCCCAATCAACATTTGTATAAGCACTCAAAATGAAATCATCATTCTTCAGATACCACAAACCATAATCAATTGTTCCCTTCAAATATTTGAATATCCTCTTCATAGCAGTAACATGACTTTCCTTAGGATCAGCCTGGAATCTTGCAACAAGACATACAACATTCATAATGTCAGGTCTAGTCTTAGTAAAATATATCAGTCCACCAATCATATATCTATACATGATTTGATTAGCCTTTAAAGATTCATCATATTTTGTCATATTGCATCTGGTTATCATAGGAGTTCCAACAGGTTTGGAATCATCTAACCCAAACTTCTTTAGCAATTCCTTCACATACTTTGATTGAGATTTGAAAATACCTTTATCAGTCTGTGTAATTTACAATCTTAGAAATAATTTCATCTCACCTATCATAGACATCTCAAACTCTTTTTGCATATCATCAACAAAATTATTACTCAAATAATCATCTCCTTCAAAAATAATGTCATCAACAAAAACTTCAACAATCAAGATATTATCATTATCAATCTTGATGTATAAGTTACTATCAGTAGTACCTTTACAGAATCCCAAATTCATCAAATACCTGTTCAATTTGGCCTACCAGGCTCTAGGGGCTTGTTTAAGTCCATACAATGCTTTCTTCAATCTGCATACCATGTCTTCTTTATCTGTCAATGAAAATCCATCTGGGTGCTCAATGTAGACTTCCTCTTCCAATTCACCATACAAAAAGGCCAACTTTGCATCCATCTGATATACCTTTAATTTCTTATGAGCAGCATATGCAAGAAATAATCTAACAACTTCAATTCTAGCTACCGGAGCAAAAGTCTCATCAAAATCAACACCTTCCATTTGTGAATATCTTTTACATTGCATTCTTGCTTTATTTCTTACAACTTCTCAATCTTATTTATTTACTCTTGAATGAAATTCTTGTTTGTTTTCCCAGTTGACATTCTTTACACACCGGATTAGTAGGCTTTACTATCTTAGGCAAATTTCTAATAGCTTGAGTAGAACTTATCTTAATCATGCAGTCAAAGTTAACATGACACATTCTCCTATGCCACAACTAAATTTCATCAACCTGAGCAATCAAACAACTTTTCTCACCAGCATTTAGATGAAAGATATTATCTTTAGTTTTAGTTCCTAATGCAATTTCTATATCAGAGCTATTCAAGATCTTACACTTCCCATTTTTGAATTGTAAATCATATCCCTTATCAACAATATATCCAATACTCAAAAGATTATGCTTCAAACCTTCAACATATAAAACATCATCAATATTATGTTTACAATCCAAAGAAATAGAACCTCTACCACAGATTACACAAGCGTTGTTGTCTCCAAATCATACTACACCACCATCATACTTCTCTATATTCACACATTTACTTTTATCACCTATCATGTGATGTGAACACAAATTCATCTTCTGAATTCCCTTTCTTAGCAACCAAGGCTTTCTCTTCAACAATACATCTTGTAGAATTTGTAGGTACCGGATCATCTTCCTTGATAGAAATGAACACAAATTCATGTTCTGAATTCCCTTTCTTAGACTCATCATCTATCACACCTTCATCAACAACATACATTTATTCTAATATATATACTTGTGATTAGGCTTGTAAGGATTATCATACTTTGACACTCTTTCCGCTCTTTCAGGTCACCTAGAAGCAAAATGTCTCATCTTATTGCATGAAAAACATTTCAAAGGTAACTTCCCTTCATACTTACTGGCTCCCTTGGGAAATATTCTGGCAATAAGTGTTTCAAGCTCTTCCAATTCTCTTTCTCGTTCTTCCATCTCTGTCATTTCCCTTTCATATCTGGAAACCCTAGTTGAAATTTATCTTGGATCATACTTTTGGTTCCCCAATTTAGTAGCTTTAAAGGGAGTCTCAGCTTTGCCATGTGATTCACCAATTTCACTCATTTCAAAAGCACCAAGCTTACCACCAGTATGTCTCTTTTCACAATCTGAATCTCATCAATAGCAACAACTTTGTGTTTATAAGCAGGAGGGAAGGATCTCAACACTTTGCTACAATCTCATCTTCTTCAATGACTCCACCAACACGTCTGATGTTCAGTACAAGATCATTCACTTTAGCCATAAAGGATGAAATATTCTCATGTTCTCCTGTTCTCAACAACCCATACTTTCTTTTCAAGATTTGCAATTTAGCAACTTTCACATGTTTATCTCCTTCATACAAGGTTTCTAGCTTCTCTGAAATCTCATGAGCAGTCTGCAGTCCCATCACATTAGTCATCTCTACATCAATCAGGGCACTCATCAATGCTTCTTTAGGTCTTATATTATGTTCAACATCCTTGATCTCAGCTGTAGTAATAGGACCATTCTAAGGAACATTGTAGACATTCTTTGTGATCTTCCAATAATTTTCTCCAAGATGTTTCAAGTGAAACTCCATCTGGTCCTTCCATATAGTGTAATTAGTTCCATCAAATCTTAGACTCTCTTTCTTGAAAACAACAGTTGCCATCCTAGATCTCCTCAAGCGGTTAAGCTTCTTCCAGAGGATCTAACTTTGATACCAATTGTTGGCAACAACAATGCAGGAAAACTGAGAGGGGGGGTGAATTAGTTTTCACCAAACTTAAACAGATTATCCTCAACTTTAGATTTGATCAAGAGCAACAATAGTAAAGATAAACACCACATAAAAAACACACATAACACACAAATTTTTGATGTGGAAAACCCGGTTAAGGGAAAAACCATGGTGGGAACCTACCCATAATATGATGATACTTTGCAATGGTATGTGTAAATATTAAAATGGGGAATGCACATGCATTCATACACTCTGCCTAGAGCTCATTGCTCAAAAATAACAAAGGGCTACAACGCTGGGAAGGCTCACTTCCTTAAAAATATTGGACAACAATCTGGATTACATGAACTGAAAGAATAGCATTTCCAAATGCCTGATCACAGTTTTGGTTAAGCACATTGTTTGCACTACAACACTTCTTTGCTCTCCTACACACTTCCGATAGATTGATTTTCTTGTTCGCACATACAATGCTCTCAAAGAATGCAAACACACATCATACATGATTACAACACTTATTTATACAAATCATCAACCTTAACCTCAAGGTCAACTCAACTCATAAGACCTAATTACAAAATTACATCACACAATACATAAATCAATATGTGGACCAATACAATGTCGACAAGGACATGCCATGGACCCAACTAAAAACCTCGAACATACAACACCACCGAATATCTTGCCAAGATCATCTGCAACATGTAACAACCATCAGGTCGGCCAGAAAGTCATATAACATGAAGAATACAATTAGACCAATAAAATCTTCAATAACATGGACCATGATCAATACGGACCACCAAAATGCATAGAACACGATCGAAGAATATCAACAAGCAACGTGAATTCCTCTGCAACAACTCGGATAACTAGAATCATCATCATTTCACCATCGGAGCTCAAGAACACCAAAATAACTTACTGAAAAACTGAAAAATACGCTTGTGAAGTTCCAAATCATGAACCACCTGAATTAAGGACACACATGAATGTCTCAAAAACTCTCCAAAATCCACACAACATAGTGAATCATTTTCGGAGCAATACAAACCAAAAATCACAACTCTGTAATACAGAACCAACAAAAAAACCAATCATCCACCAGATCACATAACTTGATCAAATCACCTTCTAGAACAATGAAACTCATATTGAATCAACTAGAGATAAGTATCTCAAAACCCATTAATCTGCATCAGTATATCTGTAGCCAAACCAACTCTCTGCAACACTGAAGCACAAGAAACACATGAATATGTTGACATCAATGAAAACAACACATTCTGACAACTCTAATATCCAACAATACCTTTAATGAAGTTTTTTTTGTCTTCACAAGGAATTAGGGTTTCATGTAGATAGTCTTCATAAAATATAGAACATGAATGTCATCTCAAATGCTTGAATCTTGACTTCACTTCTGCTCCAACGCTTGATAAAAAACTAATTGCTTTCTCACTTGAATGTAGGATCTCAATTTCGCTCTCTCGAGTTGATCATGAATTTGAATTATAAGTGTTAGGTTTTAAAATGAGAGGGGTAGACCTCCTTTTATACTTGTTGGTAAAAAGAAAAGTTGATTTTTTTACATGGATCTAGGTCTCTGCCCAAATTGGGTGACCGTTATGAGGCCCCAAAATGGGCCCTTTTTAAGAGGACCATTGTGCTGAGTGCTATGGTCTTGGGCATCAAGGCTCCAGGATTGAGGGGAGGAAAGTGCAGGTAATAAAAATTTGAGTTTGGTAGATGGTGTGGGCAAAATTAGAGCTTTAATAAGACCTTAGAGGATGAACACCAAAGTGAGGCCTAAGAGAGGACAAAATTGTAGGCGAGTACAATTTAGGATGCTACACCAAGCAAGGAATTATGCAAGGAAATCCACAACTTTAATTGAAAAAGGATAACCAAGCAAAACATTATGCAAGTAAATCAACAATCTTGAATTGAAAAAGGATACCCAAGCATGACATTATGCAAGGAAATCAACAACTTGAATTGAAAAAAGATAACCAAGAAAGGTATTATACAAGGAAATCTACAACTTGAATTTCAAAAGGATAACCAAGAAAGGCATTATGCATGAAAATCCACAACTTTAATTGAAAAATAATAAACAAAGCAAGGCATTATTCAAGGAAATCTACAACTTGAATTGAAAAATGATAACCAAGAAAGGCATTATGAAAGGAAATATGCAACTTGAAAAAAAATGATAACCAAGCAAAGCATTATGTAAGTAAATCTAAAACCTAAATTAAAAAAGGATAGTTACAAGCAAGGCATTATGCAAGGAAATCCGCAACTTGAATTGAACATATGTTACAAGGAGGTCATGATGTATGCCCCCCCCCTTTAAGATGTAAACACAACCCTAAGTTGGTGTCTAAAGGAAGATAAAAACAATGATACACACCTTCATCACCAAGTAGATATCCTTTAGTCAACAATGTACATAAATCAAAGGTAAAGATAGTTGTAAAAGAGATATCTTGCAACTAGTGTAAAGGGATCTTTTTTAGGGATGCATGGACGAAGATATTTTTATCCAAAAATATTCTCCTCCAAAAACAAGGGATATTTGACAAAGATAACGTCTTTGAAAAGGAGAAGGAAACTAAGACACGCCTTCTCTCATTGCTAGAAGAAAATAGATTTTTAGTAAAAGGTTGCGCACAATCACTAAGGGGAGATCATTCATAAGAAGACACACCAATGCAAAAAAATAACAAGTCCAATAAAGGGAAATATATGTACTCTTATGTAGGAACACTCTATGAAGAAATAACCTCAAGTTATGAAAAATGCAACTCAAAGGAAAATATAATCTTTGAAAAAGAGAGAAAATTGAAATACTATTCTTGCCCCCAAGAATTCAAACAAGGAAGAATGACCATTATGTTGCTGACCTAGTACAATTTTAAATTTAGTTGTACCACCACGCATGACAAAGAGCCCCCAATAAAGATAAACTACCATTGTCATAGGGTAAGGAGCAACATAATAAGGTAAATGGAGTGCTAAGGCACTACTTCAAAATTTGGATTGAGAAAAAGCATGAGATTAGTTGTAAGAGTAATATGAGCTCTATCATGTTGGTCTTGAAAAAATTCTTTAAAAGCTTTACAATTTTCAAGAGAATGAGAGTAGGTACAATGAAAGAGATAATACACATTACCACATTTGTTCCTGTAATTATTGATATATCTTATGGAAGGAAAAGTAACATTCTTATCATATTTCAATCTCCAAAAGATTATTGTAGCTAACTTTTCCTTAGTTTCAACATGGATAGGTCTTGCCCCTTGATATGTAAGGGTAGGTACACTAGTGGAGGAAGACGGGTTGTTTTATTGTGGTAAAATAATTGATATAAGGAAGGAGGAGGATTGTTTGATGAAGAAGAATTTTTAGATAGATGATAGTTTCTATATTTTACAAAAGTATTCAACCATTTGAACCTTAACAAAATCATCCATAGATGTTGATTAATTGTGACATCCTAGACCTTCTCTAGTATATTGTGAGGGAGAATCTATAGGGACTTTAATTCCTTATTCTTTTTTTTAAGCCCTTGTCCTCTATAGCCTTGTTTTGAAATCATTTCGTAGCTAACCTCAAAGGATGTTTTCAATTGCACGAGGAAGAAGGACTTTGGTCATGAATTTCCTAAAAATTTGTTGTGTAAGGACAAGTTGATGGTCATAAAGGATAAGTGGATGAGGAAGAATTTTCCTTTGTAGGGAGATTGTCTATTATATCATCACTTTTTATACCCTCTTCGGTAGAAGAATTATCTAGATCTTCATATTTTCTTAATATTATGTTAGGAGATAAATCATTAATGAAATGCATAACATCATCTTGCCTTAGAATATGTTGATGTTTAAAGTAAGCTCTAGGAAAATAAGAAGGATCTAGAGAGATTGATGTGTTAAGATTAACTTGTTTAACTTGCTCCCTTTGCACTAAAGTACCTTTATGAGAAGAGGATGGTGTCATGTTGCAATTCAATGTTGCCTCTCCATTAGAGAGATAACTGATAGGATTATTGATTCTATCCTCATTGACATAAGATACCCTAGGGGAGGTACAAGTGTTAGTCTTTTCAATGTCATTGTGTAGTGGTGGAAAAACTATGATTTCACCAATTAAGGATAGCAAGACCTAATGGACTTGTAAAGCACTGAGAGGGGGGGTGAATCAGTGACACCAAAAACAATACTACTTTAAACATTGACCAATAGATATACTTAACAAGTTTGTTAAACAATATGTATGTAATCTAAAATGATATAACAACATCCAAAATAAGTAAAACATCCACCATAACACAAGTGTTTATACGTGGAAAACCCAAATAGGTAAAAACCACGGTGAGATGGGACTCACAAGTTAACTATTTACGGTAATAGATAACTGACCGGTTAAGGTGTACAGAGTGCTCTGCTAGGAGCAAATCCTGTTAAAGATCCCAAAGCTTAGTTAAAAGCTATACCCTATAAAAGGTAGTACCCTGTAAGGAGTAACCTCGATGGAGGATTTCTGAATCCAAACTAATGGATCACCTGGTTAGAGGATTTGAACAATAAAGCTTGTTAGAGCTTACCCAATTAGGGGATTTGAATTATGTTGTAATTATTGGAAAACAACAGGGGTTTGCTTGATCTGTTTGAATAGCACTACACTTGCTTGATCAGATCCTTTTCTGTGCACTCAACACTTCTTTACCAACATACTCTGCAACTTAATACTTTTTCCTTCGCACATAACATATCTCCTTCGCTCATACAAAATAATTCATTGTGATTCCAATATATAGACATTTACATTTCATTTCGGCCTCTAGAAATCATAACACAATTTCCTAGGTGCGGTGTATTCGGTCAAACAATCATAACTCATCACAAAAATACTGCAAAAAATTGTTGCTAAGGATAACTCATCACAACTAGTGATAACTCATCATATAATTAATGAATACCAGTTGGAGTTAAACATATAAACCATTTATCCTTTGATTCTCCTTTGATAATCTTTGTTGGATCTTCATGTTGATGTCGAGTTATGTATATCCACTAGTTGTCTCCATGCATATACTGGTTGTTGCCATGTACCGGTTTTATATAAACCTCTAGTATACCAGTTGTAATATAAACAACTTTGAAGTCATACCGGTAGACAATATGAACATATGTGTGTGTATGTGTTTCATCAATGACAACATATGATGAATTTATTCAGTACAATCATCATCAAGCCAACAATCTCCCCCTTTGGCATTGATGGCAACACTTAGAAAATTTTATAGTAATATCGCTAAGTGTGCTTACAAATTTTTTTTTATACACATATACATATACTCCCCCTTACTAAATGCATCATATAAAATTTTCAAAACACACACATATTTCTACTCCCCCTTTGACAACAATGCCAAATTGAAAAGCAAAATACATACATATATATAGAAAATTTGTATCATAATGTTGTACATATACAAAAACTTGAAAAACTGAATCAAGATTCATGCATTGCTAGCCTCATAAAAAAATCATTAAAGTTCCTCTTCAACTGAGATAAAGCATGTTCCCATGTCTCCAGCAAGTTCTCAGTAAACTCAAGTGTAGACATAATCTGAGTATGGAACTCTTCCATTGAATCAAGTGTACAAGTTTTTGGAGTAGCTAAAATAGCTTTCACATTATTGTAGGCTCTTTGCAGTATGTCCACTTGGGATGTGAGTAGACTCTTCAATTCCTTCAGCGACCGGAGTCTTTTTGCTTTCTCAAGATCATAGGTATCTAACCTATTTTGTAAATCATCCACAGATTTGCTAAAAGCAAAAATAGAATCTTGAAGTGGTACATATGTATTGCATATCTTCTCTAGCTCTTGCTCTATTTTAGTTGGCCTGTTATTGATATCAGAATAAAAGAATGAAACATTAGAAGTAGATGCAAGATATTTCCCTTATGTTTCAATAGCTTTTCTTAATAAATCTTTATTAAGAGATAGAGCAATTTTTCTTGTATCAATCTCTTTCATAAGCTGCTCTCCATGCTTCTTTCTGTAACTCTTCTCAGCATAAGTTTGCACTGCTTCTTCTAGGGACTTAATTTGGTCGGATGCATCAACAACCAATTGACCAAGTTTGCTAATAGGTGTTGTCAGATTCCCTGTAGCAGTTTCCAATAGTAGACTTGTCAGAATATCCACAACATTCTAAATGGTTTTTGCTTCCATTCTCTATTCTTTGAGTCTCTTCTTATGTGCCCTAGATTGCATGACAGTTGCAATCTTCATCATTTCAGATGCACTCATGTTATCAACAATTATAGGCCCTGAGATGCCTAATGAGTCATCATCATCTTCATCAGTCTATTGTATGATTAGTGATGTTTTTTATCGGTTCAGAAGATGTTACCTTAACAATCTCTTCTTTCTCTTGTTCCTTCTTCGTTTCCTATTCAAAAATTTGAGTATCAACTTTTGCATCAGATTCCTTCTGAATGTCCTGTGAAACCGGTGGGAGTTGGGGTTTCACTGGTTGTTCCTTGACTAGTGGAACATCCACTCCTGGTTGAGTTGTCAGTTTCTCAATTGAAGTAACCTGTGAGTTAGTGATTTTAGGTGGCTACATATCTGGTACAATAATGTTTCCACATAGATCAATTGTATCCTGAATATCATCAACAACTATGACTCGTTGGATAATAGTGTCATCCTTCTTCTTGATAGGATAGACAACATCATCTTACACAATTTCTTCCTTATCCATTTTAGGTACATCAACAATATCTTACTCTTCCTTAGAAGAATGTATAAGCTCTTTCATCTGTTGGATGTTACAAGCAATCTGATGAGTCTCAGTCTCAACAGTTTGCACCTTTCCACTTAGTAGCTTCAATCTTCTTGCCTTGAAAGCAAATTGAACTTTGTACTTATCAATCAATTCATTCAACTTATCTTTTGACAAATTAAGAAAATATTGTACAAATACATCATCTATAATTTCTTTTTCCTTCTTTACAACTTCCTCCCATTTATTCAAAAGAATAGCATACAAGGAATTAGGGATGCCCTTTACATGATTATGAGGTAATCTATTGTATTGGCACAAATAATTGATTACCTATTGAATAATTTGTTCCTTTTCATCTTCATTGAATGAATCAAAATGATCTTTGACATTATCAAATTTGTTTCTTCCCAATGTCTTCATTGTTCTCTTAAAGTTAGTCTCAGGCTTGTAAGTTAAGACATAATAGGCACAGTTGCCTTTGGCACTTCCTTCACTGGTTTGGTTATTTTACCAGTTGCTTTCATCTTCTTGGGTTCCTCCTCAGTATCAGTACCTTCAGGGTCTTCTTAGAGAATTAGTTTCCGACCTCTTTTCTTTGATGCAGTCCCCTTCTTTGCATATACTTTGGGTTCTAGTTCCTTTTTGGTTTGGACACTTCGTGTCACTCTTGTACTTTTTATCACCGGAGGTGCTTGCTCAACCTTCTTCTTACCTTTACCAATTATGGTTGGAACACTACTGGTTTCAGCTTGTGCAGTCTGAACTTCAACTGTATCCATTTTTGCCTTCTTTTTGTCTACTGGAGATGCTAACAAGTTATTGGCATAGCCGATAAATAAGTCATAGTTGACTTCATAACTCATGTCTTCCATTTCTTCTTCGCTGGGCTCAATAGCCTCCATCAAACAAAAATCAGTGGTAACTGTGAAAATAATGTCCTTAGTGAAGTGTTTTACCACATCCTCAGGCAATCTTACTCTCATACTCATTTTCTTCTGAAATTCATTGAAATATTTATTCATTGCAGCAAAGAAGGTGTTCCTCACAACCTTAATAGTGTTCTTAATCTAGGCAGTTACCGGTAGATCCTTAGACCATTCAAGATCACCAATTCCCAGTAGAAAATTTTGGAAATAAAAGAATAGACTGATCAACAATTGTCCAAATTTAAACTTTTAACTGACATCATTCTTGATAGACTAAAAATTCAACAATAATAGGCTCCTTATGGCGTCACATAGTTCATAATTAGCATTTTTAGCTATCATTTTATAAGCAATATGCACTGCTGCAGATGGAACACTATTCATTATACTAGAATAGAATACCCGGTAGCCTATAACCATAGCTGCCAACTTTACCACTGGGTCCTTTATGTTATTGATAGAAAAAGAATGCCCATTAGAGGTTGATCCGGTTAGAGTGTTTACTGTCTCTTTTGAAATATGCCTCAACTTAGGTACTTCACCGGTTGAGTAAAAACCAGTTACAACTTGAATAGATTCCTTGGTTATAGTATGAGTCCTTTCCAAATACATGTTTTCCCCATGAACATGACTCAAAACAATTAGGATATGTTCCTCTCCAAAATCTTCAAGAAAATAAGTTGCATTATGAAAACCTTTCTTGTAAACCCTAATATATTCAGTTTGAATCTTTTCATTTTCATCACAAAGGGATTTCAACTAAGAATATATCGACAATGATCCTAAATCCTCAATCTTGCAATCAATGTAGCTAGACAAATCTCCTTTCACTATGACACCACTAGGAACTTGTGATAAAGCATTATAAGACACAATTTGTTCCGCCTTTACAACTTCCATAGGTTTAGATGTAATCATTAATTTCTCTACTGGTTTAGAAGATGGTGTCATTCCAGATAAACTAGATTTGAAGCAGGATTTTTTAAGTAAATACCTTATTTCATGCACGTTGCCTCATTTACCAGTTGAATACTCAAGTGCACACTAGTTCAATATTCACCAACCTTTAAATCAGCTTGATCACTCAAATCACGATACAACTTTGACTAAAATCAACTAACAATCCTTTCTTAGCTTTGCAAGCGCTCAAAAATTCTTTCTCGAATGCATTAGGGTAAAAATAACAAAGTGAAAACTCATTTTTATCTTTTTTACCTACTGCATTAAATGCTCACTTGTTAGGGTTACAAACCCTAATTATACCACTTAAAGATACATAGATGTAAAACCGGTTGATAACTGATTGACAGAAAGTTATCAAAATTTCATGCATTCAAATTCTCTTACCACTCATTCATTTCAAGGGGTCCGAAGGTAGGTTTACCATTATGCTCCCCTTAGCCATATTGAAAAGGCTTAATTCACCGGTGCAGGATTCTCCACACATGGTGAAGGAATAGTTTCTTCTTCAGGTGAATCATCACTCTTCTTATTCCATATTTGATTCATTTCTTCTCTGGTTTATTCAATATTGACCTTTTGCTTGTCTTTCTGATCTTTAGAAGGATTGACCGGTTTGCTCTTTCTGGATCTACAAAATTTTGCCATGTGTCCCGGTTTATGACAATGATAGCAGGCCATACCAGATGATCTCCAAGGTCATGCATTACCTCTCCTAGTTCTTCTTCTGTAATTCATAGCCACATGACCAAACTTGTTACAAATGGTGCAAATGACATTAGTTAACTTTTCCATCTCAAATGGACTAAACCGGTTGTCATAGGGTCTTTTCCAGTTCATGTTAACCCGATTGTCATAATTTCTCATCTAGTTGCCATTTGGTCTTGGATGCATATGTGGTACAGGATTATTTGCTCCATATCTGGATTCAACTGATCTATGTCCATACATTTTGCATGTGAAGCAATGACCTTCAAATTTCTTGGACACATACCTAGCATTAGTATTGTAGCTTGCATTTCCATTAGGTTTGTCTCTACAAACATTTGCAGTGTGACCAGGTTTATGGCAAACAAAACAAATGGGTTTAAAGACCTTCTTACCGGTAGGCTTTTTGGCCTTAGGAGCAGATTTGTTCTTATCAGTGTTGCTCTTGGTTTCGGAGGATTCTCCTTTTTCAGATGTGTGAAAACCAAGTCCAGAGGTATCACCATTCATCCTTTGTGATTGAATTTTCTCTTCTAGAAAGGTAGAAGTTTTGTTGAACTTTTCCAATTTTCCATTCGCTTCAGTGAGTTTTCTGGTGAGATCTTCATTATGTTTTGACAGGTTCTCTCTCAGAGATGATGCTAATTCAAGATCTAGTTGTAAGTTCTCTTTTTCTTCTCTCTCTGCATTCAAATGCTCATGCAAATTAGCATTCTCTTACTTTATCTTGGCAATCTCATGTCTCTTTCCTTGATGAGATCTTCATTAGTTCTCCTGGCTTCCAGTTCATGACTCATGCGGATAGTAAGACCTTCTAGCTCTCTCCTCAGATTTAGCTTTTCACTGTTTATTTTTTCAACTTCCTCAGCTAAAGCATCAATATTAGCCTCATCTGAAGAACTATTATTAGATATTTCTAACAGTTGTTCAGTTAGCTCTCTCCTTTTGAAATGAGAAGCTTTCAATTTGACCCTTAGGGTTTCAAGCTCATTTCTACTAGCCTCAAGCTCTCTAGCCATCTCAAAGTAGCTCATATCCCCCATGGTGGCTTTAGGGTTTCTTTCCAAGCAATTAGGATTTAAAGAAGTTAAGCTTTGATACTAATTGATGGACTTATAAAGCACTGAGAGGGGGGGGTGAATCAGTGACACCAAAAACAATACTACTTTAAACACTGACCTGTAGATATAATTAACAAGTTTGTTAAACAATATGCATGTAATCCAAAATGATATAACAACATCCACAATAAGTAAAACATCCACCATAACACAAGTGTTTATACGTGGAAAACCCAGATAGGTAAAAAAAACGGTGAGATGGGACTCACAAGTTAATTATCTACAGTAATAGATAACTGAATGGTTAAGGTCTACAAAGTGCTCTGCTAGGAGCGAATCCTATTAAAGATCCCAAAGCTTAGTTAAAATCTATACTCTATAAAAGGTAGTACCCTGTAAGGATTAACCTTGGTGGAGGATTGCTAAATCCAAACTAATGGATCACCTGGTTAGAGGATTTGAACAATAAAGCTTGTTAGAGCTTACCCGGTTAGGGGATTTGAATTTTGTTGCAATTGTTAGAAAACAATAGGGGTTTGCTTGATTTGTCTGAATAGCACTACACTTGCTTGATCAAATCCTTTTCTGTGCACTTAACACTTCTTTACCAACATACTTTGCATCTTAATACTTCTTCCTTTGCACATAACATATCTCCTTCGCTCATACAAAATAATTCATTTTGATGTCAATATATAGACATTTAGATTTCATGTTGGCCTCTAGAAATCATAGCACAATTTCCTAGGTGCAGTGTATCTGGTCAAACAATCATAACTCATCACAAGAATACTGCAAAAATTTGTCGGTAAGGATAACTCGTCACGACTAGTGATAACTCATCACATAATCAATGAATACCAGTTGGAACAATAATACCGGTTAAACATATAAACTGTTTATCCTTTGATGCTCCTTTGATAATCTCCGTTGGATCTTCATGTTGATGTCGAGTTATGTATATCCATTGGTTGTCTCCATACATATACCGGTTGTCACCATGTACCGGTTAGATATAAACCTCCAGTATACCGGTTGTAATATAAACAACTTTGAAGTCACACCGGTAGACAATATGAACATATGTGTGTGTATGTGTTTGATCAATGACAACATATGATGAAGTTATTCATTACAATCATCATCAAGCCAACAAGACCACTAATCTTTCCTTGAGGACCACCACATTGAAAGTTATTCTTGAGTATAACTCTTGCATCCATTCTTTTCACATATAAAGAAAGGAAATAGGGTTGTGGATAGGGGTTTTCCTTAGGTCAAACCCCAGTTTAGGAATTAACCGTGAATCAAGTAATGCAAATATTGAAATAAATACTAAGGAGATATACCTCATATCTACAATTGTTGATAGAAGGATTGATGATGCAATACTCTTTAAATGTAATCATAAATATTGAATGCAATGGCATGACAAACACGTGAACATAAAAAACTTAATCACCCACACATACTTGCATGAAGATTGATGTAAATTGCTCCACAATGCTTGAAAGATGAAATGCAGCCTTGAATCTCTGAAAATGCTTGATGATGAATGCTTCATGGATGCACGAAAAATATAGATGGAGACCTAGATTAATTCTTCTATCTAAAATAAATTGATAAGATTTTTTATATATTGTTCAATAGGTAAATTACTAATTACGTTGACATCCAACAATCAAGTGTAACCACAACTACCAAATGCCATAGAGGAGATAGGGATTGTCCCATTTCAAATTGAGGCCTAGTTAAGGGGGACCAAGGTGTTTTGGGGTGGCCTGGTCTAAACTAAGGCACTCCATGCCCTGGTCCTCCAACAAACAAGAAATACACAAATGGAAATGAGGGAGAGACCTCCAGGATGGGGCTCACTCAATGGTGTTCATGGCATCAGGGTTGGAGAAAGGGACCAAAACATACCTAAAGAGGGGATAGAGATAGGGAACACTAAAGTAGGAGCACAAACATGAGGTATAAATTAGAGTGGCTATGATTAATTATGTTACATTTGGCCCCCACTTTAATGAAAGTATGAGCCTATGCAAATACTCGTGACAAAGTAGAAAGATGAAAGAGAGGAGCAATTAGGAAGACCACAAGGAGATAAGACATCACTAATTTTGAGGAACCAAGCCCCTAATCTTAGGATCTTAACTCACACAACCGCATGCAAGGACACACATAATAAGACAAAGACAAAAATCCAAGAAAAGATAAACAAAGATAAAAGACACACAACACAAGGGTTTTAGTACAAAAAACAAAAAGGCTCTAAGTCTATTATCCTCGATTTTTGCATCTCTAAAATCTGAGGGTACCCCACATGTTTTTGCCTATTTGTGTTTTTATGCTCGATGCATGCTTTACGAGATGTTTGGTCATTGTTAGCATGTTCCCCCCCCCCCCCCCCCCCCCCCTAACTTTCCTTTTTCACTTAAGTGTGGAATTTTGGTGCAAATCGGGTTTGTAAACCCAATTTACACCAAGTATACCCTTTAGGTGTAAATAAGATTTATAAACCCGATTTACACATCTTTTCATTTGTTTTGCCCCTTAGGTGCAAATAGGGTTTGTAAACCCGATTTACACTTTGTAGGTGCAAATCATGATAACGAACCCAATTTGCACATATTTAATGCACTTGAGTTAATAATTTTTAATTTGAACAATTCGAATAGGATTCTTATTCTCTATTTTTTAAGTTTCTTTTTATCATTTCAGATCGCTCAAACTCGAGAGAGAAAAATTTCAACGATTTCTTACTCAGGTATGTATTTTTCTCCCTGTATTTTTAGGGTTTTAAAAACCCTTCTTTTAAATTTTGAATGCTTTCTTTAAATTTGACTTCAAATGAGCTTAGTGATGTCGCACGGGATAACTAGCCTGAATGACATTTTATTTGAGATGTCGTTCAGGTCAATGGTCCCGGGTGACATTGTTTTTATCTCTGTTTTTCACATTGCCATTGTGTTGTGTGTGGAAGGGTCATAGGCCCATCCCACACCACATTTGGTGTGTGGTGGGTCTATGACCCCATCCACCACCACTACCATCTTTCACTGTTTCATTTGCAAGTTGTCCAAACTTGGTGCTTGGCAAGGCTAGAAACCCACCATACACCAAACTTGGTGTTTGGTGGGTCTATAACCTTGCAAAGTACCTTCTTACTTTCCTTTCTTTCTGAGGTGCAAAGAGGGTGTGTATACCCACTCTCCACTTTATTTGTACTATTTTTGTTCCCTTAGGTGTTCGACGGGTTTATAATGTTGGCATTTTGGTGATTATGTTGTGATTGTCATTAATGGACACACACTTGCTATGAGATCACTTTGTGATGTATGAATTATGCTCAACCGGTAATTGTTCCAAACCGGTATCATGTTGTGGTCTTTATACTATTGATGTTATGCAGAAAGTGTTTACCGATCTCAAGCGGCATGAGGAAATCAAGCGGTTTAAGGATCTCAAGCGGAGCAGAGCAAAGGAGCCAGAAGCGACAGTTATCTTTCTCCCAATCTTCAATTTTTGTCAATCGGTAATCTGTTAAATTGGTATTACTCTGAGTTACCAACCGGTAACCGAAAAAGTTGTATAAACCAGTAATACTCTGTGATGAGTTACCAACCGGTATATTTTTGTGATGAGTTACCATCCACCGACACTTTGACGGTGATTTTGTGTCGTGTTACCAAATGTGTCTAGATACAATGAACCTAGGAACTTGCAATGTAATTCTATTGGACCGACATGAAATCAGATTCCTTTTAAGGACATCATGTCTAGGGTTTTGTATGTGTATGTATGAGTGTAGCTGTTAGGTTTTGGTGGTCGTCGAAGCTCTTGTATGTGCGATCTTAACTAAGAAGATCACGTCTGTGTACTACAACAGAGTGTGGATTTACTGAAGATTGAAGTAATGTTGAAGAGCATTAGCTATGAGCTAAAATGGATCTAATCAAGAAGGTTGTGCCATTTGCTAGATCATTTACTTGTTGATTACTCACATCTTTGACAAGTCAGAAACCCTTAACCGGGTAGGCCCAGAAAAGCCTTTGCAAATCCTCTAACAAGGTGGTTCACATCTGTGGATATGAAATCCTCTTACAAGGTAGTCTTTAATCAGACTTATCTCCTAACAGAGATTGAGATTCCTAATAGGATTTGTTCTGGTAAAGAACATTGTATGACCTTAACCGGTTTGACCTTAACCGGTCTGGTTACTATTCTGCAGATAGTTACTTATGAGCTTCATCTCACTGTGGTTTTTCCCATTTGGGTTTCCACGTCAAAATCTCTTGTTTTATGGTGATTGTGCTTCTATGGGTGAATGCCTTATTTGCTATTTGGTTTGCATGTGTGTTAACCGGTTTGTTTGTTAAACTGTTTTACCAGTTTATTGCTAGACTGTTTAAGTACAGTAATTTTTGGTATACTAATTCACCCCCCCTCTTAGTATTCATCAATTGGTATCAGAGCCAACCTTTCTATAAGTATAACCACTTGGAAAATTATATGGGGAACACACTGTGAGAGAACTTACTCATCAGCTCACTCAGACTGAGCAAGCCTATGATGAACTTAAGGTCAAATATAAGGCCTCTCAGGCAAAAAAAAGAGAGCATGTTGAAAAATTGATGGAGCTAACTAAAAATAGTTATTTTGATGAAGCGGACATGGAAGCCCTAATTCAAGAAGTAGAAAAGCTGAATGAATCCAATTCCAACCCGAGAAAGGAGTTGGAAGGACCGACTATCCGAATGTGTCAAGAGCTTGAGAACTGGAGGAAAGCTGAAGATCTGGTAAAAGAAAAAGATCACGAGATATCTAAGCTGAAGCAAGAGATCATTGCACTTACCGCTCATCTTCTTGAAAATAAAATGGAAAAGGAAAGAATCCAAAGTGAACTACACATGGTTGTTTCTGAGAATGCAACCTTGAAGGAATCCAATGCTGCTATTACCAAAGAACTTACTGAGTCAAAGGAAATACTTGCCAAATTCAATAAGAGAACTGTCAAGCTAGAGCAAAAGCTTGAATCAGCTAAACCAGTAAAGAATACCAATGGACTTGGTTTCTCTAATTATGAGGAAGGTGAGACCTCTGGAACAAAAGATGGAGCATCAAAGAAACAACCGGCACCAAAAGATAAAGGTAAGCAAAAGTTCAAACCTGTTTGCTTTAATTGTCTCAAGGAAGGACACACTGCTAATGTATGTAGAAGTAAGGCTTACAATAATTTTCCTTATTTTCTAAACGATAAGCCTAGACCCAATAGATTCAATGGTAATTATTACGCATGCAACAAGTTCGGGCATAGAGCATTTGAATGCAAGTCTGTCATGCACAATATCGGAAGGTATCATAAAAGGAGTCAAGGAGTTTTTCCTGAACCCTCTGGGAACCAGAATCCAGACTGGTTTAATACCTATAGTCATCAGTCAGGTAGCGGTGGCTATCAAGCAACAACCGGATGGAGAGAAATCTGTATGATTTGTCATGGTCATGGTCACACTGCTGCAACATGTAGAAGGAAGAATGGAAACATGAATAATGGACCTTGGAAAGCACCTGGAATGGTTTTCTATCATTGCAACAAAATGGGTCATACAACAAGATTCTATAGAACAAGAAAGAGTATATCGGATGATATACCAGTCACTCCGAAAGGAAATATTGATGTTGAAATTGTTCAAGCAGATATGAAGAAAACCTGGAAGAAGAAGCCAGAAGAAGTGATTCAAGAAGAACCAGTTTCTGCACAGTGTGGAAGTCACTGAACCGGAAAACTAAGCATTAGAAAAGCTTAGGGGGAGCAAACGGTGAAACATCTCGAACCCCCGGTTTAAACCGGTAAAAGACCTTAACCGGTAAGTGATACCTGTCAATTGGTAGAAGACTGGAAATGATAAAAAAGGCAAATTAGGGTTTACGCCCTAATAGTGGAGCATTTATTGTGGTAGGTGAAGAACTTGTTTAAAAGAATTTTTCAAAGTCATTTTTCACTTATCAATTCACGAGCGAAGAATTTTTCAAGCACAGAGCGAAGAAAAGCGATTTGGATTGCGATTCAAAGAATTTATCAAAATCCTAAAGAAGAATCAGAAGCAAACATATGTTGGTGAAGTATAGAACACAAAGCGGTATTTCAGCAACCAAAGGAGTGTGTAGCGAAGTTTAAATTGTGAGCCCTAAATTTTGACTTACGAAGGTTTTTTTCAAAATTCTTTGTTTATCATGGCTTCCGCATCACATGCTAGTTCTAGTGTACCTGATGATTTTGTAGACTTCATTCAATGGAAGGCAAAATACAATGCCCTATCTCAGATACCCGCTGGTGTTATAGTGGAGGAAGGCATTTCTAATTACATTGAATGTAAGATTGAAGATCTAGGATCTCTGATGATCCATTCTCAGTTGAGTTTGTTCTGTGGGAAGGACAAAAAGATTAAACCGGAATTCAGCATTTTGGAAAAGAAGAAACTTCACAATGTTGTCTATTTCCTTGAAGAATTTTCAGATGATCACATCCGCATTATTCTGAGCAGAGTACATGGTGATAAAATGTACTTAGAGAGGACGCATGATATTACACTGGAAGCAATTCATGCCATCACCAATTTCTGCAACGTTGGTGAAGTGCCAGCCCTAAGGAAGATCAGCAAAATGGAAATAACCAAGCTCGCCGGTTCTGTGAGTGATTCATAGGGAATGACTGTCAATTCCATCAAGGACAATCTGGTCAAATATGCATGTATGGTGATAGGATACTGGATGTTCCATGCCAGCAAAATCAACTCTGTCTCTGCTGCAGCGGTAAATGCCGCCTACAGGATGATCAAGGAAGATGCATCATTTGATCTGTGCACTTGTATGCAAAGACAACTTCTGTTGAACCTCAAGTCGATCAAACAGGACAATGCCTTGAGATTTAAGTTTGGACAACTATTGGTTGGGTTGTTCTTCTACTTCCAAGGCTATTTTCCAGGAGTAGGTGATATTCAGTGGTCTGCTGACCAACCGGTGATAAAGAAAATCAAGGAAAGCCTACAAGTAGTAGGAACCGGTTATCCGGAAGTGCTGAACAAATACTTTGATGAGTTCAGATGCAAAATGAACCAAAGGGTAAGAATATCCACTGATATTGTCAAGAAATATGAAGATGATATCTGCTTCACCATCGGAGTTGATGAGTGCATAATGGAGGCAGTTGAGCCTAGACAGGAAGAAGTGGAACCGATGGGATATGAGGTAATGTATGACATGCTAGACGGGTATGCCTCTACCCTAATCACCTCACCCCTTGATCCAAAGGTAAAGAGAACCGACACCTATTTGGAAAGGGTTACACCGGTTGAAGAACCCTCAATAAAGAAGGGAAAGGCAGTGCCTTCATCATCGGTACCGGTTACCACAACAAGTCCCAAAGTGACCAAGCGGTCACCAACAAAGAAGAAATTGGAAGCGACACCCACCAAAGTCTTTGAGAGGAAGCGGAAGACAAAAAGAAATACACCAGACTTAGAGGACACTGTCTCTGAAGAATAGCCTAAGAAGACTAGGCAAACGAGGAAAAAGACAAAGAATGAACCGGCAACATGGGCATCGGTAAATATTGATATTTCCTCTTGCAAACCTTTGACACATTGTCAAAGAACAATTAAGAATATTAGAAGAAAAGTGCTTGGTGATTTGAAAGAGTGCTTTGATGATTTTAATGATGATGAAAAGGAAGAAGTTGAACAGGAAGTCATTAATTATTTATGTATTAATGATTGGTGGCCTTCAGAAATTAAGTCTGAGACACCTGATTCTTTATATAATTCTTTAGATAACAAATGGCGCATTGCCATAAAGAAAGAACAGGAAATAAGAGAGGAAGTATTTGCACAATACTTCACTAATGTGCATAAAACTGAACTATATGAAGTGGTGGAGAGATATAAGGGCCTCTTCTTCATGAGAAGAAGAAGACTCCTGTTGTTGGAAGGAAAAGTTTCGGAAGTGGTCAAAGATACCCACTCCCTTGCTCAGTCAGCTTTAAGATTGCATCAAGTGGCTGAAGCCAACAAAAAGGCTAAGCAAGAACTAGAAATCACTCAACCAGATGAAGTATATGACAGTGAAGGAGAATTGGTCACTACTTAATTGGACCCGATTGATGTTGATGCCTTGAACGGTGAAAATGTTACTCCAGATGCACCAACAGAAATAGAAGGTCAGGAGAAATAGGAGGAAGACAAGAGAAAATAGGCAGAGAAAGAGAAGAAGAAACAAGAGGATGAAAATAGAAAACAGGCAAAAATGGAAAAGAAGCAAAAGGAAGAAGAGAAGAAAAAAGCAGAAGAGGAGAGAAAAGCGGAAGAAAAGAGAAAAGAAGAGGAGAATAAGAAACAAGAAGAAGAGAAGAAGAAGAAGGAAGCAGAACAGGAAAAGGAGAAGAGAAAGGAAGAGGAGAAGAAAAAGGAAGAGGAGAAGAGAAAGGAAGAGGAGAAGAGAAACGAGCAAGAGAAGAAGAAGCAGGAAGAGGAGAAGAAGAAGAAGGATGAAGATGAAGAGAAGGGGAAAGAAGAGGAGAAAAAGAAGGCAAAAGAGGACAAGAAAAGAGCTAAAGAGAAAGAGGGAGCCGCACAGAGAAATCAGATGGAGACCCCAAAGGTAACCAGTAGTCAAGCCAAACCAGCTGACATTACCAATCCCATTGACCTCTAGTCTGCAAATGAATCAGAGTTTTTGCAGAGCATTAAGGTTGCCCAAGAACGCCTGGAAGTAATAAGGAGGAAGAAAGAGCAAGATGTGATCCAAGCTGTTGTGGACACTCTAACCAGTTTGATACCCGGTACCAACCTCCCCAGTACCGATTCCTCTCTTGCACAATTAAAGCTCCTATGCACAGTTGTAGAAGACCAGGTGTAAAGCTTGGAAGAGGTTGCAGAAGAAAATGCCAAGAAGGAGCATCAAAAGGCTCTGGACACTTCCTTGGTGAAAAAGTTAACAGAGCTCCGGTCTGATCTATAGAAGGCACAGAAGGACATTAGAGATGCAATGGATGAGGGAAAATTATTGCTAAGTAAGATATGTCAACCTCATATATTTTGTGATGATGTGCTTGCTTAGAAAGCCAAACTGCAATCTGATATGCAGTCATTTATAAGCACCTTCAAGACACCATATGATTCCTTCTCCACATATGGACAAACCGCTCATCGGTTTCAACTCTAGTCTACAAGAATAGAGGCAGAGATAAGCAACCGGACACGTAATTTGCAAGAACTTCAACTGGTCCTACTACCAAGAGTGCAAATTCTTCATAAATGCTATCTAAATCTAGATGCCCTAACGATCACTCAAGAGATGAGTACCTTGGATGCCATGGAAGAGCAGGTCTATCAGATGCAAACGGAGAATGAGTTTGATACCTCATTGCTTGAATCATGGTCTTTATCCATGAAGACATTTATGCAGGACTTTAAATCAGTTTTTGACAAGTTTCACTCTTTATTGTCATAAACTCTTTAAATCAGTTTTTAATGCTAATGGAACAGGGGTTTTTCAGCTGTACTTTGTCATTGTTGGCAAAGGGGGAGTAGTATTCTTTTTTTTTTTTAATTTGATGGGGAGTAGTGTTCTGTATTTTGATGCATGTTATGTATACTTTCATGTTTATCTCTGTAAGGAAGTAGTATATATTGTATTTTCTGCAAAAGGGATAGTGTATATGCTTAGGGGGAGTAATTTTTATTATGGCATAATTTTGTTGTAAAACACTTAGATGTCAAAAATTTTCCTAAGTGTTGCCATCAATGCCAAAGGGGGAGATTGTTGGCATTTTGATGATTATGTTGTGATTTTCATTGATGGACACACACTTGATATGAGATCACTTTGTGAATGTATGAATTATGCTCAATCGGTAATTGCTCCAAACTAGTATCATATTTTAGTCTTTATATTATTGATGTTATGCAGAAAGTGTTTACCGATCTCAAGCGGCATGAGGAGATCAAGCAGTTTAAGGATCTCAAGCGGAGCGGAGCAAAGGAGCCAGAAGCGACAGTTATCTTTTTCCCAATCTTCAATTTTTGTCAACCGGTAATCTGTTAAACTGGTATTACTCTGAGTTACCAACTGGTAACCGAAAAAGTTGTATAAACTAGTAATACTCTGTGATGAGTTACCAACCGATATATTTTTGTGATGAGTTACCATCCACCGACACTTTGATGGTGATTTTGTGTCGTGTTACCAAATGTGTCTAGATAAATGAACCTAGGAACTTGCAATGCAATCCTATTGGACCGACATGAAATCAGATTCCTTTTAAGGACATCATGTCTAGGGTTTTGTATGTGTATGTATGAGTGTAGTTGTTAGGTTTTGGTGGTCTTCAAAGCTCTTGTATGTGCGATCTTAACTAAGAAGATCACATCTATGTACTGCAACAGAGTGTGGATTTACTGAAGACTAAAGTAATGCTGAAGAGCATTAGCTATGAGCTACAATGGATCTAATCAAGCAGACTGTGCCATTTGCTAGATCATTCACTTGTTGATTACTCACATATTTGACAAGTCAGAAACCCTTAACTGGGTAGGCCCAAAAGATCCTTTGTAAATCCTCTAACAAGGTGGTTCACATCTGTGGATCTGAAATCCTCTTACAAGGTAGTCTTTAATCAGACTTATCTCCTAACAGAGATTGAGATTCCTAACAGGATCTGTTCTAGTAAAGAACATTGTATGACCTTAACCGGTCTGGTTACTATTCTGCAGATAGTTACTTGTGAGTTTCATCTCACCGTGGTTTTTCCCATTTGGGTTTCCACATCAAAATCTCTTGTTTTATGGTGATTGTGCTTCTATGGGTGAATGCCTTATTTGCTATTTGGTTTGCATGTGTGTTAACCGGTTTGTTTGTTAAACTGTTTTACCGGTTTACTGCTAGACTGTTTAAGTGTTTAAGTATAGTAATTTTTGGTATACTAATTCACCCCCCCCCCCCCCCCCCCCCCAACCCTCTTAGTATTCATCATATAATGAGTAGCATATATATCACACATTTTAAATGGGCACTAACTACAAATACTTAAAAATGATCTTTAAAACTATTAAAAGTAAAAATGACAAGGATAAGGGGTCTATCTAAGAAGAAAATAGTCAAACACTAACTAAGTGGAAATTGATTCTAATCATATAGAAAATTCATACAACATAGATTTATAAAAAGTCCCTTCAACATGGAAATGATATAAGCTTACTACTACAAAATATAAAAGAAAGAAATGTAAATGGCATACATGTCTTCCTTCAATTAGTTTCATACAAATGATGCAAGGGATATAATTAAGAAGAAAAATATGTGAACATATATAAGTATGAAATGTATTGAATTGTGTTAAGCATGTAAGAATTATTAATATAGGTAAGATGTAATTACAAAATTATATGTAATGAGGACAATGTTGCCCCCAATGAAGTGAAATCACAAGATAATGAAATCCATAAATTCTAGATAAAGATCATATAAGTACAAGTAAGATGTAAGGTACACACATGATAAGGATCTTGGAACATATAGGCGTGTGAACATAAGCTAAACATTTAAGCATAAACATGATATCATAATATATGAGTTTGATAGTTATTAAAGTGCATAGATGACATAAATATATAATGTGTTAGCATCATAAGATAGAAACATTATAAGTGTGATCGTGTACATCATTAAAATGTACAATTGATATCATGAGTGTGTAATAATTGATGTATATTTAAATATGATAACCGTGGGATCTAAGTATCAAATACATGTAACATGAATAATATAGGAAACAAGTGAAATAAGTATTTAATATAGAGGCTTAATGTCACGACCCTTATTATCTTATTTCTTATTATTTAACTAGCATATGTATATTTTTAAATTTTCTATGTAAAATATGCCTCAAGAGATCAAATTTCAAAGTGTACAAAATGATGCATGTAATAGAACATATTTATGTATGTGTGAAACACTATGATTGTGTAATCAAATTGTGACTTCTCTAACTACCTTAAAAAATCTTAAACAACAATTAACCTCATAATGCATGTTAAACAATGTGCAATGACTTTTCCAAAATTTATAAAAGTTTGATATCTTTAAACTATTAACTTTATAAACTAAAAAATAAAATAAAATCTATGAAACTATTTGATTGTCAAAATTTCCAAAATGAATTTAATAACATTCCAACTGAAAAACATAAATAGAGTCCTCTATAAGATTTGTAAATTTCATAAGATCCAAAATCATACTCACCTCCACTGCAATTAATTTCATATTATAAGCCCACAATCACCTTCCTTGTTTTTTTAAAAAGACTACTTCCATATTTATCAAGTCAATTTTTTTTTTAGATTGTTAATAATGAGATGAGATAATTTCCTATTTCTTTTTCTTTCATCAAGATTTCATAATTAATTCAGCTTTTTTATAATTTAATGTCATTTTTTCAGAAAATTCTTCCTTCCTTCCTTCTTAACATGTCATCTACAACAATGTAAAATAAAAAAAAGAAACAACAACCATTTTTCTTTTTATAAAAGATGACTATTTTGGTAACAAATTTTTATTTATATCAAAAATTATTTAAACATCCATTAAAATTTCCGACTCTAACTATTTCATAAAAAATATATTGCCTATTTCTAATAGGTTGTTTCTCTTACTTCCTCTCATCAAAATGTTTAATGCATGGATAAACTCGTCACTTTTTAAATTGCATGTGTTTACTCCAAGCACTTCTAGAGCTCTCACAACGCTTTCAACTATAATAACTAAAAGCAAAAACAATTTCAAAGGGCCAAAACAAGGCATTATTCTATAGGAAGTAAAGAAGAATGACACAAATTTCAAAATCTATTAATATTTTCACATAATATGATATTATGTGAAAATATAGAATGATATTATAAAATATTAATAGATTATTATGTAAGATGGAAACTAGATTATTATGTTATTTAGTATACCTATATTTAAAAAAATCTAAAAACCGTTGAGAGATATCATTATGGAGCGTGTATATTAATTGTATCATTCTTTTTTTACATTTAATTAATGTTTATATTTTTCATAATATATTAAATCTTTCTAAGGATAAAAGACCAGACACAACTTGTAAATTGTCACAAAACACCTCACAAGAAATTCACCTAATCAGACATTTAAACATCCCTTAACCTATCATCTTTGTTATTCTTACCGTTACAAGCATTAGTGGTCTTCCATGTGACCATTCCACCTAATCCTAAACATGCATTACCTTACATACATATGAATTGCAATGCTAATACACGAAAATCCACCTTATTAAATCCTTCCCGCCCAAAGTTCAAATACATAGCTTTGCAAGCTTGTAACTTTACATGATCTATTTTCCATCTTACAAAATAATCTATTTGTATTTCTTCATAATTAAGTTTTTATTATTGTTAAAATATTTTGAGTATAATTAATAGTAGTCTTTACCAATGTCTAGTATAGTCTTCTTATCTCGAATATTAAATTTTAATATCCTATACCAAAATGTTCTTGATTTGGAGAATTAGGGGATCTTCATAAAAATATTGACATGTGGTATCTTGATCAAATATTGGATGATATTGGAGATTCATGGTATCTTGATCTTGATTTATGTTAGGACTTGTTTCTTCTGACTTTGGATTATCCTCTTGACATGGGGTATGGGTTTGGATATGTATGGGAGATTCTTGAAAGGATTCAATGCTTGGGAATAATAAGAATGAATTTTAAATGGGATTCTTTGGAGTAGATTTGATTGACAATGGAGAATATGGTGGCATTGGATCTAGGAGTTTTGAATTGTACAAGGGATTTGTATAAAGGAATGGATTAGCTTAGATTTGTATTATGGATAGCCCTAGGGGGTAAAATTGAAAATGTCATCACTGGGTTTATTATTTGGTGTGGAATCACATGAGGTAGATATGGCATTGATATAATCACTTTGGAATGAGCCATTGCTAGACATACTGGATGATTTTGTACATGCTTGAAAGAGGCATCTTCACATATTTGATTTCTCTTGCTTTGTCATCGTGTATAGGCCATGAAAGGCTCCTAAAAGTACGTTGATGAATGCAAAGGTAAACACAATGTTTTTGGAAAATAATACAACCGAGGAAATGACAATGAGATCCTATGCTTTTGGATTTTGGGGATTTTAGGAAGTGTATGATTGCTAAACTTGTGGGTTGTAACCTAAGACAATGAAATATGAACCTTTATCTCGAGAGTTGAAATGGTAATTGATTGATTGGGCAGTTGTTTTGATAAAGTTATGACCTCTAGCTGGACATTTGAGCTTGGGGATGAACTTTGATGATGATTGGAAAATAATGTTTTGGTGACGTCTTGAATTATCCAACAAAACTAAGGTTTGATCCATAAATCTTAATTTCTAAGTGTGTCCAAAATGGTTGATACTATTGAACTAAGGATGATGAAGGAAGTCACCTATTGTGGTTGCAAATGAAATCTAAGTTTAATTTTGACAAGATGACTCTGGGTTACTAATTAAATATTGATGTGTGATGACTGATATGAAGTTTAATCTTTGACCTAAAATGATTCTAATGTTAATAATGGATGTAAAAACCCAATCGATCTATGTGACCTAAGGTAATTTGACAAATAACAGAGTTGTAATTATTTTGGACCCTAAAAAATAGTTTTGTATGACTTGATTGAGTTTTTTATTCTAACATGCAATTACATATATGTGTAAACAATTGCATGAAATATTGTTATTAATTGCATGATTTACTAATAGTTGCATGACAAATTGATAGCAGTTGTGTGAAAGTTTTTATTAGTTGCAAAAATTATATGACAGTTGTGTGAGCTAATTTTCAGCTGCATGAATATAATTTCTTGAAAGTTTTGTGTATAATTTGCAGTGACACTTGAATGATTAGACAATTAGAAAGTAGAAAACATAGTTTGGTTGTTGACTCAGACTTGGATTAATGTACATTTATATGTTATAGGCCTTCAATTCAACCCAAATTTTCACTGGTTTCAACATAATCAAAGACATTTCAAACAATCTTTACAGACTAAGGTCAAGGTTCATTATGATGAAGTTAGGCCCGTGAAATCTGGAATCTCCATCAACTCAAATGTGCAACACCTTAAGGAGTGCTAGGCATTCCTGTATTTACAAGAGAGTACAACTAAAGGCCTCCAGAAAAAGAAGCATGAACCAATCACCCTCTCCTCGAAAAGCTTCGTATAGCTTATGCTAAGCAAGGGATTTGTATCTCATCCCAAGAGAGCCATATGGTGTACATAAATTAAGGGCATGATTTGCATCCCTTGCACCAACATCAACATAATGTTTGATTAATAAAAAATAGTGGGCCTCTAAATACAAAAGTGTCTAGTTGTTGTTCAAGAGACTTATGTGCTTGCACTCGGTGGTAAGCCACTTAAAGCTTTAGTCAACCATGTGTGGCTCTAAGTCCACCCCCAAATGCACACCAAGGGCATATACCCCCAAGTTAGGCTCTAATTTTCACCTTTACCACTTACATAGTGGGCCAAAGGAAAAGTTGCTTTGGGTTGTTCCCCTCAAGGTATAAATGCCACCTCGAAGGAAAGCCCTTCTAAACATAAATAAGATATGGTGAGTTCTCTTGCACCCAAGGTCCACAAAAGCAAGGGGAGAGGATACTTTCACCAATCTTATGGGATCTAATCTAAACAAAAAATGCTTTTGAATAAAACACAACAAGCAAGATTAATTCCCTTTAAGAAATGAAGTATTTTCTATGCTACCAGACACTTGAAATTATAGAAACAATGAAAATGAAAGAAAACTTTAGGACATTGCAACAAACTTGACAGTAGTTTCAATGATGGATTCTTGGTCTCATAATTGCCACACGCTAAAATAAGGAGTATTAATAACACAAAACTCTATGCTATGAAATAGAAAAATAGAAAGAAAGATCCGAATTTGAAAATTAAGTTAAATTTTTTATAAAAAAAATGAAAAAAATTCTAAAATGGAAACTTTCCAAAAAAAAAAATATCCGAAAAATGAAAAAACTTTAAAATTAAAACTTTCTAGAAATGGAAACTTTCCAAAAATGGGAACTTTAAATATTGAGCTCTCCAAAAATAGAAACTTTCAACAAATGGAAACTTTACCTCAATGGAAACTTATAAAAAATGGAAACTAAACATTTATTTATTTATTTTCAAGACATAAAGAGCAAAAATAGAAATCAAAAGCACAAGTATACTTGATAGACGCGTGGAAAGAGAATTTAACTGTGCAGCAAAAGGAACCTTCAACCTACAAGATCAAATTCATAACAACTCGCAAGAACAAACGATAAATGGATCGATTCATGTTGTGTTCACCATTTGTAAGCACTTGAAAATTTGAAGGAAAACATGATGTAATATAAACTAGGAAAACACTAAAACCCTATTCTATCATAAAATTATCAATTGTAATAAAGGAATGCAGAAAGAAATCAACAATCAAATAATATTAATCATAGCAAACCAAACTCCATTTCCAATTCCATGTATCTAGCCTCCATTGTCCTTCTCCTTCTTGCTTTTGATATTTTGATGATGGCTCTCAAAGTTGCATAAATACTTGCAAAGTACAAGCATAAGAATTCCAAGATTGTGGTTATTGATAATGGAGATTGAACTTGAATTTAGAGATTTTTGGAATTTGAATTGACAGTTAGGATTGAAATTTCAACAAAAAGATCAACAACTGAGAATGATTGAGACAAGTCGGTTGGAGATAATTACAACGTGGAACTGATGGCATGACTCAGTTAGAATGAATTAATTGAGAACTGATTTGATTGATTCAAAGACTAAATTAATTGATTAGTCAAAATAGGTGATTGATGACTCACTAGTGGGAATTGAGAGTCAATGACAATTAGCCATTTTCAACATGTGTTGTAGGAAAATAAATGAAATTAGCATATATTTTGCATTTGGATGAATCTGGATTTTTGAAATGTGAAATTGAAACTGAAATGAAGTTAATTTGAATTTGGACAAATGAAATCAAATAAATTAAGAAATCAATTTAATTGAGATGCATTTAGTTAATAAAGAAAAACTATGACATAATCACTTAAACCATTCTAAGGAATGTGTTAATAATTATATCAACTATATAGAATGGTTACTAAAAAATATTACTTAAGTAATAGGTTATTATTTATAATATGAACAAAGGATTGTTTTTGCAAGAGTAAAAACAATAAGGTAAGGGGCGGATTTTAAAGGAACCATCTCCTATTGAATTTTCAATTATGGGAAGATAGAAATTGAATTTAATTAAATAATGAAGATTATCTAATTAAAGAGATGTGGTGAAATAATTAATTAAATAATTAAATTATGAGAAAAGAGGAAAATTTCAACATTTGAATTTGAATCAAAAGAATGAAGTTAAATTAGAAGAATGACATTGAATTAATTAAATAATAAAATTATTTAACTAATTAAAGAGGAAAAATTAGTAAAATTACCGCTCATGGGCATGGTACATTTTTAGGTGTTTACAATTATAAATGATTGGTTATTGATAATTTGTAATTTGATGTTAATTATTATATATGCATTGGGTTGTTATCCTTGATTTTGGCTTGCTCAAAATTGTGGAATAATCCCTACAAATTTTGTCCAATTTGTAGCCCATGTATTCTAAGCACATTGATCGAGGTAAAAATTTTGTTTTCTCTGTTCATGACTTGGCCCTCAAGAAATCATCTTGATTTGAAGTCACAAGTTGTCAATTTTAAAGATTGAGCAAAATACCTTTTGGGAGTTAGTTTTATTTCATCTTTGTTGATTTTGGTGTCAAATCTGGTCCTAAACTCGATTTTACACTTGTATAGGGGTTTTTGGTGTCAAATCGGGTCTTAAACTTGATTCTGCACTTGTGCACCTATTTTGGTGTAGTTTGGATCTATAGACCCAAACAACACCTACCTTGGTGTAGTTAGGATCCATAGACCCAAATTGCACCTGTTTTGGTGTAGTTCGGATTTGTAGACCCAAATTGAACCTGTCTTGGTCTAGTTCGGATCCGTAGACCTGAACTGCCCCTGTCTTGGTGTAGTTTGGATCCATAGACTCAAACTGCACCTGTCTTGGTGTAGTGTAGATCCATAGACTTGAACTGCACCTATCTTGGTGTAGTTTGAATCCATAGACCCAAACTGCACCTGTTTTAGTGTAGTTCATATTCGTAGACCCGAACTATACTTGGCTTGCATTTGTTTAGTGTAGTTTGAACCTGTAGGTTCGATTTACACTTGACCTATGTTTTTCCTAAGTGTATTTTGGGTCTACGAACCAGAGTTGCACCTTTTAGACACACTTATCCTTAAGTGTAATTTGGGCCTATGAGCCTGAATTACACCAAATGCACAAATATGTAAATAGGGTTCATAAACCTGATTTACACTTGTTCTACCATCATACAATGATAGTTTTTGTAGCCCTAATAGCACCAAATTCAACACATACATGATCTTGTTCAGTTCAAATGATCAAGATGGTTTATGAATTGCTCCTTACAAGTGTTGATGTTTTCCCAATGCTACAATGGTACTCAATTTTTTGAGCCATCTCCAAGGAAAAGACAATGAAGTTTAAGATGCAAGACTCCTATCCACTCTTCCTCTCATCCTCAATGGCATCAAACATTACAAATACTAGATGAATCTGAAATATAGGCTACCTGGAAACAATGCTGATGCAGGAGCATCCCTGGTTCATTGCAATCTTGCATCAACCAAAAACATTTTCCTTTCTATTTTGTTTTCTGTTTGCAATTTCAGTTTTCCTTTCTGTGTGTCCCGATTTTGGCTTACCGGATCTTGTGGAGTTGGATTCTACTTGAAGACTTGATCATCTTTCTTTCTTCCAAACCGCATCGCATTTGGATCATTTTTCAGCAAGATATCACTACCAGTTTCCATGACGATTTCCTGTTACTAGTTGTTCCTTTATTACCAGTTGCTTGGACCTATTATGGTGATATACCGGAACCCCTTCCAAAGCTTACGGATCCTTGGGTGTTGATTTTGATGTTCCTTGGCATGTGGCCGACCTTTTCCCATGATCTATGTTTCATCCTTTGGATTTTTTGAAGGAATCTCTTGGCGGAGGCCGACCTTGTTTATTTTACATGTTAGGTCTTGTTCTTCGGGTTTTGATCCCTTTTGGGCCGACTGGATCCTTTGGATCGATATATATATATATATATATATATATATATATATATATATATATATATATATAATTATGCATTAGGAAAGAATCAATGAGAGAATCAAGTAACTAGACTATGCGTAGAAAATAGATCATAAGATTTAAGGTCTCGATTGTGACCTATTCTACCAGGCCTGTGAGCTGGTATGTTGTAACCCGGTTGTTATCAGTTGGATGTAATCAAATTTCATGCAATAAAACAATTTGTTCTACATTTCCTCCATCATATCTTTGTGTTTTTGTTGTGTTTACTCTTGCTGACTGGTCCAGATTGATCTCTTTGAGCACCGATACGAATATTTCTGAAGAAGGATGATCATAATAAAGACCTCTCTCTGGACACTTAGTCATTTTTATCTATCTCTAGTGTAGTGCAATTTTGTAATATCAATCAACACCTCACGTGTAATTCTATGTATGTACTTGTACACATATAGGACTGCATGTGTCCTACTTTTGACTTAGTCATAGTTAGTTAAGTTTTTCCTATTTTTTGTCATTTCACCTCCTCTTTATATATGAGGGTGCTCATTGTAATAATCTATCTTTTGACAATGCAACAAAACTTTGTCGGTTTGGGAATCATTCTAAAACTTTATTTTTAGATGTAAATCAAATTGCAATCAATAAAAGAGACAAGTTGTTTTCAATCTTTGTGTTAGAACAAGTTGTAATGTAGCGACATTATTCAGAGTTAATTGTGAGTATTGTGGTGTTATTTGAAAGAGATTTAAACCCAATCTTGTAGTCTTTGAGCTACTTATCACATTTGAAGCTAATGTTTCATGCTCAAGCAAAGAGATAACTTGCAGTGTTTGTGCTATTTTAATCTTCTACGTTTGTGCATTTAAGGTGAATTGTATGTTGAAGTCTTTGAGCTACACGTATTTCATCTTTGTTCTTAAAGATTTAAAGGAAGTCATGGAAATTCTATGAGCTTTCATGAGCTTCTTGGTTAATTCTGTTTGGTTGTGCTTGAAAGTTTATTGTAATAAAGAGTCGTATATTTGTAAAGGTTGATGGGATAGTGATAAAAAGAAGAATTTGAGCTTTATTATTACTTTCCTGTCCAAAATTTATTTTCAGCACCAAAAAAAAGAAAAAGAAAAAAGGAGGCAGTAATGGAAGACTTTGTTCTTTCACATAAACTTTACTTCCTAATTAGCATGGTTTCAATATTACTGCAAGTTTGAGTTGTTTCAATCGAAAGAAGAAATATGTTCTAAATAGAGAATTAGATAAAACTTAATCTGAAAAAAGAGAACAAACTTGTTGTGGCATTTTGGATTAGTGTAAAGTTAGCAGGTATAATAGGGAAAATAGAAATTGTAGTAGAAAGGGGGAGCATTCCCTTATAATTAGGAGAGATTGTACTTTTCCTTCTAAGAAGTATTTGTAGCTAGGAAATGTGGAAATCATCAAAGCAATATAAACATTAATCATTAGCTCAATCACAAAAGCAAATTGCCATGATCAATCCTAACACACTCAATAGAGACATGAAAATGAAACATTCAAAACTAAAGATTATGCAAACCAGATGTAGATCTAAATGCTTCCTTCATGCGGCTCCATTGTCCTTCTTTCTTCTCCAAATAGTTTTGTTGTGGATCTCACCTACTAGTGCATGATCATGATATGAAAGCAAGTAAATAAGATATTGGCGCAAGAGTACTCGAAGTGTGATTTGACAAAGTGATTAGAAATTCGATAATCTGATTAGGGATTAGATTGAAGAAATTCATCCAATTTATAGATAAATTGGAGAAATGATCAAATTAGCATGATTCAATTCAAATAGAAATTGCAAATCAAAAATGTCAATTATGACAATTTATGACAAATTATGCACTTTCTATGCAAAATTTGATTGATTGATAATTCATGACAATTTATGACAAATTTCTATGTCAAGAATTGATTGATTGTCAATTATGACAAATTATGACAAATTTCTATGTCATTCCCATGAAATTAGGAGGAAAATAGGAGGAAATTGAAATTAGAAAAAGAAGAAAATTAGGAATTAAGAGAAATTAGGTGAATTAATTAATAATTTGTCATTTATTAATTAATTCATAAAAAGAGGAATAATTAGCCAATTAAATAAACATTTAATTGTGACTCGAAGACCTAGGATAAATAAATAATTTATTTAACCTAGAGAGAGAAATGACAAACAGGATTAAATGAATAAATCATAAAACCCTAAAAGATGAATAAGAAATGCAAGGATGACAATTAGGTCTTGATGTAAGATTGATTTGATGTCGATTCTATCATGATTTTGAATTGATAAATGATTTGATAAACAATTGAGATTGATTGACAAATTGACCAATATTGACAAAGAGACCAAATTGATATGCGCCAATTGACATGATCGAAGAGGACAAGGATCGATGACGAATCGATCGTAAAACGACGAGATTGAAAAGTTGATAAGAGATTGACAAGATTGACCAAAATCATGATCAAAGATTGCTATCGACAAGACCTAATTCGAAAGCGAGAAAAACTGAAGAATGCAGAAGAAGGACTCGATGCTCACAAATGATAAAGACCAAGTGCGTGACATAAGAGAAATGTTAATGCGACGCAAAAACCCTAAAATAAGGCAATGCGCAAATGTTAAAGTACGATTCCGCAAGCGTTGACCATTTTTAGGTGTCTACATTATTATCTCACGTACTGTCATGAAACTCAAATTTTGTAAACTGGGGAAGTTCATAAAATTGTGGCTTTAGCCACAGTATGTGAGATTAAATCTCTCCTAATTATAAGAGAAGGCTCCCCCTTTTGCTTACTACTCTCCTTTATTTAGAACAAAACACTAACAATGAATCCTAATCTAAACTTGGGTGGTACATCATCTTGTTCTCTCTTTTAGAATAGATGTTATTCTTTTCTCTTTTTTTTCAGAAAAGAAGTTATGATTTGGAGCAATAATGAATAATACAACTTTGAAATTAATATGTAATGATTCTAAAGCATGCTAATGAAAAATACAAATAAAGAGAAACAAAGTTTCCATAAAGGTGCAAAGTCCTTCATTGCTTCTCTGGGATGAGAAAATAGTGTTCAAGCACAAAGTCTTACAATCACATTTAGACATTGTTGGTTGACGTAAAGTTAGAATCAAGTTTTCTGATGGTAGAATAAAAAGGATTAATGGTGTCCTGCATATCCCTGGATTAAAATGAAATCTGTTATCTGTGATCAAACTGATAGATGCAGGTGTGCAGGTAGTCTTTTCTAAACCAGGATGTAAGATGATTAAGGGTGCTATGGTAATTGCTAGAGGTGTCAAGTTCGACACTTTGTATAAGCTAAACACATACATTGTTGAGTGTCATAGCACTTCTATAAAAAGTAAATCTATGGATACTTCATTGAAAGATTTGAGGGTTTCATCTTCAGCAAATGGAAATGGCTTTTGGGTACATAAGGGTGCTCTTTCTTCTAAAACAAAGTTACCTGCAAAGAAGACTATGTTATGGCACCAGAGGCTTGGTCACATTGGAGAAAAGGGTATACGGACCTTGGAAAATAAAAATATTGTTGAAGTTTTGAATGATTGTAATCTTGACTTTGATTTCTGTGAGCATTGCATTTATGAAAAACAAAATTGTGTTCAGTTTTACTCGAGTTCTCATAAAACTTGTGGTGTTTTGGATCTTATTCATTCTAATGTGCTTGGTCCTGTAGATGTTCTTTCGATTGGAAAATCCACATATTATGTTTCATTTATTGATGATTTTAGTAGAAGGACATGGGTGTATTTTCTAAAGAGTAAATCTGAATTTTTCAGCTGATTTAAAGAATTTAAAGCAATGGTTGAGTTGTAGACTGGAAAGAAAATTAAATGTTTGAGAAATGATAATGGCAGTGAATTTTTCTCTAATGGTTTTGATATATTATGTAAATTTAATAGACAGAAGACAACTCTGTACTCTCCACAACAAAATGCATTTGCAAAAAGAATGAATGAGACACTGATGGAGAAGTCTAGGAGTATGTTGAGTGGCATTGGTCTAGAACAATTTTTTTGGGTTGAAGCTATTGCCACTGCTTGCTACCTGATTAATAGGTCTCCTACATTAGCTCTTGTTGATAAAATGCCTATAGAAGCATGGTCAGGTCACAAGCCTTCAATGGGACATCTTAGAGTTTTTGGTTGTGAGGCATATGCACATATGCCAAAGGAGAAGAGGAAAAAGTTGGAGAACAAGACTATGAAACGTATCTTCATCGAGTACAGTTATGGTGTGAAAGGATACAAGCTATGGGACCTTTTTGCACAAAAGGTAATTCATAGTAGAAGTGTTATTTTTAAAGAAATTGAGTCTCCTTTTGTTACATTGCAGCCATAACAGACTAAAAAGGAAGATGTGATTCAATTCCCTTCTACACCTGAAAGAGTTGAATCGAGACTTCTAGATAGGCAAGAAGTTGAGGAGAGCTCCTCTAACTCTGAATCTTCAGAAGAGGAGGAATAACCTCCAAGTCAACTTGTTCAAAGGTCTATAAGACATAGACAACCACCTGAAAGGTATTCACCGGATGATTGGAGATGTATTTTTTCTTTGAATACTAATGTGGATGAACTGAAATCTGTAGAAGAGGCATTAGGTATGAATGATGCAAAATCCTAGAAGATTGCTATGGAAGAAGAAATGACAACTTTGAAAAAGAAAGATACATGAGATCTTGTACCATTGCCTAAAGGACAGAAGCATGTTGGCTACAAATGGGTGTTCAACAAAAAGATTGGTTCAGATGGAAGCATTGAGAAGCATAAAACAAGGTTGATTGCAAAAGGCTACTCTCAGGTTGAGGGTGTTGATTATGGTGAGATATTTTCTCATGTTGCCAAAATGACATCAATTAGATTTTTTCTTTCTATTGTTGGTGCTTATAATTTAGAGGTTGAGAAAATGGATGTGAAAACTGCTTTCCTTCATGGTGATTTGGAGGAGGATATTTATATGACACATTCGGAGCACTATGTGGTGAAAGGTAAAAGTAATTTGGTCTGTAAATTAAAGAAATCTTTGTATGGCCTCAAACAGAGTCCTACGATGTGGTACCTGAAATTTGATACATATGTGTTGAGTTTGGGATTTGAACGTTCTAAATCATATCACTGTGTTTATTATAAATTTGATGGTGATTAATTTATGTACATTACATTGTATGTTGATGATATTTTATTCATTGGTAAAGGGAAAGGTATAATTTCCGAATTAAAGTCTTAGCTCGCTGCTAAATTTGAAATGAAAGGCCTTGGTGTAGTGAAACACATTCTTGGGATGGAAATTAGAATAGATAAAGTGAACAAGAAGCTATGTCTAGGCCAGACTAAGTGTATGAATTCAATGTTACAGAGGTTCAACATGTAGGATTGTAGACCATTGTGTGTTCCTTTTACAGTTGGAATGAAATTATCTATTATGTTCCTTTTATAGTTGGAATAAAATTATCTATTGCAGATTGTCCTAAATCCCCATTGGAAATGGAATACATGAGAAGAGTGCCTTACTAAAGTGCAGTTGGAAGTTTGATGTATGTTATGGTATGTACTAGACCAAACATTACCCAAGGAGTGGGAGTTTTGTCCAGATATATGTCTAATCCTGGTAGAGTTCATTAGGATGCAGTCAAAAGAGTCTTCAAATATTTGAAAGGTACCTCAAAGTATTCTTTGTGTTATCATGGTAATTTAGTTGGAGACGTGATTTCCCTTGATATTCATGGTTATGTGGATTCAAATTGGGTAGGTGATATTGATAGCAGAAGATCCACCAGTGCTTATGTGTTTATATTATTTAGTGGTGCAATTAGTTGGATGAGTAATAGATAGGTTGTGGTTGCTTTTTCCACTATTGAAGCAGAGTATATGGCAGCTACTCATGCTTGTAAAGAGGCCATTTGGCTTAAGAGACCGTGTTCAGATATTAGAATAAAACAAGGAGCAATGTTAGTATATTGTGACAGTGAGAGTGCAATCTGCCTAGCTAAGAACTTGACATTTCATGCCCAGACCAAGCACATCGATGTTCAGTACCATTTTGTCAAAGATATCGTCGAACATGGCAAGGTGAAGCTGGTTAAGGTAGAAACTTTGATGAATGTTGCAGATTCTTTAACTAAGGTCATGAGCATAGAGAAGTTCAGATGGTGTTTAGATTCTATGGGCCTCATGGCCCCTAGCAATTGATTCATTGTGTTTATACTCCCTTTTCTCTTGCAAGGTGTTCGACAAGTGGGAGAATGTTGGGAAAAATGGTGTCTCAACCTTGCATTTACATGAGGTTACTATTTATAGTATTTTTTCATTTAAGCACGAAATGGTGCGAAATTCTCCCTGAAGCTTCTGGTTGAATAGATAAGCATTCCAGTAAAGTTGCCTCGCAAGATCACAACTCGTTTTGAAGATAGTAAATTGTCCGTTTTGGAGGGTTGCAATGAAATTTAATTTTGAGGACTTTAGAGTCCCTGAAATGCCTTGGAAAGTGGGTGTAAGAGACATACTGGCCTACGAGGGAATAGAGCACTTCGCAAGCTTTCCGACGCTTTAAACGGTTCGTCAATAGGACACACGGTTCTCAAGTTATGGCCTCTAAAAGTTTGTACTCCTGAAATAGGAAATATAAAATACATCAGACACATAAATGAGTTGTAAAAGGGAGGGACACATGTTGATATGTTTTTTAACATGTCATGGGGCATCTAGAAGGGAGATAAGGTCGGATACATCTTATTGGGTGGTTTGAGCCCATGGTTTTGTAATACTGTTTGGCGATTTCTTGTATTGTATCTCCTATTTATGAGGTGCGTAAGATAGAGGTTGTGTGTAAGAGTCTTATGGCTATTGAGTTACATCTAAATCTCTGATTAGTGGTACTCCTGCGAAGAGCTTTCTCTGGAAGTATATGATATTTTTTTTTTAATTGTTGAATAATATATTGCGTGGCTTTTGAAGTGTGGGGTTTTTCTCCCAAAAGGGTTTTCCCCACGTAAATTATTGTGTTATGGTTTGAATGTTATTATGTTTATTTCTATTTTTTATAACTGTTTTGATGATCTATAAAAGTTTTTTCATTACCCTCCTCTCAAGGTTAGTGTAGGAAGTTGTTCCACTACTTAACTACCTTATAGAGGAGTGGGATTATTGCAGGTGGGTTTTCAACATTGGGAGGAAGCTCAACTTCTAACATGAATTTATCAAAATCTTCTAACACAAAAGATGATAAGACAAATTTGAAAGGAAAAAATTCTCAATTATATCTTATGGGGTATCCAGAGCTGACTCACTTGTTGTTGTGGAAGGAATGGTGTGAATCACTACACTAGGAGTCTCTGATGCATAGAGAATGGTGGACCAAAAGGAATAGGATTAGAAATAGAAACCAAAGGGGGAATTGCATTTGGAGCATCATGAGAGGTAGGAGGGATGATTTCTTGTGTTCCTTTGGACTAGGAAGTACTAAGAATTTATGGTAATTTCTTCTCATCATACTTCTCTTCTTTCTCTTTCTCTAACTCTCCCTCATCTTCTTGTTGAATCTCTTCATCAAGCAACTCTTCTTTAGCTTCATCCTATGTTTGAGTTTCTTGGGCTGAAGATTCCCCTCAACTCTTATCCTTACCCTTCCAACTGTGAATTTGAATTTAGGAGCCTTTGGAGTTGTTGGATCTTGTCTATTCTTAGTTCTCAATTTGAAAAGTTTTTCCAACTAGCCCTGCAATGTCATCTTCTAATCCAGTATGGAAAGGTTTTAACTAAATCCCTTTCTGTGTCAACTAAAATTTAGTATTTCCAAGGATCTTTTGGAATCTAGCCCTTATTGAAGTGTTTTCCTTCTGGGACCATTGAATAAGAGGTAAAGGTGAACCTACAATCTTATTCTTTTCATACATTGGATCTAGAATGTTTCCATCGTCCTCTAGATCCTCAGGGATGTCAGCAAGATTTAGGTTCTCATTTTTTTCTATAGTAAGGTGGCAGTAGTCAAGCCTTCTGATTTCCTCTTTTGTTCTATAATTAATACAAATATCCTCTACCCAATAAACATGAGTATAACTCTTCTTAAGTTTGTTCTTCATCCCTCTGTAGTCAAAATGTTTCTTAGCTTTGAAGAACCTCATTGTTACCCTTCTCATCTCTTCATCCATGGCTCTAAATTTGTAGATGGAATTGATTGAATATCTACCAATAGTGAGAGAGGAACTTGAAACCATTCTTGTGTAATCCTGATTGGCATTCATGCACTAATACCATCTGATGAGCCAATTCCATGAGCACAATTTTGTCTGATGGGTAACTAAGAATAATGGAAGGTTCATCATCATAACATCCTACTCTGAGATAGGTAAAGGTAGGGAATTGTAAGAACATGCACCCATATTGGTTCACCACATTCCAAGCTTCGTCTAACACTCTATTATTCTAAAGTTCCTTATAAAACATGCACATATAGTGATAAAAGAAAGCATCATTCACTCTCCTAAAATGATGTAAACTGTTCTTTAGAGTCAATTGTGAGTAATATTGATATACAAAAATTTGACTCCTATCTCTTGTGGTAGAAAATCCTATAAAATGCCTCATTGAGGCTATTGCATATACTAGGCATGAAGTCATATAGAACTTCAAGGTAGTAGGAACTTTGGTCAGTTGCTCGCACAAAGCATCACTTATTTGCTTACCCCAATAGATCTTCTTCTTGTTTTGTCAGATGATATGGATGTATTGATACATCCTCTCATGATAGGTATCTGAAACATCTTTTCCCTTTACTCTACTAAGAAGAGTAATCATATCATTTACCTCCTCAATGAAGTCACTCTGATCAATAGTCTTAGGCCATCTTGCAATAGTAGGCCTTGGAGTCTTTAGCCAATTATCATTGATATTTCTTCTACACTTATCTGACTTGTTGTCATAGTATGCTTGTGTTGATTGCATGTCAATATTGGCATATTGATCAATGTTGGGACACTTGAAGATAGTGTTAAAGAAATCCTCATCCAACTTGATAAGAGTTTTCTTCGCCTCTACGTCCTTAACAAACCTGCTTATTGGATCATATTTGTTAGCGAACGCTAACACAAACTCAGGATTTTGTTCTAACATTGGGAAAGCCACAACCAAATGACTGCCATTGTTAATGATTGTCTTCATTTTGTAGTACTCTGGTGGCTCTTTGACTCTTTTCATAAATTCTTCTAGATCTATGTGTCATATCTATGTATCTCTTATGTTGTTAATATTAGATGATATCGATGACGATGGGAAGACCAGATGTGGGTCTTGCTTCTTGAACTTCATAGCTTTTTTTCTTGGGGATAACTCTGTCATTTGACTATGATTGAAACTGCATCATTTGAAAAGGATCACCACCATTCTTTTAGCTCATCAAACACCTTATTAGGGTTTCAAAAACCCTAACTTATTGATATAACAAGAATCCCTTTTGAGTGTAAATTGGGTTTGTAACCATGATTTACATGTGTGCGCATTTGGTGTAAATCGGGCTTACAAACCCGATTTTCACCTAACATTGGTGTGGTGCTTAAACAAATGGATTTTGGACTTAAGTACAATTTGCATCTTAAGAAGTATTACAAGCCATATTTGTGTAAGTCGGGTTTGCAACCCTGATTTACACCTATGAAGGATCATACAAAACAAGGTGGTGAAGATCAGGCTTACAAACCTGTCTTACACCACATAGAAAACAAAACAAAACAGTTCAAATTTTGGTTTATGGTGGGGTCATAACCCCACCTTACACCATTTAGGAAGGACTCAGTGTAGGTTGGGATTACGACCACTCCATACACCCAAAAAAAATATCATTGTATAGTTGCTAGTGTTGGTCGGGGTTACTGTCCCGCCATACACCAAAGAGGAAGGTCATGGTGTAGGTTGGTTGTCAGGGTTAAGGCCCCAATTTACACCAAACATCAATAGTAGGTCACAACCTAAGGAAAGACACATTCATGAATTAGTGTATTACAGGAAGACAATTGCACCATATATTGTGAGAAGTGCAGTTCGATGTATGACATGATTGCCTTCCCGTAAAACACTAATAGAGGCATTTTAAAATGAAAACAAAGCTTGACCTTTGAAGCCCAAACACTCGTGTAAGAAGATAGAAGAAAAAGAAATGCAAAGAAAACAAAGAAAGAAGAAAACTTACTTGAAAATGGAGAGCAAGGAACAATTTCGACCCTTCTTTAGCAAAGACCAGGTGCTTAGGAAAAACAAAGATCAAAATGACCAAAATGATTTCAAAAACCTCCATCATTAAATTATCATAAACGTGTGATATAAATGTGTATTGTATTTTGGGCTTACAACCCTAAAATACATATTTCGAATGCATTGACTCTAAAAAGGTGCAATTTGGGCTTGTGAGTCTTATTTGCACCAAAAAGACAAGATAGGTGTGGTGTCAAAGGTAAAATCTGACTTTGCACCAAAATATTAAAAGTCTTGCTTAAGTTAATTTTTTGAATTAACCGTCAGAACTGGAGGGATTGAAAGGAAGGATCCCCAAAGACTAATTAGGTGGACAAAATGCCTTGAAAAATGAACTTAGAGAAAAAAGAATGAATTCAAATAAAAATTCATAGAGCTTATCCAGTTTTTGCTTCATAATAAAAAATAAGGATAACAATCTAATTTCTTTGAAGTTTATGATAACGCATGGATTATTTATGAACAATGTATGTTGATAATTATATAATCCTCATGTTTAAAATGTTACATAAAAATGAATCTTGGAATTTTGTGAGATTGAATTATGTTAGTGTAGTGTCATAAAATTGCGACCCTAGCAATTTACGACTGCATTAGGGTCCTCACGCATGCGAACTTGAATCTTCTAGCCTGATCAGAGACTGGAGAGTGCTCGGCTTGTGAAAACAACTTTTTCCTTGGCCTCCACATCACTCTGTCCGCACTCTGCCATGAAGAAAGGGGTAGGACAAGGGTGCCATGCCCCTGTCCCCCCTTAGACAAGGGCATGGTACCCTTGTCCCTACCCTATTTTGGGGAAGGACATTTCTAGAGCATGCATTGTGGGTTGTGCAATGAGTGGGAAATCTCCCCGATGTTGGCCCGTGATGAAATTCAAATCCTTGAAACATGTATTTAAGGGGGAATGCGCTCTCTCATTTACATAAGATGGATAAGTTCAGGAGGTGGAATTTTGATAAGGTCATAAGCGATCAAGTGCATTCAAGCATTCTTTTCTAGCATTGGGCATTCTCAAGTCTCCCTTCAAGGCTAGGTGTTGCATTCAAGTCAAGGATTCAACCATTGAAGAGGAGATCCCTCTCAACATTCAATTCCACACAAGCATTTCCATCAACATTGCTACTACAACCTCCCTTAAGGTGATTTATAATTCAGTCTTTCATTTACATCTACTTGCAAGTACTTTCTTTCATTACTTGGTTAATTCCAAAACTGGGGTTTGACCTAAAGGCAAACGCCCAATCCCAACACATTTCCCTCTCTTTTCTATTTGTAGGTTGCAGGTGCACAGCTATACTTTCGAATTCGGGCTTCATTTGCAAAGGCGAAAAAACCCTTTTCATTTCGCGGATCTTTTGGAGGACCGTGTACATTCCTGCCATGATCCGGACAACTTTTCATCAAATTCGACATTTTACTGCCAGATCCAAGTGCACAACTTCATCCCATATTCTGATCTCAAGTTATAATCGATTCTTTGTCACTTTTGCACTACATAATTCAATCAATTTCCTTTCTAAATCAAACAAAGGAAGAAGGGATCATCCTAGCATTCTTAATTCTTTCATAATTCAATCTATCATCTTTGTGTGGAGATTGAATCTAGTGAATTATCCCTTATCTTCCTAATATAATGGTGAAAGGTGCTTGAAGAATAATCAATAGTGAAACTCTCATCTCTCTTTGAGGGAAATGGTTAGTTTTCCTCTTGATCTATCACTCATCATTTTCCCACCATTACATTTTGGTGAACCCGACGTCTTGCATGCTTTCCTTTGAACAAAATTGGATATTTTTCATCTACAAGTTTCAAATTTCTGCAAACTTAGTGGTTAAATCATTAAAAACCCTAGTTTTAAAAATTAAAATTGAACTTGTGATTTGTAAAAATTGCTTGTGGTTATCTTAGATCTGAAAATTGTTTTGTTTGTCAAATTCAATTTCCTCATTGTCTTGTTCAATTTGCAATTAAAATTTACAAAATTAAGAGGTTACTTGTTCAAACCCTAATTTTTAAAAATCATATTGAACTTGTGCAAAAATTGAATTTCCCTTTAATTTTCAGATTTCTGATTGTTCTCAGATTTGTTTTCATTCCTACAATTCAAATTTTCAATTTCCCCCTTTTTTCCCAAAATTCAAATTTCAAAATTAAGTGGTTAGGTAACCCTAATTTTTAAAATTAATTGGATTTTGTGTGAATTTCAAATCAATTTCATTTACATTCAAATTCTCTTTCCAAGGTGTCCATATTCATTAGGTTTGACCCTTTTCAAAATTGCACTTTAATTCCTCTTTTTCTTCAAAACCCTAATAGGGTCCTATTTTCACATTTGTGTCTTCATTTCGCCCATCTAGAGATCGTAAAATTTGCCAATTTTTGGGGGTTAGCTTTAAAATCATCATAATATCCATCCCTGAAAATTTTGAAAAAAGTTGGTTGGACCATGTGCATTCCCGTCACGGTCCTCGGCTTTTTTCCCAAAATTTCGGGAGATTGTTATGACTGTATTTAATAGCCTAAATCCAGAAGATTGGCTAATTTTATCAATTTTTGAACCCTCTAGAATCAGAAATACCTTCAAAATTCAACATTTCAACTTTCAAGAAAATTTTTAAAATTAAGAGGTTAATTATTATCTGCCCTGATTTTAAAAATTCTAATTTTTAAAATTAAGTGGTATTTCCTTGGCCCTAATTTTAAAATTCCAATTTCCTTTCATTTTTGGAAATTGTGTCATCCTCTTCCCCCAACAAATTTCAAATTGTGTAATCATTATTTTCTTAAATTTTGCATTACTCAATTTTTGCAAGCTTTGTCCTACAATTCAAAATTCAAATGTTTCCTCTAGTGCATGAGCTTTACCACTATTAGTCCTACCTATCCTATCCCCGTTAGACAAAGCATTAGAATTAAAGCTTCCCAAGGTGTAATTACCGAGGAGATGGAGCCTAATTTGGGTGACTTCTTTAATGAGGATCATGCTAATTCTTCTCATCCTAATCATATGCCTATTGATGGATCTCATGATGAAGAAGAAGCTTTAACTAGGGTTTCTTTAGCTCAACTTTCTGCATTGGACAATCAATTTGACAGTTTTCAATAACGGATGTCTCAAGAGTACCCTAATAGTGAAGCTCTTCCATTAATTGAAGGTCTTAAACGCATGCTTCAAAGTGATAAGAATGGAATTGATATATTGCATGGCATTGCACATATTGTTGATTCTAATGTCATGCCTATCAAGAGTTGTGTCGAAACCCTAGGTTACTCACAACCTTCAACACAAGTCAATTCCTCTATTCCTTTGACCAATCATATGACTAGTATTCCTAATTTCACATCCCACATCATGGCTACTTCAACTCAAAAACTCATTCCTACAACCATAAGTCATGGGGGCAATCCCTTTTCTTCATTTAATCCTCCATTACCTATGTCTTCCATGAATATTCCTCAACCACTATTCCTCAACCAATCAGTGTGACACAAGGGGCAATTCCTTCAACAACTTTATTCCTCCTTTAAGTGTCTCTTTTCCTACCCAATCATCACCTATGCCTACTTATCATAGTGTCCCACCACCTTATTCTCAGTCCATGCCTTCTTTCAACAACATCACACCACCTTCTCAATAACCTATGTCTAACATGAATTCTTCCACCAAAATAACAATCAACAATCTTGCCCAAACTGTGTCTTCCTTACAACAACAAATTGATTCCATGAGTCAATCCAAGTTTAGTGTGTCCACCTTTGATGTTGCGAGCCCACTTTCTATTGATATTGTTAAAGTCATGCCACCTAAACATGTTGAGATCGCTCAATTGGAACTCTATAATGGAAAACGTGATCCTCTTACACATGTCAAAACATTTCAAACCTTGTGTACTGATTTTGCTTATGATCAACGATTGCTTGCAAAATTGTTTACAAGAACATTAAGAGATAAGACTTTACAATGGTATTTCTCTTTGCCTTCTTATTCTATCACTTCTTTTCAACAACTAGCAAATGCTTTCATCCAGCAATTTCAAAACAACATAGGTCCTAAAATCACTCTAATTGATTTAATGCATTGTAAACAAGGTGTTAAAGAAAAAGTGATTGATTTCATTGGTAGATATAAGAATTTGTGTGCTCAAATTTCTTTTCATGTGCCTGATAATGATATTCAAAGAATTTTCATTTCTAATTTACAAAAAGATATCAGGGAAAAGCTTCTTATGTCAGAGTTTACTTCCTTTTCGTAGTTGTGTGCAACACTCCACAATTATCAACTAGCTATGAGTCAAATAGAGGAATCCACTCTTATGGCTCCAAGTGATAAGGGGGAGAGTGTTCAACAACCGTTTGTGAAGTTCAAACCAACAAAAAGCTTCATCAAGTTCAATGATCCAATCAACAACAACCATGTGAATGCTACAACAGGTGTGCCTCCTATTTCTAAATTTTTCCAAAGAGAAAGATAGTTTACTCCTTTGAATGAATCTTTACATAGTATTATGTCTCTGTTATTACATAGAAATGTTATCAAACTTCCTCCTATAAAACAAGTTGATCCTTCCAAACTTGCATCTCCTCATTTTGATAACAATTCCTTTTGCCAATTTCATCGTCAACCTGGTCATGATACTGAGAAATGTTTTGCATTGAAACATAAGGTTCAAGACTTGATTGATAATAATACTATATCTGTGGCAGGTGTGAATGATAAAGAGAATAAATTAGTTGCTCCTCCTAATCAAAATCTTAAGATTTTCATTGATCCCTTGTCATCTCATACCTCTAACGTTATTGAGATTGTGCCTAATTCTCTCTTCTGAAACACTCATCTGTATGGCTCCAAATTTGGTTAATATGGTAGAAGCACAAGATTCACCTAAGGATCCAATTTGACCCTAGTGAGACCATTAGAGCACCTGATGGCCATTTATACATAGTTGCAAAGGTTAAGGATATCCCTTGTTGTGGTGCCCTGATTGATCCCTCTTGCATGGTCAATGTCATAACTGAAGAGTATCTTTTCACTTTACGATTGAATAAACCATTATATGATGCTTATAATGTAGTTGTGAAGTTATTTGATGGTTTCTCTTGTCCTACCATTAGTTCTATCACTCTTCCCGTTGAGGTCCATGCTAAATCCATGGATCTTGACTTTATTATCATACCTTCTTTTGAGCAATTTCATGTGAAGTTGGGCTATCCTTGGCCATCTTCCATGAAGGCTATTGCTTCTCCAATCTGCAAGTGTCTTAAATTTCCTCACAATGGAGAAATCATAATCATGAACCATAGCTTATTTCGTCCATCCGAAAGAAGCCTCGATGTTCCTATTGATCTCTTTTGGCCTAAACAATTTCAATCTCTTCCATCAAGGAGCGATGCTCTTTTTCAATCTTATAAAAAATGGAAGAAAAGTATGATCTTATCCTTAAGTCAACCTAGATCTCCAATACTTGACATTCCTATTATTCTTCAAGATGAGGTTCTTACCCTCTCGGATAGAACTAATCTTCCTCCTAAAGAAAATTATCCACCTACTCCTATGGATGTGAATTTACCTTATCTTAAGGAGAACACCAATATTCTTCCTAAGGTTAGATCTATACCTCCTCCCCATGATGGACTTGGTCTCCTTCCTACACCTAATATTCCTCCTTTCTATAGCGCAGTTCCACCTCCTTCCTCTTATCAAGAGAAGAGGTCGGCCTCTCCTATTGTTCAACCAAAAAGACCTCAACCTAAACCTTCCACTATAAAGGAGAGACTTGTTCCTACTTGTTCAAATGTTCCTCCTCGTTCTCAACCTTCCACTAAGACTCGACAAAATCGTTGTGTGAGAGAATGCCGCAAAGATGTCATGTTCGAGCTCGTGACGTTATCCCTCAAAATACTCAATCTCCTCAAACTCCAACAGTTGATATGATTCCCTTTTCTCCTAAGCAAGATGTTCAACCAACATCTCCAAATCATAAGTTGCATAAAACATGTGATGGTTTTACTCCTATTCGCGTTCTTGCTCCTCTTGCTTTAAACTTTGATGAAGAAATGGGTGAAAATGTTATTCATAATGGTAATACAACTCCCAATGCTTCTAATAGTGAGTATGAGTATGTTGATGTGGACAAACATTTATCGGATGAGTTTTCATAAACTTTAATCCTATCTCCTAGAATCGAACAAAGTGACTTACCACATGAGCATAGTCCTCATTTGGATCTTGTGATAGCTCCATCTGTTGTGCTCGATGTCGCTCCTCTGGCGTGTTTCTCGCCTTCCCGAAATAGTGATCAGCAAGATCGAGAGGCGGATGTCATGATATAATAGAAATATTAGCACTATAGATATTTCTCTCTCCTTTCTTTCTATTTTGTGACCATTATTCTATATGTATCCATGTTCTTCTATTGTTCCCTTAACGTCTACTTGGGGACGATGCAAAGCATTGAGATCTTCTCTTGGTCTCTTTGATGTTGACTCAAAAGACATCCTCTCTTCCCTTTCTTCTAAGGTAGTGTCCTTCTTTGGGGAATGAAAATTATTATATGCATATACATACATGATATACATGAGTTATCATACAACATACTGACCTCGAGGAAAGCCACACTACCTCGTGTTTCGTTTTCATTATCCTTGGGTTTATACCTTGATTGGGGACTAAATCCTTGCGATAATGTGCTCCCTCTCTTCTCTTTCTCTTGGGTGTATCCTACCTTAAATTAATTTCTCCTGAAAAGGCGTGTGTGATCGCTTTAACGTGGGGGCATACACTCCGTTCACTTTCCTTCTTGTGATACTTAGAATTACTTAGTGAACTTTGCTTTTCTTTGTAATCTTTTTATCCTTGCTTTCATGACTCATAGTGAAGGGAAATTTTCTACTTGCAGTCATGGTTCTCCCCTTCTTGATCTTCCCTTCTACTTTTTCAATCAAATTCGTAAGATCCTAAGTCCACTGGGGGCTTGGCGCATCTTTCCTCCTTGACATGGTAGAAGTCTTTCAATCTTGTTTCCTTGTACTTTATCGACAGTATTGGCGTACACTTATACTCTCGCTAAAGTGGGGGCTAAATGTAGTGTCATAAAATTGTGACCCTAGCAATTTATGACTGCATTAGGGTCCTCACACATGTGAAATCGAATCCTCTAGCTTGATCGGAGACCGAAGAGTGCTCGGCTTGTGAAAACAACTTTTTCCTTGGCCTCTGCATCACTTTGTCCGCACTCTTCCCTGGAGAAAGGGGTAGGACAGGGGCGCCACGCCCCTATCCCCCCTTGGACAGGGGCATGGTGCCCTTTCCCTCCCAGTACAGGGGCATGGCGCCTTTGTCCCTGCCCTATTTTGGGGCAGGACCTTTCTAGAGCATGCATTGTGGGTTGTGCAGTGAGCAGGAAATCTCCCCAATGTCGGCTCGTGAAAAAATTCAAATCCTTCAAACATGTATTTAAGGGGGCATGCACTCTCTCATTTGCATAAGTTGGATAAGTTCAGGAGGTGAAATTTTGATAGGGTCATAAGCGATCAAAAGCATTCAAGCATTCTTTTGCGGCATTGAGCATTCTCAAGTCTCCCTTCAAGGCTAGGTGTTGCATTCAAGTCAAGGATTCAACCATTGAAGAGGAGATCTCTTTCAACATTCAATTCTACACAAGCATTTCTATCAACATTGCTACTACAACCTCCCTTGAGGTGATTTACAATTCAATCTTTCATTTACATCTACTTGCAAGTACTTTCTTTCATTACTTGGTTAATTCCAAAACTGGGATTTGACCTAAAGGCAAACCCCTAATACCAACACATTTCCCTCTCCTTTTTGTGTGTAGGTTGCAGGTGCGCAGTTGTAGTTTCGGATTCGGGCTTCATTTGTAGAGGCAAAAAAACCCTTTTTGTTTCGCAGATTTTTTGGAGAACTGTGTACATTCCTGCCACGGTCCGGACAACTTTTCGTCAAATTCGCAGGGCAACTTCGTCTCAACATTTTACTGCCAGATCCAGGTGCACAACTTCATCCCATATTTCGATCTCAAGTTATAATCGATTCTTTTGTCACTTTTGCACTATATAATTCAATCAATTTCTTTTCTAAATCAAACAAAGGAAGAAGGGATCATCCTAACATTCTTAATTCATTTAGAATTAAATCTATCATCTTTGTGTGGAGATTGAATCTAGTGAATTATCCCTTATCTTCCTAATGTAATGGTGAAAGGTGCTTGAAGGATAATCAATAGTGAAACTCTCATCTCTCTTTGAGGGAAAGGGTTAGTTTTCCTCTTGATCTATCACTCATCTTTTTCCCACCATTACAATTAGATATGTAATAAATGTGCTTATTAAGGAAATATTTTCGTCTATCATCATTCTCATCATATATCAATGGATATGTACTTGTTTGTGATGTATTGTGTGAGTCAATGATTCTTTGACTTTAATAATTTATGCATGGTTTTATTCTTGTGTCTTCAATGTGTTTATGTATTTTCGGGCGTTGTTGAATATGGAGGAACATATAAGGATTTATTGTCACCCTATGTCTATATGTTGACAAATGAATTAAAAGTATGCTTTGGCCAAAGATTATTTGAATAATTTAATATTAGTATATGCTACTACTTTTGATAATTGTCTCATACTCTCTGCCATATCACGATGTTGTTACATTAGCATTAGAATGTAGATATATCACGTTGCACAAATTCTATTACTCGTCCCAATTTCTAATTGCTAGGCATCCTTATGTTGGGCCAGGTATTCTTCATTTTAGGGAGAATTTCAAGGGAGTGTAAAACTTCATGGTTTGGTGGATAAGTGCTCTGATGGTGTTATGGCTCGAGGTGTGCTCATGGGAGATAGTATGTTAGGAGATCATGTTAAGGTTGTCTTCAGTTTGTACTCAATGTACCCTTTGTATATTTGACCTTAAGGTTTCATGTAAATAAAATTGTTTCCTTATGTCTAGCCTAGTCATTGGCTTTTGTACTAATACAATATGTCAAAATATAATATCATACTCTATTCTTATATTCTTGAGTGAGTCGATATATATGTTAGTATAAGTATGCATATTTTTTAGATTATACTAATTTAATATAATGGAGGTCCTTACACTAAATGAAGAACATAAAAACCATAGGAAGATTCCCCTAAGTGGGAAAACAAGGCATGAGACATGATATAAGAGGTGAAATGAAACTAGGAGATACACGACAAACATATCATAACAGTAGGTCAAAATGTAAGGCATGTAAGGTCAATGGATAAATAAACGAGGAAGATTACAAAAAGAGAAACATAAGCAAATTTCAAAATAGAAATGAAGAAACAAAAAAGCATGTTTGAAACCACTTTTATTTACATACACCACTAAAGGTGTATTTGCATCATCTACATGCTAATTAGGAACATGGAAAAAACACAACATAGACACAAAGTCAAGAAAGAATATCATAAGTACAAAATGTAACAATAAGTAAGAATGACTGCCCAATGAAATTATCCCCATTGGGTGCATCTATAATATGTTCTAAAAATGTATCGTTGAAGCCAATGTCACTTGTAAGACTATACATGTCATCATAAAATATATGTACCCATGAACATAAGTGTGATGTAGAAGAACTAATTTATTTGTTGTATTATGTGCTTTATTTTTTCTCACATGCAATATCAACATATGGTGGAATATAATCTTAAAAACCAATATACAAACTAATGTTAGACGAAACATCATCATTTGATTTCATTTGACTAGCCTCATCAAGGGAAGTAAGTGTATACACTCATGAATATGCTCAACCAATATCATCCCTTTATTTATAAGATCTAAAAAATAAATTTTAATATAATGCATCTATTTTTAGAATGTAGGTGTATGTGATGCTAGCCACAACAATATTTAACCTTGTGGTGCAAGCTCAAACACATCAATGGAGTTGAAATACAAAGTGAACTATTCCAACAATAACATCAAATTAGGTGTACATATTTTTAAATATTCATGTATTATATAATATAATGGAATGGAGAAAGCATATAAGTTCAACAAACCATAATAGTGTGTCAAGAGGCACCGGATGCACATGAAGAAACCCTTACATGAAAAATTTATACCATTAAAGAGAGAACAAGTCTATATTGATATTTTTAATCAATAGAAAATAGCCAACAAACTTCTCTCCTCGATTGGATAGCATCTTGGTACTATTATGCAGCCATAAAACTTTTAAGTAACCTCTATGTGTGTAGGACAATAAAAATAAGAAACTTTCAATGGTTTACAAAACAAGGGAAAAATACTATGAACCCAATATTGGGTGGCCATAATCTCCATGCCAAAATATAACATCAATATTTTTTTGGTCAAACTCCTAGAATAGAATGTAACTCTTCTTACACCACACAAGCATCATAAATCCCATCACAATATTCATAATCTCTCATTAAGCCCTTCCCAATTTTGGGTGCTCCATGAGGGCAAATTAATGTTTTGTCATGGCTCGAGATGAGGAAGATGCTCCACAACTCTTAGCTTGTTTGACTTATTTTGAAATCTCTTGTGATAAATACCATACATGTAAGACAATAAAATAATAACAAAAATATCCCCACATACATGGGGTGTCTAATTTTACTCTCTTAACTTTTCTTAGAGATCAAGCATGATTTATCATCTATGATTAAAAAAATACTTTAGGATTGCAAGGTGTTTTGACACCTATAATCCTAACATGTATTAAGAATACACAAAAAAATAAGATCATTTGCGAGAATTATTCCAATACAATAAGTGGAGGCTCCTCAAACTAGTGATTTATCTTAATCCATTTTCTTTGATATGTGCATATTGATCATCATAATGATTAACAAAAGGCACATCTTTTCAACCCCCATTGTCCAAATGTGATAACAATCTTAAATTTAACCATAAGGGGAAGTGCTAGTTTGAAGAATACATATAAAAGAGGATCTTCCAATAAAGAACACACATCATCACATAAATTTAAAAATAAATGATAAGGCTTACAACAAACTGTCTTTTGAAGAGTGGAAGTGAATTGTCAATAAATTTATATATTTGTAATCAAAGCTTAAAATCTTAAAAATACAATCCTTAATTGGCTCGAGTTCTTCTTTCGTACATTGCATGGCTTGAGCAATACATGTCTTGTGCTTAATGATATCATGGAATTGTGTCATGGAAGTATTTTTCATGTCCTTAAAGGAAGTGATAGAAGCACAAGACAATGAACAAAATAATGTAAATGCATGACCAACCAAGCTTATTGCATATAATTTATCAAGTAACTTATCCTCTTGAAAATAAACGTTTGAAGAGTGAAAATAAATTATCAATAAATATACATTGAATGCCCATATAATATAGTGCAAAACTCATATTAGTGATTAGAGATTGAACTCTAAAAACTATAATAGTTCATCAGCTTGTGTTCTTTTTGCCTACATTGTATGATTTGAGAAATAGTTGTATTATGCTCAATATTACAGTAAAGGTGTTTTACGAAAGCATTATCCAAAGACTTAAAAGAAATGATAAAAGAACCAAAAAATGAATAAAACAATATAAATGCATGACCACTCAATCTTGTTAGGAATGCTTTAGCAAGAAACTTATCCTCATAAAAATAAATGAAACGAGTGGTTTGCAAAGTTCCAAGATGAAGTAATTAATTAAAAAACTCTATTGTCATAAACATGCTTGGTGAAGGACAAGATTATACTTGCCAAATATGACTCATCATTATTGTCCACAAATCAAAAAAAGGTGCACACATACATCATTGACGTTCAATTGGAAGATTACTTATGTTTATATGGTTTAAAAGTACTACCACTATGATCAATGGTGGTGATGTTGACTTGAGGTGTGCTAATTATGTATAAGACACTAACTTCTTCATGTAGACAATTGATATTTTATTGAACGATTTTGATGATAGTGTCCTAATGGGCAGTCTCTCATTCAAATATTTTATTAAAGCATGTAAGTTCAATTACTTATTGAATTTATTTTAAGACTTTACTTTTTTCTACTACTTTAATGACCATGAGATTTGGTGAGTTCTCCTTTAGGTCTCACAAAATGACTTCCACCCAATGCTCTCATTTTTAGACACACAAGCTTGATATGTGAATAATTTGTTTTAATGCTACAACTAGATTTTATAATATCTTAACAATACTTTAGTTTGGAAATGACATAATAATGAGATGAGATTTTTTTTTTAACCAATCATAACATAGAAATATTTTTCATGAGATAACAAAGTGTGGGTATAGACTATGAGTAATCCAACAGAAACACCCTAAATTCTCAAATAAAATTATATTATATTATAATGCATATATTTGCGAGTTTACAGAAGTAAACACATCTATATTCAACTTATTTTAATCTAATAAAACAAACAAACAATTAATCTAAACTTTAGCGCAACAATTTAAGCTAATTAAATAAAGAAGTAGAATATTAATCAAATAAAGAATCTAAAAAATCTAAACTTAGAACTAAGTGTTATAAACTATTGGAATTTGATCATTTGATCTTTAACCGGTAATTGTTTGTTTGCTTGATGCAACCGGCACATGTTTGATTAGATTGTTGTATGGTGACTATGTTGTATGTTGTCATTGATGGCAACTATGTTTTTACAGTCATCTAAGTCCTATAGGTCAACCGACAAGGCTTAACCGGTAAGAAGAGACAATTTTATCAAAACCAGTAATTAGGACTTTAACCGGTAAAAGACAAACAATATTATATTCTGACAACCTAGACAGGAAATCTATGAAGAATGAGATGATATGGTTTTACAACAACAATGAAGGCTAGTTGATGGAGTTATGTTCGTGACCGCATGTGCAGATTTGATCAGATGAACGAGATCTGATTGATAGAGAAGGTATTCTGACTGAGACTTAACCGGTAGTGATGAAAATCACTTTGATCGGTAAAACGACATAGAATTGGATTTGTTATGGCGGTGGCCGACATAACTAAAGTGTGCAATGTAAGAATGTATAGATGCATTGAACCCATGGAATTGTAACAAGGTTCTAGCTGACCTAATGATAATTTAAAATGTGTGATGAGGTATGAAGGGATATATGAGTATGAGCTTGAAAGTGTGATGGATCATTTAGCGATTTTTGTATTTCTAATAGTGTGGTGATCAGAGGAGTTGAGAGATGAAGTATATGTGATGTTGTAATAATCTAAAGCGGATCTTATCAGACATTGAAGGTGTTATACTGAGATCATTTGTACTTGTTGTCTCCCTAATAGTTGCAGCAAGAAAATCCTCTTACAAGGTCACTCCTAACACGGTTTAGTCGGATCCTAACAGGTTGTTAGTGAACAGATTTGTCCTTCAAAGATAACTATACAAATAAACTCAAAATGCCCAGAATGAAGGACAAAGAGTACTAATAGTTGGATAGATTATCATTGAAGTGATAATCTTCCTCTAAAATGAGAGGTACAACTCCCTCTTAGAAGATTTACAAGGAATTAAATTGTTGATATGCTTTTAACTAGAAAGCAATAAAGGAAAATAACATTCATCCATAGCCATGAAAATGAATGCCAAAGACTTACAAAACATATATAAATGAAGACAATTAAATCAAAGTTTAATTTTCTGCACTTATGGATAGCATTTGGACTAAAAAGTCGTTGCTCCAATATGGCTTACTTTCAAGCACACAGACTTGTAATAAATCCACATACACAATGGATTATAATAGAAAAGACATTAATAAACAACTGCAAAGGCTCAAAGTCCAGCTACAGCCATGAGAAGAATATCAACAACACAAAGATTGAAGATATCATCTGCATTCTATTCGTGTCTAGAAATCAACTCAAAGATTGATATTTTTTGTACAAAGCATTGCTTAGAAAAGCTTCAACTCCTCCCTTACAAATAAAAATCTACTCTCCCTCACCCACAGGCTGCTGGAAGAAAAGAAAAAGAAAAACAACCCCTCCTCTTTCAATCCTTTCACAATAAATAGTTACATGAAATCTTTATTCAGTTTTTATAACCGAATCTTGAAAAACCTTTTCACTTACGCTTTTCACTTTCCCCATTACTCTTTTTTTATAGCATAAAATATTTATAAACATTAAAAATATAATTCTCTAAAGTTTATAATATTATTTGGACACATGGCACTCTCAAAATAAATATATAAATTATGCTGGGCGGACTGAAAATATTTGTGACAGTCAAAATCTATCTCGGTGCGGGGCCCATAACTTTTGTTTTCACCATTGGATCTTTATCAATTTTGGATATGTTGGTCGCAACGTAGTTTTCTGAATTATGACCAGTGCGATTTCAAAAATAATGTTTGAGTAAAAAGATATGAGCTACTGTGTGCGGGTCTATATGACTGTCATAAAATCAAACATGCAGAGCTTGAACCTTGAACTTCATCAAACAATTTGAACATCACTGAACTGTTTGAACTAGGTTCAAATGGTTCACAGTTTGGAGAAAGAATATATGAAATATCACTTGCAACCGTGAAATAGAGTTGTTGCAAAACACTTAAGTGAACGTTAGCCCGAAAATGTTTTAGACACAACTTAGAACCTGCAGTACCTAAATGAACACTATGAACTCTGTTCAAGATGGTTCAAGGGGTTCATGAGGTTCAACAGACCATTGGAACTTAACGCTAAGGATTTATAAATGATTTACATGCAGATTAGGGATTGAACCAACAAATTTTTAATAAGACAAGGACTCAACTAAAAATTTTGCAAGGTGACTCACTCTTGTTATAAGGTACGAATGACAAGGTAACATTGGCTCTGACTGGGGACCGGGACTGTAAAGGACTAGGAGAATCCAGAATGTCTTTGGAAGAGATCAGTGCCTAGCCATTGGGCAACAGAGTCAAGAAAAACAAAGCACAAGAAGCTTCTTGCAGAGGGCAGAGGCAACAAGGAAAAACTAACAAGCCAAAACCCACACTAAACCAGGGCTAAAAATTAAGACAAGCTACACCTAGATAACACCAAAAATATTATTTACAAAAATATATAGGTAGGAAAATCCCACCATGAGAAATGGAGCCAAGAACTTCTTACACAAAACCATCCACCAGTTGGGAGAAGAAGGAGCCTTTTCTGAAAAAATGGCTTGTGTTCAAATGAAGCAACCCAAAACCATGCTCTTCTGGTAACTTCTTCAATGCTGAACACCAAACTAACAATATGCAGGAACTTTGTGAATACACATTTGTGCCCAAAAAATCATGTTTCATCATGAACTTTTGAATTTTCTAGAAACATCTGCACAGTACTTCTCAAATAATGTTCTATTTCTGGCTGAAAAAAGTAATGCTCAGAAATTCCTAGGGAAAAGGTTGCATCATTCTCACAATCACCACTATTAAGACCATCATTCTTAAAATAATTTTCAGCATTTGAACTAATCTCAGAATAGAGAGACACTTCATCATGCATGGGATCCAACTTGGCTGAAACAACTTCAACATCTTTTACTGAAATTAAATCTGCAAATTACTTATCCAAACTTAATGCATGAAATGAATTAATACCTGAATCCTTCTTCTTGAAATCCCCTTCTTCAATGGATGACAAGAACTGCTTTATGATCTCTTCATCACAAAAAGTAGTACTATCCAAACCGGTCAACAGTTCTTGGGACTGCAACTCTTCATTAGGAAGACATAATATTGTTTTACTGTCAAAATGAAATAATTCTACGAAGGACTCATCACAAACTTTTAAACATAAAGAATCATTTTCATCAACTTCATGTATAAGATTGAAAGCTTCATACTCTAGTTGCATGTAAATCTAAAAATGTTCATCCTTTATACTTTTTGGAACAAGATAACTTTTCATAATATCAAAACTGAAAGTTTCTATTTCTGGGTAAGAGAAAGACCTCAAAAAACCTATTTCATTCAAGCCCACGGGTTCTCCAATGTTGTCTTGATTATTCTCACTTACCATTGTTTTACTTTCATGGGACTAAACTATTTCTTGCTGAACTTCTCGCTCATTCAAGACAAGGTAATTGTAGGAGTGAGATGAAACTGAGATGATTGGAGTCTCATCATCATCAAATTTTAATTCTTCTTTCAGCTGCAATATTTTATTTGCATAAACTTGCAAGACTCTTGTCTTTTCTTTCAATTCTTTCAATTTGTGAAATCTGATGCAAAGACTTCTCCATAGAAGAGTGGATGCATGATCATCTTCCACACTTATATTATTTCTAACACCACGAGAAATACTTTCTTTGTAATGCTCCAAGAAGTCATGCAGTATTTTATCATCTATTGCAACAATTTCCAAGATCGAAGGATCTGGTCTTTTCCCTTTTCTCATTGCTCTTGCCTTGAGCATGATGTTTATATACAGAGTCGCCAATCTCCTGCACAGAGATAAATTTAAAAATCCGAGGAAACAAAATGCACTTGTCTTTGATTCTGAATCCCCAACAGAGTCGCCAAAAATCTGTTAGTGAACAGATTTGTCCTTCAAAGATAACTATACAAATAAACTCAAAATGCCCAGAATGAAGGACAAAAAGTACTAATAGTTGGATAGATTATCATTGAAGTGATAATCTTCCTCTGAATTGAGAGGTACAGCTCCCTCTTAGAAGATTTACAAGGAATTAAATTATTGATATGCTTTTAACCAGAAAGCAATAAAGGAAAATAACATTCATCCATAGCCATGAAAATGAATGCCAAAGACTTACAAAACAAATATAAATGAAGACCATTAAATCAAAGTTTAATTCTCTGCACTTATGGATAGCATTTGGACTAAAAACTAACAGAGAAAGTCATTGCTCCAATATGGCTTACTTTCAAGCACACAAACTTGTAATAAATCCACATACACAATTGATTATAACAGAAAAGACATTAATAAACAACTGCAAAGGCTCAAAGTCCAGCTACAGCCATGAGAAGAATATCAACAACACAAAGATTGAAGATATCATCTGCATTCTATTCATGTCTGGAAATCAACTCAAAGATTGATATTTTTTGTACAAAGCATTGCTTAGAAAAGCTTCAACTCCTCTCTTACAAATAAAAATCTACTCTCCCTCACCCACAGGCTGTTGGAAGAAAAGAAAAAGAAGAACAACCCCTCCTCTTTCAATCTTTTCACAATAAATAGTTACATGAAATCTTTATTCAGTATTTATAACCGAATCTTGAAAAACCTTTTCACTTACGCTTTTCACTTTCCCCATTACTCTTTTTTTATAACATAAAATATTTATAAGCATTATAAATATAATTCTCTAAAGTTTATAATAATATTTGGACACGTGACACTTGAATATTTTAACTCAAAATAAAAATATTCATTATGCTGGGCGGACTGAAAATATTTGTGACAGTCAAAATATATCTCGGTGTGGGGCCCATAACGTTTGTTTTCACCGTTGGATCTTTCTCAATTTTGGATATGTTGGTTGCAACCTAGTTTTCTGAATTATGACCGGAGGGATTTATAAAATAATGTCTGAGTAAAAAGATATGAGCTACTGTGTGCGGGTCTATATGACTGTCATAAAATCAAACCTGTAGAGCTTGAACCTTGAACTTCATCGAACAGTTTGAACATCACTGAACTGTTTAAACTAGGTTCAAACGGTTCACAGTTTGGAGAAATAATATATGAAATATCACTTGCGACCGTGAAATAGAGTTGTTGCAAAACACATAAGTGAACGTTAGCCCGAAAATGTCTTAGACACAACTTAGAACCCGCAGTACCTAAATGAACACTATGAACTCTATTCAAGATGGTTCAAGGGGTTCATGAGGTTCAACAGACCATTGAAACTTAATGCTAAGGATTTAGAAATGATTTACATGCGGATTAGGGATTGAACCAATAAATTTTTAATAAGACAAGGACTCAACTAAAAATTTTGCAAGGCAACTCACTCTTGTTATAAGGTACGAATGACAAGGTAACACAGGTCTGATCATTAAATCCTCTAACCAGGTGACACATTAACTTGTATTTGCAAATCCCAGTAACTTGGGTAGCTCCTAATAGGGCTGGTCCTCACAAGCCTTTTTGTAAAGCTTTTGATCGAGCTTACACTTCTAACAGGGTGTGCCTCTAACCGGTTGTTGTAGACCTTAACTAGTCAAATCTCTATACTGCAAATAATGTATCTTTGTGGGTACCTACTCCCACAGTGGTTTTTCCCATTTAGGTTTTCCACGTATAAACTCTTGTGTCATGTGGTTTATGCTTTATGTGGTGATTGCATACTTGGTGTTATTTCTTATATGCCCATTAAGTTTTAAGTTGGTGAAATTGATAATCAGATTTGTATTGTTTTTATTTGCACTGAGTCATCCCCCCCCCTCTTTGTGCCTTATAAGTTCATCAATTGGTATCAAAGCCTAACTTCCTTAAGGCTTAACCGCTTGGAAGAGATCTCTAATCCTAAGGTAAATATGGGGGAAGGAATGAGTTACCGAGAGATGGATAAGGAACTTGCAGAAACCAAGGAAGAGTTAGAAACCCTAAGAGGAAAGTATAAGACATCACTAGCTAAAAGGAAATAACTGACCAAACAACTATTGGAGATCAATGAAAGAAACTCTTCTGATGGAGCAAACATAGATGCATTGGTTGAGGAAGTGGAGAAACTAAATGGTGAGAAACTTAACTTGAGGAGAGAGCTTGAAGCCCTTACAATCCGTATGAGTCAAGAACTTGAAGCTAGGAGGGCAGCTGAAGACAAGATCAAAGAGAAAGATGAGATCTATAAGGTAAATCAAGAAAATGGCATTCTATATGCACACTGGCTTGAGGAGAAAGAAGAGAAAGAAGAAGTCAAAACAGATCTTGATATGGCAATGTCTCTTAGAGAGACTCTTATGAAGCAAAATGAAGATCTTACTAAAGAGATTACATAAGCTAATGAGAAGCTTACAAAATTCAACAAGAGTTCTACCATGCTGGATGAACAAATCCAATCGCAGAGGATGAAAGGTGATACATCTGGGTTAGGATACAATACATTTGAGGAAGGAGAACCTTTCGGTACCAAGAGCAACATGCATGAAGGTAAAACAACTCCTAAGGCTCAATAGCCTACCGGTAAGAAAGCTTACAAACCTATTTGTTTTAATTGTCATAAACCAGGACATACTACTAATGTTTGTAGAACAAAATCTGATGCTAATACTGGTTATAGACCTAATACTATATATGTGCCTAGAAAATTTGAGGGTTAGTTATACATGCAACATGTATGGGCATAGATCTATGGAATGCAGGTATGGAGCTAATTATCCAACACCTCATATGAATCCAAGAACTGTTGGTGATTGGAGAATAAATTTCAATGTTCAGAAAAACACAAATTGGCAAAGACCCCATGTTAACCGATCTAGTCCTTGTGAGATGGAGAAAAGAAATAATGTGATTTGTGCAATCTGCAACAACTTTGGACATGTGGAAATGAACTATCAAAGAAGGACAGGTAGAGGCAATGCAGGACCATGGAAAGCATATGGAATGGCATGTTATCATTGTAACAAACTGGGACACATTGCTAAGTTTTGCAAAACACAAAAGAACCAACCGGTGAATCATCTTGCAGACCGAAAAGGAAAGCAGAAAGTTAATATTGAAGAAACCAAAGCTGAGATGAATAGAACCTAGAAGAAGAAGAAGAGTGATGATAAACTAACTGAGGAATCAAATTCTTCACCTAGTGTGGAGAATCCATCACCGACAAACTAAGTTGTTTCTACAACTTGGGGTGAGCTTATTGTCAAATCTTGAGATGAATCCCTTGATGAAGTACTGTAAGTTAAATCTGCAATTCTGATGCATTTTGATGTTTATAAGTCTTTTTGAATCATAACCAGTAAATATCATTGAGTTTTTGCAACTGGTAATATGCTTAAGAGTGTTTTAAGGCATTTTAGGGTTTTGTCGGTTAAAGCATTTAATGCAATAGTTTGAAAGCAAATAAAAATAGCATTTTGAATTTCATTTGACACATTGCAATCTTGAGAGAATTTGACGAGCAAGTAGAGCAAAAGAAAGTTTGTGATTGCAACATTTAGCGTGTCTAGTAGAGATTTGAGGTGATCAGAAGTGCATTGTGAATCGATGAATGATGTTGAAGGTTTTGACAGTGTGAAACCCTAGTTTAGAAGCAGGAAAGGTATTTATCAATGAATCTTACTCTTTGCTTCAAGGTTTCACATAGTTTAGTATGGATACTCCATATTTTTTTGATGTGACAGAGAGGCCACAACCGGATTTTAAATGACATCCTTTCAAATTAGAGGAAACAAACCCCGTCAATGCCCTATCTAGTGTACCATATGGAGTTTTTCATGTCGAAGAAATCAGATCTTTTTATCACTACAAACTGGAGGACATGGGTGTATCAGTTATTTATGAACAATAGAGATCATTGTGTGATAACAAGGGCATACTGAAAGAACAGTTTAAGAGTGTCACCAAGAAAGGGTTTCATCATGCAATTAACTTCATTAATGATTTTGATAATGAGTTAGTTAGATTTATTTTGAGTTGCATTCATGATCAATTTATGTGGTTGGATCGACCACATAAAATAACCAAGGAAGTCATTCATGCAGTAACCGGATTTTGCTCAATCGGTGAAGTACCCTTACTTAGATCAGTACCCAAGAATGATGTTGAAAAGTTGACAGGATCAAGATGGGATGGTAGACCCATGATAGTAAACAACATTAATGATCCAACTGTGAAATATGCCTCTATGATGATCAGGTACAGGATTTATTATTCAAGCAGAATGAACAGCATACTATGAATAGCTATTCATATTGCCTACTAGATGGTAAAAGAGAATGTTGACTATAATCCGACAAAGGCACTAAGAAGTCAACTGATGGTGAATCTAGAAGCTGTGAAGAAAGATAAGAAGGTGAGATTCAAATTTGGACAATTGATTTTGGGATTATTTTTCTATTTCCAAAACCATTTCCCTGGTACTGGATATGTTCAATGGATTGAAGGTACCCCTGCACTACTTCAGATGAAGAACAACATTAGGATATTGAAGGACAAGTTTGATAATATTTCATGGGGTTACTTCAAGGAATTTCAAAAGAAAATGCATGCTAGAGAGCATATACCGACATAAGTAGTCAACCAGTATAAGAAGACAATTTGTTTTATGGTGGATACTGACACCTGTATGATGGAAGTAGTTATCCCTAGAACCACATGAGTATTACCTATGTGATATGAGGTAGAAAAGGATCTACTCATTGCTTATGCTAACCATCTGTTAGAGAAACCAACGGATACCACTGCAGAAAGATTTGGGACTTACAAAGAAAAACCTCTACAAGTCCACTTTGAGTTGCAGAGACCACTAATTGCTAAGAAAATAGGGAAGGAAGTAGAAGCATTTGCTGAGCAGGCAAGATTTAAAAACAAGAAGATAGTAGCAGCAAGGGCTAAGTATGCAACAGAGCAAGGTGAAGCATCAAGTGTACCTACCAGTACCCCTACCGATACGACTAGAGATGAAAAAGCCAAAGCAACAGAGAAGAAGATGGAAGAAGAGAAACCGACTAAATCACAAAGAGGGAAACCATCTAAAATTCAGTTCTAGAGAAAGTAGAAAACTGTTGATCCACCTATTGCACCAGTTCAAACCAGAAAGAGGAAGAAGCAACAAGCCCACAAACCAACAAATGATGAAGAGGCTACTAAATCAAAGGAAGATAAAAGAGGACTTAGAGAAAGTGTTAAGAAAGCCTAAGGCAATCGGTAAGGGCAAGTCACCTAAGAAACCATTTACATTGGAAGACTCTTTCAATAGAATGGTTCAAATAATCAAGGATTATGGGATATACAAAGTTTTGAATGCATTGTTTGTTCATTTATCTGAAAGTAACAAAGAGAGATTGAAGATGCAGTCGTCTTCAGTATGAATAAATTTAGCAGAGCCCTCATTGAGCTACAAGGGCATATTCCAAATTATTTGTATAATCTAATTGATGCAAGTGGCAGGCTGCCATTAGCCAAGACAAAGAATTCGTTGATTATATCTTTAAGCACTTGCAACCGGAAACAAGTGAAGAATAAATTGAACAGATAAAGGTTAATGCAAAGGCATCATTTAGATCCAAGAAGAGATTAACAAGAATGTTAATAGGAGAGACTAAATCAGTCCAGAAGGAGACTGAGATTTTGATCAAGAAGGCTTTAGGTCTCATCTCGGATGGAGAAAAGATGAAAAAGTTGAGGAAGATAGTTCTGAAAAAGCTAAAGGAAGAAGAACTTCCTAAAGGTGTTAACATCACAGATTTTGAACCGGACAACAAGTATATGTATGATGATCTGATCGATACTGAACCGATATTCATTCCTGATGATAACACCAGAGACAATGTTGATAATAATGTTGATAATACAGATGTACTGGATGTTGATGTTCAAATGCTTGAACAATATGAGCAACAAGAGGAACAAGTGGAGAAGCAAAATGAAGAAAAGAGCTCTGATGAGCCACCGGTGAACACACAACCTACTGATAGTCAAATTCCATCGGTAAGTGTAAATGTTGATGTCAGTCAAAAGGAAAAGACAGATGAAAATACTAATGAGGAAGTACCGGTGAATGAACAAAATGTGGAAACACAACCACCACCGGTCAAGGACACCATTGAGGAAGAGAAGACAAAAGAAGATAAGACCGAGAAGGTGAAAATAGAGAAAGAAAAGGTAGAGAAAAAGGAGACAAAGGAGAAGAAAATAATTGATGATGATGATGACGACTCGGTGAGTATTAAAGGGCCTATTGGTATGGACAATCTGAGTTCTCAATTGATGGAGATTGCAACAATGATGCAATCTAGAGCTCAAAAGAAGAGAATTAAGGAACAAAAAAGAGAGGCAGAGACAATCAAGATAGCAGTTGATATTTTGTCTAGTCTCCTACCAGAGACTAATACTGAAATTTTTGTCACTTCCATTGACAAACTTGGACAGTTGGTTACCGATGTTGGAGATGAACTCAAGACTTTTGAAGATGCAACATATATATCAGTTGAAAAGGATTACAAGAAGAAAAGGAAAAAAACTTCTAATGTCTGAGATAGATAAATGTAAGGTAGCACTCATGGTTGATGAAGACCTGTTGAAGAATGCACTAGAAACCAGAGGAAAGATTTTGGCTACTATTTCAAAGTTTTCACTATTTTGTGCTAACTTGAAGGAGAAAAGGGAAGATGCTGAGAAATAACTTTAAATCTTGAGTGAAACTTTTAGACTCTTGAATGACTCAGCTATTTTTTTGGGTAGATCCGTTGTAGACTTACATCACAAACTTGAGATGTATGAACATGAGTTGGTCAAATGGATAAGATCATTGAAGGAGCTCCAGACTCAACTAATTCCTAAAGTTGAAATTTTACAACGAGCATACAAGGAGTTAGAGGCTATTTTGGCTACACCTGAGATGATCACAGTTGATGCAATGGAGGAATTAGCCGGGCAGATAAAGACACATGTTGAGATTACCGACACACTATTAGAGACATGGGATAATGATCTCAAACAGTTGAAGTTTCATTTTAGTGATGCTTTTTCTAAAATTGCTTTGTAAAAACTTTATGACTTATATTTATATATGCTCTGATGCAAATTTTGACCTAAAATGTATATATCTTTCATGTATTTTACTTCTTTATTTGGCATTGTTGTCAAAGGGGGAGTAATAGTTAAGAGTAAGTCAAAATTTTGCATGTAATGTAAAGAGAGAGTAATAGGAGTAATCACCAAGGGGAGTACATGTCATATAGTCAATTTTTGTATTGCACACTTAGTTGACAAAAAATTCTAAGTGTTGCCATCAATGCCAAAGGGGGAGATTGTTGGCATTTGATCATTTGATCTTAACCAATAATTATTTGTTCGCTTGATGCAACTGGTATATGTTTGATTAGATTGTTGTATGTTGTCATTGATGGCAACTATGTTTTTACAGTCATCTAAGTCCCATAGGTCAACCAACAAGGCTTAAGCGGTAAGCAAAGACAATTTTATCAGAACTGGTAATTAGGACTTTAACCGGTAAAAGACAGACAATATTATATTCCGACAACTGATACAGGAAATCTATGAAGAATGAGATGATGCAGTTTTGCAACATCAATGAAGGCTGGTAGATGGAGTTATGTCCGTGACCGCATGTGCAGATTCGATCGGATGAACGTGATCTGATTGACATAGCAGGTATTCTGACTGAGACTTAACCGGTAGAGATGAAAATCACTTAGATCAGTAAAGTGACACAAAATTGGATTTGTTATGTCAGTGGTCGACATAACTAAAGCGTGCAATGTAAGATTGTCTAGATGCATTGAATCTAGGGAATTGTAACAAGGTTCTAACTGACCTAATGATGATTTTAAGTGTGTGATGAGGTATGAAGGGATATATGAGTATGAGCTTGAAAGTGTGAAAGATCATTTAGCGAATTTTGTATTTCTGATAGTGCGGTGATCAAAGGAGTTGAGAGATGAAGTATATGTGATGTCGTATATTCTGAAGCGGATCTTATCAAACACTGAAGGCGTTATACTGAGATCATTTGTACTTGTTGTCTCCCTAATAGTTGCAGCAAGATAATCCTCTTACAAGGTCACTCCTAACAGGGTGCAGTCAGATCCTAAAAGGTCTGATCATTAAATCCTCTAACCAGGTGACACATTAACTTGTGTTTGCAAATCCCAGTAACTTGGGTAGCTTCTAACAGGGCTGGTCCTCACAAGCCTTTTTGTAAATCTCTTAACCACGCTTAGACACTTCTAACAGGGTGTGCCTCTAACCGGGTGTTGTAGACCTTAACTGGTCAGATCTCTATACTGCAAATAGTGGATCTTTGTGGGTACCTACTCCCACCGTGGTTTTTCCTATTTGGGTTTTCCACGTATAAACTCTTGTGTCATGTGGTTTATGCTTTATGTGGTGATTGCATACTTGGTGTTATTTCTTATATGCCTATTAAGTTTTAAGTTGGTGAAATTGATAATCAGATTTGTATTGCTTTTACTTGCATTGATTCACCCCCTCTCAGTGCCTTATAAGTTCATCAATAAACATGGAGAAAATTGGATGTAGTTTTTAGTATCAAATCATTTCCTTTCCTTTCCTATCCACATTGCTTATGACATGCTTCCAATATAAAATAAAAGGAAAATTTGAACATTAGGACAATAGAAAATAGTTTTTTGGGGGTTTGATTATAATTGTTGGGAAAACTTTCTTAGGTTTGGGTCACTTCTTAGAAGTCCCTACACAATTTTGGAAAAAAAATCTTTAACTTTTTGTACATGGATGTTCTTGGATAATGAAAAACTAAAAACAAATTTAGATTGAATGAAACTAAAGGAGAAAATAAAGAAAAAAAATGGTATTTTTAGGAAAATCACATGTATAATTGACATTGATGAATTCATTGTTTTTGCAAGATGGTGATTTTGCAATCGCCACTTGTTTTAGAAGCGATAGATTTATGGAGGCAAAAAAATAAAAGAAGTTTAAGGAAAACATGAAAGTGCAAGGAAACAATGAAAGACAAATGAGAATTATTGGAGACAACCAGATGGGTACAAAATATTTGACATTTAGGTTTTTGCCTTGGAGGTGAAAACCAATTATCACGTTTTCATTTTAACACATCATGTTGATTTTTGAAGATTTGTATCTTCCTTGGAATAGCCATTTTAGCCTTTGTTTTTTAGGGCATTTACATATACAAAGATCGAATGATTATCTATTTGGAGGTACTAAAGGTTTGTAGACATCAAGATCGAATCTAGTGCCAAGAGTTATTTTTGTAGAACTTATTTTTTTGTTTGTTGATGTAAGAATAAATTCAGTAGTTCTTAGATTGAATCAAATAATCACTCAACTTTATAAATTTTAAAACTTAAACATCTTATACAATTCTTCTTATATATTTCTAAAAATCAAACACAAATATTTAATCACATTCAAATCTATCTCGTCTTCCTAAAAATCCAAATATGCATTTACTTTTTATTGTTTCATTTTATTTTAAAATAAAAAAAGAAAGACAGATTTCTATCCCAACTTATTACTCTAAAATTATATACCATTCATTTCCCATATAGTCTTTAATCCTAAATTTAATATAACCTTTGTGACACGATCTCTCTACAACTACCGAGAGCCCCCTCAAAAACCACAAAATAACATGCACAAATTGAATATTTTATTGTCACTAATTTGTCCCACTTTACCAGTATAAATACAAAAATAAATAAACAATGATAACTCACAATTAGCCTATGTATGCGATTCTCATTACTTCATTCGGGACACTTTCAAGGCTGTATACTGTCTCTGATTTAGTCGAGCGTGGATGTGAATTAAGGTAGCAGACGCTAGACACAGACATGTCTACAACACTCGACAATTCTTCTTCTTCAGGTGCATTTCCAGTAACCAATCGCGTATCCTTTTCACTTTCTTTTCCTATTCATTTTGTTTATTTATTTATTTTCTGATTGAAATGGAAGCAGAAGACACACCCAATGACTCGAATCATGACGATAGCATTGAATATTTGAGGATCTCAGACTATGAACCAATCTCGTCAGAAAATCCAACCCAAGACAACAGTGTGGATTTACATAATCACAATAATGCAGATGGGTTTCAACCAGTTGATTCAGTGGTTCAGAATGCAGATAATGGCACTACAATATCATACAATGGCATTGAGATCCATGTATTTGGCAATGCAAATGGTTTTATAGAAGCGGGCCTCCAAATAAGCAATGGGTCTCACTCCAATCATAATACAGTAGATACAGAAGAGGAGGAGGAAGAAGACAGATTGAGAGAAGAAGCACAGAAGGCAATAAGAGAAGCCAACAGGGCAGATGCAGAAAGGAGAAATGCCCCTTTACCCCCGCAAACGAGCTCCGCTATTATGAATGCCATGAGGGGTATTTCATTGCAAGGTTTTAGGCCTGATTGGGTTGACACTGTTCCTGAACATCAGTGGATCGATCAGCTCAGAAGAAGATCCAGAGAGGCTCCTCCTCAAACCTAGGCAGAACTATTATCAGAGTATTTTATGTGCGATATTTTTATTTTTCCTTTTTCGATCAATTGGCTATTTTCTCAAAATTTCCAAAAAGTAGATTCGTGAGTCAACAAATTTTACAATAATATATATATGTGGTGATAGCAATTCCCAATTTTTATGTTGGAATTATTCAATGTGTAGAAGATTTCCCTGCTTTTCGCACCTATCTAATTAAAATATTTGCCCATTATTCTTTACATTTTCCCCTCCTCCTATACGCTTGGAACCCTAAATTATAAAGTGAGTATTACATACAAGTTTCTGCCAGCTTCTTTGTTTACATTTGTTCTAGGGTTTTTACTTTCCTCTATATATCCCTTTTTCTGCAAACACACATTGCTATTATTGTTTGTACTCATGATCTATTTCTTAAAATAAAATCTCATAATCTACTAAGATAAGAGTGAAAAAATACAACTTTTCTATCATTCAAGAAGCTAGTAAAAATCCATAGGGAGAATCAAAAGATGAAGATTACATTATCTCCATATTGTTAAAACTGGCCATGTAGCTAAGAAACCTTGTGAATCTATGAATATATTCACGTTAAGAGTTTAAAATAAATTGGCCATGATCAAAATCACAGCAATATTCATCAGTGCAAGAATCCTGATAATTAAGCATAAGAAGTAAATTTAATTGAGTGACCCGCACACTATCTTCATGATGTCCTCAACAAAGGAAGAGCTCCGTTGTGGACTCTTGTCTTCTTTTTGGGAAGCGGATTATTCTTTTGTTCCCTTTATCCTTCAATTCCCTGTGTATCTGCATCCTGCACTGCTCCACATTGGGGAATTGGCTGATTAGAAGGCCATCTGGTGTGCTTCTGTGGGGCTTATGGTTATCTCTCGGTGGCATCTAAAGAGGAGTGTTGTGATGTTACCAACCTACCATTTCTCTCCTTTGAATAATTTTAGGGAGAACCCAAGCTTCAAGCCTTCCAGTCAACAACTTCTTACCCCTCGTAGTTGGCAGCCTCAAACTGGAAGGAAAATCTAAATCCTTCTCCTCAAGAGTGAACGAATCATCATTTCATCAGCATCTCTCTATACTCCTGCTTTTGTTGCTACTTGTCTCTCCGTTTCAATGAGATTTTCATCATTGAACATGACATCGTTACCCTTGTAATCCAATCTGAATATAGATTGAGTTCATCCAAGTCAATGGCATCATGAGACTCTTTGTCCTCCATCATTTTGGTGTAGAGGCAGAGGGTATATTGAATGAAGACAAGGTCCTTGAGGCATTCTTGGGTTAACGTATCCCACTTCTTGATGTGAATGCTCTCAATTGGGTTTCAGTTGCTCTCACACCTAGAAGTATTATAGGGTTGGCATAAAACGTTGGTGGCCAACTTCTAGAGATTTGGTCTTTGAGCACTATAATCTTCCAACCTCGAATCTATGAAAAAGACACTTAGAAAATTATAAGAATTTCCTCAAACAGAGTACAGTTGTGATCCCACCCATAAATGTGCTGCAAGATTGGCATAAAACATGGATGGCCAGCCTCTGAAAATTTTGTGTTCAGGCACCATACTCTTTCCATCACAAATCTACGAGTACATTTACAAAATCATAAGTATTAAGTAAAATTTTGTAAACTTAAGCTAAAATTACATTTATCAAAGAAGTCTACAACACAAGATTCGCATGAGAGGGAAAAATGCTAAAAATAGTAGTAAGGAAACTTGGAGTTAAAGAGAGTATATGATTGAAGGGGGAGAAAGCATAGTAACAAGTAAATGTAACAGATTATCAGGTTTACGGACACTGATTGAAGAGTTCTGGTACTGAACAGACCAATGATGCAATTTTATCTGCCATTAAGGGGCTGTTAAGATCCCCTGTTTCTGATCAAGTAGCTAGATGATACAATGAGGTAGGTTCTGTTGACTTCTATACTATGGATGCCCATGGATGCCAGTCATAAGGAGTGATTAGCTAATGCATCTACGATCTGAATTTTGTGCCGTTTGATATGGAAAAATATAGATCCTTGAATGTACTTTCTGTAAGTAATAAGATATATCAATTCTTTGCTATTGCTCAATTTCTTGTGTACCTTTCCTAAATATGTGCGATGCAGTTGCCTGTTCTTGTCTTGTTCTAAATCTTGTCTTGGTTTAATTATTGATCTGAAACCCCTTCAATTATAAAATTTTCAGATTATTTCTTATTTGCAATTGCAACCCTAGAAACAAAGCTTGTGTTTCTGCACAATATTTCGTTTGGTTCCCTATAAGCTGGAGATACATACAACAAGAGTTCCAATATTGTCCTTGACAACACTACCAATGGCAACATTGTTGGGGATTCCCTTTGATGCCATACCAAATTGAGTTTCTAGGAGCCAATTGCTTGTGGTACACAGTGTGACCTTGGTAGCTTCTCTGAGTGTTGGTAGTGGAACAACAGTTTTCAGTCATGGTATATAGCCATGTTGGTCAGTTAGGCTTTTGGAACCTTGTGGTTTGGTTCTTTGTGAAACTAGAGTAGAAGTGTGGGCAATTTCCTTGATAGGCTTAACATAGACAACTGTAGTTTGTCTTTAATTCTCAAACATCCTCTGGTTTCTTGCATTTCATACAAACTGACAAATAAAGCCAAGGATGACCTGGTGTATATAAAGGAGGACATCCATTGAAGTATGTGGTGGAGTCCAATCCTCAATTAAATTCTTGATGTCTTTATTTTTCAATTCAATGATGGAATGCATAGAACTAAAGAGGGATATCCATTCCATCTTGGCAAAGTGGCAATCAATAAACATGTAGGTGGTAGATGGTTTCACCACCTTAAAGTGATTTTGGCATCTAGTTGGCTCTTGACATCTGTGTTTTAAGAGATTGTTGAAGATGAAGACTTTGCCATGCTGCACAAGCCATTAGAGTAGTTTGACCTCAGGCCAGGCTTCCATGTTCCGAATCTTGGACCATTGTTTATGCATGAGTGCGTGCTTTTATGTTGAGGCCTTACCTGAGGAGACTACACAATCCCTCACATTGACAATTGGTCATATGAATCTTTCGACCTTGTTGGAGCAAATCAAATGTCTATTTCTTAACCCTTCAAGGAGAGTGGATATTTTGTATTTGGAGTTGGGTTCCCATTTTTTTGAGTGAGTCCATATTCTAGATTTTATGCTTTTGACAATGTGGAAAGGTTGTTTTTCATGTAACCTGCCGCCTTTATTAGACTTTTGCTTTCAAGCAGCAATCTCAACTCTTCTATGTATAATGTATCCAGGGGGAACATATTCCACCTAATGTCTTCCCAAAATCTTGTTGTATAGCCATTCCCAATATGCAAGGTTGCATGTTGTTAGGAGGGAGGGACATCTTTTTATTTATCAAGCAGTTGCTGAGAGGATGGGGGCCAAGTGAAAATGTTGTGGTTCTCTAGGGTGCTGTAATAATTTTTTTCATTTTGTTCATAGAGAGTGCACCAAAGGGTCTATTCCTTGTAGTCAATTGCTCAGTCAGTTTCATACCGAGGAACTAGCTGAAGGCCTTGACATCTTTGAGGTTTAATCTGGCACAGTTTAGTTGATGATGTGATATATTTTCAACTGATCATAGAGAAATTGGACTTAGTTTTCACTTTACATGATAAAATTTTCCTTAAGATCTGAACAAGGTTTTTCTTGACATTAACAAGGAAAGGAAGCGGAGTCGTTGGATAAATTGGAATTGCTTGGGCACTGATTTCACCAGCTGAACTCTGCCAAGCAAAGACAACAATTTATTAATACATAGAGAGAGCCTGCTTTGTTTTTTGTTGACAATGTGATCTCATGAAAGGGAACATTTTTCTATGAAGGAGAAATATGAGATACATACTGGGTAACTCTTCTTCCTTGCATTGTAGAGGGGGTTTGTCTTAATGTAGGTCTTTATAATACAGTGATCCTCTAAATAGGGAAATGGTAGAAGACCATTCTAGGTCCAACAGAATTCAAGAGTGTCCATCCACAAAGTAGTTTGGGATTGTGAGCAAGGGCTGTTCGTAAGGGGGGTGCCACTGGGTGGTAAGCAAGAGCCATGGAGACTAAAATGCCATTAGTTGGTATGAGAGGGCTATAGGTGAAAATAATGTAGAAGATTGAAGTAATGAGCAATACCATGCTGTCTAATATATGAAGCACATAACATTCACAATATAAACGAAACTACTAAAGGAAAGAGATTAGGGTCAGGGATACTTACCTTTGTTATCTGATGTTTTATTGGGTTTCAATTGCGTAGCTTTGGAATCAATCTTTATCGACCCATATTTCACGAGTAGTGGTTCACAAGAACCCATCTCTCATGAGCATGAATGGTCCACTTAACTGTTGAATTTCCCCTAGAAGATGAGTGGATAAGATAATTGTGTCATTAGCAAATTGGAAATTGGAAACTCTCTCTCTCTATGCACTTAGGCCAAAGTCTTGAATCTTGTTCTTATGATTTCAACCATAATTTGCAAACTCTGCAAGTACTCTCTGAGTTGCTTGAGTACTCTTTATTTTTTTTGCTGGGTGAGTTTTCACAAGTTTAACTCACAATTTTATAGATGCAAAAAGACACGGGTAAAAATGTCAACGCAGGTAAAACTCTGGTTAAAATGCATTTTTCACATGTTGTTTTGGCTATAAAACCATGCATTTTCTCCTTCGAGTTGTCAATTATTAATTTAGTACATTTTGTAATTGAATTTTACAAAAAAAAAATGTTTCTTTAAGAGATTTTAATTTTTAGTACTTTCTAAGTTGCCGAGTTGAAAATTTTGGGCTTGCTGAGTACTCTCCAAGTCCAAGTCTGCGAACTATGATTTCAACAGTTTATTAGAGGTTTTCACTTGTTAGGATGAAAATGTAAGGGCTTATAGATCCCCTTGTCTCAATGTCCATGAGGATGAGAAAAGCTGCTTCTTGATTCCATTAAGAGAAGCATAAAAAATAGGTGTGGAGTTACAACTTTGAATCGATTTATTGAGATCATGACCAAGTGTGAAGGCATTAAGAGACTTATTGAAGGTAACAATTGCACTTTTTGAAGGCCTTAGACATGTCGAGTTTGATGATCGCCCTAGATTGGCCTTTTGTTTGTAGAGAGAGAGGACTTCCTGCAGTGGTATGATTTTATTTGTAATTTGTCTTAAGTTTTGTATGCCTAGAGAAATTTGTCATCCATTGAGTTCCGTTGTCTTTCTTTAATTCTTCCAAAATTTGGGTTTTGCTCGTAGTCTGTGGTTAGGCAAGGGCTTTAGTTGTCGTTTGTTGTGTCAGGAGAGCTTGGTACCGATTCTCTGTGTTCTTGTGTGTCTCTTGCCTCTTTTGAGTATGGCAGACTCTGGCCAAGTGGTCATGCTTGTGACAGGCCTGACACCGGAACAATATATACTCTTGTAGTCAAGGGGCTGCTCCCATTTCACTCCAACCATATCCATTAAACTTCCTTCAGCAAGGGGTTTCTCCAAGTCTATACTGACACATATAGCATGATCCACAACCTCCAGGTTCCATGTGGATTCAGAACTTGTTTCATATTTATTAATTTAATTGCCAATTCTCTGGAGAGTGAATTCCTCGTATTCAATTGAGAATGGTGTCCCAAAACAGGACAGTGATAAGAAGATCTTCTGTGGGATTGAAGGCTGGGGACCAGGGTTTCATGAAAAGAACAGTTATTCATAAACCGTCCCCCCTGTCTCCCCATCCCAGAAGATTTGATCCTTTCTCCTACTTTGATGTGAAAACTGCAATGAATTATCCTTCAGACGTCATTACTGTAGCCATTGATCCACATGGTTTTCAGAATACTTGAACCTGTGTCGTGAAGGTCATGGATTCAAGATGGGCACCCTGAAGCAGAAGATCAATACTTTTTCTGCGAGAAGCCAGTGCCTTTGGTCCCAGCTCATCAACAGAAAGCCGAATTTGGGGTAGGGTTCTCATTATTTGTAACATTCATTTTCTTTCACGGACAGGATGACTTGATAATGGTCTTTTGAGCTCTTTGCTGCATAAAACAAAGGAATTCATAGTTGAATATCTCAGGTCCATCTTTGTGAATCTCAGATCAGAGTTCATGAGCAGCTCTGTGTGAAGAGGAGACCATGTGACCCACCCCCCCTCCCGCTTCCCCCCCCCCCCCTGAAGGATATTTTCTGCAAACTGGGCAGTGGTAGAGTCTTGATGTGCGTGGGAGGCTGGGTGATCTCTTTCAATAAAAAGTATATTTCTGAGCTATTTTGTTCAATCATGTATTATTATAAGTTCATTATGCAGAACATAAATCAGCCAATGGTTTTCTATGTTGCTATATGGCCAGAGGACATCATGTTTTAGTACCTGTTTGTAGAAACCAGTGGCTCTTAGGCTTGACAAACAGTTGACCAACTCCAATATCTGTCACCATATAAATATCTGTTCATTATAAAAAATTTTAATCTGTTGTACTGATCTCTTAGTCGAGATGAGCTTTGGCTCAATCAAGCTTCTGGTGGGTTGTTTTACAGATTTTTTGTTGCATGTTTTATGTCCTATATTGGCACTGAAGGATGCCTGCCACCTGGTAAACTAGATGCATACAGCAAATTAGATTGTTGTGTTGTATGAACATTGTTTGCTTCTTAGTAACTTTCAACAATAAATCTGAATATGAGATGTCTTTGCACCTGTATAATGTAGTACTTTTGTCTTCTGATCTTTTGCACTGATCTTCCCTCTGAGATCTTCTGCTCAATCAAGCTCCTGCCGGGATGTTTCACGGATTGTCTGTTTTCTGTTTTATGTTTTATATAGGCGCTGAAAGATGTCATCTGGTAAACTAGATGCATACAACAATTAAAATTGTTTCGCATGAATATTGTTTGCTGCTAATTGACTTTCAACAGTAAATCAGAGTATAATATGTCTTTGTGCTTGTTCAATGTCGTACTTTTGTCTTTTGGTCTGTTGCACCAATCTCTTTTGTGATGAGCTTCTGCTCAATCAATCCTGGTTGGGATGTTTCACAGATTCTATTCTATATTTTGTGTTGGCACTGAAGGATGTCGCCTGGTAAACTAGATGCATATGGCAAACAAGATTGTTGTCTTGCATGAACATTCTTTGATGAATTTGATTATAAAATGGCTTTGTTCTTGTAGATATTAGTGGGTTATGTTGGTTGTATAAGATAGATTTGGACAGCGTAGGCATTTATAATTCATTCAATAACTGAATTATCACCTTACCTTGATTTCGTTATTTGTTACATGTACAGATTGGTGCTCAAAGTTGTAGTTTCCTCAATCCCCAAAGCTAGGCTGTTTCTGAGTGTCAGGGGTGTCAAAGTTAGGGTCAAATACCATACTTATGATTAGATAGGGACAACAAGGGACCAATTTATTCAGATGGGTAATGACTTCTTCATCTTTAGGCTCTGTGAGGCCAAGGGGGTTAATTCTTGATGTGTTATATTAAAGATAACTATAGGTATGAAAATCAATACTGAAGCAAACCATGCCCATCGCATAAACACACCTGTTTTTTGTCACTAAGTGCTTGTATGCTGGTTTGACAATACAAGGGTTCTGCACCTTCATAAAGCACATGAACTACCATGTAGAATTTGAAAGATGTTGCTTTGGTAATCCCCTGTGATATTGCACACATCTGTACATGGAAGCAAAGTTATTAAAAACAACTATATAAAAGAAGATTAATTATATATGTTTTGAATACGTTGGAGAGATTGGAAGTTGAGCACAAAGAAGACGGTGCCTTTATCCAGCAATGGTCCTAGAATGTCAAGTTTTGTGATCCAAAGGGGAACATAAACGAAACCCACTTTATGAGACCTTAAATGAAGATAACATACGGACTATACCTCTAGATTCCACACATAAGCCAGGCTCTATACATGTAGACAAGCAGGTAGATGAATTTGTAGAAGATCCAGTTCAACTTATCTTATTTATTCATGAGCAAACTTACACATTTTTTGTGTTATTTTGATAATATGCCTTGAAAAGCTTTACAAGGAGTTTTACCAACCTCCGATTGTTAAATTAATAAAAAATAACACTCAAATTAGCAAATGCAATTAAGAAGATCAGTAAGATAATTAAAAATTCATACAATGCTCATTGAGATAAAACCAAAAAAAGTTATAGTACAAAAAATGCCCTAAACCTATATTGGAAAATCAAGTATATATATTTATCCTTTCGTACCACCACAAAATTGAACTAGGGTCACCTACAATTGCACAAGCCACCCATGCTTGCTTGCATCATCTCCACATGGCCATGCACTTGGAACCGTGCCCTTCACATCAACACATACACATCTGCACACAAATCATGTCTTCATCACTCATTATTGAAATTACAAGGAAATTTGTGCCCTTGGAATGGACGATGGTATTTGGGTGGGAAAATCTATGGAGTAGTTGCAAGGGTCAAATTTGGTCATTAATGGCATTTTGGGAAGATCTGCAAAGTAGTTGAGGTGAATAGGAGGAAATGCAGGGATACAATGCAAGACAAAAGGTTAGGATTGGATATAACAAAGGAAGTTTAGAAGTTAGTCAAAACTCTATAGGAGGGTGGAATGACCAAAGGAACCAATATGAAGAAATGTCGGAGAAAGATGTGGAATTCGAGATTAGGAGGGGATGTTTGGATGGAAAATTGGATGTCTAGAAGTTAGCTAAAACTCCTCACAAAAAATGATCAACAAAAGCTTTGGGAAACTTTGTTGGAATTGGGTGTGAAATTGGAACTTAAAATGGGACATTAGAATGGAGGTTTGAAAGTTCATTGAAAGTTTCTAGGAAAAGGTTGGATGGAAAGTGTGAAAAGATATAAGGATGGAAGGTGTAGAATTTCATTAGGTTTGGAGTTGGTAATCGGACATGGGGATGAAAGTTCAAAAGCCACAAAGCTCTGCAATTGGATGAAAAGAATGTAAGGAACATGCACAACTGACAAAGGGTAGTAGAGATGGAATTGAGGAAGAAGGGAATGAAAGAAGTTTGGACAAACTCCAAAAGTTTGCAAAGGAGAGGAGATGGAGGATTGCATGGACATGGGAAAGGAGTGAAGGTTGAGACATGGGGATGAGGAAGGGAAGTCTAGACTACCATCAAAACAATACAAATGTGCAAAGTACAGAAACATGGGAACAACATAATGCAAGAATGCATAAGATGATGAGAGGCGGAGATGTGAAACATAAGTTTGGATGTCCATAAGAAACATGCTTATATGGTTTGGCTTTGGGCCATGTTTTCATGAGTAGTGAAAACATTTTTCTTGCTTTTGTTAGCCTTTAGGTTGATGAGCAAATGATATTATCAATATGACTCATTGATCCATCATTAGGTCTTGCTCTTCGTTTCAATTTTTTATGTTTTCAAATATTCTTTAGGTTATCTCAAATAATGTATTGTTGTAAATATTATAGGTTAACAAATAATTGTTAGGTAAATAAATAATCTAACATTATAAATGTTATTAGATCGAATAAATAGTTGTTGGGTGGTTAAACTTTGCAATTGTTTTATAAAGCTATATTATAATCAATGTATAAGGAATCTATCATCCAATGCAAGAATAATAATATTACATATTTTTTTGTCTTATCTTTTGCATCTATCATTTTCCAATATGTTATCAAAATGGGTAAGATAATTTTGTGATTGCCAAAGGGCAATACCAATTGTTGATTCCCCTATGAATTTGAATGGATTTTTCTCCTAGGATGTTAGGTGAGTTGCAAGTGAAAGTAAGCACATGGCATTGAAGATCATACCTAAAAAGAAATAGTAGCAGATTTGAGAGAGATTTTTTCGACCAGAATTTGAAAGTGAGATTGTTGGGGCATCATGCAATCAGTTTGTTATCATATTTTTGTAGTCTTTTGGGCAAAATGCTTATCCATTTCTCTAGTGGGTAGCTTGTAGAATTGCATGTGATGATTTATGCTTTTGTAAAGAAACAAAATGTGGATTATAAATACAAGTCAATGGATTTTTCACTTGGGGTGTTAAGTGAGTTGCAAGTGAAAGTAAGCACATGGCATTGAAGATCATACCTTTAAAATAAATAGTTGCAGATTTGAGAGAGAATTTTTCAACTAGAATTTGAAAGTGAGATTGTTAGAGCATCATGCAATCATCTTTGAGTTTGTTATCATATTTTTGTAGTCTTTTGGGCAAAATGCTTATCTATTTCCATAGTGGGTAGCTTGTAGAATTGCACATGAAATTTTATGCTTTTGTGAAGAAACAAAATGTGGATTATACATTCAAGTCAATGCTAGAAATTATATGAAATTGCCCATTCCATTCAATTTGGAGAACATTCTTTGTTGCACACTGTACACTTTGAATAATTGAAGACAATCAAGGCACCAACAATGGGAAATATGCCTCTTTCCTATATTGTGCTCAAATTGTTGCTTGCTTTTTCTTTTTCTTTTTCTTACTTTCATTTCTTTGAGTTGACAGTTGTTTGAAATTGGATGTTGTTGTCTCACGAACTTGTCATTTGAGTACAAAGGGCATTTATTGTGATTTTTATTGTCATTGAAAGTTTTTCAATATAAAAGTTAAATATAGGACACAACTTTTGTCATGACCCCTTCTAGAGTGTAAGTTTGTTGATGACCCTTAGCCTAATTTATGTAATTCTTCTTGTAGGCTAATGGCATGGAAAAAAGGAAAAATTAATTAAATATTTAAGTTGTCAAAAAGCAAAAATTAAAAGACAATTTATATTGAGTTATTTAAAAAATGTGTTTAAGTGATTATTCAAGTGTCGCTAGACCCATGGTGTAAAAAGGTGATTGAAATTATAGTAAATTATATATTTTAAAACACCGATGAATATTTGCCAAAAAGAAATAAATATTATATTATTTCCTCAAAATAAATTTATAGACATGAGGATTGTTTTCAAAAATTGTTTGCATGCATTTTTGAAACAATTTGATTTTTCAAGAATGAACACATGTTCTCTTTTCAAAGACAAAATCCTCTAAATTTGTAAAGCATCAAAGATGAAGCCCCTCTTGATTTTCAGAGTAGTTCCATACAAGGATTGATACTGTGCTTCATTAGGCAATGCTTTTTTAGGTTTTTCAATTTTCAATGTGATGTGACATTTGTCTAATTTTAATTAGTTTCAATTTATTGCTCGAAGTTTTTGCTTCCAGTATGGGTTTCTTAAAACATAAATAACATTGTTATTATTCTTAGTTTTTGTCAAACATTATATTTAGTACATTTTACCATTTGTGATGGAAAAGTTTGCTTTTATTTGAATTTTTCCTTGGTTGCACATTCTTAGATTAGCCATAGAAATTTCAATGGCTTAACATTTACCTTGTAATTTCTTGGTGAAATATGAATTTTATTAATTGCACTTGATTGTACTTGTGAAGGGAGATTATTTTAACATTATTAAGTTTTTCTATCGATTGAGTGTTGTTTATTATGTCGAGTGCTAAGTAGTTGAAGATGTATAAGTGGATAGGCCCATAGAACACCTTGTTAACTATTCCAGCCAATAGAACGGGGTTGTACATCCAATTTTCAATCTATATTCTTGTGGCCAATCAACACTTACATCAATCGAAGCCTTGTATACATTGTTTTTTCATTATTTTCTAGTTCGTACTATCAGTTACAATAGATCCTATTCTCCAAATTTTGATTGCAACAATTTTTGGGCTTCTTAAGCGGTTATACTTATCATAGGGGTCATACCTCTTCAATATGACATGGCTATGTGTTATTATCATTTCATATTCATCACTTTCAGAGTATTTAGCCAACATTTTGAAGCATTAAAAAAAATTCTTGCATTTACTCTCAATTGTTTGACAAAATGCTTTTAATTATAATGACTAGTAATTGTGTGACAAAATGCATAGTTTGGTTATTAGAGTGAAGTAATTTTCCCAAAATATTGTAAATTGGATAGTTAGCATTGATATTTTAGTTTCCAAAGATCTTGGATAGTTATTACTAGATACTACTTTATTATTGTACTAGATTGTGGTCGGTTAATCCATTGGATCCTTCTTTCATTTTTTTGTATTTGTTTTAACTTGCAAGGCTTGTATTGGAATTGGATGATATTGTTCATCATTTTGGTGTTGATGCAATTCCACTTGGCATTTTGTTAGTTTAGCTTGAGTGAAATTTGTATTCACTATTATCCAATTTGGTTTGATTGATTATATGATTTATTTATAATGCGAGTTGGATGATTAGTTGCCTATATCCTTCAGTTTATTCCACTATCCTTGTTCTAATCTTAAGATGCTCTCACTTTGCCCATATAAGGAATTTGAGGATCATTTAAGAGTTGGAATGTGAGTGATTGTACATTTATTATGTGGATTTAGTGGTATCAAAGTTGATTGTTTTGTCAATCTATTTTTAAAAGCTAATCCTTTTCATGCAAAAAAAATTTTCTTATGCACCCTAGTGATAGAACAAATTATAGTATCATAGAGACAAAAAAAATAGTATTAGCTTCCAAAGAATTCAGAAATAGATTTCCCATCTTTTAAAATTGTGTTAGTACAAGATATTATGGTAGAAGAAAAAAACCACTATGGAAGATAACCTTGATGCTCTGGTAGGAAGTTTGATATGATGCTTGATATGTAGGTGCAAATGCTTCATAAGATGGATAATAATATGAATTTTCCTAGACCTCATAATGGTGAAGGAAAAACTTTGGGGCTAATAATCCCATTGTCACTCCTATCAACATTCATAGGATTGCAATTGATTCAATTGCTTAGACAATTCCAATCCTCTTTTCTTCATAGATAGGATGTTCATAAAATTGAACCTTACAATTTAATTTTTTATGACATTACAACTTCTTAAGCTAAGTATAAAGCTCTTCTAAAGGAGATCTAGAATGAGATGTCACACATAAATTATATGAATGTTAAGAAGTCTTGAAATGGCCTTAGACAAGGATAGAATTTGAGTTATAGAACAATATTTGTACAATGCTTTGGGGAAGTTTTTTGCATTGATAAAAGTGGGATCCAGAGGGTTTGAACCCTTATACAACAAATCAACCAACATATGGAGAAAGTACCATTAGATATGGGGTAACCCAAATGATTTGTCAAAACAAATAAGAGTTATAAACAATTGCAACCAAGTTGAAACGCACAACATCAATTGAAAAAGCAACATTGAACCCTGAGGCCCAACTTGGACAATTTTATAAGCATGAATAGTCAAGTGATCCTCACTATCACTCTTTCACCATGTTTTTTTGCCCTTGCACAAAGAGAGTGGACAATCAACAACTAGGTGCTCAATGGCCAACCATTGTCTGCATTAAAAGTGGAGACCCTCATAGTTAAGTGGTCGAGTCTAGGGCCTCCTTCCCAAATGAAAACCACATCTTCATGAAGATGCTTGGAGATATCAATGTCTAGTGGAATACAATCAAATGTAAAGTGATCCATGTAAGAAGTGTTAGAGTCAACCTTTAAGAAATGCCTAATAGAGTTTCCTATGTTTCTATAACAGGAATCTTCCCAAATTTGGAGAGGGAGATTTACAAGGTGAACCTACATAGGCTTGACATTGAGAGTGTCAAAAAGGGGGTTGAAGTAGACCAAGAGAGGGTTCTCTCTCCACAACCACAACTTACCATCAAGCATCAAATCCTTACAATTTGAAGAGTCAAAAGACATAATCAAGAAATCCTTGGCACAAGGGAATAACTTGATCTTGCCTTTAATGATAACCCTTTAAGAATGCAAACCCCATTTGCGCAGATTGGGAAGGGAAGCCCAAAAATGTTGAACCTATAAATTAGACCCCTACACAAATACAATTCTTTATTTTCAGCCACATCGTGACCCCAAACCACTAAAGGGGAGGATTGTGCATAAGGAAGGGGGTAGAAGCTAACCGAATGAAGAAGAAAATTTGTGTGATTTGACACAAGTAGTTGAGGTAGCTGAGTTGGGAAAGCGATGTGGACAAGTAACAAAGATTGTATCATGAGGATAAGTGACTGCTAAAGAGTGGAAGTGTGCTAGAGAGAGAGAGAGAGAGAGAGAGAGAGAGAGAGAGAGAGAGAGAGAGAGCAGAGTGAGAGCAGTGAGCAGTTGCAGAACCACGAACGCAGAGAGCCAAGGTAGACATCAGTGAACAAAGAACATAGAAGATTCAACAAGGTGAAACAGAGGCTGAGAGAAGAAGAAAAATCAAACAGAGACAAGAAGGGTAGAAGATAAACATCAGAGAGGCAGAATCAGCAAGAGTTAAAAAACTCATTTGTAATAGGGATTCCCATAGTGTTGATTTGTATCTCATTGTATATCTTTGAGTGGGTGATTAGAGAAGGGGTTGGTTCTCGTTGAGTTGGTGCCCAAAACAGCAGGGGTTGGTGCTCCTTGGGTTGGTGCCCTAAAACATATTGTATTCAGTTTTATATATGAGCCTAGATTGGAGCAGTGGACTCCAACAACTATTCTCACCGAGGTTTTTCCCATATTGGGTTTTCCTCGTAAATCTTGTGTTGTGGATTGATTCTTGTGTGTATGTGTGTTCTCATTTTCCTTGCATCCTTTGTCCCCGCACACTTAATTTATGAAATTTTTATGATACACTGATTCACCCCCCTCTCAGTGTCCATTTGTGTTCTTCAATTGGTATTAGAGCCCTAAGTTCCCTTACTATAAAGCTTCCTCTAGCTTAGGTAGATCTTGTCTTGTGAACACAGTGGCTAGAAATGAATCCTCCTCTAAAGCCCCTATGTTTGATGGCACTAACTATGCGCTCTAGAGTAGAAGAATGGAAACTTACTTGTCTTCTTTAGGCTTTGATGTCTGGATGTTAGTGAAGAGTGGTACACGATTCTTCAAGTTCCTCCTACTGACCCTCATGCCAAAAGGGAATATGAGAACAATGTGAAAGCTAAGAATGCAATCCTGAGTGGGTTGTCTGATATAGAGTTGTAAAAGTCATGCACTGCACATTAGCAAAAGCAACATGGGACAAACTGCAAAGTATGTATGAAGGAGATACCAAAGTGAAAGAAGCCAAACTACAAAATCTGAAGCTCAATTTGAAAACCTAAAAATGAAGGATGAGGAGAAAATAGTTGAATACATTCAAAGAGTAGATGAAATTGTAAGTGCTATAAGAGGACTCAGAGAAGAAGTCAAAGATGATGTTATAGTAAAAAAGGTACTCAGATCCCTCAATCCAAAGTATGACACCAAAGTCTCTCCCATTGAAGAAGCTAAGGATCTGACCACCTTCTCTATGGATGAACTGTTTGGTTCTCTATCAGTGTATGATATGAGAACAATAAGTGTCGAATCCTCAAAGAGAGAGGTTGTCTTAAATACAACCAAGAAATGGAATGAACTGGCTGCAAATGAGGAAGATGATGAGAATGACTCTGATGCTGTTATGGGAAATTTTGTAAAAAAGCTCAAAAGAGGTTCGGGAAAGTACAAAGGTAAGGTGTCTTTCAAATGTTTCAATTGTGACAAGATTGGACACTTTGCATCTAAGTGGCCCTTATGGAGAAAAGGATGAAGATGAAAAGAAAAACATAAAAGCTTCCGGTAAGGAAAAGATGATGAATTCTTATAAGCCAAGAAGAAGAAATTTTAGGAGAAAGAGCAGTCTTTACACATTTGAAGATGGTGCCTCTAATGAAGAAAGTCTTTCTGAAGATTGTTGCAGTGAAGGAGAAAGAGAAGTCAATCTCTTTATGGCACAAGATGAGTTGCATGATGAACATGTTGTTGATGAAGAAGAAGTGGAAATTGAAGCTATAGTAGACCTTGAAGGTGAACTTGTGAGTGCACTAGAAGAACTTAGAAAAGTCAGAAAGGAATATAAAAAAGTACAAGAATGTTGCTACTATAAAACAAGACCTACTCAACAAATCACTCGAGGAGTCAAAGACAACGATTTTTTATTTGAAGATCCAGTTGGAAGAAGCAAAGAAGATGTATGAAGTACCAAAATCAGATTTAGAAAGAAAGGATAAAGAGTGTCAAAAACTGGAAGAATATCTTGTAAATCTAAGAAAGGAATTGGAAAGGAGTAAGGATGAACTCAAGGTGAGAATCAAGTATGAGGGCAACACTGATGCTTTGGATGAAATGTTGAGCAAACAAAAGAATTCCAAGAATTCAAGGGAGTTGGTTTTGATGCTAGACAATGCTCTTCTAGTAAAGATTCATCAAATAAAGAAACACATTTTGTCTCTTCAAGTAAGAATGGAGGTGAACAAACTTTCAGAGTTAGCAAATCCACAGAAAACAAGACATATGTTGCTGCTACAAGAAATTAGTCAAAGAACTTGCATGTTGATTCTAAAGGAAAAACAAAGATTTAAGACAAAGGCTTTACCAAGCTCAAGGATACAAGAAGAAATATCTCAAGGAGACTTTGCTGCTCCAAGGAGACAAACGAGAAATGACTTCAACATAGATTGGTATGTTCCCCAATTCCATGGCTATTGATACAAATGTAATACATATGGTCATTAAATTGTTGGTTGTAAACTAATGCATAGGTCTACTCCTAGTTTTGAAAGTAGAAATCCATTTGCAACACTTAGGGATATGACTATAATTTGTTATCATGGTAATGGTATTGGTCATAGAAGTTATGAGTGTGGGATATGACTACAAGACCTCTTGAGCTTGTGCATACTAATTTATGTGGGTCTACTAGAACAAGAGCCCTAAATGGAGAAAGATACTCCATGTTGCTTATAGATGACTTTTCAAGGATGACATGGGTCACCTTCTTGCAAGACAAGTCACGGGCATTTGAAAGATTCAAAATCTTCAAAAAGATGGTAGAAAGGGAAAGTGGATACAAGCTGAAATGTTTGAGATCAAACTGTGGAGGTGAGTTACTTCAAATGAATTTGAACACTACTGTGAGAGCCATGGAATCACAAGACAATATTCAACCCCTAGGACACCACAACAAAATGGTGTTGTGGAAAGGAAGAACATTACAATCAAGGAAATGGCAAGAACAATGTTAAATGAAGGAAATTTGCTTGATGTTTATTGGAAAGAGGCAATTCACACTGATGTATACACCTTAAACAGAGTACAACTAAGAGTGAACAACAATATGACACCTTATGAACTATGGTATGATAGGAGTCTCTCAGTCAAGTATTTCAAGGTGTTTGGCAGAAAATGCTTTATCAAAAGAGATGAAGATGGACTAGGTGGATTTGAATCAAGAAGTGATGAAGGTAGCTTCTTAGGCTACTCTACTCACAACAAGGCCTAAAAGTGTTTCAACAAAAGACTAAAGAAGGTGGTTGAAAGTGTTCATGTAAGAATTGATGAAGATCTACATAAAGGTAAACAACCCATAGTAAATTAGATCAAAGAACCATATGCTGAAGATGAAGACTAATCTGAAAGTGATTATGAAGAAGAAGCACCAAGAAAAACCCCAAACATATATGTGCAAAAGAATCACCCTAAAGATCAGATAATTGGCAACAAGAATGAAGGTGTAGAAACAAGAAGGTATGCAAGAAATAACAAGCAAGTAAACTTCTGCCTTATGACTGAGATGGAACCCAAGACATATAATGAGGCCAACAAGAATGAGAAGTGGACGAATGCAATGGAAGAAGAGTTACAACCGATTGAGAAGAACAAAATGTGGGAATTGGTTCCTAGAGTTGCTGATAAGAATGTTATTGGGACTAAATGGGTTTACGTGAACAAAATGAATGAAGAAGGCAAAGTGATAAGGAATAAAGCAAGACTTGTGTGCAAGGGATATACTCAAGTTGAAGGGGTAGACTTTGAGGAGACATTTGCACTAGTTGCAAGACTTGAAGCAATCAGAATGTTCCTGGCATTCTCATAATATAAAGGATACAAATTATATCACATAGATGTCAAATCTACATTCTTAAATGGCAATCTTGTGGAAGAGGTCTACATTGAGCAACCTGAAGGTTTTAAACTTCATGAAGATGAGAATTTTGTCTGCAGATTGAAGAAGCCGCTATATGGATTAAAACAGGCTCCTAGAGCGTGGTACTCAAGATTGGATAAATATCTTCATCAGCAAGGTTTCAGAAAGGCCAATGCTGATAGCAATTTATATATTATGGTGGACAGTGATCACATGATCATAGTATTGGTGTATGTAGATGACATCATATTTGGAGGCAATAGGGATGCTTTATGCAAGGAGTTTGTTGATCAAATGCAGTTTGAATTTGAGATGTCTTTACTTGGTGAGTTGTCATATTTTCTTGGTTTGCAAATTTCTTAGTTAAGTAAGGGCATATTCATTTCACAAACCAAGTATGCAAAGGACATGTTGAAGAAATTTCAAATGGAGCACAACAAGTCGGTTAGTACCCCATGGTGACAAGATGCAAGTTAAGCAAAGATTATAAGTCACCTAGTGTAAATTAGACCTCGTATACATCCATGATTGGCAGATTATTATACCTCACAGCTTCAAGGCCTGATATTGTGCAAGCAGTGTGCATGGTAGCATGATATTATTCTGAAACTTTTGTAAGCAGTATTGGCACTTGTTTTTTATATTGTAATAATGATTCATCTAGCCTTCAGGTGCTACCAGCAGTTCCAGGTTGTGCACGTTGTTTAAATATTTTTTCTTAGGGGAGAAGAATGCCAGTCAGGCCCTTTTCCATTGTTGTCAAAGGGGAAGAATAACAATGTCTGTGTGTGTTGAGATCAATGCCAAAGGGGGAGATTGTTGGCAAATGTTGCCATTGATGTCAACCTTGATGTCAACTAGGTCAAGCAGTTGCAGGTTGCATAGGAATTGGTAGGCCAAAAGAGGTTGTTTCATGTGTTGGAGAAGTGTACACAAAGTCGTTACATGCTCTACAAGTGCCTCATAATGTGTTTGATCCATTGCCTTTGAGGTGTGCAAGTTGCAAAGTTGAAAAATGTCAAAAAACCCTATTTCTGCAGAAGTTGGCATGACAATTTAATTGTCTTGGTGAAATGGTTTTGAAGAAGCAAAATCGGTGAGACTCCTATGTTGTCTAGCCGATCTGAGTAGTGTTGGAGAATTACCTTTCGATGTCCTGATCGGTGCAACTCTAGTCGATCTACGTGGTGATCTTGAATTTTCCTTGGTCAGTGTGATTGGCAAGACTCTGGGTGATGAGTTGGTAGGAATTGTCATCGGGGTGTCTTAGGGTGTCGGTAAGTGTTTCATCGATAGAGTGTCTCTGGCCGACGACTGGCCAGAGGATGCTAATGGGCTGAAATTCGACATCGGCAAGATATATATCAGTAAGAGGTCATATTGTTGAAAATGAACTTGCATCATCGTCGAGAAGAGTCAGGGTGATGTCGTTGGAGCAGTTCTGAAAAGGATATCGACATAACTCATGATGATAGGATGACTATAGAGGTACATCTGGGTGACTTTGGTCCTTAGAATGACTTGTTGAATGTCAGACCGACTTCTGTGGTCTAGCCGATGTAGTTTTTGATCAGGAAGAGTTTGGCCGATGAAGTTCAACATCAGCAAGAGGTATAAAGTTTGGATGAGATATAGGAAGTTGGCCCGACAGTGCAAGTCATACCAATAGAGAAACATGGAGGTGTATCAGGTTGAGTCACTCTGATACGAATAGCGAAGACAAGCCAAGAGGATCGAGATGTGTCTTTCGGACATACACGACAAAAGGAACTAAAGGCATCAGAGAGCTATCAGGAAACATCTGGCCGATGCATAGTCATCGGGGTAAGTTACAAAAGTGAGGTGAAATTCTAGAGGTCAACCCGACAATAGAAGACATGTTGATAGGGCTACAGGGAGATACATCGGGTTGAGTCACCCCGATGGGAGTATGAAGAAGAGCTAAGGAGATCGGTGACACTTAGGACATCGGAATGAGTTCCTCAAGTTGTCCCCGACCACATGAGTCTACCTGATAACTATAATGAAGTGACTACCATCGATGTAACTCTCAAGGATGACCAATGGAGATCAAAGTGAGCTTCTCCGATGAACGGACCTAGTAAAGCATAAGGACATCGAGCAAATCGACATGATCACTAGTTGTCAAACCGATGTGTATTCGCCGACCGACAGAGATGTTTTTGATGCCACATTTGCAACCCAATTGTTACAGAGTCCTACGTGGTAATTGGTCAACATTGACTGAGTGTTTTGAACAATAGGATGGAAGACACATGGCATCCAGGTGGCCGAACAAATATGTTGAGATGTTGAAGACAATGTCTACAATCCAATCTGGGCAGGAGGATGGTGATTTCATTAATGGAAAACCAGTTGTAGTTGGTTGATGGACTCGATATGATCAACAAAGGAAGTATCAGATCTATTGGACAAATTGAGATTACTAAGTTTAGTAACCTAAGTACAAAGAACGATCTAAGGACAGGTAGAATGCATTTAATATGGACGTGCAGTCTGAGATCATACTCAAGACAAAGAATGAAATCTTGTAGACACAGAAGCTGACCAAATGAAGAAGAAAATTTGTGTGATTCGACAGGAGTAGTTGAGGTACCTAAGTTGGAAAAGCAATGTGGACAAGTAATAGAGATTGTATCGACAAGATAAGTGATTGTTGAAGAGTGGAAGTGTGCTAGAGTAGGAGTAGTGAGCAGTTCCAGAACTACAAACGCAGAGAGAAAAGGTAGACAACAGTGAATAGAGAATAGAGAAGATTCATCAAGGTGAAACAGAGGTGGAGAGAAGAAGAAAAATCAAATAGAGACAAGAAGAGTAGAAGATAAATATCAGAGAGGCAGAATCAACAAGAGTTACAAAACTCATTTGTAACAAGGATTTCCATAGTGTTGGTTTGTATCTCATTGTATATATCTGAGTGGGTGGTCAGAGCAGGGGTTGGTGCTCATAACAACAAGGGTTGGTTCTCCTTGGGTTGGTACCCTCAAACATATTCTATTTAGTTTTATTTATGACGCTGGATTGGAGCAGTAGACTCCAGCAACTATTCTCACTGAGGTTTTTCTCACATTGGATTTTCCTCGTAAATCTTATGTTGTGGATTGATTCTTGTGTGTGTATGTGTTTTCTCGTTTGCCTTGCATCCTTTGTCCCTGCACACTTAATTTAGAGAAGTTTTATAACACACTGATTCACCCCCCTCTCTATGTCCATTTGTGTTCTTCAGATCTTGTAGCAGATTGTCTCATTCCCCTTGTACATACAAATTCTATGCCCTATGATAATGGTACTTTTAGATGTTTGAGTATATCAAAAGTATTTCATGTCTCAATGGATTAGAGGTTTGTCTGTCACTTACAACTCCTCACATTGAAACCCAAACTTAATCATCTATTGTTCTTGACCAACTTGGTATTAATACATCTTTGGCCCCCCATTAATTCAGTGCAACAATACATCTATCATCTTCCAAAAATGGTTACTTTTGATTCATATATTGTAGACATATTGTCTTTGTTTGTGGAGTCTCATATTGCAGATTTGGAGGATTATTTTGAGTACATTCATATCCTCTTTGTTGACAACATCATCAGTGTTGTTAGTGCAACTTCATTACTTACAGATATGGCTACTTGGGATACGTATCTTGGAGACATATCATCCTTGTTTATGGAGTTTCATATTGCAAATTTGGAGGATTATTTTGAGGACATTCGCTCTCTGTTGAGAACCTCATAAGTGTTAACCCATCTTTATCATCTTTGGATCTTGTTCTACATCAATCTTCACAATTTTCTAGATTGACAACATCTCATTTTGCTAGGAGGACATTTCAAAAGTTTTCAGAGGCACACATCATTTGGATTTTGTTTCTTGATTCTTCTAGTTTATCGGAACGACTTCTCAAATCACCAATGGATTTCTTTCTTCCTAAGGGGATAAATGTTGTTTGTAGGCATTGGATCATGTTCTATATTCAAGCTTTCATCATTAGGACAAGAGCTACTTCTTTATTGGGGGATTTGTTTCCTTATTTTTTTTCTTTTATGGGGGGGACATTCATTGTGTGTATGTTATATAAGCAATTCTTAGGGGGTCACATCAAATCCTATCTTTTGTTCACTAGTGCATTTATTTAATTCTCTTTTGGAGGGGATTTTTCTCACATGTGGTTTTCTTCTTTCCTCCAATCGTAAGATATTTCATTTCCTTGTACATGAGCATCTCATTAGACTTTTAGTTGTCAGCAGTCATTCATTGCATTTCATGCATTTACATTTAGAGTTTTTTTACTTCTCCCTAAGTTTCTCTTAAGCGGGGGTGTTGATGCATTCTATATTTAAAAAATATGCCATAATTAAGTTAAGCTCACTTACGACTTCTTTGAGTTATTTTCAGTTCACTAATTATAGATTAGGTCTCTCTTGTATTTCCATAAAGAAACTATTCATGTTTTTTTATTCATTTTGTACTATTTACTTTGAGAAGTATGGCAAACTTGTCTTGCTACTCTTGTTTGTGGAAGGTGTCTTGTTTCCTTTTTTATCTTGTGTGTTCTTGTGTTGCAAACCTCAATACTTCAGAATGTAACTATAATTATATTGAATAAAAATTGTGTGCTTATGCTATATGCTTTGACAAATAGAGGATGTGGAAAAATGTGAACTATATTTTATGTTAAATTTAATAATAATAAAATAAAATAAAAGATGAAGAGAGAAAGATGACTCAAGAGAGGACTATTATGGGGTATTTCTTATTTATTTATTAGAAAAAAATTTAAGTCTCCACAAAGGAAGTTATCCTCTAATCAAGATTGACTCAAAAGAATAAAAATTACAAAGAATGGAGGAAGAGAGAAAAGAGGACAAAGGGAGGGGCTCTAGAAAGGAGCTTCAACTCCACTTTTTTTTCACAAATGAAAAAATGAAAAAAATATTAGATTAGGAACTTTTAACAATTACAAATATCATGTAGTAGGTATAAAATAAAATAAATGGAATGCTATAATGAATTCTTTGATGTAAACATATAAGATAATGAGGTTGGAAATAATAGAATTAAAAATTAAATCAAATAAAAGTCTTTATCCCTAAAATCCTAAATTAGTTTTCTTGAGGAAGATAAGATTCTTGTCAATATGGAAGACATTGATGCTTAAATCTCTGTATGAATATTTCAAAAATAACAATCAAAGTGATATATATTGATATGAGAAAACCTAAGTGTGTGAATTTTCTTGAGTGAAATCACTTGAAGCTGACAGAGAACCTTAGAGAAAATAATAGGTAGTGTGATATTAGAAACTATGTAGAAAAAATTAAAATAGTTATTGATAGCTATGAATTTGTTGGAAAGTTTTTTGAAAGCTTGTTTTGAAGAGTATGAGAAGAGGCATTCAAAATGGAGGAAGATGATTGGACAAATTTTGGTGCCAATAAAATTGTGATCACAATGAATGGACAATTCATGATTCAACAACTATGTCATCCTGACCCTTTTTTGCCCTTTGTTTTTTTTGTTTTACTAGAGAAATTGATATCATTACGTAGTTAAAATTTAACAAAAATCCAACAAAAAGATAAGAAAACGTAGTTAAAATTCTTAGAAAATGTGACATTTTTTTAAAGGATAATAGGTTGTAGCCAATAAGTTTATTAGTTAACTTAAAGAAGTTTACAACTCGGTTCAGTGTGGGCACTGGTAGGAAAGAACCGAGTCAAGAAAACCTCTTAACTTGTCTAGAACTTTTTAATTTTTTTGAAAGTTCGGTTTAGTACTATTAAATAGAATATCCCGAAACAATAACGGGAGTGATAATGACATCACCCTATCTTCATAATACAATTGTAGGAAGAACATGTCGGTTATGTAAGAGCATGCTAATTATAGACTACATAGTGTTAACTTTACATCCCCTACATTTCGTAAGGGTCTTTACATATTTCTCATCTATTACATGCAATGAGGTTGGACTCAGTGTCTTGTTATAGGTATGACTTTCTGAAAGATCTGGCCAGCAAACTCTTCTTCTTTCAATGACGTAGATTCACCCAAGCCTCTCTTGAGAGTCCTACTTACTAAGTGATCATGAAAAACCTGTAAAAAATAATTGCCATACCTTGCCACTTACCAGCAGAGTTATTTCATAATCTAAATATATCTAAAGATAAATGTTACCTTTGCTTTGCAGGCCAACCATAGAGTTCATGTGTTAAACCTAACCATGTCATAGTACTAGTCTAGATAAAAGATTTGAAGATATTATCTCAACAAGCAGCTTATATCATAAGTGGAATTAGAATTATGAGTATGCATATACTGACCCCCAGATATTTTTATAAATATGCCAAACTAGCAAGCTACTAATGAATAAAGCAAATGATCCCTGCATCACTTTCACGTTGAATCCACATCATGCTTTCTGATTGTGATAGTACCACATCGAGTAAGAGATCATTTTACTAAAACCAGATGATCAGCTTTCTGACTAAAACAGTAAGAAGAGATAAGATTAAATTATGGCTAAACATATCTATGTCTATATTGCTTATTTATACCTGTGAACGATAAGATAGCTTAAAGAGATCACAAAAACATTAAAATTGAACCCATAAAATATTGAAACATTCCATAGTATCCATAAAAACACAGAGAAGGGGAGAGTTAATGTTCATAAGATCAAAACCAAACACAACATAATAGAGAAGATATAAAGACAGGTCAGAATAAGTATAAATATATATAAGCAAAATACATAAGTAAGTAAAATACTAGAAAAAATGTATACCTCTCTCTCTCTCTCTCTCTCTCTCTCTCTCTCTCTCTCTCTCTCTCTCTCTCTCTATATATATATATATATATATATATATATATATATATATATATATATATTCACCTGACCATAAGAACAGAGCCAGAGATAATAAAAACCAACCTATAATCCTACCAAGATCAGCTAAATTGCTAATATTACTTAGGATAACTAGTTTTATAAGGAGGTGTGTGTTTGTGTCTTCCCTTGTTGATGCAAGTTGCTATCCCCTATACCCCTATACGAATGTTTATCTATATTTCTCTCACCTCAACCAATTATCTAGTTTTTTTGTGTTTGCCATATTCTCCCATTTTTCTTGACCTTGCCAAGGATTTGAGATTCTCACCATGCTCCCTCATTACATTATGGTGTTCCCATCTGCACCCTTATTCACTAGTTCATCTGCTCGGGAGTTGCCCTCTCTATATATGTGGTTGAATGTTGTCTTCTTAAATGATTGAGCTAAGTACAGAGCTCTTGTGAGTATTGCATTAAGCCTCTAGTTTGGCATAGATCCATTTCTTAATGTATTGATCACAATTACAGAATCTCCTTCAATGGCCACTTTCTCCACCCTCATGTCTTTACACATCAAAAGCCCTTCCACAAGGGCCATCAACTCAGCCAATTTATTAGTCTCAATACCAATTGATTTTGCATACCTTGCCACTTCTGTCCCTTCTAAATTATGAAGACAACTATCTATGCCTACTTGACCTAGATTACCACGTGATGCACCATCAAAGTTGAGCTTGAACCACCCCCTCTTAGGAGGCTGCCATACACATTCTGCTCTTTTTTCATTTATTTTGCTCAGCTCCAGGCCCTACATAAGGAGGAATCTTTAACCCAATCCATCTGCCGCTCATCTGCTCATCCCACTAAGTCATCTTGGCTACCATCTTTTGTTGACTCATAATCTTGCTATTCACAATTTCAATGATGGCAACCTCAACTTTATTTGTTAGTTGTTCCCAACCCATCTTCTTATCCTTGAATAATCATCTATTTCTCTCCTTCCATAACTCCCAGATAATAATAGAGGGTGCTACTATCCATAGACTACCATACAAGCAGCTTTTCTTTATGACAGGTCAAGCTTGGAACATACTCAAGATGGATTTTGGCAAGGTTGAGCTCCATCCCAACTTGTTGCATAACCACATCCAACATTGGTTAGAGAACTTACAAGTTAGTAATATGTGGTCTTCATTCCCTGCTTCCTCTTCACATAACGGGCATCTGCTTGGTCCCTCATATCCTATTTTTCTAAACCTGTCAGCTGTTAGGATCCTGTTTTGTAAAGCCAACCATGAAAACATGTCGGCCTTAGGTGAACAATTCTTATCCCAACATAATTCCAGAGGGATATTTGTCTTGGGTCTTAGTTGTCTACTAACAAGGTAGTCATATCCATCCTTAGTGCTATAGTCTCCATATTTCGATCCATCCCAAACCAGTCTATCCACACCTGAATGGAAGGTAATATTCCTATTTCTGAGGATCGCAGTGAGCTCCTCTTTCTCCCTGACTGGGATGTCAATGTCAGTCAAATATTTCCATCTCCAACCTTTAGCAATTTCCTCATCCACTACTTCAATGTAATCCTTAACATGTTTTCCCCACCAAGTTTCCAAGAGGGTTCTAGAGTTTTCAAAGTTGGATAGTCTTTCTATAGTTGTATAACCACCCCAAGAGTCTGACCAGAACAAGGCATATTCTCCATTGCCAAGGTTCGAAGTTAATTTCTCAATAATAGTGCTTCTACAATCTAACATAAAGTTCCATATACATGAGCCCCTTGGAGGGGATACAATCCTGAAAAATACTAGTTGAATCATTGTTATTCAGGTATTTGTGACTTAGGATTTTAGCCCATTTTAAATTAGGGTTTATGTACATTCTCCATATTAGTTTAGCACCTAAATCCTTACTCTGTTTCTTAATACTTTTAATTCCAGCACCCCCTTCCTCCTTGGGCCTACATACCTTGTCCCATGCTAACAATGAGATTTTATTTTTTTCCCCTTTTCCATGCCAGAAGAAAGTTCTCAGGTGTTTGTTCAATTCCTCCTTCTTTGTTGTAGGGAAATTTATGGAAGACAATTGATAGATTGCCATTGTAGATAGTACTAATTTAAACATAGTTGCTCTTCCTGCAGAGGAGAGCCATCTACCTTTCCAAGATTATGTTATATTCTTTATTCAAGACACCATCTGATCCCATAATTTTTTGGACCTACAACCTTTATCTAGGGGCAGCCCAAGGTATTTGCATGGCAGTTTGCCTTTTTTAAAGTTCAAAATATTGCATATTGCATTTTCCGTGTTCAAATCAGTATTAAAGAAAAATATTTCTCACTTTTCCTTGCTAATTTCTTGTCGTGTGGCCTTAGTATAGGAGTCAAGTATATTTTTAAATGCTTGTGCTTCTTGTCTCCCTCCTTAGCCATACAACATGGTGTCATCAACAAATCGTTGGTGTTTGGTAGGGTCTAACTCACTAGTTATTTTGATACCCTTAACAATATTCATTTCTCTAGCTTTCGTTATAGATCTACCTAGAGATTATGCCATAATGATGAATAAGAAGGGAGATATAGGATCTCCCTGTCTCAATCCTCTGGATATACTGAAAAAACCTTCTAGGGTGCCATTTACAAGGAGTGACATTTTTGGAGTGGAAATACATTCAAAGATTAGGTTGATCGATTGTCTAGCGAAGCCAAAGGCTTCCAAGCATTTGCAAAGGAAGTGTCATTCCACCTTATCATAGGCCTTCTTGATGTCTAGCTTAATTAGCATGCTCAGATCACCATTCTGCTTAATAGAATGAATGTCTTCTTGGGCTATGATAACCCCATCATATATAGACCTCCCTAGGAAAAAGCCCGTCTGCTCCACACTAATTAAGAAAGGGAGCAACTTTTGTATTCTATTTGCTATGGTTTTAGTGAATAATTTATAAATAGTATTACATAGTGCTATTCGCCTAAAATCATCAAAACTTTCTGATTTGTCTTTCTTGGGTATAAGGGATAAGAAATTATTTTTTAATATCCTTGAGAATACTTCATGAGTTCCTCACCCCTTCCAAGGCCTTGGTTACCTCATCACCTATGAGATGCAGAAGGCTGGGAACCCATCCAGTCCTGGTGCCTTGTCTGGGTTCATTTGCATTAGTGTTGCTTCGATCTCAGCCTTACAAAATCTAGCCACTAAACTCTTGTTCTGTTCTTCTGATATAATCTTTGAGATATTTGCAAGAATGTTATTCTGGTTACCCAAATTAGATCCCTCCTAGTTATTTAGAATATTCTCATAATACCTTACAGCCTCAATTGCAATCTGATTAGGGTCCTCCATACTAATTCCATAACCAGTTTTGATCTTGGTTATTTTGTTAATAGTTCTATGTTTGGATCTATTATCAAAGAATTTTGTGTTCTTATCCCCTGCATTTAGCCATGTTTCTCTAGACTTCTGACATCGAAAAATTTCTTCCTTGGCTAAGATATCTTCATATTTAGCTAATAACCCCTTTTCTCTAAGATAGAGCATCCATTCCCTTTTCAATTACCGCATTATTAACCTTTTATATTTCTTCTTCTAATTTTACCTTTGACTCAAAGATGTTGCTGAAGTGATTTTTATTCCATAGCAACAATTTGTTTTTTACTATTTTTAATTTGTTAACTACCCTGAATGACTTAGATCCTGAAATATCTGCCTCCTTCCACCATTGCTCTATTAGCTCTAGTACTTTATCATCTTTCAGCCATATTTGTTCAAACTTAAAAGGGCATCTTTTGGGCCTAGTGTCTTTTATGATGGTCAACTAAACTGGAAAATGATTCGATCCAAATATGGGAAGAATTTATGCAAATAGGATATAAGGGAAGTCAATCAAACTTCCCTTAAGAAAGAACCTGTCTAATTTCTCTGCTATGTTACTAAATCCTCTCCTCCTGTTATTCCATGTTAATGAATCTCTAGCAGTTTTAATTTCCATAAAACTGTTTTTATTGACCCAGTCCTTAAAATCAGTGGCAGATTGAGATACTTTTTGGCTCCCTCCCCATTTCTCAATATGATTAATTATGGCATTAAAGTCCCCTCCTAAAATACAGATCTAGTTTGGTATTGATCGCAGATATTGTTCTATTTCACTCCACACCAATCTTTTGTCCCTGTTCTGTGTCGGACCATAAACATTTATAAGGAGGAAATGCAAATTGTTCTTAATGCTCTTAACCCATCCGCTCATCCAGTTTCCTTGACACCTATCCTTAGTGAAAGAGACAAATCTAGGATCCCATATCACTGCTAGTCCCCCAGAGGCTCTGTTTGTTGGGGAGCCTTCCAATTCCATGATGTGTAGTCTTTTTCTAAATGTATCAATGTCCTTTGTGTTAAGTTTAGTTTCTTGTATCATTATGATATTTGATTTAGTTATTATAATGCAACGCTTTATGATATGTTGCATCTAATATTCCAAGTTATGAGCTCCATGGCTCTTCAGGAAGGACCTTCCCCTTCCCAACATAAAACATAGAAGTCAGTTTAGTCTGGCCCTCTGCTGACCCATCTTTAATTCTTAGTTCAGACATGGATTTTCTTCCTTTCTTCTTATTTTGCTTGGCACTATCAAGGGTTTCTTTTCCAGATTCAATTTGTGCAATTCCTAGGGTTTCAACAGCTCCTTCATTCTCCTTGTTATTTAGCTCTATCATCATCTCTGCTTCATCTATCTTTTCTTGTTCATCATCTCCCCCAATTCCAAAATTTTTGCAATTAGTAACTGTTTTTGCAGAGCCATTTCATCCTCATCAACAATTTGCTCCACAAACTTATCCATAAGATTACTAACTACCTCATTGCATATTTGGTTCATTGTCAAATTAATGTCATTCTCATCCTTCTCACCTTCCTCAAGCATAGTTTCCTTAATTTTCTTGTCTTTTTAATCCCTCTCTTTAGCCTTCTCCACTTCTTCTACAGGCATTTGGTTATTAAATGTTGTGGACATTACATTAACAGTTGTGTCCACATCCAATATCCCTTCATTCTCAGTCTTTTCAAGAGCCCATAGCATGCTTGGGTCATTTTGTTGTGTAGTTCTTGCTACATCTTCTATTGGCAGTGGGATTTTGTTTTCCAAAGTAAGGGACATCTCCATATTCTCTTTAGTTGCTTCAGTCACTTGCAAGACCTCATTTTTATCAATTATCGTATTGCCTTCTATAGGGATCATTAGTAAAGAAGGTTTGTTTTGCAATCTTTCATCCATAATCTCAGTTGTTCTACAATGATGATTGATAGCAACTTCCTACTCAGATTGACTAACGTTTATAATGGAGCCCCCCATCTTATTGTTAAAGTTGATGTTGACTCCTTTATCCTTTATGGGCGATGCATAGGTTGGGCTCTTACTTCTATTGATAGAGGGGTTACTTAGTCTATATGCAATGTTATCAGACAGAGGACCAATATAAAATCTAGGTTCTATGCGGTATCTAATATTTGTTGTAATAAACTCTATGGTTTTTAATTGAGTTAAATTAATCTCTATGTAAACTAGCATTTTTAGATCTGAAGTGCGTGTCCATTCCTCTTCCAAGCCTACAAAACCTCCTAGTTTATCTCCAAGTTTAAATAATACTTGAGAATGCATAAACTCAACAGGTAGGTTTCTGAGTCTTATCCATTTTGACATCTTCTGGAATTTATGTGAGCTAAGGTTAAAATTCGGCAGCCAATCAATGAATATGAAGTTATAACTCTGATAAAAAACATAATCCCCAGCTAACAATTCATGTTTTAAGGCCTCCTTTGTGCAATCAATATAAATAAAATCATTAGGGAGAGCAGTAATACTTACCTGGACTGCGTATGTTTGTTCCCACCAGCTTGCAATTGTTTCAGCAGGTTGTCCTTTCCCGCACCACTTGGCAAAAAGACCAAATTTCCTGCAATGGTCCCTCAAACCCTTGGCATATTTTTATTCTTTGATTACCAGATTGGAATTATTTCCATCGCCCATAGGCCTAGGGTTTTCTTCTTTTGTTCTATTCTGCCAAATGTGTGCTTCAGGCGTAGATTTCCTATTGTATTGCCTTGGCTAGTGATTAAACATATGTCAGGGCTTATGATTCCTGAATTTTTCATGTGATTTGCGAATTCTATTTCCCAGGATTTGATCCGCTCGACTTTCATGGCTCTGCTTCTCTCCTAGGGGTATCAGTCTATCAGATTGGCTCCAGAAGCGCAACTAGGGATCATTGAAGTGATAGGAGCAATCCACACTCGGTCACCCAGATTTCTCCTAATAAAATTTCCTTCCCTGTCTTTTTTATCAACCCTATCTTGAGCGTTCAATGCCCTTCATTCTTTTTTTCCCTTAGCTATATGCCATCCTTGATTATTTTTCCTTCTATTTCTAAATCCAAAATGCAAATTTTGAGGTCGTCGTTCCCTCCCGAAGTTATTCAACGCAGAAGGGAGGTTCCCATGATTTTTCTTCATAAAATTTACCCCTAGGGCAGAGGGAGGATAACGGCCCAGAACTTCAAATCTGTTTACAGAATGCCCATCACCAACTCGAGCAGGATCTCTCGATTGAACTTGATTGAAAGCCCTTCTTTGATTTACTGCAATTTTTTGCATGTTGTGAGCCATCTTTTTTAGTAATACCTTTATTACACACGTTATACCTAGAAAATATGACATTTGATAAAATTATAAATTGCAACATAAATTTGTGCATCCTTGTATTAGGTGCAAGGATAGTGTGTTTGGCTAAGAATGATTGAAGAATTTCTATGGGTGTGGGAAGTAATTTAGTTTAACTAACAATGTAGAAGTTGTGAGGAATATAATTTTAGACATTACATTTTCCCACTTTTAACAAGTTTATGTCAATCTAGCAAAACCTCTGCTAAAATTCGTATATAGAAAATTTATTAAAGATATCTTCTTAAAGAGTAAATATTTTAGATATATAAAAATGATTTGCTACATCTTTGTAGGTTGGATTTCTTGTACTTTAGCTTTAAATATACAAAATAGATATGTTAATAAAAATACACCACCTTTGAAAAACAAATATGTTAGAAAATTTATCCACAAAATGAATGCTAATTCATCATAATCAAGATCAATAATATGTATTTGTACTATAAATTCTAGAAAATTAAATACATAATAGAAAACCAGATTTTCATAGATAAAGATGATAAATATTCACGTAGAAATAAGAGAAGTGTGTAAAATATAGGAGGGTATAATTAGAAGAGAGTGATGTATGATTCTTAGACTAGCATACTTTGCTACTAGGAATCATAAAGAGGATTAGATACTCAAGAATTACGTTGTACTCAAGTTATAATTACTTTAAACTTTGTAGAATTACTTTGTTGTTGTATGATTCTAAAAAGATGGCTTTTGGAAAAATTATCAATGTTGTGACAAAAATAAATCACTTAGCCTATCATTACTCTGTCACTAACTATCTAATTTAAAAAGGTGGCTCAAAGACCTAAATATAACTTATATGGATCGAATGCAAAAATTATTATTGTGGTTTGGAGGAAACAATAAAAATATTGTGGAATGGGGGCGAAATGTATAAACATTGTGGCTTAGATAACAATATATTGTGGTTAAAGATTGTATAACTAATAGAAGGCATAGAGTATATGCCCCCATTAAAATGATTCTTTAAGGGGACAAAAGTAATCATCTTAAGGATAAAAGAGATAGAAAAGAGTTGAAATATTATTTGTATTGAAAGGGAAGATGTGAACTAAAGAGATATAAAGGAAATGTACAATAAAAGGTGGATTATTGAGGGGTGGAAAATGAAGGAAGGTTTACTTAAGTGTGTCAATGCATAGGGAATGTGGAATGTTTATTAAAAGGAAAGGCACCAACTTGAAGTGTATTTGTTTGAGAGGTGAGAAAAATGTATAATATGATGATAGTGAATGTTTGGAATGCATTGAAGAGAGATTTTTTTTGGTATTTATGATGGAGGTGTAAAGGTGTACCTAAAAGAATCAGGAGAAAAAATAAATGTACATTACACATAATACACTCTAAAGAATATGTTTCAAGAAGTGTAAATAGTTTGCTTTGATATTTTGAAATATATATTAGAGGACGGGATGGTCTTGATGAAGGATAAAATTATATAGGTATTCTCAATGATTTTTCAAGGGGAAAGACCAAAGTTTTATGAGAGAGAAAAAGATTAGTGTAAATTCAACTTTTAGATTGATAAGAAGTGTGTAGAACTTTAGTGAGAGGAAATTTGGGATGAAAAATACAAGGGCAATAAATGATTACACTGATAAGATGAATATAAAATTATGGTGAGGAAATGTTGTGAGGAGAAAGAGCAGTACAACCAATAATTTGTTGATAAGAGGAAGATAAAATTTGAAAGGTAATGTGAGAAAGTAAGGAAGGGGGGGACATAGGAGAGATGTGCTTGGATGATAAGAGGGTTTAAGTAGTCTAGATTCCTCATTTTATTACATGAGAAGAATAAAGTAGAGGTGAAAAATAGTATAATGGATAGAAGGGTTCCATGAAGGAATGAAGAAAGGTTGGTATAGAAGGAAGGTGGGAAAATTCATGGAAGTGAATACATAAAGGGATATTTGTGTTTAGGGGCCAACATATATTTATTTTTATCATATGGTATGGTATATAGTGACATGTTTTCATCCCTCAAATGTATGGAATAATGATCACATGGAAAAAAAATAGTACAAAAAACAGAATGTATCAATAATTGTCTCCAATTAGGTCAACAAGGTTTATGAAAGTCTATGTGAAACATTGCATATCATCCGCAAGATGAGTGAAAAGAACAAATGATGAAAAAATAGAAATAAATGGAAGAAATACACAATGCATGTTCATCTAGTATATGTATCCTTATAGAAGCGACAAAGGACTTCCAAGCCAAACAAGCATACAAAAATACAAGACACTAGGCATTCATTGATCATCTAACAACTATTCTTCGGCCTAATTATGATTATTAAGGGATGTTGGTGCATTTATAGAGTGGATAAATGAATATCCATCAAGGTATAAATAAATTAATGGGAGATAAAGGAGTAACCCGTTGGAAATATTGGTCAAAATGAATAGTTCCATGAATATTTGACAATAGAGGTGGTGTCACACCAAGAAGGGCAAGTAAATACACAACCAAGACAAAAAGAATCTCATGAGGGAAAGGAGTTTGAAAATAAAAATTTATAAAAATAAGCCTAATGTCCTTAGCACATCCCATATATTCAGAGGTGCGAAGACCCATAAATAATTGATGGATAAGGGGAGAATAGTATAATATAGAAGAGTGGTGATGTTCAAGTATAGTGACAAGAAGAGGTTGTGGAGACATGGTTCTAGATGGAAGGGTTGAAGTAGGGAAAGGAATATCAGAAGAGCTAAGGGAACATGGGAATGGTTTAGGAAAAAGGGGAGGTAAGTGAAGTTAGTGAGAATGTAGTTGGAGGAGGGAAATGGATTGTAATTTCTCTACTATGTCATTGATATTTTCTTGTAAGAGGTCTCTTTAAAGGAAAGATGATGGAGTGGGTGAAGAAAATATATGATTCTAAGAATGTAGGAGTGATTGGGATGAACTTATATTAGGGAAGAGATGCTAATAGAGATGTAGGTTTAGGTTTGGGTGGTTGATAGGGTTGGTTTGAAGTGGTTTCAATTTTGGAAGGGGATAGCTCAGAGTGAAATAATAAATTGTGTAGTGCCTAAATTTGAAGAGGGTATGATAAAAGGTATAGTGAATGGTATGGATTTGACCAAGGAAGCGGAATTTTATGCATCAATGGATGATGGGAAGCTATAGCTTCCATCTCTTCCAACTAGGAATGTCATAGGAGGAGTTGAAAATAAATAATGAAGGAAATTATTTTGAATGCAAATTGTGCTAATTTAGATTTTTTCATGATAAATAAAGTAGTGGACACAAGAATCCCAATTTGTGTGAACCATTATCACACCTCAATAAAAATTTTGATATCCAAGACAAGACTAACCAAATATTCTTGTGAAAGTATATTGAATATGCAAGTAGGGTCCACCAAGACCCATTAATATATCTAAATAAAATGCTAGACTTCATATTAAAGAGGCCTCATTACTTATGACAAGGGATCTCAACAAGGGATAAGATAATGGGGAGATAAGAAGGATGGATGAGGAGGCTAAGAGTGGGAGGGAGAACAAGAGATTGTACAAAGGTATGCGAGAGCTAGAACAACGTTGTCAAAAGGAAGTCTAATGCCAATGAGACTAACTATATCTTATAATGTAATAAACCAAATGTGAATCATAGAAATAAAATCTAAGTTGAAATAGAATTTATTTAATTTTCATCATACTTGTGCCATACATCAAACAAGCTATGTAGGAATCACCAAGGCTACATAGCTTTATTCTAGAACATTTGCAAAGTAAAACATATCATTGTAAAATAGTAATGAGAACATATTAGAATGATATTATATTCATTCCAACACCTACATCAATCCCAAAAAACAAGTACAATATCAAGGAAAAAATAGTTATGGAATCACACCCACAACTAGCAAATATTGCTTTTGAACATTGTTAATCTACATCAAATCTCTACTACAACAAATACATCCAAATTGATATCTTGGTCTTTAATTCACCATCTCATACTAAGATACAAAACACCATTAGCTACAACAAAATAAGGTTGGAAATTGATATCATTCTTCTATACAAATTAAGTGAGTTTCTCACGATATAGTGCCTAATTTTTTTATAAACACCATAGAGAAACCCTACAACAAAATTATTAAATAAATTGTTGGAAAACAGGAGAGAGCTTCTCACACAACAACATACTTATAGTAATTATAGAAGGTAAACAATGAGCATTACACTTGCAAAAGAATACTACTCAATCACTAGTTGCACTTCACTATCCATTGAAGCTGCAATACACTCCTAGAGTGAGAATGCCCATAAGAATCATAAGGAGCTCATCATATGTCCCTCACAAATCATGGGGTTTTATCCACAAGTTTCAATCATCCATTTATTTTCATCCATAGAAGATAACTATAGAATAAAGTGTTCATACAAGGAGAAATAATAGAATAACCTAACAAAAGATCCCAATGAACTATCCAACCAAAAAATTATATCAAATTAGCACCAATTTAGAAGGAAAACAAAATTTGAATTTTCTTGTAAGCCCTCACCATCACCTATTGCCAAATGACACCTATATTCTTGCAACTCTCAACATGAGATGTTGCAATTATAAAGGACAATAAAAACATGGACTCAATTGCTCCTAGGAGGAATCCCATATCTAGTATGAAAAAAATTAAAAATACATTTAATATTTAATGGCCCAAATTCCAATAATAATTTGAATTAAAATGGGACCAAAAAATATTAAATTATATATTTTCTAATTGTAATCCTTTAACAAGAATAAGATATGGTGGCATCATGAAGGTTGTGGAAGAGGTATGAGTGAATTTAGGCAAGGAAGATATGACCACCTTAGCACAACAAAAAATCAAGTACTAAGGAAAGGCATTAGTAAATATTTATAAGGTGGCATTGGGACTTTCTGTTGACTTCTTTCTTTGATCATTCACTCCTTACACCTTGTTGGTGCAATTAATTATTCATGTTGGATATTATTACACCTTACTTAAGTTACTTAGGATAATGCATTTCATAGGAGTTTGGGTATGAGATACTTGGGTGTTTGTGCCACATTGGGATAGTGTGAGTAGGAGAATTTCCACCTTTTTTGGTCTTGTTGTTACATTCCACATTCGGTGGGTGATCCACCTCATGTGAAATATTATATTGTTTCTCCTACCTACCACACCTATTTCCTACCTACCCTTGTTTCTCATTGAGTGACATGTCATGTTTGTGTGCTCACATATCCATATAGTCTTGCCTATATAAGCAGGCTCATATTCATTGTATGTAACGATTGATGATCCAATTGATCAGTATTTTCATCTTGATAGAATGCAGTTTATTCCTATCATCTATTTTGTCTCTCTATTGTACTTTTCATTGAGCTCTTGATCTTGGCAAAATCTCACATGGTATCAGAGCCATTAAAGTGTCTTTGATTAGTCTTTTGGAGGCTTCAATTTTTGGATTTGAGGAGGTGCTATTTTGGGGGGTGTCGTACAGCAATTTGGACATCATGGTTGAGTCCGAAAGGCCGTTTCCATGAATTTTGACTATAAAGTCGACCTATTTTGGTGAGAATTTTTTTTTGCCTATTTGGCTATAATCGTACAGATTTTCAAAAAATAAAAAAAATTATTATTTTCTGCAGATTTTATATATATATTTGTTAATTCGTAGTTTTTCATGTAAAAGTTTTTTATTGAAAAAAAGCCTTATATATTTTTTTAAAAATAAAAATAAAAATAAAAAATTGTTATATATTTTCGAGGGGTTTAAACCCCCCGACCATTGTACCCACCTGTGCCTTCTGCAGGCTCCCGCCACCGTACCACCGTTCTCCCGTCGGCCACCTCTACCGGCACCCTGCTACACATTCTCCGGGCCTCGCCACTCCGTGCTCCGACTGCGTTGACAGCTAGCAGCCATGCATTTTTTCGAGCCCCTGTGCCACGTGGCAACATTCTATTCAGCCATAGAACACTATCAATGGTCTAGTCAAAAGCCAGCTGGACAGCCACGTGCTCCACCACATCAACAGACTGTCATTATGAAACATCATTGGTCGTACATCTATCATTGTGCCACGTGGATGATGATGTCATCGTACGAACAAGCTTTGCAAGGGGTGCGACGGTCCTTTTGACGATCATAAGGCCGTTAATTTTAAGCTCATGAATTTCTAACATCAGCGCTACATCAGCAATATTTTGAATTTTTTTTTACCCCCCTCTCATTTAGCTTTTCAGTTTTGCAATTCAACTTTGGAAGGCCATATCTTGTTCATTTTTGCTCCTTTTTTGGTGCAATTTTTTTGAAATTGGCTAGAATTTCGTGCTCTTCACAGTGGTGGAGGAATTTTCTGATTTTGATGGATGGATTTTTCAGAATATGCAGATCTTCATGACTGTACCTGTCTAATCCTCGATTTTGCAACTTCAGAGGCTTCTTTTGGGGTCATAGGATCTCCTTTTCAGGTGCCATTTTTTTTTAAAGTGCATAATTTTTTGTCTAATATCATAATCTACCATTTATTTGCACTGATTTTGAGTAGAAATTGTACTTTCAATATTTGGTCATTTTTGGCCTATTTGGTACTTGTATTTTGCTTGGATCTCAATTTAGATCACTTGCAGTATTTGTTGAGGTCTCTTACAGCCTATTTGAGGCCATTGTAAAATTGAAATTAGATGTCCACCTTGCCTTGTTTTGCAAGTGGCCCATTGTATACGCACTAAGTATAAAGTGTCAAATCGCCATTTTGGGGGGGTTCTTGATTGAGTAATTTGGGGGGGTGTCTTGTGTGATTGTGACTCTCTCTATCTTGTGTTTTTTCATTTTGGTGCTATGGGTTCTCCTAAATTTCCACTTTTAACTCCTCATAATTATGCATCATGGAAGATTAAGGCTTGGAGTAAACTAATGGAAAAAGGACTCATTCATTATGTAAATAGAACTATAACAACACCACCTGATCCTAAGGCTGATCCTAATGCTCAAATTGAATGACTCACTAAGAATGCTATGGCACTTGGAACTCTTAGAAAGTATGTATCAAATGACCTCATTTTTCACATTGATAAGTGTACTACAATTAAAGAGGCTTGGGATATTTTTGAGAAATTGTATGGTCAAGTTGATGAGATTAAGGGCTACAAGCTTGATAGTGAACTCGCAACTTTGGATCCCAAGGATTTTGATACAATCTAGGATTATGTCACAAAAGTAATTGAGCTAAGAGCAAAGCTAAAGGATTGTGGAATTGACAAAAAGGATGCTCAATTGGTTTATAACTTGTTGGACAAGCTTCCTTCGAAGTATGCAACCTTTGTATCTAGCTTTCACACCCATAGGTTAGCTCAAGGTTCTTCATACACTTCTCCCTCATTTGATTCATTCATGGAGATGTTGATACTTGAGCAATCTAAGTTGACGAATATGGGGATTCTCAAATCTTCAAAGTCACAAGCTTTGGTGGCTAACAAAAGGAATCAAAGCAAAGGAAAAGGAAAGAATCAAAAGCAACCTAAGTCAAAACCACAACAAGATGGAGCACAATCTTCCTCTTCACAACAAGGTGATTCACCATTCTCACCTAAGAGGAAATCATTTAAGGACAATCTTTTTTGTGCATATTGCAAGAAGTCAGGACATGATGAACATCATTGTTACAAGAAGGATATTGATGAGTTGAAGAATCTTCTTGAGAAGAACAAAATCAACCTACCTTCTAGAATGTCTACATCGACTTCTTCTTCCAAGAATAAAGCAAAGGATCACTCTTTTGGGATAGATAAAAGAAAGGGACAAGCTCTTTGTGCTACTACAAGTCATAATTCAGGGAGATGGCTTCTAGATTCAGGGGCTTCTCATCATATGGCATCTTCGCAGTCTATGTTCTCTTCATTTGAGCCTTGCCACATGCCGCATATTTTGATGGGCAATCATACATACATGGATGTGATTGGGAAAGGATCTATTGCCATTGGGGATAAGTCCTTCAATGATGTGTTGTGTGTAGCCCATTTGACAAAAAATCTTCTTTCCATCTATCAAATCACACATGGGGAAACTAGGAAAACTGTGGAGTTCACACCTGATTCAATTATCATTAGAGACTTGGAGATTAGAGTTATCATTGCGACTAAGGTGGTTGATCATGCATCTAGGTTGTACTCTTTTTCACATTTTGGTCTTATTGATGAGGTTGATTCTTCCTGTGTTGATGATTCAGATTTTGAGGAGAACTTTCTGTACTTGAACTTGGGGATTCTTACATGTGACCCCATTCTTGAACCTTACATTTCATCTCCTTCTATTGATATCACATCACCTATTGCACCTAATGATGCAGCTAGTGTGATAGTTTTGCCTTCTTGTGATTCAGTACAGCAGGATATTCCATGTCTTCCAGCTTCAGTTCATTGGGATGACTACTTGACAGACATTGCAGGTTTGTTTGCGGAGTCCTACATTACAGATTTGGGAGACATTATTGATGACATTCATCTTCTCTTTGATGAGGATGATCCTTCTTCGATTGCTGCGAGGTAATACTCTGACCCTCTTGTGCATTCTCTCCATGATCATTCTTTAGAGGTTGACATGATTATGGATACTTTTGTACATCAGTTGGAGGAGGTCTCTTTATTCTTTGAGGAGACATGTGAGTCTTTGTATATTGTTCTACATTCATCTCCACTAGATGTTGGAGTGCCTTTTTCAGCAATGTGGAGCAGTTTACCACCTTTGGAGGGGGTATCCTTCAACATCGACATGGGGACACTTGAGTAGTTTTTAGAGATTCCATTCATCTTGAGTATTTTTCCTACATCTTCCCTTCATGATTGGGGAGACTTCATGGATACACCTTTGGTTTTGTTTCTTCCTAAGGGGAGGAATGTTGTTCGACGTTCGTGGAGCTGTTTCTTCATTCACCATCGAGCTTCTATCATTAGTGCAGATTCTACATTGAGGGGGGTTACCTAGTCTCTCTTCCTCTTCTCTCATATGGGGGGGACATTTTCCTCACATGGGGTTTTGTTCCTCACATACTTCTATGAGAGTTCTTTGTATAGTTTTCATCTCTCTTTTGGGGGAGGCTTTTTTCCCATTGGGTTTTTCTCTCTTTCCCTTCTTTGTGAGAGATTCAATTGCATTGGTTTGCATGCATTTGCATTTGTACATGGGTACCTAACATGGCCTAGTAGTCGGGACCCATCTTGCATTGCTTAGTTGCATTGTAGACTTAAGTACATTCCCCTAAGTTGTGCTTAAGGGGGGGTGTTGGTGTAATTAATTATTCATGTTGGTTATTATTACACCTTACTTAAATTTACTTAGGATAATGCATTTCATAGTAGTTTGGGTATGAGACACTTGGGTGTTTGTGCTACATTGGGATAGTGTGTGTAGGAGAATTTCCACCTTTTGTGGTCTTATTGTTACATTCCACATTTGGTGGGTGATCCAGCTCATGTGGAATATTATATTGTTTCTCCTACCTACCACACCTATTTCCTACCTAATTGTGTTTCTCATTGAGCCACATGTCATGTTTGTGTGCTCACATATCCATATATCATTTCCTATAGAAGCAGGCTCATATTAATTGTATGTAACGATTGATGATCCAGTTGATCAGTATTTTCATCTTGATAGAATACAATTTATTCCTATCATCTATTTTGTCTCTCTATTGTACTTTTCATTGAGCTCTTGATCTTGGCAAAATCTCACACACCTATATTATATTGCTAAAAATAAGATCTTGTAAAATGTTTCGTAGGTGCATACACTTTCCATTGTCATGTCCATTAACACATTGGTATTGAAAAAAAGATCATGTCATAAATATTATAATTTCACTAGAAATCTAACATGGAAGATTTCACTTTAAAAAACATAAACCACTATATTACCTATTGAATTATTAGTTTGAAATCTCACCTAGATTACTAAAAATGACTTAATAAACTAGATTTCTTGCTTAAATAGGATTGGGCTAGGAAACTTTAAGACAAATATAAACTTCATTTGAGTCAATTTAGGTAGAATTATTGGCAATTAAATCTATTAACATAAAAAGGGAATGAGAATTCAAACAAGAAGAAAATGGAACATTGTTAAGTTGATTGAACTCAAAGGCCTAATTAATTTTGTTTAATTATTTCAGATTGTTGTATAGAGAAGTAGAGTTAAATAGTGTTATTATGATACTAGCACACCTATAGGGATGCCAACCCAAGTGCACTTGTGCACTACACACACAAAATTAAATAAATATATTGCATCAAAAAAGAAGCAACTAATTATTACAATTATAATATAATGATGAGTGGAATAATGTATTGGTCCACTATGGAATGAGATGCCTATATATTTATTAAGAAATGTCGCCAGTGTCAAATTCATGGAGATCTCATACATGCACCATTGCAATAACTTTAGCCTATTACATCTCCATGGCACTTCTCTCAATGGGGACTCAACCTCATTAGAAAGATTCACCTTACCTCTTCTAATGGCCATAAATTTATTATTGTAACCATTGAGTATTTTATGAAATGGATTGAAGCCATTCCCCTCACCTATGTCATCAACAAGTAAATTGTAAAATTCATCCTGCACTATATTATATGCTAGTATGGTGTTCCCCTTTCCATTGATACGGATAATGGTCATCCTTTCAAAAATCAAGATGTTTGTGTGCTTTGTGACAAGTTTCACATCTAGCACCATTTTGTCACTCCCTGTTATCTCCAAAGTAACTGTCAAGATAAGGCATCCAACAAAACCAATCTAAAAATGCTTAAAAAGGTTGTAAATGACATTGGTCGTGACTAGTACATCCAACTCAACCCAGCCAACTGAAGGCATACCAAACTAATATCAACACTACTATAGGAGCCACTTATTTTACCCTTGCATTTGGATATGAATCCATTCTTCTTGTTGAGGTCAAGTTACCATCCTTGAGGGTATCTATGCAACACTGCATTGATGATGAGGAATATCGAGTATCTAGGTTACATGAACTAGAGTTATTGGATGAGAGACACTATACTACACTAAATCATTTAGAAGCTTACCAAAATTGTCTTCATCACAATTACAATAAAAGAGTCAAAGTTCAACACTTTAAGATCAATGACTTGATTCTAAAGGAGAATCAAATAAATATTTTAGATAGCGAAAATCTAGGCAAATTTAAGCCTAATTGGTTGGGTCTTTACATCATCACAGTAGCACAAAGATCCAATGCATATCAGTTGGCTACTCCCAAATGTGAGACACTACTGAATCCCATCAATAACACGCACCTTTGCAAATTCTATACATGACCCTTGGGGAATTCCCTTAAAAAGCACAAAACTAATAAAAAATACAAAATACAAAAAAAAAATCAAAATAATTGTCACCTTGATGAAAACCTGGCAAGAAGGCATCTTGTGTGACACCAAAAATATTAGAAATTAAGAGAAATAATCTATCCTATGGTGAAAACTACTTTGGTGGCACCTTGGGAGAGTACTATGGTGAAAACCTCTTAGAGGTGTCATGTGTAACTTAGGTCATTGCTCTTCCATCTATTATTATTCTATTTTGTTTTTCCACCCCAACCATAATAAATCAAGCATACATACTTCCATAATAAAACCTCACTTTTTATCCATCTTCCATGATAAATATTATCAACCTACCTCAATTGGCCTAAGATTTGGTAATTTTTAGCATCAATTTTCATTCCACCAATCCATAAGCAAGTCAGTCTACCTGACCCTTTCCATAATAAATGGCCATATGCTCGACTAGGAGTAATGCTGGACCTAGGTTTTCAAATTGGATATTTGACATCACATCATAGGATACATCACATTTGCACCATCACAATCTCTTTCATAATATATCTTCCATAATAAACTTTCACACCCATCACAATCCATCATCCATAATAAACTATCTCTTGCAAAGACTGATACTTTGAATAGATAGAAACATAATATCATGCGAACACTAAGCTCAACAAATCACAAATCAACAGATGAATTACCGAGCTAACCTACAACCTAAATTCTCAATTTCTTAATAAAACTTACATATCCTAATCAGCTATCAACTATCTTATACAGGTTGTTACATCATCAAAGCTAGACTTTATGTCTTATATGAGAGACCTTATTATTGAAACCAGACACAATCATTAGCATTCTAACAAGAACACTCATTTTTGGCAAGAAGATATAAATGGTTGTTGACTCATTTGGTCTAGTAAGTCTTATCTTTTATTTGATTTATCTTTATATCATGTTCCTATTCTACTTAAGAATATCTACAAGTGATTAGAGGAGAAAAGATGGACCATATTTTTTTATCATTTGATTGTTGTTTGCGATTTATTTTTGTAATGGTGGAAAAATGGTGAATGATAGATCAAGAGGAAAACTACCCTTTCCCTCAAAGAGAGATGAGAATTTCGCTATTGATTACCATTCAAGCACTTTTCACAATATTACATTAGAAAGAGGAGAGGATAATTCACTAGATTCAATATCTCCACACAAAGAGGGTAGATTGAATTCTGAATGAATTGGGAATGCTAAGTTGATCCCCTCTTACTTGTTTGAAATGGAAAGGAATTGATTGAATTATGTAGTGCAAAAGTGACAAAGAACTAATTATAACTTGAGATTGGAATATGGGATGAAGTTCTGCACCTGGATCTGGCAGTAATATGTCGAGACGAAGTCGCCTTGCGAATTTGACGAAAAGTTGCCCGGACCGTGGCGGGAATGTACATGGTCCTCCGAAAAATCTGCGAAACGAAAAGGGTTTTTCCGCCTCTGCAAATGAAGCTTGAATCCAAAAGTACAGTTGCGCACCTACAACCTACACACAAAAAAGAGAGGAAAATGGGTTTGGATTGGGGGTTTGCCTTTAGGTCAAACCCTAGTTTTGGAATTAACCAAGTAATGAAAGAAAGTACTTGCAAGTAGATGTAAATGAAAGACTGAATTGTAAATCACCTCAAGGGAGGTTGTAGTAGAAATGTTGATAGAAATGCTTGTGTGGAATTGAATGTTGGAATCAATCTCCTCTTCAATAGTTGAATCCTTGACTTGAATGCAACACCTAGCCTTGAAGGGAGACTTGAGAATGCTCAATACTGGAAAAGAATGCTTGAATGCTTAAATGCTCTTGAATGCTCGATCACTTGTGAATTTACCACTCATCCAGGATGAATTCCCCCTTAAATACATGTTAGTGGATTTGAATTGCATCACGGGTCGACATTGGGGGAGTTTCCCGCTCGAGGCACAACCAACAATGCAACCCTAGGAAGGGTCCTGCCCCAAAATAGGGTATGGATAGGGGTGCCACGCCCCTGTCTTGGGAGGACAAGGGCTCCACGCCCCTGTCCAAGGGGGGAAAGTGGCACCACACCCTTGTCCTACCCCTTTCTCCAGAGCAGAGTGTGGATGGGTTGATGCAGAGGCCAAGGAAGAAGTTGTTTCCGCAAGCTGAGCAATCTTTGGTCTCCGATTAGGCTAGAGGATTCGAATTCGCATGCATGAAGACCTTATTGCAGTCGAAAATTGCTAGGGTCGCAATTTTATGACATTACAGTTTTCATAATATTGTTGGGTAAACTAATTTTCTTGTGTATAATTGGGATTCCATCTGGCATAATCAAAAATCTTGTGCAAGTTGAAGGTCATCTAACACTGTATTACATTATGAATAACATTCTTTGTGGTTACTTCCTCACATATTTCAACAAGGTTCTATTGTCACTAGTATGAATGAAGACAATCTTTATGCAATGTGTTTGTCTGTGCAAGGCGATAGTCCTCACCTTGGTCTTTCCATACCTTGGTGCAATACATGCATTTACAAAATAAAAACACCTCCATGATGATTTTTCTATGTGCTAATGAAAGCACAAATGAAAACTCAACACTAGTCTATCAATCAATCAATCAATTTGTCAATCAATTAATCAATCATTTGCAAATTAATCTCATGCTATCTATTTTATTTGACTCATTGAGCATATTTATATCTAATATTGATCAACCCTTGTTTACCATCAACTAACATTCTTCACTTCTTAATAACAATTCCTCTCTCATCATATTTCATTATTCATCTAACATTCTTCTTCTTTTAAGAGGTCATCCATGCCTTAAATGCACAAACAATCTCTCAAGGGGGGTCCTACCTCCATCTTGCATTCAATTGAGGCACATTGGGACAAAATATAGATACTAAAAACTCTCCATCATCTACCTACAACATCTTTACTAATTACTATTTTAAATTAATTAAATAGTTTTATTATTTAATGAAACTAACATTATTCTTTTGATTCTAATTAAAATTTCAAAATTTCCCTAGAATCGCATTTATAATTAAATTAATTATTTAATTACTCTAATTTCTTATAAAATTAGTTAAATAATTTGTATTATTTAATTAGTTTATTATTACATGATAATTAAATAATCTTTATTATTTAATTATTTTATTCTTTTTCCTCTCTCTTCATTAATTTAATAATTTCAATTATTTAATTATTTATTTTCATCTAGTCTCCTATAATTAAATAATTATTTTAATTATCTAATTAACTAACAATCTTTTCTATAATTAAATAGATTATTTTATTTATTTAATTATTCATTTCCTAGATATATTTCTTATAATAGTGTTTTCCCAAAAGCGGGAGCATTCTTATGGGTGGCACTAAATGGCAAGATTTTAATGGGGGGCTGGCTTCACATGATAGGGTTTCAAGGTCCGAGTATGTGCCCCTTGTGTAAGAGAGATGGTGAGTCAACCAACCATATTCTATTAAACTTCTCATACGCTAGGCGTTATTGGGATTGGTTGGTATCGAAGTTAGGATGGTCTTGTGCCAAACAAGAAACATTAGCAGAATATTTGAAGGGTTGGCCAAGCAAGGACAAAAGGAATGCACATAGTGATATTTGGATTTTAGCCCCTTCTATGTTGGTTTGGAATCCTTGGAAAGAAAGAAATAGACAAGTTTTCCAAGATAAAGTATGTTGGTGGAGGAAGGTTTGGGGAAAATAGAAGTAGGAATTTCTGAGGTGGCAAACTCAAATCAAATATTTCAAAAATAACCTTTACTTCACTTCTTAGGACTCAAAAATATAAAAGAGATGGGTAAAAATCAAACCAATAGCCTCATTAAGGTCGAATAAGGGAATCATGAGGAAGAATGTAAGATGGAAAGTTCCAAAGCAAGGTAGGTTTAAATTGAACTTTCATGGGGCCACTCGAGGTCATCCAGGTAAGGCAGGAGTAGGATGCATTATTAAGTATGAGAATGGGAATTGTATTTGGGATTTGGCTAGAAAAAATGGTATAGCCACCAATAATGAAGCGGAGTGTGAAGAGCTTTCATGTGGTCTACAATTATACTTTTTGAAAGTCTTATAGAGAGTGGATATAAAAGAAGATTCGCTAATATGCATCAATGCAGTTAACAAAAATGAAATTCAGAATTGGAAGTAAGAAGGATGGTTGAAGAACACTCACAAACAATTGGAAGGTTTCTTTGATGTTAATATTCCACACATATACAAAAAAGGTAATCGAGTGGCTAATAAGTTGGCAAATATGGGTGTGGGCCTTTTACAAAAGTAAAATATCTGGGTAGGGATAGATTTGGACGATGAGGTAGAAGATATAATATCTTCTATGATTAGAAAGGACAGATATGTGAGTCATGAGAACCCAAAAATAGTCCTTATGCAGATTTCCCTGATTGACCTGAATATTACAAATTTCAAAAAAGCTTAGAGGTAATCGAGCAGAGAATTGTGATGTAGTTTGTGCTACAGTAGTTGTAGATTTTTCTGCTAAGTGGATGACAAAATGGTCTCATTCTTTGATGCACATGTTTAGAATGAGATCTCCAAAATCTTCTTCTTGTCTATTTAAACAGACCAAAGGAGACTTCAAGATCACAAAGAGCGGACGAAAAGGTGGTCTGACGGAACTAGTAGAGGAGATGGTTGGCCAAGTATGTTTTGGTGTAGCATGTCTCTATCCAGTGGGGGAGACAGTTTGGTGACTCAAAAGACTTCATCATTGATGACGAGTTCTTAATTCTAAAAATATAGAATATTCTAGGCCCGAACCTTTTTTACGAAGGCCATAAGCATGATGGTGTGATCCTGTAGCACTTCTTTAAGTTGTTCCTGGAGGCCATGGGGAAGAAGTATAAGACATCCGGGCTAGCGCATAGAATTTTGTCATACTGCTACAAGGAGGGGTCATAGCAGTGTTGGATTATTGGGGAGATCGTTGGATTTGATTGTTTATTGTTGCTGCTAGGATATGTTGTTGTCATTGATGTCAACATACTCCTGTGATTTATTTTGGTGAGTTTGGGAAGAGTTTTTGATCTGGTGTTTTGTAGTTTGGTTTTGCTGATCACTGTTTTGCAAAATTTGATATTCCTTCCGGTATATTTCGATGTGATCAGGACTTGTGCTGAGACTTTGGATTATTGTTTGGGATGATCTTGTGTATCTTCATTTCAAATGGTTCATGATTTGGTGCTCAGCATGTTATCTTTGTTCGTGACAGTTCTTGATTGGTTGTGTTCTTGAGCTTTGAGACGTTGACCGATGAATATTTGAAAAGAGGTGTTGGTGCAACTATTCCAAATGATTCTAACATGCTTGCTAGTGTTTCCTAGTCATGTCCTATTTGTTTTGGCGATCCACATTGATCGTTGTGCGAGTTTTTGGTGATTTTTATGAACCGATGTTGATTTTCTTTTTATTATGCGGTATTTATGGTGGTGTAACATGTTGTGGTTGATCTTGGTGTGATTTCCGGTGGAGTGAGCATTTGGGAATTTGAATTAGGTCCATGCTATGTAATGTAAATCATAATATTGGTCTAATGGTTGGTCTTTGTATCATGCAATATAATTTTTGTAATTGTGAGTTGAGGGTTTAGCCGACCTTGTTATCAAGGTTGATGATTTGTATATATAGGAGATATGCCTATGTAATTTAGGTGTCAGTATTTGTGTCTGCATTATCAGAGAGAGGTGATTGTGCGAACAAGAGATTTATCATTCATTGAAGTGTTGTGGTGAGATTGGTGTTGCAGAGCAGACAACTATGTTTTACCGGAACTCTCATCAAGCATTTATGGAAGCTATCATCATAGTTCATTCCTTCTGGATTGTAGTCTGAATCATATTGTAAGTCAGTGAGACTTCCCTGGGGGTTGTAGCCTTCCGGACATATATCTTTTGAGCAGTGAGCTCTAGGCAGTGCACTTGAATGCATGTGCATTCTCAATTGTAATATTTTTACATACTACTACAGAGTATCATCTTACTGTGGGTAGGTTCCCACTGTGGTTCTTCCCTTAATTGAGTTTTCCACATCAAAATCTTGGTGTTGTGTGTTGTGTTGTTAATTTGCTTATCTATTTGTTGTTGTAGTTTATTAGTTTATGTTTTGGAGTTTAATTTGTTGTGATCCGGTGAAAACCAATTCACCCCCCCCCCCCCCCCCTCTCAGTCTTACTTATTGATTGTTGCTAACAAGCAACAATTGACCCTATCCAACTAGATCCCAACATTGGATACATAGCATATGTTTTCAATGTTGTGGCATTGAATGAGAAGAAGAAGATGGCATAAGCCCTTTCCCTCTATAAGAAAGGATTGGAAGAGTTCTCTATCACCCCCTTTGCAAATTTGTGGCTCTAAATAGAGACCTATTCTTTGCCTCTCAGATGGAGAGGATCAATGTATTGAGTGAGGGGATTATTGTAATTTCTTGTTGGATGTATTGAATTTCTTTTTAATCTTAATTGTGAGATTTTTCCAAGATCAAGGGCACAATGAAAAGTATAAAAGAGAGACAAAAGAATGACAACAACAAACTATATTCTCATCAATATGCAAATGATCAACTGGATTAACCAATACAATGAATATGGGCCTGCTTATATGGGCAAGGCCATATGGATGTACGAGCACACAATTATGACATGTGGCTCAATGAGAAACAAGGGTAGGTAAGAAATACTAGAGGTAGGTAGGAGAAATAATATAATATTCCACAAGAGGTGGATGACCCACCGAATGTGGAGTGTAATAGCAAAATAAGACCACAAAAGGTGGAATTTCTCCTACAACTATATCCCTGTGTGCACACTTCCCTAAGTGTCTCAAATCCAAACTACGAAGAGATGCATTATCCTAAGTTAACTTAAGTAAAGTGTAATAATATCCATAATGAATATTTATTTACAACAACATTAATAGATAAGGATCTACCCCCATAATGGTAGAAGCTTGCCTTAAAAAAAAAAAAAATTATAACAATTAATAAAATTGTTATTTTATTTATTTCTCACATGCTCATGAATTAAATAATTTATTTATTTAATTACTTTCCTAATTATTTTCTCACATTCACATTAATTAAATATTTTTTCAATTTAATTCTTTTTCATAATTCTTTTCTCATGCACACGAATTAAATAATTAATTTATTTAGTTTTTTTCTAGTTGTTTCCATCATGTACATTAATTAAATAATTTTTAATTATTTAATTTATTCTTTTTCTTCTAGTATTTTATAATAAAATAATTATTTTAATTATTTAATTAACAAAGTCTTCTATAATTAAATATATTTTTAATTTATTTAATTATTTATTTTTCTAAACATAATTATTTAACACACCTAGAGATTGAGAGGGGGTGAATCAATCTTAATAAAATTCACTCTTTTAATTAATTATGCATTAAACATCTATGTTTAAATAACATGAAAAGAAAGAAGCCAAAACATATAACCAAAACACCGGATTTATGTGGAAAACCCCACATAAGAAAATCCATGATGGTAATAGTTGCTTGGATCCAGTGTCCAAGTCTAGCCTCATAAATAGAAACAATATTACAACATCGAGTTAAGGCTACAATCCAAAGAAGCAACAACTCCTTAAAGATTACGATTTGAAAAAGGGAAATGACTATGTTTGGTGGTTGAACTCCACTGATTAGTCAACAATAATTACTTTCTTGCACTATTAACTAACTTCTTCCTTCAACATATACACACTCTTTTAACACACGTATACTTTAAAATGATTTGATCTCCTATATATATCCTTTGTAACATATAAAATTATCAAGTAGGTCAACATCAAGGTGACCTTTGGACGAAACATTTGATACCACACAAGTCGGCTCCAAAACATATGAACCAAGGCAAACAAGTCACAAAAAATCATGCAAAGCACTTAACCTACCCCAAAAATATATTATCATGTTGGAACATATCATACTTCTTAAGGAATGATCCATTCATTAACTGCAATCCCCACTATCAAGCCAAGTCAACCCTTTAAGCAAATATCCATGCAATCAAATTGATTCGAGTACTAGGGGAACCATGCGGAGCATGACATGAGTGTTATCAAACCTTCTAAACATCTCTAGTCTTTCCTTTTACCATTCCACACTATTTTAAGTTGTCATCAATATCAAGTCTCTTGCATAGATGAGAAACAAGGCATGTCGATTTACTATATCAACTTAGCACCTTGGAAGCAAAACCAATGAAACTCTAAAACAACTAAAACTCTAGAATAGCATCCTTATTTGAATAATTCTAATCCTCATCTTAATATATGAGCATGGTATCATTTATGTTTACTTTTCTCACAACACTATACATAATTCTCTTTCAATTGGCATCAATGAAAACATACTATGTCCTATCTGCAACAATCTCCCCTTTTGTCATTGACAATAACACTTATTTGTATGGTATCTTATCTCCCCCTTTGACATCAAGGGAAAAGGGTAAGGGGACATCAACTAATTTTGCTACAAAATTATACCCCAACTGTATTAACCCACTACAAACTCCACCTAAGATGTACCAATAGTCTCCTCAAAATTGATATAGCAAAAATGTTCGTCTTTTACAAGGATGTGTGTACATTGTGTATTGGCCAACAAACCAAAAATTTAAAAATTGACACATACTTATCTTTTGAATATCTACATGATCACAAAATTATTTTATCAACAACAATATACAACTCACTTAGAGGGTAAAATATTGTTGTAAATTATCTTGATTTGAGCAAGAGTTGTGTCCCACTATACTTTTGTTGAAGAAAGATAATATTTTGACATTCAAATTGAATGTACATGTCCTCTGCCTCGTCGACACTAATTGGCACCTTCATGGTATGATCAATTTTCTTCACATTAGATAGGAAACCGGTCAAGGATGCAAGTCTTAAGTTTACTTCTCTTAGCTAACTAATTGTCCCTTGATGTGTTCTCTTTGATCTTGAAGCAAAGATAGTTCAGACACTGATTTTCAATTTTTACTCTTGTTTCACTATATGTATCCTTCATAAGATCATAACTACTAGCCATATGAATAACCTATAACTCAATAGAATCAATTTGGTCATTTATGCTCTTTGTTGATATTGGCCATTTCAAGCAAAATTGATATAGCATGGTGGTATCTTCCAACTATTTCTAAATATGCTTTATATTTTCTTGCAATTTGTTGTGTGCAATGCCACAGTTATTAGAGGCCTCTACCAACCTTTTGTCATTTATTTTTAATTGATGTCACTTGTTTAGCCTTTTCTTCAATATGAAATTGATGGACTTTGAAGGAGTCCAATAATAGTTTCAACTTTTGAGGTGGGATCAAAGATGACTAAATACTTACTTTTAGCAAACCCTCATAAGTTACCTGTATAGCCTCATCCACTAATTTAGTATTCTCCAAGTGTTGTTGAAGTATCTCCTTCCTTGTTGATGAATGCAACACGTCTTCAAGTTGAATTTTATGAAGGGGAGAAATATTAAATAGATCCCATCATGTGTTGGAAATTGCAATAGCTATCGAGTTTCCATAGGTAGGAATTTCACTTTTTAATTGCAATAGGTCTTTAAATGAATTTGTTAAGGGAGAAGAGGATCTTGACCTATTTCAAAATTTGCCTTAAGAGTATCAGGTGTTTGTTTCTCAACTATTTTCTCTATAGTATTCTGACCTTTCTCAAGGTTATTTTTGGTGTCATCATCTACCTTTTTCTCATGTCCAATAGTATGTACAATATTTTGTTCTTCATTTTGATTTGTGTTCCTCGATGGAGGGACATTAAACTCTCTTTGTTTCCTTGGATTTTGTGCATCCATGGTTTGTTGTTCAATGTTCTTTGGAGGGCCAGTTTCCTTTCCTTGTTCTTCTTGCTATAGTTTCTCAACATTTTCTCATATGGGAACATCAAAGGATGAAAGATCTATAGATCTTATATGAATTCTTTTGGTATATCATGTAGATCAATGGCTTTTCCCACTTGTAAGTCTCATTTATTAGTGTTAACCAAAGGAGGAACATGAACTTAATCTATACCTTTCTCAACTTGAGAGATATAGGATCTCGTCATATTGAGGGCATCTCCTTCCTTTGGTCTAAAAACCTTTGCAAGTCTTTCCAAAATTTGATCTAAGATGTCACTTAGAGACACATTGTATTTCATCATATACATGACAATTGCCTTTTCAATAGTAGCCTGATAAAAAGGAGGTGCCTCCAGAAAAGGTCTAAAATATTGTTGGGAATATTGTATTGCTCAATTCTACTGAGGACAACCTCCAACTAGAGAAGATCTTGAGGAGGGGCTATCAAAGGATTTTGATTAGTTTTCTTCCCGTTCCTCTTTAACATTGATGCTTATTCTTCTTCATCATCATTAGTATTTACAATCTTCACCTTCTCTCTTTTGTAACTATTTTTGTCTAGTATGTCTCCCTTCTGAGATTTCTTTGGTGCTAAAGGATCAGATGTAGTCCTCTTTCTTGAGGATGTAGATAGTGTGGATCTAGAGGGTCGTGGAGTGGTTGCAGTGGCAAAAGAAGATCTATCTGAGCTTCTAGGTCCTTGAGTCTTCTCTAGTTTGGATTGGGAATCCACTGTAGTAGCTTCAGTGGAGGGTTCTAATGGAATGACCCATATTTTATAGAATTTTTTGTGTTCTTGTTCTCCTCACAACTTCTCTTATCTCACTTCTCTATGATCTTATCATGTGTCCCAAACCTTTCAATAGTGGATTCTTTAGGATGGTTGAGAAAGATATCAACATAACTAATTATATTGTCTTTCGTGATCTCATATGAAAGTGTGGGAATCAAAACTATCCTAGGCTCTACAGACTCCATGTAATAGTTGTCCTTATGTACTACAGATGTATTCTTACCTTCATATTTCATTATCGTGTTAATAGGGATTATAAACCTATTCTACATGTCCTTTTCAAATGCTTTAAAGAAACCCCATTAAGCTCGATCTCAAGTATTGTCAACCCTATATCCTCTCACGTGATAACATAATTGTGCATCAACTAACATATGTGTTTTGGTGAATCTTACCCTTGAACCCAGGTAGCTCATTTAGGAAATGGAGCATTAAACAAATAATTAGGGTTCCATACCTAGATTTTTATCTAGTTTATTTTGCTTACTTCTTGTTTTTGAGAAGTTGTCCTCTCGCAACTTCATAAAGATCAAAATCTTTGCCTTTTTTACCATTTGGTATGTAGTATGAATTGTGGTGGTAGTTACAGATCCTTCTCTATTTATGTAATAAATTTTGTAAGCAATCTCCATGGTGGTGTACTTGACCCCTAAGTCGGTTATGTCATTGACATTTAGGATTCTCTTACCAAATTTTATGCCAATTAGTCTAATGACCTCCTTTTTTATTGCCTTCATTATCGAGACAGGTCTGGTGGAGCCTAAGCTAGTAACAACTTCAATTGCCTTCCTGTTAATCATGCATGGTTTGTTAAGATACATGAAATCATCATGAATTAAGCTCAACACGTATTTGACCTATTCATACTCATAATAGAAATTAGGGCAATCTTTCCAAGTTTCCAAACACTTTCTTTCCATATTTGCATAATACAATTTGTAATAGTTATTGCCATCAAAGAGTTCGTATCCGAGTTCTTCAAATGTGGTGTGGTCGATTTCATCTTTCTTAGAGTGAATATAAATCCAGACATCCTCTATGTACACAACATTAGCTAGAACAAAGGAGAAAGATCCACTCTTATCATTTGTTCTTGCTATATAAGGGAATTATTTGTGGTTTGGTTGTGGTCTTTCAATGGCATTGTAAACTTGTGGAGTAGCCATGATAATTTCTTCAAAAATTTAGAAACCAGGGTTTTGATGATAGAATACCTTTATCAAACCTCGCTAGGGTTTTTCCTTTCACACTCGAAAATGCTTGAATGTCTTCTTCTCTCTTGAACACTTTTAAATGAAATAAAATTTGACTAAATAGGACTAAGTAGTCTTCTCATCTTTACAAACACCTTGTAATAAATGCATTTGTCCTTGGAAGAAAGTTGCTTATTCATTGTTTTGTGTAATCACAAGTATCCATAATTACTATGCAACCTTCCATAGAAAGTGTTTTTGCTCTAGAACTCTACGAAGAGCCTTGAACTAACTTCTCATTCATATCTTGAAGATGATAGTTCAACTTGTATATTGAAAACTTCAGTATCTCATGCTTTGCAAGGAGTTAAAAAGATTACCAAATTGTAACTCCCCCTAAGTCATAGTTTTGACTTAATTTATTAAAATGTTTTTAGAACCATGAACAAACATAGTGTATTTATTATTTTCATCATATTGTCCTTGTTACTTCCTCCATGCTTTTGTAGTATCGCGCCTTTGCACATTCATGGTGTCTTCCTTTTTCTTTTTCTAAACAAATCATTTTACATAATTACTTTTCCAATACTTGGCCTTATGTCCTAAGTTATAGAACTTGTAGTAGAAAATATTGTAATCTAGGCTAAAATTATCTCCTCTTGCTTTAGATATGAAATCTATAGCCTTATGACCAAAGTTATTACATGTATAGTAGTAACCATGGAAAGATTAAGGACACATAGCATTGTATCTTTGAGATGCGGAAAATCTACCATTCATATAATCATTTCTTGTTATTTTACTCTTAGAATTAAGGGATATATGACCAAACTTATTGGAAGAATAATAGTAACCCAGAAAGGATTGAGAATACCTAGTGTTTTGTTATCACAATTTCAACTAAGCACAATTTTGGGATAACCCCCATGATTTTTGTCCAAATCGTATCCCATAAACTCTAAGCTCTTTTGGTTTCAGAGCGATTTATTCATCTCTGGTATCAATTTCAAGTTAGTTTTATTTTTGGTTATTTGAGTGTATTGTTGAATCTTAGACCCAACCCTAAACTTGGTTTGTAATTTATGTGCAAATCGAGTTCATGGATCCAAAATGCACATTTGAGTGCAAATCGGGTCCATGAACCCGATTTGCATCTCATTTATTACCCACGAATTGAGCATTTATGTTTCAGAAGTTCGAGTTTTATTAGGTCTCTTTTTCCCCTTTGAATCCATCCTTTAAGCATTTTTCATTTCTTTTCTACCTTTTCTTTCGAATCAAAAGGCAAAGCTTATCAATTTTATTCATTTTCATGTTTTCTCAAGTCATTTTTTATCTAGGTATGTTTTCTTTCCTTTCATTTTTTTGCACTCCTGGTCATGAGCTTCCCTTCTCTTTTTGCACCCTACAAATTATCTTACTGATAGTGTGAGTCAGGTTCATGGCTTTGAATCATATAATAATTTTTTGCATTATCATGTGGTTCGAGTCCATACTTTGTTGTTGTTGTTTTATCCTTTGAATTTGTTGCATGTTGTGCAGCCAGGGTCTACCGGCCCACCCTATGCAAGACACTGTTGTTGTTTCATGTAGTGTGAGTCGATAGACCTATCCACATTGTCATTTTTTATTCACTACATTGCTACGGTGTCGTTCAGGCCAAACGGACCCGAACTACACTGTTGTTTGGTGTAGTCGGGTTCATTGACTTGAACTGCACCGAAAGTCTCACCATTGTTGTTTGGTGTCAATAGAGTCCATAGACCCAAATGACACCATTGTCTATGTTCATTGGTGTAGTTTGAGCCTATGGACCTAAACTACAAAATAGTATGCAAGTTTTTTCCAAGTTTGAATCGAACCAAATGAAATGTGGTTCGGGTCCATAGATCTGAACTACACCCCAAATCATCTATTTTATGTGTTGTCCAGGCCTATGGACCTGAATCACTTGAACCTTGTTTTACACCCCCTTTCCAAGGTGTAAATTGAGCCCATAGATCTGATTTACATGATACATATGCTTTTCATTTTTAGGTGTAAATGGGGGTCCGTAGACCCGATTTGCATCTAAACAATGAATATGTCCAATTTTATCAATATGCAAGTCAAGCCATAGACCCAATTTACATCTAATACTTAGATTTTTTTCTAATTATAGAAATTGTTCCAATGTTGAAGATCTCCCAGTATTGAATATATTTTTCCACGATGATGTTTTTGTCTTATTTTGGAGGGCTTTTTTGAACTCCGATGCAATTCAAGTTCTTTACAGATGTTGGAATCATCTCTAGGAAAGAAGACGATGAAGTTCAAGAAACAAGATCCTCGTCCAATCTTTTCACCATCTGCAATGGCATCAAACCTCACAAATATTAGGGACACTAAAATAGGCCATGTGGGTATTGACGAGCTTCTGATACAAGATGATAATCTCTCACATTAATATCTAATAGAACCCACCATTAATAGTAGTATTCATATGGTTGCATCTTTCCCTATGTCATCTCAGAATCTAGAGTTCAATCTTGCAATGGCAAATCATTTTGATCCTGTGAGTCGAAGTGTGAAAGATGTAGATGACAAGAAAGTGATCATGTTGAATGAGGATTTCTTTGATTCCTTATTCAAGTGTCCCAGTATAGGTAAATATACAAATATAGGTTTAAAGTTTTTTGAGGCCTATTATGAGAAACACTAAGATAAATATAGGAGTAATATGAATGATAATTGGTTAAAGACTCCTAGGCCTATGATTTCCAGATATCCCAAGACCTTCCCTCGAAGTGACTTGAAGAAGGAAGTGAGTTGATTACTCTTCTAAACAGAGTAAAAGAGCTTCCTACTTCCAATACATATTATTAGTGTATGTATCAATACATTCACATCATTAAATAGAACAATAAGAAGATATTCTGGGCTAAGAACATCAGTGATGCCTTGTGCGAGCAACTCACTAAGGTACCTACCACTTTGAAGTTTTGTATGACTTCCTACTTGGTTTATGTTGTTGTCTCTATGAGGAATTTTGCAAGTTTATCTTTGAAAGGAGATAGAAGACAAATCTTGGTTGGAAACACCATTCCCAATTGACTCTTAAGAAACGTACATCATTTAGAAGAGTTAATGATGCCTTATTTGGTTCCTATATGTGCATGTTTGATGAGAAACTTGAGAAGAATAGGGTTTCTAATGAAGCTTGGGAGGTCGTCAATCAATATGGATGTATGTTCTTACAGTTTCCTACCTTCACCTATCTAAGGATAGGGTGTTATGATGATCAACCTTTCATGCTCCCAAGTTATCCATCTGACAAGATTGTTCTAATGGAGTTGACAAGGAAAATGGTGGTGGTTCATGAGAAACAATTGGGTTCTCATAAAACAGGATTCAAATTTTTATTGTCTATTGGGAGGTAGTCTATCAATTCAATTTTCAAAGCAAGAGCTATGGAAGATGAAATAAGAAGAGTGAAAATGAAACAATTCAAGTCCAGGAGTGATTTTGACTACATAGGTATGAAGAACAAGTTGAAAAAGAACTATACTCATGTTCATAAAATTCAGGATATCTGGATAGATTGCAGAACTAAGGAAGATATCAGGAAACTTGATTACTGTCGCCTCACCAAGGATCAAATAGTCAATCTCAACCTAGCAGATGTTCTTGATGACTTGGTTGATGATGGTAATGTCCTAAATCCTATTTATGAAAATAGGAAGGTTGCTAATACTTCTCTCCCTTTTATCCAATGGTCTCAAAAGGAAGTGGTTTTTATAAGAGCTAGATTTCAAAGGATTCTAGTAAATATAAATATTTAGTTAACACAAAAAGGAATCCAATTGAAATCATTTACCACTGGATTATAAGATGATACTGCTAGACCTGTTGGAAAGAGATCAATGCTAAGAACAAAGAACAGACAACACCTTTTTGCTTCCCCTAAAGCTCCCAAGTACAAGTTCAATGTAGGAACAAGTAAAAGGAAGGAACAAGAAAATATTCTACTTTATATTCTTATCACGAGAAAGAACGAGAATCAAAAGAAGGGGAGTGTGAGGATGAGCCTATTGATGTGGATCAACTTGGAGAAGAACAACAACATCATGAGGAGAGAGAAGAAGAAGAATTTGATTAAAAAAGTTTATTAGAGATTCCCAGAAGGACATGTTCCACATATATCAAGTCCTATTTCAGTTGCTCCATCTTCACAGGTTCATATTTTTTAATTAGTACCATTTGGGCCCATTATTTCATGTGTTATATTCTCCTAGTGCAACCATTCTTATTGTCCCTTCTTATGCTACTAATTAAGTTGTCTTGGATACTCCTTAGAATAACATTGAGAATGTGTTTTCCACTTTTCAAAATTTGTGCAAAGTATCCACATCTATGTTTGAGAATTTTGACAAGTTCATGTTTGATATGGGGCTCTTACCCAATGTGTCAACTACTAAAAATACATCTTCTATTATGACTTCCACTCTCCCAATTGTAATCATTTTTGTTCAAGGCCAAGGAACTTTCCAAGAATTGGCTACAGGTGTTGATGATGATTCCAATTTACCACCTTGGTTACTTTCTAATATTGCTAAGAGGAAGAAGCAAGCTATTTCTCCTAATGATTTTGCTTTTGGTCAACTGGTGTCTACCAAATTAAAGACCATAAAGAAAGCCAAAACCATCTCAACGGTCAAGGTGGATAGTTCCAATAACAAATATGCATAAATAGTGGAGCTTCCTCCTGATAAAAATATAAGTGAAGTCCAAGAAGAGGACTATGTGATGAGAAGGGTCAAGCTTGGGAAGCAAATTGACGAAGGCATAGTGGAAGACACTCAGTCAACTTTTGACGCTCTTGTGGCAAGATACAGTGAAGAGAAGGTCAAGAAAGATAAGCTTAAGGCACAAGTGGAACAACTCACCACTATGTTAGTTAAGATAACAAAGTCTTTAGAAGTAGTCAAACTATTAACTTCATTAGTTGATGGGCAAGTCATAAAACAAGTTGAGTAGGTTACCTCTATTCCAAATGTGATGTTGATGATATGATTGGTTGTCATTTATGTCAACATAATGGTTTTCATTAGTGTCAACATGTGTTCTTCATGTTGGTGATCTGAAAGATGTTTTCCTAAAATATTTGGTGCTCTACAAGATGTGTTTTTGTATGGATTAGTTGAGTTGATAATCATTCAGATATTTCTATCTATCAATATGGTGTTGATCGATTGCATTCATGTATATATTGATTTCATTCTTTTTTTTTGTGTTTTGGGCAATGATTTTTGGGACCAGATTAAGTCTAAAATTTGAGGATGTGTAGTGGCTTCGGTATAACGTGTGAGTCATGATTTGGATCTAAAATTTGTAATGGTTGTAACGTGTTGATCTAACTGTTGACGTGCATTGTGGTATGGCCTACTTCTCATTCATTCCCACCACTAGAATTTTTACTGTTGACCTATTTTAGATCCCTTTCTTGGCCGACTTGGAAGATTATGCTTCCCAAAAGACAGTATATCTATGAGAATGATTTGGATAAGTTAGTATGAAAAAGCATGACATTGTTATTGAAGATATGTGAGATTCATAAGGAAGGATATGATTGTTGATGTTGTGTGAAAGTGTGTTAGTGTTGAGGCACCAGAAGCAGTCTGATTTTGCAAATTATGATACAGTGGCGGATTCTTTCTTTCTTGCTTTCCTCGTTAGTGAGCCTTTTTCTAGGTAGTGAGCATTCTGACAGTGAGCCACCCTTTGTAAAAATCACCTTAACCAGTGTTTTATATTGATAACTAACATTCTATGTGGTTGTTCCCTTCTTGGGTTTTCCACGTCATATCTAGTGTTCATTGTGATATGTTGTATGTTTGTGTTTTCATGCTATATTTGTCTTAATTAATTATGTTGGTTACTCCAAATGTGCAAAAGGATAAATAAATTGATTCAAGTTATCAACTGATTCATCCCCTCTCTCAGTTGCCCATGCATTCAATAATTCATATCAAAGCTTTGGTTCCTTAGAGAAGAGCTAAATCACTTGTGATAGATCCTGATCTGATGGCCCATAAACTGACTATTCCTATCCGTGATGCTAAAAATGTGGTTATTATAAGGCATACACATATAATGAGACAATAAAAACATAATTGAAAAGCTTAATTGAAAATTTAAACCAAAGATGCAAACCATAAGCCTTCCTTGAAATGTTCCATTTTCCTCTATTCTTGAGGACCTTGAAGGTGTTGGATTGATGGGCTCTCAGCGGAGCAATGACCTCCAAAGTGACAACTCAAGAGTTGAGTAGCTAATTGATCATGATTGACTATGGAGATGATATGAAATGCATGATTTAAGAACCTAGATGAACATGCTATGATAAATCCAAACCTAATTACTAGATAATTGAAATGCAAATTGCCTATAGTGATGATGCCTAAATCGATATGAGATGGGCTCCTTATTGCTCCAAATGAGGGGTATTTATAGGAATTCCAAGGCCAAAGCTAAGGTGGCAGGAATCGACGGTCCAGATTTGATCTGAAGATATCAAGGGCCAAGATTGAAGAAGTTGGAGAAGAGGTTGGAGGAAGGGACACTTGTCATCTCTGTGGTGACAAGTGTCAAGGAGCCTTGCTCATGAGAGGGCAAGTGTCCAAGGGAGGAGACATGTGGCAAAAGTGTCATGTGTCTCAAGGAGAGAATATCCACACCATGAGAGGTTAGGATAAGGAGGTTAGAATGTGCAAGATAGGATAGGTTTAGTTAGACCCAAAATTAGATAGAATGGGTTAAGTTAGGGGATGGTTAGGTTGGGTGGTTAAAGTTAGGAGCTATGTGCTCATTTGAATTTAGAAATTCAAATAATTGGAAAATGGTAATTAATCTCAACCAACTTGAGTTTGTTAACCTTAATTAGGGATTAAAAGAATTGATTAGTATGGGGAGACATTAATTAATTTAGAATTAATTAATCAAAGGGGGATGTGAGATGAACTATATAAATAAATCATTTAGATTTATTTCCTAGTAGATGAATAGAGAAATTAATTAAATTGCTTGTGAATTCAATTAATTGGGAAGGGGAATTAATCAAATAACTCTGTATTTAATTAACTATCTTTAGACCAGTTTTAGGTGTATACATTTTGCCCCTCTTTGAAGCAATGTGTGACAACGCATTGGTTCAAAGAAAGCTCAATTTGATGATGTTCTTGATATTGATTTTGATAGGATGCAGATTCGATCTTGATTGGATGCGGATTTGGTTTCGATGTAATACCGATTTGATTTGGAGATGATAAATCTTGATATGATGTCGATTCGAATTTGGAGATGATAAATCTCGATACGATACTGATTCAATTTTTGGAGATGATAAATCTCGATACGATACTAATTCAATTTTTGGAGATGATAAATCTCGATATGATACTGATTCGATTTTTGGAGATGGTAAATCTCGATATGATGCGGTTTTGATTTTGGAGATGATAAATCTCGATATGGTGTCCCAGACTCTAATTGATAAAAATTGATGCGAGGATGCCCCCTTGGGAGATGAATCAGATAATTTTCAAATGTTTTTGAATTTTTCGCGATTTTTTTTTTTTTTTGAAATTTTTGAAAATTTTGAATTTTTTAGATTTTTAATGATTTTCCGATGTTTAGAGATTTGTAGAGTCAATCCGATTCATTTCCCGATAAGAAATTTGAAAATGTCGTCCTGCCAGACTGATTAGTTGATTAGATGATTAACAATAAGTGGAATAAAAATCCCACTTAAATGCCCCATTATGAGTTTAAAAAGGTTCAATCCTTTTTTTTTATTCCTCATTTGTGCACTACAGTTGTTGGAGAAAAATTGCTTTGGAGGAAGGAAATGGCGATCCCGTATCACCAACATAGGTTCGAGCGAGTTCGGCGATATGAGCGTCCTCCGGCATACAGTCCACCGGTACGTACTTCGAGAAAACCCAGCTTTGTTGATTTTAAAAAAAAAATTAACTGTTAGCATAAAAAATCATTTTTTAGCGTTTTCGTCAGATGGGTTGGAAAAAAAATGGCATTTTGAGATGGGTTTTTCGATTAGTGAAATGGGTTTTTTTGGTTTTTTACAAAAAAATTTCACTTTGCATCTCAAAAAAAAAATTATTTATTTTATGCATGCATTTAAAAATTTGTTTTTTTGAAAAATTTTGGGTGGGAAGGGAAGAGGCGGGGTGGTGGAGGCCCGGCGGCGGCCGCCACCGGCGCCGCGGGCGCTGCGGGCGGCACCGCCTGCGCCAGCGCAAGGCTTAAAAAAATTATTTATTATTATTTTTTATTTTTTATTTTTATTTTTTCTAAGGTTTTTTGATTTCAATTTGCTGATTTGATTTTTCGATTCTTCAAATTTGCTGTCAATTGGATTTGATTTTTGAAAGAGTAGGATTTGATTTGATTTTTTTATTTTTGATAGGGTAAGATTTGATTAGCTATCTAATTGATAAAATTAGACGCTCCTTATTGTTAAATTTGTTGATCAGTTCCGATTATCTCGATGCATGCGCGAGATGAGATAAGATTGATAATGACCTCATGATAGATGAACGTCATTGATAGGGGCCTAATGAGATTTGATAAAAATCTCAATTGAGCAAAATAGACCGATAGATAGATTGATTTGATAGATAGATAAATTCAGAAACTGATATGATGAAGTGATTTGATTGCAGGAGCACTTTAGCGTTCTTCAGTCTCGGGAGCATTTCCCGAAGACATGGATGTTGATACCCTGCCTTAGTCAAGCGGAGCGAGATCACATTAGCAGATATGGTCTGTCTTCCCTTCTTGACATGCCCCAGCCTCTGATAAACTGGGGATTACTGACAGCTTTAGCAGAGCGCTGGCATAGTGAACATAACACGTTTCACTTGCCGACTGGAGAGATGACGGTGATGCCCGAGGATGTCTACTGAATTTTGCGAATCCATGTGATGGGAAATTTAGTATATTATGATCTCAGTGAGCGGGGTGGGACAGAGGCACTTTGTCACGTGTTTGAGGATGACGAGATCGACGGGTATGATATTGCGTGGCAGGAGATGTTAGAGCTAGGGTATGCCATGTTACCGACTGTGCTTGCTGGATTCATTGGAGGCTTCCTTTGTCCTGATCATAGGTCAAAGGGATTATCTGTTGGATGGGGTCGTCTGCTTGAGCAGATGGTGACAGAGGGGACCCAATTTTCATGGGGATCATGTATGTTAGCGCACTTGTACCATGACTTTCACCAAGTTGTGTACCAAGGATCAGCTGCGTTATCAGCAAGAGTGACTTTGCTTCAGATATGGGCCTGGGAGCATTTATCTATCACACGACAATTGGTAGACAGAGAGAGACCTGTAGGAAGACCTTATGCTGATGGGTATCCTGGTGTCATTGTCCAGCGAAAGCTGGGCAAATTAGAGTACTAGAGACAGACTTTGGATGACCTAGATACTGTGATATGGAGGCCATATAGGGACTGCAAGATTTGGCCCGAGGATGCAATGGAGATGCCATATGTATTCATGACGTGATATCTGATTGGCTCGACACCTTACGTCATCGAGTGATTTCCTTGTATGAGGGTGTTGAGACAGTATGGCAGGATATAGGGGATACCACAGGGTACAACTCATTATGCTCGTCGGAGATTGGATGTGGCTACTTGGGGGCCTTCTATTTCATATGACCATGCCTAGGTAGAGTATCAAGCATTGGGGCCTATGGATTGGGATTATCTTCCAGGTGTGATGGATAGCGGGATGACACATGAGTACGTCATGTATTGTATTGCACATAGGTTTTTGAGGTTGACACCTCCGGATGAGCCAGAGCCAGTGTTAGATGAGGATGATGAGAGGCCACGACGCAGAGCTCCTAGACGACGGAGGGATGGTAGAGACAGAGATGATAGTGGAGATGGAGATGGATATGGAGGAGATGCAGGAGATCAGGGTGTTGGGGATGATGATGGAGGAGATGATGATGGGGGGATGGGGGAGATGATGATGAGGGAGATGGTCGAGCAGTGGCAGTGGCAGCGATAGGCACACCAGGAGCTAGCAGTTCCAGATCTGCTAGGGATGTATATACAGATTGGATGGCCCGAGTGGTTAGACGTAGGAGATCAGGTCTAGGGGATCAGGGGCATCAGGTTCCAAAGTAGGAGGGACTCCCAGTTGAGCAGCCACAGGCAGAGGCACCTCGGCGGATCCTCATTAGGATGTCATCGCATCAACAGCAGGCTCAGATTATAGACTTACAGGCTCAGGTTCAGCAGTTAGAGAGTTTACTAGCAGAGAGGGACTCTCAGATGGCCCAGCTAGAGACTCAGATGGCTTCTCTCCTGGTCGAGAGAGATGCAGCTATGGATAGGTGTCGGCAGGCTGAGACACAGGTACAGTTGTCAGGAGGGTCTACTTCAGGGAAGAACGCCCTGAAGATGATGCGCCAGGGGATCCGAGAGGCCGAGTATTACAGGACATTATACTTTACTGATGTTCCTCTTGAGCGGAGGGCTCCAGGATTTTCACAGCTGAGCAGGAGATCGAGATAGAGCCAGACCGAGAGTCAAGGAGTGACAGGGCCACTTCAGAGAGCTCCCCCAGGTGGGGACTCAGGTATAGGGGTATTAGCTGGTGCTACTCTACCTACCACATCTGGACAGAGTTCTGCTCCGCGTTCGAGTGGTCACACTAATATGGGACATTGATCTATTTATGTACACACCTTTTTGTGATGAGATATTGATGATTCCTGTGATGTATATTTGTGATGTATCTCCTATATTTTTCAATATCATTGTACCTTGGACATTGGTCCTATTTTGATGATATGATATGCAGTCGATCCTATTCATTCTACATGACCTATGAGATGATGGATGCATTCTATTTGGTATATTATTATGATGTGCAGTTACTTTCATGATGTATGCTTGATGTATGCTTTAATTTCTATATGCCTATGAATTCTAGATGATGGATATATGATGATGCAGTATTTACATGATGTATGCAAATGCAAATATGTATGGTAATGCTTATAATTTCTATGCGATGTTTGTGCGATTGCAATGATTTCTATGTTTATATTTTTTTATGATTTTCTCGTGCATGTTAATATGAGATGGATGCAATGCAATGCAATGGTGTTATTTGATATGATTTGAGATTTGATGAATGTCATGCAATGATTCTATTAAATGAATGAATGATTTGATGCTTTATATGAATGATGCCTTGGTATGCAATGATTACATGAGATGAACTAACTTATCATGCAGGATGAATGAATTGATTATTTTTGTTATTGTCCAATGTACTCAATCATGTAATAAGAGAGATAACACCATGTTAGCTTTGACCTTGGAAAAGATGAGCATTGTGATCCCATGCAGAATGAAATGCAAATTTATCTTAAAATGCAATGATCGGACCGGTCATGGAGTCATTGCTTTGTTTCATCATTGAGCCTCTAAAATGTGGGAAGTGAGTGCAAGCATCAATGGTATAATTGAACCATGATGACCTGAGCACTACTTTCCTAGGTTTTGATATTGCAAGTTAGCACAAGCATCGAGGTATAATTGAACCAAGATTATCAGAGTGTTGCTTGCATAAAATAGGCAGTATTAACCATTTCTATATGCTAGTCCGAAATGTCTTCCATGATATTCTGATGATCATTTCCTTAGACAACTTTGCACATATTAATGATTAATTTACAGACAGTAGACAAGAAAAATATCATGTTCCTTCCTCGTTCCTCTAGTCAAAGACATCCTGGAGTTACTCAGAAATCATGATAGCGAAAATCCAAATAAAATAGTTGAACCATCATTGCCAAAGTGTTAAAATCATGAGTCAAGATATATCATCCATTGATATGTGTTTTGTCATGTTTAGATTGATATGTGATAGTTAATGGTTGATAATGTGATCTTATGTTCAATGTTGGATGTATCTTAGTTTTTCGCTTGACAAGCGTTGTCTGACTGTTGTTCTACCTGCTTTGATTAAGCTCAAAAATGATCAAAACTTTTTGCCCCCATCTAGGTTCAGGATTTTGCCCCCAGCCTAGAAACAAGCCTTATTATGATATAGTCAATGATCCAAACCATGACGAGGAATTACCTGGGATGCCTGCATATGTACAAAAGGCCTTGTGATGAATATGAACAGCGCTGATGGAAATGAATGCAAGCCGAAAGATGCATGAACTAATAGATGGCAGAGCTATCCGACAAATAGCGCCTATTTGCCAGGTTTTCACCATCTATTTTTATTGCACTTTTTCTTATATTTGATTTTTTTTTGGATTTTCTGCTTTTTCACTTTTTAGGATTTTTCTGATTTTTCACTGTTTTTTATTTTTTCTGATTTTTCACTGTTTTTGATTTTTTCTGATTTTTCACTGTTTGTGATTTTTTATGATTTTTCAGACATAGAACTTATTCAGGTGCATGCTATTGATAGGTTCCTTGAGTTTATCATCATCTTGTGTTGATAACTAATATGCTCCTAATCCAAATACTGTTGTGACCACAAATGGACCCAACCAGTTTGGTTCAAATTTTCCTTTCTTTTCTCGATCTGCCTGGTTGCGTGGATTTTCCTTTAGCACTAGTTCTCTAACTTGAAAGATTCTTGGTTTAACCTTGTGATTATAACTTCGGTACATTCTTTGTTGATATACCTTTAAATGGTCAAAGGCATTTTATCTTCGTTCCTGGATCAGTTCTAACTCTTGTAGTCTAGACACTCTTTGTTCTTCATCTGGGAGGAGACCTTTTAGTGATACACGTAGAGAGGGAATCTCTACTTCAATAGGCAATATGGCTTCTGATCCATATACAAGAGAGAAAGGTGTGGCACCTATTGGTGTGTGGATACTGGTGCGATAGGCCCAGAAAGCAGGCTTTAGTTGAATATGCCAATCTTTCCCAACATCGTTCACTATTTTTTTGAGGATTTTCAGAATAGTTTTGTTAGATGCTTCTGCCTGCCCATTCCCTTGTGGATAATAGGGTGTGGAGAATCTATGTTGGATCTTAAACTTCTCACATAGTTCTTGTACATCCTGATTCTTGAATGGTCACCCATTATCAGTGATAATGGTCATTGGTATTCCATAGCAACAGATGATGTAATTCAAGATGAATGCATCAATTTGTTTTCCTGTGATATTTGTGAGAGGTACTGCCTTGATCCATTTTGTAAAATATTTTGTAGCTACAAGGATGAATTTGTGACCATTTGATGAAGAAGGATTTATTTTTCCTACTAGATCAAGACCCCATTGACAGAAAGGCCAAGATGTTGCCAAAGCATGAAGTTCTTGTGCTAGTGCATGGATCAAGTTTCCATGGATCTAACATTGTTTGCATGTTCTGGCTACCTGAAAAGACTTTCGTTCCATAGTCAGCCAATAATAGCCCAAGCGTATGAGTTTTTTCGAAAGGGTAAGACCACTTGAATGAGTGCCACAAATGTCGTTATAGACTTCCTTTAAGGCCTTCTCAGATTCTTCTTGTTCGAGACATCTTAAAAGAGTACCGTCTAGACCTCATTTAAATAGGGTATCTGCGACAAGAGTATAATGGGAGGATTGGCGAATAAAGTTTCTCTTTTGATTTTTTGATAAGTCAGGAGGTAAGATGTTATCTTTTAGGTATGTATAAGTTTGGCCATAGCGGGAGGAATCATGTCCTATAAGTTGACAAATGGTTTGGGAATCAGGACAATTATGAGATGGGTAAAACAACTCTTCAACCAGGAATTCATAACGCTCTTGATTTTCCTGTGTTTGTAATAGAGAAGCAAGTGTTGCCATGGCATCTGTTGCTTTGTTATCATTTCTTGGAATTTGTTCAAAAGTGATTTCAACAAAATATTTCTTGAAGTCATCCACCATCTTTTTGTAAGGCATGAGTTTGTTGTCTTTTGTATGATAGTCATCATTGATTTGATTGATGACGAGTTGAGAGTCTCCAAAGACCTCAAGTTGTGTAATGTTCCATTCTATAGCCATTTTGATTACTGTAACCAAAGCTTCATACTCTGCAGTGTTGTTGGTGCATGGAAAGCTTCATTTATATGCTTTCAGGATGGTATGACCTTGTGGTGTGATAAATAAAATTTCGGCTCCTGATCCATGCTGCGCATATGAACCATCAAAGTATAGTTGCCATGCTTTTGTTCTAACTGTTAGGATATCAGTGTCAGGAAACTCAATTTGTAGAGGATGATCATCTTGAAGTGGTGCCTCTGCTAGTTGGTCTGTGAGACTTGTCCCTTGATAGCTTTTCTATCTACATACTCAATATCAAACTCACTTAGGATCATGATCCATTTTTCTATTCGTCTTGTCAATGTTGCCTTGTTGAGCAAATATTTCAATGGATAAATTTTAGCTATCAACTTGATGGAGTGAGACAGTAGATAGTGTCTTAATTTTTGAGAAGCAAAAACTTCCGCCAAGCATGCTTTTTCTATTGGGGAATAGTTGAGTTCGTATCCCACTAGTGTTCTGCTAATGTAGTAGATGGCTCGCCCTTTTCCTTCATTATCCTGTTGTGCAAGCAAAACTCCTAATGATACTTCAGTGGTCGATACATAGAGCAATAATGGCTTGTCTGGAATTGGTGACATTAGAATGGGTGGTTGCATGAGATATGCCTTGATCTTGTTGAATGCATCCTCACATTGATGGTCCCATTTGAAATGAACATTTTTATGTAATAGATGGGTGAATGTTGACATTTATCTGATAGTTGAGCCACAAATCTTCTGATTGACTACAATCTTCCTTGTAATGATCTGAGTTGACTTATATTCTTGGGAGATGCCATTTCCATGATTGCTTTGACCTTAGCTGGATCTACTTTGATACCTCTAGCTGAAACAATGTATCCCAATAGCTTTCCTGAAGTGACACCAAAGGCACATTTCTTAGGATTTAGTCATAGCTTGTACTGTTATAACCGATCAAAGATCTTTTCCAGTATTTCAATATGTTCTTCTCTGTTGTATGATTTTGCCAAGATGTCATCCACATAGTCTTCCATGAATGTATGCATCATGTCATGGAATATTGTTGTCATAGCTCTCTGATATGTGGCACCTGCGTTCTTTAATCCAAAAGGCATGACGTTCCAGCAGAAAGTACCCCATGGACATGTGAAAGTTGTCTTTTCTTGATCTTCGGGTGCTATTTTAATCTGATTGTATCCGGAGAAACCATCCATTAGAGAAAACATGGAGTGTCCAGTTGTTAAATCTACAATGATGTCAATGTTAGGCAAAGGAAATTCATCCTTTGGACATGCATTATTAAGATCTCTGAAGTCTGTGCATACTCTGATACTTTTGTCTGGCTTTGAAACAGGAACAATGTTTGATACCCATTGAGGATATGCTATAGGTATGATGAATCCGACATCGAGTAATTTTTTTAGTTCTGCTTTAACCAAGAGAGCAATATGTGGATGCATCTTTCTTAATTTTTGTTTGACTGGTTTGGCTCCTGGATTGACATTCAAGTGATGCATAATAAGCTTTGGATCCAACCCTGGCATGTCTGCATATGACCAGGCAAAATTGATTTGTCTTCATGTAAAGAATTTCATATATTATTTCCTTTCCTTTTCTGTCAGAGAAGTTGTTGGATGTAGGATCTTGGGTTGCTCCGATGTCCCAATGTTAACTGCTTCCGTTGGTTCAATCTAAATTGATGACCTTTCTTGATAGTACTTAGGTAAAGTGTCAAATCTCCCATCTTCCAGTGCCTCAAGGAGGTTTTCACCGTTAGATACGTCCTTTCTTTTTACTTTTTCTTGATCTAATGTTGCCAAGAAATGGTTTTCAACATTAGACCTGATATTGTTTTCTTTATTTTCGCTTTTGCGACTAGGAGATTTGGCACCCACTTGACTGGAAGATGCATTGCTGAAATTCCTGGTTGAAGTTGTTGTGGGTTCGATTGCATTAAGATATATGGATATGGCATAGTCATTTGGAAAGGTATCAATGGCAGTATGTCCTTCATTTTCCCATTCAATAAGTTCGGGGTGGAGTAGAGGTAAAGGATCATCTGGTTGAGATGTTTCGAGAGTATTTAGGGTCATGATTGAGTTATCAAAGTTTTTGATATGTATGTCAATGTCCAGAACGGTACCCTCATCAGAATGACCTCGCCCAGGAAGTTCTTGATCATCCTCAATTAATTCCAAGTCAGCCGAATGTGATTCTAATTCAAGTGAACTAGTTCCTAACGTTTGTCCTGCATACATGTGAACTACATTGACTCCTACATCTTCTTTAAAGCAATTTTCTTCAGTTGATTCTTCAGAATGATAGGAATCCCATTCCCATTCGTCAGAATCTGTCTCACTTGCAGCATGCAATCTACAAATTTGTTCATATAGCTTTTGATGTGTTTCTTCTGTTTGTCTTGCTATATCTTTCCTTCTCTCATATTCAACTTCTTCTGGACTGAGATTGAGTTCTATCAACTTTACTATCAGTTCTCCTTGATTAGTACTAGGTTCATGCTTGTTTTGATTAAGAGTTAATGCTGCTTGGGAGGTATTATTGGTTTGTTTCTCTTGTTGATTTGAGGATTGTTTCTTTTGCCATTTCATGTTTGGTTGTGATCGTTGCGTTGCAGATGCTTCTTCCCTTTCAATTGCAAGTTGTTCTTGTTTGTTTTCATATTCTTCTTTTTGTTGGTTAGAAGATGTATCTTCTGGTAGAGTAACTTGTCCATACCCTAAGCCTGCTTTGTCTGTAGCTTGTTGATTATGTGGTTGGATAGGTTCTAAGATACCTTATTTTCTTTTTCCTATAGGACCTGTTCCAATGTATCCCATCTTTTGAAGAATGTTGAATCCTTTTCCATATTTTTCTGTAGGTATTCTAGCATTGTTGTCCTTTTGTTGAATTTCTTCATCTTTGTATAGCCACTGTAGCACATCTTTGTCTTCTGTCTCCTCTGACAAGGTTCCAGCACTAATGAATGCTCCATCAAATATCGGAAGATGTTTCACAATTGGTTGTTGTTTAGAGTTTGATGGTTTTCCAAAGGATTTAGAAGAGAGTGGTAATTGTGATATTAAGTATTCTCCATTTCCTCGATCTCTTAACTGCATTTGTTTTTCCATACTTGATAAAATAGAGGCAAAGAATTGGTCTTTGGATTGTGTGTTCAAAGATGACGCCTCCCTGTTATGAGGAACAATAAATTCTTGAGCCATTTTTAGATTGCTGCAATACTGGAATGGATTTGAATCTGCAGATATTGTGATTTCTTGTCCATCATAGGGAAATTTGACATGCTGTGTTTTTCTGTAAAGGTAATGGGTAGTATCACAATTCCCTTGGAGGAACGTTCTTCTTCATCATAGGCTTTTATGGTGATCTTTTTACAGGGATCAACTGCATCTTCTGAATATCCTAAGGCACGAACAAGACTCAATGAACAAATATTTAGGCCAGCTCCACCATCTATTAGAACACGTTTAACTCACGTTTTGTGAACGAGGACTTCAATATGCAAAGGAGCGTTGTGGGGGTGTTGCAAGGACATGTCGTCTTCTTCAGTAAATGATAAGCAGTGAGGAGTTGTGAGGTGTCCCACCATGGTTTGGAATTGATCAATATCGATATCTTTGGACACTGTGGTATCTACTAATGCTCGTTCAAGAATCTCTTTGTGTGCAGGTGACAGTTTTAAAAGTTCTAAGATGGATATTTGTGCGGGTGTTTTCTGTAATTGATCCACTAGATTGTATTATTTGGTAGTGGATGATGTGTTTGTTGTAGGACCCGACAAAACAACTTTGGCTTTACTTCATGTGATAACATGAGCAGGTTCGTGATGTTGTTGTTCTTTAACGACGATTACATTTACCACATTGTCATATGCATGAGCATAGTTTACCTTTGCTTTACCTTTACCGTTCTGCCCTATTGATGATTCACCCTTCTCATAATTAGGAAGTGGAGTTTTGAAAGCTGTGTGAGATTCATTTGTTGTATGTCCATCCACGGTTATTATTCCATTATCAATCAAATCTTGGATGACATGTTTTAATTGTTGACAAGCATCTGTTTGGTGTCCTTTGTTTCGATGGAAATCACAGTAATGGTTGTCATTCCACCAAGTAGGTTTTACCTTGGGTTCAAAGTTTCTTTCTTCTAGTAAAGTAATCAATTTGTTTGCAATAAGTGTTTTTAATGCAGACCCAAGGGGTTCACCAATGTTTGTAAATTGTCTTCGAAAGAAGTTTTTGATAGTTGCTTTTTGGTGATTGTTGTTTTGTTGAGCTGTTGCTGAGTGATTGGATAAGTTGAAAACCTATTGCTTTGGTTTTACATTGTTGTTATCCACTATCCCATCATTGACAACATTACAATTTCTATTCCAGAATTTTGGTTTATCATTGTGATTATTGTTGTTAGTGTTGTTAGGAGGGTGAACTCCTTCTTTGAATATTTTCAACTCACCTTTCTTTATCATGGCTTCTTCCATTCCGATTCCATTATCAATCATTTTTGCAAAACTTTGATTTCCTTGCATTTTCAAGTAACAACTCATTTGATCGTTTAAGTTGTCTATGAAAATGTCCATTTTTTCATACTCTGGCACTGTACGAGGATACCTCGAAACTAACCGCCTCCATCGTTGTAAGAATGTCATGAAGGGTTCTCCGCTTTTTTGTTTTGTGTTACACAGGTCTAGCATGGCTATTTTGTGTTGAATGTTGTAAGCGTATTGGGATACAAACTTATCCACCAACTCTAAAAATGATCTAATTCCTGGTAGAAGTTTTGAGAACCATTCCATGGCTAATCCAGTTAAACTTTTTGGAAATAGTCTCATTAAGTATGTATCTTCATGTGCAAACTCCATGCTCATTGTGTAAAATTATCTTATGTGATCTTGAGGGTCAGTGCTTCCGTCATATTTTTCGTACCTTGGAGTCTCGAAACCTATAGGAAAAGTTATCATGTCGAGGTTTCTGTCAAACGGATAAGGACATATTTCTTGAAGCGAGTATCGCCTAACATTTCCTCTTTGCATATCTTGGATTTGTGTTTGCAATGTTTGTAGTTGTTGTGTGAGAGTCATGATAGGATTATCAACATGATTTTTTCTTGTATGACCATGATTTTGCATTCTAGGAATATATTGATCTCTTCTTGTATCATCTCTATCCCTTCTTGTATCTTCGTTGGATTGAGTGTTATTTAGAATTTCTACTTCCTCCCTTGTGGGAATGTAAGTTTCCTCATTATTTCTGGTGTTGCTAGGAATTGACGTGTTATTAATTTTGAGACCTAAGATGTCCTCATATTGTTCGTCATTAGGAGGAGGACCGCTTTTCTTTTGTTTCAATTTGTTTACATCAAATTCTTGGGGGAGTGTAGCACCAGATTTGGCTAACATTAGGAAATATTTTTCTTTTTCTCCCTCCAATAATTTCTTCATAAATTTGTTGAATTGAGGATCTTTCTTGATGTCTCTGATATTTTGTTCTGTTATTTCCTCTTCAACTTGTATTTCATCTTCAACTTGTATTTCATCTTCGTGTTCCATGGTTATATAGTCTTTAGTTATCTCAAACGTTTCTATTTTTGTTTCCGCAATTTTCCGTCTCTAAGCCCTAGTTAGAATAGGCATACACGTGTTTTAAATGTTTTTCAGGGTTTAAATCTTGAGTAATGTGTCATTATAAGTGATCAATTGTTGAGGTGAAAGTTGTAGATGTATAGACACGAAATGATCGTTTCAAGTATTTTCTTGTTTACAAGTTTTTCGATCTTAGTTTTTGGAGTGCAAATTTTGTGATTTTTGATATGACCAAGTTCAAATAGGAATGATATATCCTATGATAAAGAAAGAGGTTATTCTGATCAAGCATTGTAGTTTCGTGATTAAAGGATGATAGATCCTGATGAGAAACTATGTTTGAACAATCAGTTTATCAAAGACAATGTGTTGTTGCACTTTAAGGTGTTTGATCTTTAACTTGTTTGAGGTGAATACTTGAGACTTTTTGTGTGTCTTGTTCTTGAATCTATTTTTAACAGAAGATAACTTGATTAAATGACCCAACAAGATGACCTATTCTCTATGTTTGACTGTTTGAGAAATGGGTTGTTTTTGTTTTCTGATTTTGATGTATTTTACCAAAAACGCTGACAGAATGACCAGGAACTTTGCTGTTTAGACCAAAAACGTTGTTGTTTAGACCAAAGACGCTGTTGTTTGGACCAAAAACTCTGACATACTTACCAAAAATGCTACTATACTGACCAAAAATGCTGACATACAGACCAAAAATGCTGACTGACAAACCAGGAACTCTGTTCTGCTATACAGTGACTCTAAAGTTCAAATAATGATATGTAGGTTTAGCAAATTGAGTGTTTGAACTTAGGAGATTACAATTTTGACCCAACTCTGTAATATGCTCAACCTTTGAGAGTTAATGTTGGAATATGAGAAATTTGATATTAACACCAAGAGAGCTAACCTTTGGATTGAAAATGCGACTGTTTGGACTGAAGGTGCGACCGTTTGGACTAAAAGAGCTAAAGTTTGAACTGTGAAAGCTAATGTTTGGATTGAAAGAGCAACTGTTTGTGCTGAAAACACTAGTGTTTGGATTGGTAATGCAACTGTTTGAACTGTATGTGAGACCATTTAGACCGTAGATGCGACTGTTTGGACTGTAGGTGCGACTGTTTGGATTGAAAGAGCTAATCTGCTGCAAAACTTGTGAATTTGACAGTTTGAAGTTTGAGTTTTCAATGTTTGTTGTATTTTAATGGATGATATCTTGACTTGACTTACAAACACAGAAATCAGATTATATTTTTGTTTCAAAGGTTTTTAATTGTTAAAACACATCAATCAATCTATCCTAAGGAGATTCGCTGAGAATGAAAACCTTTGCTTGCTGACTTAGGTACACACCCAATAGCTAATCAGAATACGGCCATTGAGTCTCATGCAATGGATTCTCAACGCCGTATTATTCAACTCCAAACGCTAATGGGGGCACGATATGGCCAAGTGTCTTGGGAGAGTTACTATCTCTCTTGCACAAAGATTATCACCCTTTCGGAGGTGAATCGGGTAGCTTCTATTTTTAAAGTTCTTAGTTAGGAATTTCATTTGAAATTATCCCTTGAAGTCATGCAAGCATGATTGAGGCCTATAGCCCAACAAGGTACCAAAACAAGTTGTAGTCACGTAAATGTGATTGAGACCGCGAGGCCCTACAAAATGCCTGATATGAGAGATCTCAAAGAGAAAACTCAAATAATCCCATTCTCTGAGACTTTAATCATCAGAGACCTATTTATTATAGTGAGTTGGAATGCTCAAGTCCAGTTGTACTCACTTGGGTCGTTCTCACAGGGTGATTGCTTTTTCCCACTATGACAGGCCCTCTAAAGATATGCAATTGAAAGAAAAGGATGAGTCTAGCTTTCTGATCACCTAAATAAGGTGAGAGCATACTCGCCTATCATCAAGACATGTAAGACATGTTTGTTCATTTCCATTGTAATTAGTCTGTGTGCCTAATTTAACAAATGTAAGTGCAAAATCCCGTGGCTGCAAACAAAGTTAGTAGTTTATATTGCATTCTTTGGCAGCGAAATAGTTTATAACTCTGGTCTTTCACAGTGAAATAAGTACCTGCAAAACCAACAATCTGCAAATTAGGTTCGGGAAAATGACAGACTAGAAGCAAAAATGAGGAATGCAACATATAATATTTGCAAAATTAATAAAAACTGAAAACGCCATCAAATTGACCAAGAAGGCCATCATATGTGCCAAGAACGCTACTCTGCACACTAGAAACGCTGCTTTGCACACCAAAAACACTGTTCTGCACACCAAAAACGCTATTCTGAAAACCAAAAACGTTGTTAAACAGATTGAAAACGTGATAAATTTGCCAAAAACACCACCATACATACCCAAAAGGCTAAAGTACAGACTGAAAGTGCTAAAGTACAGAAAAAATTAAAAATAGAGTTGAGGAATCTCCCATAAATGTCATTTGAGGTGTCGGAACGCCACAAAAGATGCCAAAAACGCGATTCGGGAGCCCAAGAGAGCTAATTTGCACTCCAAAAGAGCTAATCAACCTGTCAATGAAATTTCCTGCAAGCAAAGTTGTTAAAGATCAAAGGGGCTAGGCCCCATAGTGGGCGCCAATTAATGTGATGCTAAAAATATGGTTAGTATAAGGCATACACATATAATGAGACAATAAAAACATAATTGAAAAGCTTAATTGAAAATTTAAACCAAAGATGCAAACCATAAGCCTTCCTTGAAATGTCCCATTTTCCTCTATTCTTGAGGACCTTGAAGGTGTTGGATTGATGGGCTCTCAGTGGAGCAATGACCTCCAAAGTGACAACTCAAGAGTTGAGTAGCTAATTGATCATGATTGACTATAAAGATGATATGAAATGCATGATTTAAGAACCTAGATGAACATGCTATGATAAATCCAAACCTAATTACTAGATAATTGAAATGCAAATTGCCTATAGTGATGATGCCTAAATCGATATGAGATGGGCTCCTTATTGCTCCAAAATGAGGGGTATTTATAGGAATTCCAAGGCCAAAGCTGAGGTGGCAAGAATCGACGGTCCAGATTTGATCTGAAGATATCAAGGGCCAAGATTGAAGAAGTTGGAGAAGAGGTTGGAGGAAGGGACACTTGTCATCTCTGTGGTGACAAGTGTCAAGGAGCCTTGCTCATGAGAGGGCAAGTGTCCAAGGGAGGAGACATGTGGCAAAAGTGTCATGTGTCTCAAGGAGAGAATATCCACACCATGAGAGCTTAGAATAAGGAGGTTAGAATGTGCAAGATAGGATAGGTTTAGTTAGACCCAAGATTAGATAGAATGGGTTAAGTTAGGGGATGGTTAGGTTGGGTGGTTAAAGTTAGGAGCCATGTGCTCATTTGAATTTAGAAATTCAAATAATTGGAAAATGGTAATTAATCTCAACCAACTTGAGTTTGTTAACCTTAATTAGGGATTAGAAGAATTGATTAGTATGGGGAGACATTAATTAATTTAGAATTAATTAATCAAAGGGGGATGTGAGATGAACTATATAAATAAATCATTTAGATTTATTTCCTAGTAGATGAATAGAGAAATTAATTAAATTGCTTGTGAATTCAATTAATTGGGAAGGGGAATTAATCAAATAACTGCATATTTAATTAACTATCTTCAGACCATTTTTAGGTGTATACACTATCTTTGAAGGATCCGACTATAGTTTCTAGAAAGTGAAGATGAGAGGCTACCTGATCTCTTTGAGATACAACACTTGGAAAGCAATGGAAGCTAAGTATATTCAATCAGCAAATGGTCTTTCCACTGTAGATGAGATTCAAGCTTTTGAAGAGAATGAAAAGGCAAGGTATGCTATCTTTAGTGCTTTATCAAAGACTAAATTGACAAAGGTTATTTCATTAAATGCTACTTATGAGGTTTGGGAAAAGTTGAGATATATCTATGAAGGAAATGATAGAGTCAAATTATCAAATAAACTAACAACTAAGTGTAGATATGAGAACTTGAAAATGGAAGAAGGAGAAGATATAACTAGCTATTTTCAGAAGTTTCATAGTGTGGTAAATGAAATCAGAGAACTTGGCGGCATCTTGATAGACGAAGTAATAGAGAAGATTTTGATGTCGCTACCAGAAAGCTATAGTGACAAGATCTTGGCTATTGAAGAAACCTATGATCCAAAGAAGTTTACCAGAGAGTAGTTGTATGGTACTCTATCAACATTTGAAATAAGGAAGTTTGGAAAAGATAAAGCTAAGACTGAATCTACCTTTAAAGCCTCTAAGAAAGATCCGAAAGATGAAAGTTCAGATGAGATGGAAGCAAACTTTGTAAAGAAACTAAAGAAAGGCACTGACAAATACAAAGGTATGTTGCCCCTTAAATGCTTTAGATGTGGAAAGATTGGTTATGTTGCTGCTAGGTGTCCAGAAAGAGGTTCAAGTCAGAAATCTAGAGACAGGAAAGGGAATTTTAACAAGAGAGCCTACTATGTCAAAGATGATGTTGGAATTTTAGATGATGAATCAAATTATGAAGATGGCAATTGTTTGTTTTTGGTAGAAAGAGATGTACCTAAAATTGATATTCCTATGGTTTTTGCTACTGCTTTACATGTTAGAAGAGATAGAGATTAATGGATGATTGATAGTGGATGCTCAAATAATATGACTAGTGACAAATGTAAGTTTGTGAAACTTCAAAAGTATGATGGTGGTTCTATTAGGTTTGGAGATGATCGGAAAACACTAATTGTGGGAATTGTTTCTATTTCTTTTGATGGAAAGCATACTAATAACAATGTTTACTATGTGAAGGGTTTGCATCACAATCTTTTGAGTGTTGGACAGATGTGCAAAAATGGTTACAATGTTATCTTTCAAGATAATGGTTGTGAGATTCGGAAAGGATCCAGAATTATTATTGCAACAGGGAAAAGGACTGGTGGAAACATGTAACTACTAGAAGGAGTTGTGAAGCGTTCTTTGTTATCTGAGATCAATGATAGTTGGCTCTAGCACTGGAGGATGTGTCATATTGATTTTGACAACTCAATGAAGATTATCTCATCAAGTGTAGTGAGAGATTTGTCGAGGTTGACCAAATCGGATAACACGTTTGCAAAAGTAGACGAAATGAACATATAGACCACTAGATTGTTGGATTTAGTGCACACAGACCTATGTCGTCTAACTAGAACAAGGAGTATACGAGGTGAGAATTATTTCATGTTTTTTATTGATGATTATTCTAGAATGTCACGGGTTGCATTTTTTAGAGAGAAGTCATAAGCATTAGAGAAATTTAAAAAAATCGAGTCTAAAGTTGAAAATGAAGTTGAGAAAAAGATTAAGTGCTTGAGGTCCAACAAAGAAGGAGAATTTAAATCTGATGAGTTTAATATTTTTTGTGAGAAACATGGTATTAAAAGGTAGTTGTCTACTCCGAGAACACCTTAGAAAAATGGTGTAGTAGAAAGGATGAACTAAACAATTCAAAAGGCAGCCATAACAATTATCAAAGGAGCATAACTCTCAAAAGTCTATTAGAGAGAAGCAATTCATACTACGGTCTACATGCTTAACCATATTCTATACCAGAAAAGACATGGAAATACATCTTATGAGCTATGGCATGGTAGAACTCTGACAATGAAATATTTCAAGGTATTTGGAAGCAAGTGTTATATCCAGAGAGATGAAGATAATCTTGGAAAGTTTGATAGCATAGCAGATGAAGGCATATTCCTAGGATACTCTACAAGGAGAAAGGCATACTGGTGTTACAACAAAAGGCTGAACAAGATTGTTGAAAGTGCAAATGTGAAGGTTGATAAAGACATTTCTAAAGAGTTTGAGAAATTAGCAGGATATGAGTCTGATGAACTGGATGACAAAAAAAGGGAAGAGAAAATCAGAAAATGAGAAGAAGAAAAGGAAGCTCGGGAAGCTTTGATATCTACATCTAAGACCCCAAGAAATGTTCAGAAGAATCATTTAGTGCATTAGATTACTAGAGATAAGAACAAAGGAATCATCATAAGAAGCAAAGTAGCTCAAGAACAAGTCTTGTTATATTTACTTTCAGAGATTGAATCAAAAACAATAGAAGAAGCTTGCAAAGATCAGAATTGGATGAAGACAATAAGAGAAGAGCTAGATCGGATTGAGAAGAGTCATGGGAATTAGTTAACATACTACTAGATAAGAATGTGATTGGAACAAAGTGGGTATTCCAGAACAAGTTGGATGGAAAGGTTATGAGAAATAAAGCAAACTTGGTTTGCAAAGGTTATACTCATATAGAAGGTATTGATTTTTAGCAGACATATGCCCTGGTTTCTTAGATAGAGGCAATCTGAATGTTTCTCAATTTTGTAGCTTTTAAGGATTTCAAGGTTTATTATATGGATGTGAAATCAACATTTTTGAATGGAGAATTGAAAGAAGAAGTTTACATTGAACAACCAGAAGGATTGAAGTTGAAAGATGATTTGAACATTGTTTGCAGATTGAAGAAGGCCCTGTATGGATTGAAACAAGCCCATAGAGCTTGGTTTGGAAGGCTAGATAAGTATTTGATTGATTAAAGTTTATAGAAGGGATCCGCTGACAACAATTTGTTGGAATCAAAGAACACTACGAGGGGGGGAGTGAATCAGTGTTCTGCAAATTTTAAACTTGTTATTCTGATTCTTTAACCACCAGATGCTTAAGAAAGAAAGTAAACTATAGAAACTTAAAATAGGTAACCATGCAACCATAACACTAATATTTTTACATGGAAACCCAAATGGGAAAAACTATGGTGGGATTTGAACCCACAATATTATTCCACCATGGACAGTAGAAAAATAAGATTACATGAGGGGGATGCACTTGCATTCAGGCACACTACTTAGAGCTCATTGCTCAAGTTAAAGTAATAGGGCAACAACCTTGAAGGAAGGCTCACTACCTTACAGATGATTACAAACTAATTACAATAATTAGTAAAATGGAAAATAGCATCTGATTATGCCAAAAATTAGTTCCGATTAATTGTAAAATGATCTGTTGTAGCTGATCTGCTAATCTTCTCTATAACTGCTTATCGGATCAACCAATATCAAAATGCGCATGTGAAAATGCAATTAATTGCTTCAAAACAGTCTACCACATTATATCACACACCAAATGCAACATCCAAATTAGTCTTATATATCCACACATACAAAAATTAATCTTTCACAAGTCGACTTCACCAAATATCAAAATGTGAAACGTGTAGCTGCAAGTCGGCTTAGATCTATTACCGAACCATATTCTGGACTCAAAATACAAGATCACACGCTTCCTATAGGTCTCACAAATCGCCCCAAACACATTTCCAATCACCATAATCAAATCCAAGGATCCGGACACACGTTACACCATCAATTATGATGAATATTTTGTTTTACTATTCTACTAGAGATCAAATCTTAAAATAGGCATAGGAATTAACATTGGAGGATGAATTGTCATGATAAACTGCCTCATATACCCAATCAACTAATCACTGATCAACGAAACCAAAACCTGCTTCACCGCAAATGAAAATGATCACAAAGTTGTATTATAAACTGCACCGACAATCTTAGTCAAGGAATACATTATCCAAGACATCGGATTAGCCAAAAATTCATACTGGATCAAATCAGAAGGTAGAGTTGCCATCAATGACAACTCCCAAGAATCTACAAGCATCAAGAGCCACCAATATTCACCAGAGCATCACTGGAACATAAAATTCCAACAATCTCCTCCTTTGGCATTGATGGCAACACTAGTGAAAAATGATAACTATCCCAAATCTGCAAAACACCAAAAAAACTGAATTCGGTACACTGAATCTAACTGACTCCCTCTGAACTGCTTTCTCCATTTTTCACTGCTCTCTCTCTCCCCCTTTGACATCAATGGAAAGGGGTGGGAATCCATCAAAACAAAAGAATGAATGAATGCAATTGGTTACATGAATTTGAAGATGTCTGAGTATGTCACCTTTAAGGATTCCAAATATTGGTTCCAACCTCTCGGGAAACAATCAAAGACATTTATTAGGGCACTCTACATGAATGCATGAATCTCAAGACTTTGAAGATCGGATGGCACCGGTTTATTTTAGGAACTTATTGTATCTTGTTGTGCTCACATCAAGGTATCGATCCTGGGAGTTATCAAACTCCTCAGTTCTCCTACTTTGCTCAACATTTTCTCCTTGTCTTGGTTCAATCTCTTTATTTTTTCAGTGAATTCCAAAATTTGTTCTTCAAGGGAACTCGAGAAGACCGAATGAGGTGCAAAAGAATGATCGATACTAGCTAACTTGTCCTCAAGATCTCTTATTTGTTGACCAATGTCTGTAGTAAATTTGGGCAAAAACAGACATGATTTAAAAATTTTCCCGCCTTCATTCAATGCCTCTTCTACACTCTTCATTGCAGACTTCGGGCTTGTTCTATCTCTCTCAACATCTTTCAACTTATTCTGCAATCTCATCTCATTAATTCTCTTCTACACAGATTCATCTGCAGCCGTTTCTAATGATACAAAATTGGAGTTAACAACATTTAACAAGTTCTTAAGCTTTCTGGAGGGAGAAACACCAAAATCCTGACTGAAATTAGGTAAAAAAATTTCTAAAATCTCAGTTGCAAGATAAATGACCTCTTTATGTCCAAACTGGGATTTCAACAGATCTTCACTTACATTGATCTGAGCTTGGGTGGCAAGTTTCAATGCTTGAAGAGGGGAAAGAGTACTTAAATCAACCAGACCATGAGAAAAGTCATCTTCAACATCAATTTGCTTACCTTTGTTAGTGACATTGGCCACAGTCATGGTTACCAGAGGTTTCTCTATTGGCTCATCACTCTTCTCCTCTGCACTCACATGCTTTTCAACTTTTGCAATCTCCTCTGCTATCATTTCTGTAATTACTTCTATCTTAGGAGGGTCCTGAGTAGCTTCACCGGAGATATCTACTGTTGGATTCTCAGAAGGTCTATCTTGTGCTTCTTCAACCGAATCAATAGATGGTTGATCCCCCTAATCACTAGAGACTTCTGCATGTACTTCCAGAATCGGTTACAGATCACCAAAGAGGGGGTTCTATGAATCTGCATGTAAAACTCCCCCTAAAGCCAAAACACCCTAGTTACCGAATGGGTTTCCATCATCAGATTCAGGCGTGGAGCCATTATGCACATTGGAATCTTCTTTCTTAACCCACATTTTCTTATGCTAATTTCTGATTTCATCTACTTTTCCTTTTCCTTTCTCATCTGATTTGTTCTTGTTTATCATACCATTATTCTTGCTTCTGCAATATTTTGTAATGTGACCTAGCTTGTTGCATGCATGGCAATCAACATTTCTCTGCATATATCTGAAATTCATTTGATTTTGTCTCTTCTTGCATTGGTTAGATATATGCCCAAACATTCCACAAGCATAACATCTCTTACTATAAGAATTGATCATAATTCTGCACATATTTGACTTGTGACCAAAATTATTGCATATGAAACACTGACCAATAAAGGTAGGACCATTGTTCATCATGTTATTCATCATTCCATTATTCATCCTACTTCTTCATTGATTTTCCATATGACCAAATTTATTGCAAGTGAAACATCTACCATTGAATTTATAAGCATTAGGTTATCTTACCAGAGGATTCTTGCTAGGCTTTGCGTTGCTCTGTCTAGAACCGGAGGATTCTCCTTTCTCAAATCCAAGTCCTCGCATATCTTTTCCATGTCTCTGACTCTCCAGCATCTCATCAAGCCTTGATGAGCTAGCATTAAATGTGTCTTTATATTCATTTGCAGTAGAAAGTTCATCTCTTAAGGCAACAATCTATCTTTCAAGTTCTTGTCCACGATTCTTGATTGCATCGTCTCAAGCTTCAACTGATCATTATCATAAGTAAGTCTGTAGCATTCATCTGATCTTTCTTTAAATGATTGAGTCAAACTTTCTTCATTCTTCTTCCGGTCTTCAATTTCCTTAGTCAGCTTCATCACAATGGATTGCATCTCATTATTCAATAAAACATTCTCTCTATTGATCTTGTCCTGATTTTTCATGCTTTGTTCTTCTTTCTCCTTCAGCTTGTCCATCAGCTCTTTCCTTTTTCTCTCGAATTATTGACTTGTTCTTTCAAATCTTTAATGAAGTCTTTAGTTGCATTCAATTTTTTCTTTAAGGAATTTATTTCATTTCTTGTTGCATCAAGATCCTCGAGTGCCACACAAAGCTATCTCTGCAAACCAGAATCCATTGATTCGATCTCCCCGACCTTCCTCAATCGGTTAGGCTTCCTCAAAGGAATAGGGCTCTGATACCACTTGTTGGAATCAATGAACATTGAGAGGGGGGTGAATCAGTGTTCTGCAAATTTAAACTTGGTATTTTGATTCTTTAACCACTGGATGCTTAAGAAAAAAAGTAAAGTGCAGAAACTTAAAACAAGTAACCATGCAACCATAACACCATGATTTTTACGTGGAAACCCAAATGGGTAAAACCACGGCGGGATTTGAACCCACAATATTATTCCACTATGGCCAGTAGCAAAACAATATTACATGAGGGGAATGCAGTTGCATTCAGGTACACTGCCTAGAACTCACTGTTCAAGTTACAATAACAAAGGCAACAAACCTAGAGGAAGGCTCACTGCCTTACAAATGATTACAAACTAATTACAATAAGTAGTGAACTCAAAAATAACATCTAATTATGCCAAAAATCAGTTTCAATTAAGTGCAAAATGATCCGCTATAGCTGATCTGCTAATCTGCTCTATTTTGCTCTGTAAATGCTTACCAGATCAACCAATATCAAGATGTGCACGTGAAAATGCACTCAATAGCTTCAAAAAATTCTACCACATTATATCACACACCAAATGCATCATCCAAATTGGTTTGATATATCCACACATACAAAAATTAATCTTTCACAAGTCGACTTCACCAAATATCAAAATGTGAAACGTGTAGCTGCAAGTTAGCTTAGATCTATTACCGAACCATATTCCAGACCCAAAATACAAGATCACACACTTCCTATAGGTCTCACAAATTGCCTCAAACACATTTTCAATCACTGAAATCAACTCCAAGGATCCAGACACACGTTACACCACTAACTATGATGAATACTTTGTTTTACTATTCTACCGAATACTGAATCTTAAAACAGGCATAGGAATTAACATCAGTGGGTGGATTGTCGTGATAAACTGCCTCATATACCCAACCAACTAATCACTAATCACTGAAACCAAAAACTGCTTCACCAAAAATGAAAATGATCACAAAGTTGTATATTGAATTGCACCGATAGTCTTAATCCAGGAATACATTATCCAAGACATCCGGTTAGCCAAAACTTCATACCGGATCAAATCAGAAGGCAAAGTTTCCATCAATGACAATTCCTAAGAATCTACAAGCATGAAGAGCCACCAATCTTCACTGGAGCATCACCAGAATATCAAATGCCAACAAAATTTATATTTCAAGACTTATTCAAGTAAAATCTTATTTGTTGTAGTGTGTGTTGATGACATAATTTTTGGAAGAAATGAAGGTATGTGTAGAAAATTTGCTAATGAGATGCGAAAGGAATTTGAGATGTCCATGATTGGTGAGTTAAATTTATTTCTTGGTTTACAAGTAAATCAGAGTGACAAGGGAATTTTCATTTCATACTCTAAGTATATTAAGGAATTGTTGAAGAAGTTTGGGTTGGAGAATTCCAAACTAGTGTGTACACCTATGACCACCAGATGCAAATTGACAAAAGATGATAAGTCCCCTAAAGTGAATGCAAGTCAATATAGATCAATGATTGGAGGACTATTACATTTGACTGCTACCAGATTGAATATCATGTATGCAGTTTGTTTGGCAGGTAGATTTTAGCAAGAACTGAAAGAGTCACATGTTGTGGCAGTGAAAAGAATTTTTAGATATCTAAAAGGAACAAAAGAGTTTGGTTTGTGGTATCCTAGAAATTCATATTTCACTTTGACAACTTATACTGATGCGGATTGAGCCAGAAGTGTTGAGTATAGGAAAAGTACAAGTGGCGGAGCATTCTTTCTTGGCTCTTGGTTAGTTACTTGGCCAAGTAAGAAGCAAGATTCTATCTCTTTATCTATAGCTGAAGCAGAATATATTCCAACATCTTCATGTTGCACATAGATTCTATGGATGAAGCAGATTTTAAAGGATATTTGTGTAACATTCAATGAACCTATCTCTATTATGTGTGATAACACTAGTGCAATAAAAAATTCTAAGAATTTGGTACAACATTCCAGAACAAAGCACGTATCCATTCAGTATCACTACTTGAGGAAAAAGGTTTTGGACAATGAAGTAAAGCTTGAGTATGTACCCACAAAGGAGAAGATTACAAATATATTCATGAAGATATCGTGTAAAGATACTTTTGAGTATCTCCAACAGAAGTTAGGGGTATTACCCCTTCCTAGTGTGAACTGATGTACATTTGGTTGTGCATTGGTCTAGTGAACAACTTCCATATTTTTAATCTGGATTGATGTTTGGGTACTTCCTCTTAGGGGGATAAGGGGTGAGTTTCATAGGGGGAGATTTGCCTTCCTTTGTCCTTGATGTCAAAGGGGGAGAGCTTATGTGAGATTCAAATAGTTGTTGAGTTAATGCAGAGTTGTGCAGAGAGTGTCATTTCTTTTTGTTGTTGATGGATATTCCCATCAATGACAAAGGGGGAGATTGTTGCAAATGTGATGTTGATGATTAAGATTAGTTTTCATTGATTTCAACATAATGGTTGTCATTAGTGTCAACATGTGTTCTTGGTGTTCGTGATCTGGAAGATGTGTTCCCAAAATCTTTGGTGCTCTTGAAGATTTGTTTTAGTATGGATTGGTTGAGTTGATGGTGATTCAGATATTTTTTTCTATTGGATATGGTGTTGATCGATTGCATTCATGTATATCTTGATTCCATTCTTATTTTTGGTGTTTTGGGCAATGATTTTTGGGTCCATATTACTTGTCTAGAATTTGAGGATATGTAGCGGCTTTGGTATAGCATGCGAGTCCTGATTTGGGTCCAAAATTTGTAATGGTTGTAATGTGTTGATCGGACCATTGATATGCCTTGTGGTATAGTCTACTTCTCATTCCTTCCCACCACCAGAATTTTTATTGTTGACCTATTTTAGATCCCTGTCTTGGTCGACTTGGAAGATTATGCTTCACAGAAGATAGTATATAAATGAGAATGATCTAGATAAGTTAGTATGAAAAAGTGCAACATTGTTATTGAAGATATGCGAGATTGATAAAGAAGAATCTAATTGTTAATTTTTTTTGAAAGTGTGTTGGTGTTGAGGCACCGAAAGCAGCCCGATTTTGCAGATTGTGATGCAGTGATGGATTCTTTCTTTCTTCGGTAGGGAGCCTTTTTCTTGGCAGTGAGCCCACTTGTAGTGAGCATTCTGGAAGTGAGCCACCCTTTGTAAAAATCACCTTAATTGGTGTCAACTTAACCGGTGTTTTATATTGAGAACTAACATTCTCTATGTTTTTCCCTTGGGTTTTCCACGTCATATCTAGTGTTCATTGTGTGATATGTTGTATGTTTATGTTTTCATGCTATATCTATCTTAATTAATTCTATTGGTTACTCTAGATGTGAAAAATGATAAGAGAAATCGATTCAAGTTATCAACTGACTCGCCCCAACCCCCCTCTTCCCCGGATATTCAACAACCTCACCAGGTAGAGTAGCAAGTGAGTGGATGGACAAGATGCTTAATCAAGGAACCCACCTTTTGAGTTCTACTTCTAAGTTGATTAACAATGTGGAGAGTGTTTAGTCTGAATTGAATGCAACACTAAAAGTCTTCTTGGAGACAATGACTACACATGAAAAGAATTTTGATGCCTAGACAAAGCTCATTAATTTCTCTCTAGATGTCTTGGTTGGCAATGATGTGATTCCTTCTAGGAAAATGTATATTCAGTACAAGGAGTTGCTAAAATATCATATGGAAGTTTTAGAGCAACTCATTGAAGACCTATAAGAGGCAAAGGGTTTGGGTGAGAAGATAGTCAAAAGGATCATCAACAAGATTGATGAGCTTCCTCGCTATTTACTTGATAAGGATCACAAATTACTACACTTGGATTTGGCCATACAAGAATTCAACTTGCTTGTTTAGGTCGAAGTTGAGAGAGTGCATTTCACCCTCTCATTAGTTAACAAATTGATAGATATACAAGTTATCTTGGATAGTTTGGGATCTATCTTGAAGAAATATAAAGAAAACTACTCCAACTTGATGGACTCAATCACACAATCTCAATTCATCGTAGGTCATGTTGATGAACTAGAAGACTCAAAAGTACAAATAGCTCTCTAGAAGTTTGAAGAATTGTTGAAGAAAGTTGGAGATGATGATCGTCAACATGAAGATTCAAACACGGTCATTTTTTCATGCTTTCTTGTTGTAGGTGCGCTTTTGTAGTTGGTAATCGACACTTCAAGTGTCATTTTGCATATACAATTTTACATGTAGGAGTGCACAAGTCCTAAATAAAATCGAACTCTACTTTTCACTTAGTCATAGTTAGTTGAGTTTTTCCTAATTTTCCTCACTGCCCCTCTCCTATATATATATATATATATATATAAGGGTGTTCATTGTAATTTTGATCTTTTATATATATGCAAATAGACTCTGCCGAAGTAAAATCAAAGTGAAACTTTGAGTTCATTTGTGATTTTGTTGATTCCATCAATAAATAAAGCATATTTGGCACTCAAAATTTGTGTTGAGTTCATTGTGTTCAATGGTGACAGTGTTCTTATGTCATTCTTGTTATGGTAATTGAATTGATTGAGTAAAAGGGGTTTGTAGGAATATAACATCATAAAGACTTTGAGATTTATTTTGATATAACATCATAAAGCGGTTTGGTAGAATAGAACTTGTTGGAAGATAACATCATAAGGACTTTGAGCTTTATTTTGATATCTCGAAGTAAGTATAGAAAATTAAGTTTTAGTTTGTAAATTTGTATGAAAAATAGCATTTTAAAGACTTTGAGCTTCATAATTATTTTCTCATCTCAGGAAGCAACGAAAGACTTTGTGATTTCATAGAAACTTTGCTTCTTTACTTGTAAATTATATATATATTTGTGTGCTCCTAAATTATTTCTTAGTGACTTGGAAGTCATTTAAATCATTATTGCTCTAAACTGTAATATTTTTTCTGAAAAGAGAGAAAAGGATAAACATCCATTTTGAAGAAAGAGAATGAGATGGTGTAAAACCCAAGATTAGAATAGGCTTAGTAATTATAGTTTTGTTTAAAGAAAGTTAGAGTGAGAAGAAATGGGGGAGCCTTCCCTTCTAATTAGGAGAGATTTAATCTCACACACTGTGGTTGAAACCACAATTTTGTAAACCTCACAAGTTTGTAAAATTTTCAACCAACACATTTGTATCTTGCTTAGGGAGGGATCTCTTGAAACCTTTCTTCTGACCGTTGACCTTAATTTTTCTATTATCTAGTTTCTGCTTGTTATCTTTAGTGTTTTTAAAGTCTTCAACACAAACTTCATCCTTCATTGTTTCAGGATTTCCTTTAGAATATCTAACTTAGAACTTTGACCTGTTTCAAATCCAAGACCACCTTTGTCCCTTTTTTTTATTTTTGACTACCGAGTATCTCATCAAGGATGTTGGTGTCAATATTGAGTTTTAGGCTTTTTTCTATTTGATCTTTTGCTTTTTCCAATTCTTTATTGAGAGCAACAATTTATTCCTCGAGCTTTGAACATTCAACAGATTTTTAATGGAGTTTAGTATCCAGGCAATCCTTAATTATCTTTCCTCTATGAACTTAAACTTTCAAATTGGTAACTATTTCTTCTAACACTTTGAGTTTGATCTTAATCTCTTTATTTTCTTTGTTTGCTATATCTAAATCTTCTAGTGCAAATAAGATATCTCCTTCTATGTCAACCTCACAATCTTCTTCATTGAAGTCCATCATGTCACTATCATTTTTTGGAGGGTTGGGCGGTTCTTTAGACCCCATGTGTTCTACTTTGATATCTACCTTAATTGTAAGGATTTTTCAAAGGAACCTGGCGTTGATACTAATTGTTAAACACACTCAAAGACTAAGAGGGGGGTGAATTAGTCTTAATAAAATTATTTCTTTTAATTAATCATTCATTCAACATCTATGTTCAAACAATGAGGAATGAGAGAAGCCAAAACACATAACCATAACACTAGATTTATGTGGAAAACTCCATAAGAAAAAAACAATAGTGAGAATAGCTTCTTGGATCTAGTGTTCATATCCAGCATAAATAATAGAAACAAGATTACAACATTGATTTAGGCATTCAACCCAAGGAAACAACACCTCCCTGGAGATTAAAATTTGAAAAAGGGAATTGATTGTGATTGATGACTTAATCCACTAATTAGTCAACAATAATTCCTTTCTTGCACTATTAACTGCTTCTAGTTTTTGGCTTCAACATCTGCACACAAACACACACATATCCTCCATAACATATGAAACTATCAACTTAGTCTGTAGCAAGGAAATTTTTGGACGAAACATTTGATACCACATAAGTTAGCTCCAAAACATATGAACCAAGGAAAATAGGTCACGACAGCCAAGCAAAGGGCTTATCTTACCCCGAAACCATTTTATCATGTCGACATAGATCATAATTCTTAGTGTAAGATCCATTCATAATCTGAAAACCCAACTGTCAAGCTAAGTCAACCCTTTAAGAACATATCATTACAATCAAATTATTTTTGGTATCAGGGGAACCATGCAGATCACGATGTGAGTTTTATATGACCTGCTAAACATATCTAGTGTTTCCTTTTACCATTCCACACTGTTTTAAGCTTTCACCAACATCAAGTCACTTGCACAAATGAGAAACAGAGCATTTCAGTCCACTGTAGCAACTTAGCACCTTGGGACCATAACCAACAAACTCCAAAACAACTAAAACTCTGAGTAACATCCTCATTTGAATGATTTTAATCCTCATCTTAATATATTATCGTGGTATGATTTCTGCTAACTTTGCTAAGAATAAATGTGCACAATAGTCTCTCAATTGACATCAATGACAACATATTGTATCCTATCCACAATAATCACTCCTCTTAAAATAAATTAAATCTTTATTTTATTTATTTTATCCTCTTGTGTTCAAAATTAAATATTTATTTATTTTTTAATGCTAATTATATCTTTACTTTCACCCCTCTACTCTCACTCACTCTAACTTTAACTGATCAATCCATTATGTCTATCTCGATTGTGTAATCAGTTATCTTCTAATCATAGCATTTTAACAAATCTCATCCACTCCATCATTTCTAATGAAGAGACTTTCTGGAGACAAAGATCTAGAGCTTTGTTTCTGAAGGAAGGCGATAAAAATACCCACTTCTTTCACTTAACTGCTCTTAAGCATAGGGCAACCAACAGAATATCCAGACTAAATTGTGATAAAGGCATCTTAATAGAGGACTGTGACACTAGGAAGGAAGCTCTCGAGCATTTCAGTACCCTAATGGGTGATGTGGATATCCTGGATTTCAGCAAGCAAAACACCCTTTTACAAGCTATCCCTCCTATCCTGTCGGAAGCTGAAAACCACCTTTTATCCCGTATTCCCTCTAATCTGGAAATCAAAAAGGTGGTGTTCTCCTTTCAGGGTGATAAATCCCCTGGTCTGGACGGCTTCCCCATGTTTTTCTTCCAAAATTTATGGCACATAGTGGAGGCTGACATATGCAATGGTGTTAAGGAATTCTTTGGCTATAGAAGACTCCTAAAGGAACTGAACGCTACCTTCATTGTCCTAATCCCAAAGATCCCCGGAGCTGATTCTCTTAACAAGTTTAGACCCATCAGCTTGTGTAACTCTGTCTACAAGATCTTATCTAAGGTTCTGACTTCCAAGTTATTGGAAATTCTACCAAGGATTATATCTGTCCAACACAATGGCTTTGTCCTCGAAAGACAGATTTTGGACTCCATCATTTCCCTTCATGAAAACATCCACTCCCTGAAAGTGGTGAATAACCAGGGATTCTTCTTAAAGTTAGACATGGCTAAAGCTTTTGATAGAGTGAACTGGCAGTTTCTCCTTAGGATCATGAAAGCGTTTGGTTTTGGTGACAAAGTTATTCAACTCTGCTCTCAACTTATGGAAACTTCCTCCTCTGTTGTTATTGTCAATGGCTCCCCGTCCAGTTTCTTTAAAAGCTCTAGAGGTCTCGGACAAGGGGACCCCATATCCCCTATCCTGTTCACTATTCTTGTTGAATGCCTGGGAAGATTCATCCTTAAAAATGTGGAAGATGGAAATCTTAAGGGCCTGAAACCTTCTTCTTCCAATGTTGTCTGCTCTCATGAACAATTCGTTGATGACTCTATCACCATGGGGGAAGCCACCATCATGGAAGCTAAAAATATGAAGATTATTTTGAATACCTATGAATCTGCCTCTGGCCAAAAAATCAACTGGGATAAAAGATCTTTGTTTTTCATCAATACCCCAGTTCAAACGCAAATAAGGATTGGCAGGATTCTTGGCTGCAACATCTTTGAGTTTCCCTCTACCTATTTGGGGCTTCCTTTGTGTCTCAAGCTTGAGGATTCCTTCTGGAACAAGCTAATTGACAGAATTAACTTGAAACTTGTTGGCTGGAAAGGGGTTGTCCTAAGTCAAGCAGGAAAAATCACTCTGCTCAAAGCCACTCTCCAAAATTTTCCTATGTATGCTCTTAGCTTGTTCAAAATCCCCTCAAAGTTTGCGGAAGCCATTGAAAAAATCCAAAAAAAGTTCCTTTGGTCAGGAGTGGAAGCTAAAAACAGAATTCCCCTTATTGCCTGGAATAAAATTTGCTCCCCAAAGGCCTCTGGTGGGCTGGGCTTAAGGAACATTGGTTCTATGAATAAAGATTTATTAGCCAAACAAATATGGAGATTCAAAGGGGAGGAAAGAGAATGGAACTCTATCCGGAAAAATAAATATCTCTATATGCAACCTTCTGAGGAAGAATTCTTTGACAACTCTTTTAATGTTGAAGGATCCGCCATATGGAATGCTGTGCAATCAGCTAAAAGCTGGGCTGCTGTTGGCAGAACTTGGAACCTTGGAGATGGGAGGAGAATAAGATTTTGGGAAGATGGATGGATCCTGGATAAACCTCTGGAGGAAATCCCAATCCTTAAAGATTGGAAAGACCGATTCAAAAGCAGGTATGGAGAAATGGTAAGAGATTACTAGAGAAATGGAAAATGGATTGACTTTAGCCAGCAGTGTCCGGGACTCAAGTTACTTCAAACTGCTCTCTCTACCAAAATCCCTAGAGACAACAAAGATGATGGATTGATATGGAGGGAAACTCTGGATGGGAAATACTCTGTTTCCTTTGTTGTTGTTATTCACAATGTCCCGGTGGAAGAAACTCCCATCTAGGCTAAAGTCTGGAACAAGAAGTTAGTTCCTAAGGTCAATATCTTCTTCTGGATTTTCATCCAAAATAAGGTATTAACCCTCGACAATCTTCACAAAAGGGTTATTATTTTTCCTAACAAGTGTTCTCTTTGCTGCAGGGAAGAAGAGACAGCTTGCCATATTCTCAATCAATGCACTTTTAGCCAGGATATCTAGAAAATCATCCTTTCCAGGTGGAACCTGAGTTGGGTCTTCCCGAACTCTCTTGGTGACACCTGGCTTCAATGGCATTGCCCTAATTCTAATGCTAAAAGTGTGGAAACCTGGAAACTTACTCTGTCGATTGTTATCCGGAATATCTAGAAAGAGCGCAACAACATGGTTTTTAGGGATAAAAGGGCTTTTCCTGCAGTGGTTGCAGATAAAATCTTTAGGAGTATCTTTGAAAGCCTCTACTGCACTGATCAGGGACCTGCTGCTAAAGATGATTTTAAAGACAAGTGGAACCTTTCTACCACTACTACTAGCAAGGAGACTGGGAGAGAAGGTCTAGTCTGGTGTTTTCCCCCACAGGGATGGATTAAGGCTAACTTTGATGGGGCCTCTAAAGGGAATCCAAGTAAAGCTGGATATGGGGGCATTGTCGGGAATTTTGTTGGAAGTTGTCTTAAGGCGGTAACTGGTCCTTTAGGGAATCAAACTAGCCATTTTGTTGAAGCCTCTACAGCCTTCAATACCTTAATTATAGCCAAAAATCTAAATTATGATAAAATATGGCTTGAGGGAGATTCACTCAATATCATAAAGTGCTTAAAGGGGGAATCGGAGCCTTCCTGGTCTATTGAAAATATCATCATGAAAGCTAGGGAGATCATTGCCAGTTTCAAAGAAATCATTATTCAACATGCCTTAAGAGAACAAAACAACATGGTGGATTGCTTAGTGAATATTGGAGTTAACTCTGACTCCCAAATGATTTGGCACGAGGAGGATCTCAATTTAATTATCAAAGAGTTCATTAGAAAGGACCGTTATACGGGGAGAGAAGGACAATTTAATCATGACAAGTAAAAAGCATCATTTATGCCTTGCTGGAAAGGCCATCATTACTTGGCACCGCAGTAGATCTTCTATTATCTCTAATAAAGTGTCGCACGCTTTGTGGGTTACCCAGTTCAAAAACTTGAGCAACATCGGAAAAGAAGGTGATAACTTGCAGAGAAACAGAGCAGACAACCCATATCCGAAGATGGGAGGAGACCTAAGGCGGGAAGAACCAGACAATACGTTGACCTGGAAAGCGATGCCAAAAGTCTAGGCAAAATTGGAGAAGGGCTCTCTTACCAACTTCATGGAGAAACTTGAGGACTATGACAAAGGTAGGGTTAACTTAGCCGTTTCCAAGATTTTCAAAAACTGGTCTAATGGCTCTTTTAAACTTTATAGAGTTAAGTTTAAGCTAGACGTTGGGCTCATTTCCACTATGACCAAAATGCCCCACTCTAGGCTTAATTTCTCTCGAGACCTTAAGGTCTCCAACAACGTGGTTAACCTATTCCCACGAAAAGAGAAAGAGAGAGCTAAAATTGGCAAGGCTACTGGGGGCTACTACGAAGCTGCAAACATCAAGAAGTTGTGGGGCAAGGTTCTGAACACAATTATGGAGTACATCACGGTTGAAGGTCATTTTTCCAGGGCCCACATCTACCACTTCGTGCTCTTAAATCATTTCAGACACGACAAAAAGGTGTCCCTGCCCTACTACCTCTTTCGGTCCCTCTCCAGGTCCCTCAACAAACACAGGACTAACCCTTCCAGCCCAATTCTCCACTACAGGCTTCTATTTCTCATCTATGAGCATTGCAAAACCCTCGCCCTGCTAGAAAATAAGAGGATTTCTGCCTCTCTGGGCAAGAGAAAGATGGAAGAGGGAGAAACTAGCAAGGAGAAGGCGTCCTCTAGCAAAAAAAGGAAAAGCGTCCCTGGGTTGGAAACAGAGGACATTGTTAAGGAAAGCAACGGAATGGAGATGAACAACTCCAACGGTGAAGATAGCTGGAAAGACAAGGAGCTAGGTAACGAGGAAGAAAGCGGCAATAATGAGCCTGGTCAAGAAAGCCCTACCCTCAGTGAATACCCTGGTAAGGACAACAGCCATCTGATGGAAGAAGCGGAACCCAAGGATAACGAGGAAACCGGAGTGAATTCTGAGAAGGAAATGAACAAAGACTCTGAGAAGGACCCGACTGACGATAGGGATAGCGAGGACAAGGAAAGTGCTAGTAAAGGGCTTATCCTGGATAACCTCAAGAAGCTCTCTGAGGCCATAATGGATTTCGATAGATGGACCTACGAGACCCTGAAAAAACCTGGATAAGAAAGGTATTGAAACGGATGAAAACAGGGAGGATGAAAATAGAGAGCAGATCAATTGGAAGCAGGAAATGGAGAATAAGGTAAAATCATTGGAAGAGGGAAAATAAGTGATGAAAAATCTGATGGGAGTTATCCCAAGTATCCTCTCTACTGTCATTAAAAACCTGGAGGACATCACCAAGGTTGTTGATCATACCTGCACTCCTAAACCGGTCGTGGATCTTGACCTGGAGGAAGAGACCATCCAGACTGGAAGCGGTGATGCTAATCCGGTGGGCGATACTGTGAAGAGAACCAGGGCCAGTATCAAGAAAGTTGTGGCTGCTTCAGCAAAGGATCCCCCTAACTTCAAAGACAACATCAAAGAGTTGTATGATATCAGCAACACCCTGGCTAAAGCCCTGGAAAAAATCTGAATGCTGGAAGGCCTGCTGGCTTTTGGGGGCTTTTTGGGGTTTTCTTCAGTTTTTCGCTGGTTTTTTGTGGTTTCTGTTCTTTTCTGTTTCTCATAGCTTTGTTGTTTAAGTTCTGCTTGTAAAGGGTTTCAGGGCCCCTTCAAAACCTACTTTTTCCTTAATCAAAATCAAATCTCATCCATTGATCTTCACTATTTTTCATTAGATCTCCATTGTTGATCAATATAAAAAATCTCTAAAGGCAATCTACAATCATCAATAATGGACAACCACAATCTTTGAGATTTTGTTCAATCATGATGTCAAAGTAGTGCTACGATATAATTCTGAGAGCAACATACTACTAATACTTAACTGAAGAAGAACAATGAAGATAGAAATGGTGCATGTTTGAAGGTATAATTGATTATTTTCATTTGATTTATTGCATCGCATTCATGTATTTCTCGAATTGTTTTGAGATTGATAACAATAGTATATTTCTTATGATTTGTAGCTGCCCATTGATGTTTCATATTGATTTCCATTTCTAATCTCATACAATTATCATTTTAACTAATAAGAATGGCTTCAACTTACTCCCACACTATTTGACAACATGTTTAGCTAGAGCATCTGTAATTAGTGAAAAATTATGCTCATCCTTTCTCGCATTAGCCAACAAAAATCATAAGAATGTCTAACGAATGTCATAACTTTCGATCTAAACCAAAGGTATAATTGTTTGCATTAAGGTCACAACACTTTCTTCATGATTCATACTAATAGTAGCTAAGAAATGTTGAAACATTTTAAGAATGAGACTTTCATATTTTGAATCTAACATCACAAAACATAAATTGATTGTAGTGACATTTTTCAAAATTGTTACCCTCTTAACACAAGGACTTTTGATATCATCCAAATATTGAAAACTTTCCACAATCAACTAAATGTCTCCCTCATGGCGTTGTTTCTACATGGGATTTTTGGAGATGTTAATCTAACAAGTATACTAAAGCAAATGGTAACTACGAGCCTCGCATATTTATCAAAGTGTTTCATAAATTAGGGCTTAACCAAGGTAATCATTGATGGATTCATTGTCCATCTCAAAATATTGGCATATAATTATTTTACCATGGCCAAACAAACTTTTGCTTCCTTTACATTGTTGAGTAGAACATCTTTTGATTGTGGAAACTACTCGAGTTTATTCCTTGCTCTATAAAGTCTCATTCCAAAATTGGCCAATGCCACAATTTTACAAGCTAAATAAACTAAGGCTCAAAAAAAATTTGAATTTTCTATTACAATTAAAAATTTGATCAACTCAAAGCATGCAAATGAAGATTTGTATAAATTATTAGGTTCCCAGTAGGCTAACAAGACTACTATCTATGATACCACTATAATAACTCGTCCTAATTTTTCTTTATAATTTTCTTACAACTAATAAATGCATATGTAATGCCTACATGCTTTCTAATCACCCTAATAATATAGTGGGAAATGTGAGAGCATATAGTGCTCTAGTCACGCCCCTATATATGATGTATACAAGAAGATAAATGGATAAAATCCACCTAGAATACATAGTCAATCAAGCTAGCCTAATTAACAAAATGAAATCCACTTGAAAAATTTCTAAGCTTGACTTAGAAAAAATTATCATTAGTGACAGCTTGTTCAATGTCAAAATAGATTATATGATAATGGTATAATGACTAGCAATAAATTGACCAATCCTATAATATGAAATCTATGCAAATGATAACCCTATAGTGGTATTACAATTCACAATTCATAAAATATTTCAAGAAATACATTAAAATGTGACAGATATTAGAAACTATTGTGAACAACTGTAGTGGCAGGCTCGATCACAAATAAACATCACTCCAACACACTCAATTGGTTCATAAAAACATATACCAAATGAATATAAGATCACAAGGGTGAATATAACTCTACAATATCAAACAAAGATGTACACCCAAGGTCTTAGGAAAGTTGGTGCTCTCTTACAATATTGGAAATATCCAAGAAGTGGAATGATCCTTAAAATTCAGATTTGCATTAAAAAAACATTGTATTTATTTAGCTTCTAGAACATTGTGCCATTGTCAAATTAGTATTTTGAAACTTTTTGTGAACATCGAAATTGATTGAAAAGGGGGCATTACAAATCAATAGATATCCACTCACATCACTCTATCTCCCCAATTAACCCCCAACCACCTCATATCCACTCACAAATACTTACCCACAACATCCTAGAACATCATACACCCATACTCAACCCTTATCAGATTATCAATAGTAATATGGTCAACAACCAACCTATCAAAATTATATACTAACAACTTCCACCACATATCCACCTCAAAATACTATTCCTAGGAATCCCTTTACTCAAGAGTGGCAAGAAATTAAGGAAGAATTCAAGAGGTTGAAATCAAGGAAATTAAACCAAAGTAAAACCTACGAGTTTGAAGATATTCGTCCCTACCCCTTTAATACATCCATCATGGTGTTACCTTTCCTTACACACATCAAATTCTCCAATTCAACAAATTCAAGGGAAAGGGAGACCCCAACGAGCATGTTAAAGAGTTCTCTATGACATTTGAATAAATCGTGTATACAAACATGTATACAATGAGACTCTTTTTGTTAGGATAGGTGTCACATTAACATTTCATTCCTATGACATCAAGGGACGAGAGCTGGATGATTTGAAGACCTTTGCGAACAACATGAAGCAGATGGTGGTCCACGTTGAAGATATTATGAAAAATATCTAGTTGTTTCGGTCTCGGTCTCTGTCTTTGTCTTTGTGTTGTCCTTTTGCTTTCTTTTTGCTATCTTTTGTGGTTATTTATGTTATGTGTGTTGAGATCCCTTTTTGTTCGGGTGGGGATCATTTTTTGTTGTTGGAGTGATCAGGCACGATTCTTTCAAGCTCTACTGCTCTCTTTTTCCTGATTTGTAAAAGGTTCAGGTTCCTTTCAAAAACCTGTTTTTACTTAATCAAAACATTGCATTCTTATGTGATTCATGTGTCTGCATGTTCCTTCAGAAGTGTTCTTGGGGATATGAGAGGAAAAATATTTAATATTTATATTGTAAGATAAATTATAATTACATCTTTAAGAGATGAACATGTGTGAGTGATGGAGATAAGTCAAAATGAGCAAAGATGCCTTCTAGGCATCCACTTTTGGGAATTTGAAGAGTTATGACTTGGGCACCCAAGATTGGAAGGTGAAAGATTGTTTGTTGTGCGATCCAAAGAGTCATTAAGGGGTTACAAAGCATTCGAGAAGTTGAGAATTTGATTGGTTGCGAGCTAGGTGCCCATATTGGAACCATATAAATTATATTATTTTATTATCATATGTATTGGTTGTGCATTATCCTAGGCATGGGTTTTCACAAGTGGTTTATTGCCTCTTGTTCTAGGATACAATGATGGTTTTCCCTCTAACAAGCTTATATAAATTATAGACATAAGGTGGTAGTGTTATGTTGAGTTCTTGCGATAACAGAGTGCTACAGAATTGAATAAAGGAGAGTAGTGAAGTTTATTATTGTAAATCTCTTTGTAAAGATTAATAATGTATTTTCTTTCTTTCTTATGTAATTTTTTTTCCAAAAAGGGTTTCTCCACGTACATTCAATGTCTTTATGGTTTGTTGCTTTTTTATTAATATTGAATGTTCAATCACATACATGTAAATCTGATTCGATAATCTTATTTTTAGAATTTCATACACATGCATAAGTTATTATTACTAATTTACTTCAGCTTCAACACAATTTGGTATCAAAGGAAATAGTTTTGTTGAGATTCTATTAAGTGTTGAAGATTTTTTGGTTACAATGGGAGTTTTTGTTTCTGGTCTTTTGCACATTTGTGGAGATGATTGTAAACCATGGCCTCTACTTCATGCCAATATATTGAGCAATGGCACGAGCTATGAGACATGGAAATTGAAGATGGGGGATCTCTTGGAAGAGAGAGATTAGTAGTCGATAGTTTCACAAGAAATAAAGCCATCTATAATGATTCATGAAGATTGGAAAATAACGGATAAGAAGGCATTTGGAACCATTCATACGTGTCTTATGAATTTTGTCCTTTTGAAAATGTCTCCATAGAAGACTTAAAATATAAGTTGTCTAGAAAAGGATAGGTGATACTAATCAAACTAATTTGGTTTGTTTAATAAATTATATCTAAAAAGATGGTTGTGTTCCTTAAAGATGAAATATGGTGATTCAATTACATATCATTCAAATGAATTCAATTTGACTATAAGTTAGCTTGCATCACTAAGCATTAAGTTAGGAGATTGGGATAAGTGTATCTTGTTTCTTTGTTATTTTTCAGAAGCTTGGGAAATTCTAATTGTTGTCATTAGCAGTGTTAATGTAGAGCCAAAGGCAGATAACATTGTTTCCATGCTTCTTTCAAAAGAGATGAGGATATTTAAGTTTATGAATGTTGGCTCCCAAGATGTATTTTATGTGCAAGGATGGTCCAAAGAGAAAGGGCCTAAAGGGGATAAAAAGAGAGATAAGTCTAAATGATATTCTAAAAGCCCCATGAAGGAAAAGTATTGAAATTGTGGTAAAAGAGGGAATGTGAAGGAGTTTAAATTTAAGAAAAATAATGTTGATTCCTCCATGAAAAATTCCTTCAATTATGATTTTAATGCTTTTTATTTCATCTAACATTATTAGTAATGATGATTGGCTTGTTGATTCAAGTTGCTCCAATCACATGACTCCTCAAATGATTGGTTTTCTACATATAAATCATATGATGGGGGAGAGGATTTCCTTGGTGATAACAACATTCCTTGGTGATAATAACATGAAGAAGATTGTCAGTAAGGGAAAGGTAAAATTGTGTTTTAGTGAAGGGAAGATTAAAACTCTTGGTAATGTTTTGCATAGTCCAAGACTTGCAAGAAAATTAAGTTCAATGTTCAAGTTGAATGATTTGGGAATGCATGTGACATTCAACAAGTTTTGTTACTTATTGGTAAGAGGGAGTTTTATGATAGCTAAATGATGTCAAATAGGGACTTTGTTTAGGCTCAATGCCTCTACTTTTTATAACTCTGCCAATGTAACTGGCATTAAAAATGCATGTATGTTGTGGCACAATAGGTTGGATCACATTGGTGAAAAAGGTCGTAAGATCATTCTTAATAAATTGTTAGTTGATAATATTTCTAATTATTTTATTAATAAAAATATTTTTGTGGGCATTGTGTGTTTAGTAATTGACATAAAGAATACTCAAATAAAAACATAGTTGATTATAGGGTAACTAATTGAAAGTGTATAAAACACCCAATTATTGGTTACCTCGTAATCAACTATGTTTATATAATACATTAATTACTTCATCCCAAAAATTAAATAAATATATCTATTTATTTAATTTCATCTTCATACAATTTTCATTAAGTGGACTAAAACCAATTAGTCCACCAATCCCCCACTTGCACATTCTTAACCTTGGTCAAATCTCCTCAAATCATGGACACCCTCCAAAAGTGTATGTAGGCATGGGCCTTTGTACACAATGTATGGATTTTGTACATGTGATGTAGGCCTCAGTATATGTCACATTAGCAAGGACTTACCTATACTCCTAAGATACTCCAGATTACCCCCTTCCATCCCATCCATCCACATTCTCTAAGTGTATCCTCGATGGTTGATTCTTTTTTTTTTTTTAATCTTGGACCCATTCATCCTCACCAATTAATCTCTCTTCCTATCCATTTCACGTATGAATAGCAATCAAATAAAAAATAAACCATATGTATTTATAAATAGAAATCAAGCTTATCTTACCCTCTTAATGAATATCTCCAATATTCAATAATATTTATGATGTTATTGAAAATGAAATTGTCCATTATATTATATTCTTATATCCCTTATTTATAGTTTAATTGAAGTTTTAATGTAGAGGGTAGATTTAATCAATATTTTTGTTTTATATATCAATTCACAAAATAGTTAATGAATGGATTCTTTTTCCTTTACTCCAGATTTAATTGGAATATTTAAGTAGATCTTATTATGCATTGTTTATTACAACATATTGACGAACTATCTTCATTTTTCATAATGGTCTCCACTTTTATCTAAGATCGTGTGAGCTCCAAATTCATTAGAGATACCTTAGTTTCCTATCAATGTGTAGGATGTATTCATGGGAGTTTATTTCACTTGATTGTACTTCTAGTTTCATTATTTCTCCCTTCCCTTGTGCATACTTATACACAAATCATACATCCACCACTATTTTGTCGGAGATATTTGAAGTGATTGAAGTATATCACTCAAATGCATGTCTTATTAGAATGATGTCCCATTTAATTGGTATGGGTGCTCTATGAATTGATATTTGATCAGTTTGAGTTGGTCTAGAGGTTTCCACCCTACTTTGCATCAAAGTGGTATAAGAGCTCAGAAGGTCAAGGCAGAGGAGAGTTTTGTGGTTGTGTGTTTGTGTTTGTGTTTGTGTAGGTTGAGAGGAGAACCTGGTTTGCCAAAAGACTAGATAGAGAGGAGAAGAGACCTAGGTGAGGCAAAGGCACAGTGGAAGCAAGGTTAAAGGAACTCGCTTGAAGAAATGGATTTGTTGAGAAGGTATCTATGAGGTGAGGGTTCACAAGAGAAGAGACAAAAGAAGAAGAAATAAGATAAAGAGAGGAAGAGGAAAGAGGAAAAGATGAGGCAAATAGAGTTTGACAGAGAGATAAGAGAAATAAGGAAAGCTATGGAACAATTGGAAAAAGACATGAAGGAATTGGACAAATGAATTGAGATGCAGTAGTTGCAAAGTTGGCACTTGACATTAAGAAAGAAGGTTGAGTGGCCTATTCAAAGAATGATTTAGAAGAGAAGACAAGTGAAGGCATTAGAAATAGAAATGAAGGCACAAGAACACCTGTTGGAGAAGGGTAGTGAACAAACAAAGGAAGGTAAAGAAGAAGATATAAATGCAAGGACAACAATTCGAGATGAAGAATGAGATTTGTGGACAATATATGCAACCATTGAGGAAGAATGGAAAAGTAAGGGTGGAGTTGAGAAAGTTGAGGTGATGGTGATAGAAGAAGAAGAATGTATGAGGTGTAATATTTATGATGAATTAATAGGGGGGAATGATTGTGATCAGATTGATGATATAGTTACTAATGTAAGGATGCAGATGATTCCATCAGATGTCGTCATATGACAGGAATCACCAAGGAGATAGGACCAAGATTTCATGAATTGTGTTGATACTAACCAAAATTGTTTTTGTCACTGAAGTTATTATCATATTTATTCCAGTGCAAATATCAACCAAATTAGGTTGGAAAGGGCAGCAAAATTTTCTTGGCAGGTTCAAATACTTAAGCAAGAGAATGGGAACCCCGAAGGTGAAGAGGAAGTGGAAAGTTTATGCAAGTTCTAAAGTTCATGCACATTTCTAGTACCTTGTACGTTGGAAGGGAGAACCAGGTGAGAGAGCCATTTGGATATCAATGGAAGAAGATATCACAAATGATCTTGTTGCAGGTCCTCACTCAAGGGACTTGAGTTTCATTTCTATGGGGAGTATGGTGCAGGAGCACCCTAGGGACGTAGTTTTAATCCAAAGGGTCAAAATTTGAGATTTTTGTTTTTTTTATGTTATCTAATGAAAAAAAGGCCATTTAAGGCCATTTTGATGTATTGGGATCCAATTTGGAAAGTTTGAGGTCTATATGTTATAAAATGTAAAAGTTGTAAAATGTTGTCATTTTTGCCATGACAACTTTGCAACTTTGAAAGCAACTTTTTGAAATGTGGTTGAAAGTTAGTTTTGAATGGTTTATTTAAATTGTATTGGAATAAATAGGCCCTTATCACACCATCCAAGGGTGGTCATTTTTGAAATTGAAGAATTTGTTCAATAAGATTAAAATTTCTTATGCATTTCTGGACGTTGCAGTCTGATTCCTTTCATTTTTCAGTGAAATTCATCACATTTTGATTGGAAACAAATTTGATGTGTTATATTAGTGAACTAAATTCAATTTGGTTTTTTGGCATTAAATTTCATTCAGATTTGAAGCAGTTATGATCATTTTATTCACTGCAATTTCTATATTTTTACAATAACCGACCTATTGCGGCGTTTATTCTGAATTGGTATGAAATAATTAAGGATTAAGAATAGAATAATTTGAAACAGGGGTGAATTAAATTTCATTTGACACTATTTTCATGAATTTTGGTTAAGTTTAGTGCGAGTTATAGCAATTTTTATGAAAATTGCCTATGCAAAGCCATTAAAGGAGGGTTTGAAAGTCTAAAATGTAGTTTTTGACCATTCCACCCATTATATGCCACTTTAAATTGGTGGAATGGCCTGATATGATTTTAATTAGATGTCTGTGAGTTTGGGAAGCATAGGTGGTCATTTATGATTCTTTTAAGGTGATGTCCTAGTTGAATTTTGTGCATTTTCAATGCAAATAAAGGTGTAGAAGTTGAGTTTCAGTCAATTGATGTTATGGCTGGCCATGTGAATGTTTTGTGAGCATGTGAAGGTCTAATAGGATATTTTACAAGTTATTTCAAGTGTCTGTGAGTTGTGGAGATGTCATTTTCATTCAGTCCTCTTAATTGCAAGCAAAATGAGGGTTTCTTGTTTTGGAGTCTTAAAATGCATGACTAATCCAAGAGGTTGTTGATTTAGATGTTTTATGACATATTGATCTTATTTTTTGATGTTTTGAGTGAATCTTACATGATTGAAGGGTAATTGCTTTATAAATTGGACCAATTTAGGCCTAGTTCAAGGGGGGACAGTCATAGAACTCCTATACTTTATGAAACGAGTGCTTAAGATCTTCTAATATGTTTGAATGGGTCTTAATAGGTATCCAAAAATAATTTGGGATCATGGGTTTGAGGTGTCTTTGAAAAGTTATGCCTATTTTTCGAGTATGGAAGGTTGCTTGGCAATGAGGGTGAGTTGATGTTGGATAGGTTGAATAGGGTTTCATGGTCTGATCCATTATTGATATTTGATCAATTTGAGTTGGTCTAGAGGTTTTCACCCTTCTCTGCATCAGGGTGCCTTTATTTGATTTCATTGTGTTAATCCAATTGTAATAACCCACTATACTTAACCCAACAAAATTTTGACCTCTTTTTTTTTTTAATATTTAATTTAATCATTTGTGTTTGATTCAATCGCATACTCTGGGCATCCATCCATTTGGATTAGGCATTCATCCATCCGGGATGAGCATCTAACCATATGGGTTAGGCATCTGTCCATACAGAACAAAAGGTTTCATTTATCCAATACGGGGTAGGCATCTACCCATACGGGGTAGGCATCTATCCAATTGGGATAGGAGGTGCTCTGACTAGAGACTTAGACTCATCGGGACCATTTGGGTCCTGAGTCACTCACTAAGTACTACATGTTAGGTCCCGGAGACAACTGAGAGGGGGGGTGAATTAGTTGTCAACTAATTTCAAACCAAAAACAACTTTACCACCTTAATGCTTAATACCGGTAAACCAGTTAAGTATGCCAGTAGACAGTGTTAACAGTTATTAGCTATATCGGTAAAGATTAATGCATGAAACATAAACACAAAGTCATCCACAACACATGACACCAATATTTGTATGTGGAAACCCTGTAAGGGGAAAAACCACGGTGGGAAACCTTACCCACAATCAGATCATACTACTATAGATAGTAAGTGTACATAAATGGGGTCTGCACATGCAGAAAGGCCAACACCCTAGAGCTCACTGCTCAATCACAAAATGGGAGTCACACTGACTATAGTTGGATGGTTAAATCCAATAAGAATGTACTGCACAAGATAGCATCTTCATATGCTGGATTCAGTACCGGTGTAATGCAGATATGCTTTCACAAAAACCTAACTTCACCTTCAAATGATGTCTTCATGTATAGCTCTGCTTAATCTCGCATATACCTTCACACAATTCTTTTTTGCATTCCACATTCGATCTTACAAATAAGATCTTACATTTATACCATAACCTAAGACCAAATTGAGTAGGTCGGCTCTACAAGATATTACAATAAAAATATTTTACAAACAATATAATATCTGATGCAATAACCGATTGAACATGTCAACTTAATGCATTTACAACAATAATTAATCATTTCCTTAGCATGCCATGCTGATCTGGAAAAGATAAACCTGCGAGTGTAACCCTAGGTAACCCTGGACCTATTTGTCGGTAAAAACAAATATGCAAATATGAATGTACCAATGAACAAAACTCCAGGACAAGAAGTCCAAAAGATGTCTTCGACATTACCAAGTGTCTTCCATATAACTCTGAGTACTGGTGATCATTATATCCTGTTGGTGAACCATATACCAGTAACTGTGCAATAGTTACTTGCTTGTCGGTGAATGCTGTTGGATCTCCAAAGTGCTAGTGTTTTAGTAGGTGTTGACATCAATGACAAAACCATACCAAAATACCAACAATCTCCCCCTTTGGCATTGATGGCAACACAAGATGGAAAAACCATCAAAGTGCCAAAATAGAAATGCCAAGTATCAAAAACCAACAATCTCCAAAAAGATCATAACCAGAAATCAGAGAGTAATAATCTCTCCCAAACAACAATCTCTCCCCCTGGGAGCAACATGTGTTTTCCAAAGTTTCCATACCAATTTCTCCAAAAGATAATGTGTTTTTCCATAGATATCTCTCCCCCTTTGACATCATATGCCAAAGTTACAATAATACCAAGTTCATATACAAAATACCAACTACTCCCCCTAAGAAGTAGCTTCCTCATCAAAGACCGGAGTAAAAGTTTTGTCTTTTAATTCTGTCGGTTGATGACAATCATCAACTGTCTAAGTTTCTACCGGTGGTGGTATGACTCCAAGATGATCTTTGAGATATTCAAAAGTCTCTTAAGGCAAAGGTTTTATGAAAATATCTGCAAGTTGTTCTTTAGTGTTCACATAAACCAGTTTTATCTCCTTTTCTTCAACTTTTTCCCTTAGAAAATTCAGTTTGATAGAAACATGTTTTGTTTTAGAATGTAGTACTGAATTCTTAGATATATCAATTGTTGCAGTGTTATCATAATATATAGTAATAGGTTCCTTGCATTTAACCTTTATGTCTTTCAACATTTGCTTAAGCCATAGTACATGTGTACAGTTAGTTGCTGCTGCAACATATTCTGATTCTGTTGTTGATAAAGATGTACAACTCTGTTTCTTACTCAACCAAGAAACTAATCTCTTTCCAAGAAAGAATGCTCCGCCGGTGGTGCTTTTTCTATCATCCACATCTCCTGCCCAATTTGCATCTGTGTATGCACATAATTCAAAGTTTTCATCTCTAGGATACCATAATCCAAGATTTATAGTGCCTTGTAAGTACCGAAAAATCCTTTTTACTGTTGATTCATGATTTTCTCTAGGATTACTTTGAAATCTTGAAACAATATATACTGCATTCATAATATCAGGTCTGGTTTGTGTTAAATACAGTAAACCTCCTATCATAGATTTGTATCTAGTTGGATTAACAGGTGTAGATTCATCCCTTTGAGATAATTTGTCATTTGTAGTCATAGGTGTGCTTACCGATTTAGAGTTCTCCATCCCAAATTTCTTTAGTAACTCTTTTAAGTATTTGGATTGGCTCAAGAATATACCTTTGTCAATTTGTGAAATCTGCAATCCTAAAAAGAATTTTATTTCTCCAATCATAGACATTTCAAATTCTTGCTACATTTTAGTAGAAAATTCCTTACATAAACCATCTTCTCCTCCAAAGATTATATCATCAACAAATACTTTTATAATCAAAATGTCATCATTAGTTATTTTGTAATATAAATTGTTGTCTGCATTTCCTTTAGTGAAACCAATCTTTAAAAGATACTTATCCAATCTTGCATACCAAGCTCTCAAGGCTTGTTTCAATCCATACAGAGCTTTCCTTAACCTACAAACCATATCATTGTCATCTGTCAAAGAAAATCCATCAGGTAGTTCAATGTATACTTCCTCTTCAAGATCTCCATTCAAAAATGCACATTTAATATCCATTTGATAAGCTTTGTAGTTCTTGTGTGCTGCAAAAGCCAAGAATAATCCGACTGCCTCAATTCTAGATACCAGTGCAAAGGTTTCATTGTAATCAACTCCTTCTTTCTAAGAATATCCCTTACATACTAATCTTGCTTTATTTCTAACAGCCTTACCATCTTCATTAAGTTTGTTTCTGAATACCCATTTGGTTCCAATTACATTTTTATCTTTAGGCTAGGAAACTAATGTCCAAGTGTTATTTTTCTCAATTTGTTCTAATTCTTCTTCCATAGCTTTAAACCAAAATTTATCTTCACATGCCTCATTAACAGATGATGGTTCTATTTGAGAAATAAGACATACCTCTTCATTTGCCAATCTTCCTCTTGTCATAACTCCTTTAAATTTATTTCCAATTATCTAATCTTCAGAATGATTCAATCTTACATACTGGGGTGTCTTTGTTTGCTGTTGTTCTTCAGTTATTGTGGAATCCTCAGATGGTACCAGGGTAACTGGATCTTCATTTTGTACCAGTGGATTTGGTGTAGGTTCATTTGTCACAATTTCTATTGCCGGTTCAGAGTCTATATACCTTGAAGTTCCTCTGAATTGTTCATCAATTTTTACATTTGTACTCTCAACAATTTTCTACAATCTCTTGTTAAAACATCTATATGCCTTGCTCTTAGATGAATAACCAAGAAATATTCCTTCATCACTTCTAGGATCAAATTTGCCAATATACTCATCTCTTCTAATATAACATTTACTTCCAAAAATTCTAAAATATTTAAGAGTAGGAGTATTACCAAACCATAGTTCATGGGGGGTCTTACCAGTTTCACCTTTGATGTGAACTTTGTTGAATGTACAGACCATTGTGCTGACTGCTTCTCTCCAATACACATGTGGTAAATTTGCTTCTGATAACATACTTCTTGCTGCATCCAAGATAGCTTTGTTTTTCCTTTCAATAACTCCATTCTGTTGTGTTGTCTGAGGTGCTGATAGTTGTCTTCTGATTCCATTCACTTCACAGAATGTATTAAAGTCCTTAGATGTGAATTCTCCTCATTGATCTGATCTTAAACATTTGATTTTCTTACCGGTTTCATTTTCAACCATTGCTTTGAATAGTTTGAACTTTCCAAGTGCTTCTGATTTTTCTTTGAGAAAAGTAACCCAACACATTCTAGAATAGTCATCAATGATTGGCATGAAATATCTATCACCATGTAAGCTTTTAGTTCTAGCTAGACCACATAAATCAGTGTGAATCAAATCAAGAGCATTATTGGATTTTTCTGGAATACTTTTGAAACTAGCTCTAACTTGTTTTCCAAATTGACATTCCTTGCATATTGTGTTATGAAGTTTGACAATTTTAGGTAGATCTCTAACTGCCTTAGAAGTACTGATCTTTACCATGCAATCAAAGTTTGCATGACAGAGTCTCTAAAGCCATAACCAACTTTCATCTATATGTGCAATCAAGCATGTCTTTTCATTGTTATTCAAATGAAAGATATTACCTCTAGTTTGATTACCGGTTGCAATTTCCAAACCAGTTCTATTCATGATTTTGCATTTTCCATTTTTAAATTGTAACTGAAATCCTTTCTCAACTAATTGACCAACACTTAAAAGATTATGCTTTAATCCTTCAACATAGTAGACATTGTCAGTGTTATGCTTACCATCAAGAGATATTGTACCCTTACCTTTGATTGAACAGGCTTTGTCATTTCCAAATCTTACTAAACCTCCATTGTATTCTTGAAAGTTCAAGAATTTACCTTTGTCTCCTGTCATATGATGTGAGCATCCCGAGTTAATGATCCATTCATCCTTTACTTCAACTTTAGCTGCTAGGGCTTGTTCTACCGGCTGAGTAGTAAGTGTCGGTTGATCTTCTGTTATTGTAACAAAAACCCATCCATTGTCTACTGGATCCTCATCAGAATCATCAGTCACACCTTCATCAACAATGTAACAAGATTTGTTTTTGTTCTTCTTGAATCTGTATCTCTGATATTCAGGATTAGGCTTGTAAGTCCTTCTAGCTTCTTCTCTTAGTCTAGCATGTCTATCAGGGCATCTCGAAGCCATATGACCAATCTTATTGCAGTTAAAACATTTAAAGGGTGCTTTACCTTCATACTTACTTCCGCTTGGACCTTTAGGCATTTTCTTTGCAAATAGTGCTTCAAGTTCTTCAAGTTCTTCATTTTCTTTCCTGCTTTCTTCAAGTTCTCTTGCATAAAAGGCTTTCCAATTAGATTTGTCAAATGATGGAGTAGATGATGTTGATGCTTTAAAGGCTAAATCTGTCTTTATAGTAGCAACAGGACCAAATTCTTCAATTTCAAAAGCTGAAAGTTTCCCAATCAATGCATCCCTAGTCACTGATGTATTAGGCATTGTTCTTAACTCATTTATAGCAGTAACCTTCATTTTATATGCCGTTGGCAATGCTCTTAAGACTTTTGAAACAATTTCGTCCTCACTTAAGGTTCCTCCACAACATTTAATACCCAAAACAATTTCATTTACTCTTTCCATAAAAGCAGAAATCCTTTCATCTTCTTACATTTTCAGATGTTCATACCTGACTCGGAAGCTTTCAAGTTTTGCAATTTTGACTGTGGACTCTCCTTCATTCGATGTTTCCAAATGATCCCAAATAGCTTTAGCAGTAGACCTATCTGATAATCCCATGATTTGTTGATCTGATAATGCGCTTAAAAGTGCTTCTCTTGCTTTGCAATCATTTTCCTCATCTTTAGCCAAGGTAGTTGGACTGGGCTGACCAGATACAACATCAGTGTAACCTTTCTTTGTAACTTCCTAGACATCTTTGCCAATGCAATTTAGATGTGTCTCCATTCTAATCTTCCATATGCCATAGTTGGTTCCATCAAGTTTAGGACTGTCCTTCCTGAAATAATTAGTAGACATTGGATCTCCTCAAGTTGTTAAACTTTTGCAAAAGAGGACTAAGCTCTGATACCAATTGTTAGGTCCTGAAGACAACTGAGAGGGGGGAGGGGGGTGGGTGAATCAGTTGTCAACTAATTTCAAACCAAAAATAACTTTACCACCTTAATGCTTAATACCGGTAAACCAATTAAGTATGTCGGTAGACAATGTTAACAGTTATTAGCTATACCGGTAAAGATTAATGCATGAAACATAAACACAAAGTCATCCACATCACATGACACCAATATTTGTATGTGGAAACCCTGTAAGGGGAAAAACCATGGTGGGAAACCTTACCCACAATCAGATCATACTACTGCAGATAGTAAGTGTACATAAATGGGGTCTGCACATGCAGAAAGGCCAACAACCTAGAGCTCACTGCTCAATCATAAAATGGGAGTCACACTGACTACAGTTGGATGGTTAAATCCAATAAGAATGTACTGCACAAGATAGCATCTTCATATGTTGGATTCAGTACCAGTGTAATGCTGATATGCTTTCACAAAAACCTAACTTCACCTTCAAATGATGTCTTCGTGTATAGCTCTGCTTAATCTCGCATATACCTTCACACAATTCTTTTTCGCATTCCACATTCAATCTTACAAATAAGATCTTACATTTATACCATAACCTAAGACCAATTTTAGTAGGTCAGTTCTACAAGATATTACAATAAAAATATTTTACAAACAATATAATATCTGATGCAATAATTGATTGAACATGTCGGCTTAATGCATTTACAACAATAATTAATCATTTCCTTAGCGTGCCATGCAGATCTGGAAAAGATAAACCTATCGGTGTAACCCTAGGTAACCCTGGACCTATTTGCTGGTAAAAGAAAATGTGCAAATATGAATGTACCAATGAACAAAACTCCAGGACAAGATGTCCAAAAGATGTCTTCGACATTACCAAGTGTCTTCCACATAATTCCGAGTACCGGTGATCATTATATCCTACCGGTGAACCATATACCAGTAACTGTGCAATAGTTACTTGCTTGCCGGTGAATGGTGTTGGATCTCCAAAGTGCTAGTGTTTTAGTAGGTGTTCTAATAGGAGTGCATCGAGGTCATCGTCCTTAGGAGAAATCAAAATAACATAATGCAAGCTTGAATTCCGTCTCAGAATTTGGCTTAAAGCCTCAGGAAGTCAAGCGGATTCATACGAGATTCCTTCCGAGTATGCATTGAATTACTTTTTCTTTTGTTACACTTATCTTTCAAATTATGATTCTTCGCAACCCTTCTTCTTACCAGAACCTAGACCCCATCCATGAACGCCTGAGTACTAGGGACAACTTCATCCCTAGACTACCTACATACCCATTTCGGCATGGGATCAAGGCGTAAAGTATGTAGTTCTATTTTCTAATCTGTGGTTTAATGTAAACCGTTTGGTGGGTACGCAACCATTTCTAGGGTCAATGTCCCATACAGTTTCTCTGTGGTTGCTACCCATGATGGTAGCACTTAAGCAAAGGCTCAAGATGGCCTATTGCTTGTGGCCTAAAACAACTAGATCCTAATACCTATCATAAGCGTCACCCTTGACCCAATTGTCAATCGTCAACAACTCTTCGAGATTAAATCAAATTTATAAAAGCATTTCACTCAATCAACCCTAAAGGGGTTTACTATGGTTTAACTCAACGGATGTAAAATCATTTAAGGATTATCTTATTAGATTATCGATCCAAGGGGGATTACCCTCCCCTTGGATTTAAACTTCCAAGTGTCCCTTATTACTCCCTTACGATTTATAGGGACGATGCCACAGACGTCGTTGATGCAACTTTATTAGGTGTTAAATGCAATAGTTCAACACGACGACATTACCCGTAAGCGTGACCCAGAGGCACCGTAAATACCGAACGCTGCTAGGTTTTTGTTTTCCAACTCCCTTTGTTTAGTTTTCTAACTAAGAGGCTATGAAAACTTTTAATTAACATCATGCCTGAAACAATTATGAAATAAACGTGCATAATTAGACATTGCAAAGCTTAAATAATTGAAATAACTACTTCTATGGGATTCATGAACCACTTGAAAACTAAATTATTTAATAATCAAAACTTGAAATATAACTTGCACAATAATGGCAATTATGAAACTTGCATATTGATAATCAAACGTGTAACTTGCATGAAGATGATGAAAATGTAACTTGCTCATCAATAAATGCAAATAATGTATAAGTAATTCGCATGATGCAAGAATAGTGTCATTTACATGCAAGATTAAGCAATGTTTATTTCTATCACGAGAATAATTAATTATAGAGTTACTAGTTCAAAATAAGCAATTAGTTTAGACATTAGACAAATTTTGGATTAAATCATAATAATATAAATTAATTATTTTTAATGAATCTAAAATACCAACTAAGTAACCCAATAAATCTCAAATAAACTGAGAGATTCCAATTATAAAATTAGATATACTTTAATTTACAATTATAAATTTACTAAACAATGATCCAAATTATTTATAAATTTTTCTAAGTTTAATTTTACTAACTAAAATTTAAACTAAAGAAAATATTAGCAAATTCCAATTTGCAAATTAATATGAAAAAAAATCTAAATAAAAAAAAATATGAAAATAAGCTTTTAATTGTCAAGTGGGGAGTGGGGGCCATGGGTCCCATCACCACTATGGACTTGCAGGTGCGGGCCCACAGAGATGAGGGGACAGTCGTGGGCCCCTCCAATTCCTCTACGGCCACTGCCGTAATAGTGACCACAGGGGTGGTGGAAAGTACCACTCCCTGACAGCTATATTAACTCCACCTCACCCCTATGTTGACCGTTTAGTTTATTTAATGCGAATTATTTTTTTTGAAAACTACTTTATTTTATTTTATATATATTTTTTATCATACAAATTAAATATTACAATATATATATATATATATATATATATATACACACACACAGTTTTATTCCAGTTCTATTAACAATTTAAGAGGGATACATATAAAAATGTTATTATAAAAATAAAAATAAGAATCTATTCATAGGCATGAAAGATAATAGAGAAAATTATTTCAAATGATTTCATAGGAGCCCAAAAAAAGATACATTGAGTTTGAATTTGAGGCAACAATACAACAGAGAACTAAATTACCTCAGAGATAGATAGATGTATAAATTTTGATTTCACAGTGATCATATTCAATAAATTTGCCTTACGTTGAGATAAACATAAATTTTTATGATGAGTTTGTCAGGAAATTAACATTCACAGAAGGAGAGAGATTTCTGAAAAGAAATAAATAACAATATAATATTTTTCACAGGGAGTTTATACAACAATATTAAGAAAAAATCATATTTGAAATACTATTTCACATAGCGAGATTTCTCAATACAAATGATTATATGCATAGAGAAAGAAACTATTTACATAGATAAAAGAATTTGAGTTTTCAAAAAAAGTAGAGATGTTGAAAAGCACGATTTTTCCAGATTCAAGATTTTCTCTAGATTTCAAAAAGCAGAAAAAGTAGAAATCTGATTTCTTTCTTTTCTCTAAACAGATTAACAAATAAAAAGAAATCTACATTTGCATGTTTGAAAAGTACTTTTGTCAATGCATTTCTTTAATGAAAAATAGTTTTTCCTTTCTAATAAATCTAACAATTAAGTAATAATTTCCTTCAAAAAATTATATTCAAATAAAAGAATCTAAGAGGAGATATTTCCTTTTGAAAATATAAAATTTACATAAGCAATTAGCAAATGGAAAAGGGGGAACCTAGAGAAGCCCTTTTGATGTTGAATCCTCTCCAAATCTTCAAGCTAGCCTTCCTTGATCCTTCCTTGCAAGCTTGGTGAAATTCTTCAAAACAAACTTAACAATTCTACAAATGAAAAATGTGACTACCAGAAAAAAGACTACTACTTGAGAAAACATTTCTTCAAAAAAAAAATCAACCCCATTCTTTTGGAAATTGCATACAATATATAGGAAAAATCCCTTAACTCCACTATCTAGAGGAATTAATTGAAAATGAGATTCTTTTTCCAATATTGGATCCATGCAAAATTGATTAATATCCTAGTGGGGGAGTTATTTGCAAGGGAATTAAATAGTGAAGATTCCTCTAGAAGCTTCTAATTTCTCCTACAACATGTGCCATAATTGGGAATGGGAAAAATAAATAATACCTATTTAAATTACATTCTCCAAGTGTGTATGTGGGTCCATTATTTAACCTTTTATAATATTTATTCAACCATATTCAATAGTTCAACCAAAAGAAGATATAATAAAAATTGCATCAAATGAAAAGTGATAAGGGAGGGTTATGACACCAATGCTTACTTGTTCATTGATGGTCTAGGCATTCTTTGCTTGAGGAGTCTTGTTTTGAGAGATACAACATTACTTCATTTGATTTATTAGTTTGTGTGGAGAATTTTCTTCATGGTCTTATGTTTGACATTATGCTAGTATTGTTTGCAAATTAATTTGATCAGAGCATGCTTTGAAAGTCTATATTCTATATTATAATTCCTTGATTGGTCTCAGGATCTCTTAATAATGAATATTCTTGTGTTTGTTTCTATATTTTATATTATAACTCCTTGATTGGTCTTAGGATCTCTTAAAAATGAATATTCTTGTGTTTGTTTGGTCACAACAAGAAATATTGGACTTATTTAAGAGATAAAGGTGAATATACAAGTACAATAGTCCTAGTGACACTGTACAACCCTTAGATTTTCCAATTTCCTTTTATAAACCTTTGAAACTTTTGGAAGAGTTTATAAATCAATTTGAGAGCCAAAAATTAAATTAATGAGAAGGGAAAATAAGTTTAAATTTCTAATTTCATATCACCTTTCATCTTAGATTTGATTGTTATAAGTTAAATAAAAAATACTAGTTACCCTCTTTAAATGAATGGTTTATAGTTTTGATAAAATCTTATAAGTTTGAAAGGATTTTGTTTTTGGTAACTCAAGGTATTCCCACGACCCAAGCCTAATGCCCAACATGCCTTATGTTGGGCGTACTTATTTCCAAGTTGGGGTTTAGGAAGGGCCGAGCTTGAGGCGAGGCTAGTCCTTGGGGATGGACCAAGCCGCCCATAATCTAGATCCAATGGGTGATTTCGGGCCTCAAAGTTGAACCTGAGACCAATGGGGAGCAAAACCATGGTCCAAGCCAATTTTGCTACCCATCTGGGCTTATAAGTTTGAAAGGATTTATTTATAGAGTTATCATTATTTATAGGGGCCCATATGTTAATATGTATGGATTAAGGAAATTTGGAAGAGGTGAAGTATTGGATTTTTTCTTGATTTTTCCATTCCATGACTCACCTCTCTTGATAGATATTGTAGAGCCTCATTTCCATGCATTTTTCTCCTGATTCAACCTTCATAGGTGTGGGATCTATGGAAGAGCATGAATGATTAATTTTGCAATATTTTTGTGAGAAAAAAGAGAGAGTCACTATTTTCAATCACAATCATGGTTAAGTTTTATTTTTCTATAACTATTTTAGGGAGATATGGATAGGAAAATGAATTGATTTATAGCTATTTTGGTTGTTGCAGCCATGGAAGGAGTTTCAAAAAGTTAAAATCTCATTGTCTTAGGCTTTCCCAAAGCCATCCTATTGGTTTGACAAATATTTGTATTGCAAATATATTGTTATGATATTGTCAACTATGGCTTCAAGATTTTCTTTATTATGGAAAACATGTCTTATCATATGTAATTATGGTGGAATCTCAATAAGTGAATCAATCAATTATGGAGAGATATATATTTAAATATCATAGATCATGCAATGTCTGATAGTCCTAATTTGTAGTAGCTTGAAACTATCTTCTCTTATTTACATGAACTCTTAGTTTAAAAAGGAAAATAAATGACAAGTTATAGTGGATTTAATGCAACATTTGAATACATGAAGGGAGCTGCAAAATTTTAAACAACTTCAAGGGTTTTAAATATTATAAGGGGTTTTAGATTGGTTTGTAATGTAACAACTCTAATGACTATTCATTATATTGTTTGGAGGCTTAAATCATCTATTCATCAAGAAATAAAAAGAATGGATATCATTTTGGGGCCCTTAGAGAACATTTGGGAGTTATAAGGTGAAATGAGAAACTATGAAAATGGTTTTTACATTAGTTGTAAGGTTGTCCTTATCATGTTCAACCTTTTCTTTAGGGAAACAATATGATGAAGTTTCTAAACCCATGAACCATGAAACCTTTCCCAAATGGAGAATGGAAGTGCTCGACATGGTATGAAGATGCTATATAAGGATTGTTGAGGTGGAATTTTGCAAAAAAATGAATTAAGTTTCCATGTGATGTGATGTTGTCCAAGTCATGGTCAACTTTTTCTCTGTTTGGGGCAATAGCATGGTGAATATTTCATGCCCATAAACTATGAAATATTTGCTCAAACGAATATTGGGAGCAGTATACATGGATTTGAGATATCATCGAGGAGTTACAAGGCATGATATTGTTGAAAAAGTAAGTTTTTGATGAACTTCAAGATTGCACAACCAATGATCAACTATAATATTTATAGGATTGTCATAAAGTTCTCTTGTTTTACTCAAATTTTATGAAATCTACCTTATATGTGGGATGGAGGTAGGGTTTTGCAAGTAAGGTATAATACCAATGAAAATACCTAATTTTAATTCTAAAAAAAAAATATGTAGCTAAAAGATGGAGGAGAGTTATGGCTATCATAAATAGTATTGATGACATTTTGATATGTAGGCATATTTTGTGACTAACTATTATATTATAATTCACTTTAGGTTGGTTATATGGTTAAAAAAATATTATTCCTTATAAGATTGGGTATAAGGGACAATCCTTATTATCCTTGAAAGATTCAAATAATTATCCCAAAGATGTACATTGATAGGCTCGACAACTGTAGGGTAGTCATGTTGCCTGTCTTTTGAGTTCTAGTTGCATGGTTATGCAAGCTTGACAAGGATGAAGAATATAATGAAAGAGAGTATGAGGCGAAGACGTAGATCTATGGATGAAGGCCTTACATGATAAAAAAATGTGAAGTTTCCCATGGTAACAAATGTACCCAAAATTTGGAATTGATAGACTCGGCGGTTAAAATAATATACCTTGATATTTCTTATTTGATTTGATTTGATGATGAATAATTTTATGCTCTTCGCTTGTTGGAAGTCTAGGATGTTGGAAACATTATGGAAATATGCTAAGACACATGAGTAAAGCATACTGAGATTCATAGATATTCTATAAGAACAAAGTCACTTTTACTTGATGGATGGAGAGATACAATTATGCAAGGAAGAGAAGAATGACATGACTTTGACTTTGATTTATAATTCACTCATAGGGAGGTCTAGTAGGACTTACTTTATCTCATTGTAGCTTAAAGTTGAATTAGGTCTTATCCTATAAAGGTGGATTTAAATTTGAGATTAAGCAAACTTACTCATGATGTGAAGTGTAAATTCATCTCAATAAAAGAAGGGGTGCTATTAATTTTGAGGAGGAATCTAGGAAAACAATTTTGAGACTATAAAGACAGAGCTAAGTGGCAATTTTCAGTAAGGTTTTTTGTTGGAAGTTTTTACATGCCCATAGCTTGTTGGTTCTTCATATTGGATGGTGACACACTTGTATTTGTTATTTTGATATTTAGATAATTGGTAGAATTCAATAAAGTGTAATGTTTACATCTTTATTTTATGGTGGATTTGTCAAAGATTGTGTAATACCTGCACTTGTAATATAGTAGTCTTATGCAATTTCTTTACCATTTTCACCCTTAGGACCCTACACTTATGATGTTCATAATTGTGTGGAATACTAGTTATTCTATTACAAGCTAGTCAAATTTCATTGAATCTTCCAAGATAAGAAATTGTAAAATAGATACAAAGTTGATCCTCTTTGTTTTTAATTTATTTATTAAACCCCCATTTTTGTTCTTTTTTGCATATTTGGTTAGTTTAGAAGTAGGTTATGTTAAAGTTGTGAAATACAACATCACATAACCCAGTGAACACCTGTATGCAAATAACCTGTCACAACAATGAAAGATTCACACAAAACACAAAGATTGCTTTGAAAACCTAGAGAAAAAATATGCAATAATAATAATCAGATTGTAAAGGAATTGATTTTACAATGAGATCAATCCTTAATAAAGGAGATAAAAAAACCCTAATGCAACCCTAAAGGATGCATGCATAAAAGAAAGGAATTATTAAAATAATAATTCCTATAAAAAGCTTCCTAAATCTAGCTTAAGTGAAATAGAGAAAAGGTGACTTAATTATTAAATCAATATGAATTAATTAAGTAAACTAATACCTTTTACTCTAACACCCCCCTTAAGTTGAAGTTAGGGAGAAGCTAAAAAAAACTAAGGACTAGATGCATGAAAGCGAAAATAGGTCCCGACAACAAGGCTTGATGACGTACCAAAGTACAATTAAATCTTTGTAAAGTGGAGAAAAGGAGAAAACCCCATGAGAACAAAACTCCTCTCCAAGAAGAGATGAAAGCTCAAGTGAAGGACTAAGAAGCCTCCAAACAAGAATGTTCCAAAAGATAGGAACAAAAGACAAGCATGAAGAAACACTAAAGCATGAAGAAGCTACAAACACTGTCGTAGTAGGACTGCTATGATGCTGAAATAAGAACCTCCTCTGAAACAAAAGATGATCAGGATCAAGAAGATATGAATCTGCATGAGTGCCCTCAATGACACTACCTGAATCCGAATCAAATGGCAAACACAGGGAAAACATTTGGAACTCGAAGATACAGATGGCGCAAGTACCAATAGTCTGAATAACTGATCAAATGAAAAAATGGAAGGTCGCCTCCAGAAATAGGAATGCAAGAGTTTCCATATGGTAAGTATTCTATCTCACTGATATGCATGGGTAACTAGCCGCCGCATCCACCTAGTACATAGGATCAAATACTGAATACATAGCTCACTCCGACGCGAAACCAAGGAAGCATTAGCACCAACAGTAGAAACCCTTCCATAATGCTGACAAGGGAGAGGTATGACAGGTACACTAAATCTGAAAGCCATAATGTAGTGCATGAAGAAGAACCAAGAACATATGACTGTGCAGACATGAGAGTACAAGAAAATACAAAGGGTGTGCAAACCAAGGCACACACGCATGAGAAAGGTATCAAGGAAAAACAAAGGCAAACATCAAAACCCCCATGACACTTTATATCATAGTGCGAGTACAATAAGGCACAAAACTAATGTGCAAGATCCCATAATAAATGTGCAATACAGAGGCACTTTATCTCAGTGCGTTTACAAAACAATAAGTGCTTATAATGAAAGTTCAGAATGTCAAAAAAAGACATAAGACTAGAAATACACGAAGAACAACCAAAAACGAGTCATCCCATGCAAACGAGAACTTTCCACGAGCTCATATGTCCAAGTAATTCACTAGAGTGTGAAAATACAAAAAACTGAATAAAATGTACCTGGAGTAAAATCTGGAAAAATTACATGGATGGCTGTGAAGAGCTCTAAAACACTGTCCCAACACCGCTAGAATTGTGAAAAACAGAGAAACTAGTGAAAAGTTATGAGCTTGGGACTGAAAATAACACCTCTGACTTCAAATGGCTGTAGAATGTATCAACAACAAAAATAGGTGATGAAACACACATATCTAAAAAGTAGACAAAATCAACTTTCCAACAATATCTCGTTTGCCAAAAATCGATATCGTGCCCAAGTTATGGCCAAAAGAAAAAAAAAAAGCCCTCTTTTAGGGCACAAAGAGGCTCACAGGGGGGCCATGCAAGTTGTCTGTACCACTGGCGTTAGCATGACATCATGTTGACATCAACAGAATGTTATGAGAATATTCCCTTCACCGGCCAAAAAATAACTTTGTCGAAAAAATCCACCGGAAAAAAAATACTATCGGAAAAACTTGCCAAATTTTTTTACCGGCGACTAGCAAAAGAAAGTGGGTCGGAAAAAAGCCAACGAGGGCCGGTGGTTGTGGTAGCGACCCAAAGGCAGCGTGTAGGTGGTGACTCGGAGGAGGGGTGGAAGTTGGCTGGGAAGCCATGAGCGGCAGAGGTGGGCATCCGAAAAGGCGTAGGGGCGGCAAGTACCCTGCTGTAGGGTTGACAACACCCTGCGCAGGCTCCCCCAAATTTTGCCTCTTTTTTAAAAAAAAAAAAAAATTGACATAGTTTTTTTTAACAATTTTTTAAAATTTTGGAAAAAACCAAAAACCAAAAAATAAATACCGATTTTTTTTTTAAGTGTGTGCACAATCGGCAGTACGGTCGTACAGGCAATTTTTTTTGCCTCAGAGGTGAACTGCTCGGATTTCGACAATTTGATAGGCGATCTTAGGGTTTTTGGCCGCTGCAAACGCAATGGTGAGGTTTGTTTGGGCTCAAAATGTCTCAAAATTGTAGGTACTCTCTGGATTTGGAAACACACAAAACTTCAAACCCTCTCAGATTTGGTGTCGTGAAGCCAAAATTGACAAACCATAGGTTACTTTCTACTAACTCGAGCGTTCTGGACACAATGGAGAGGTCAAAATTAACTGAAAATACACTGAAGACTTGCTATAGGTAGAATCTCCCAATCAAACAAATAAGAAAGCCTCAGGTCTGAAGCTCTGATACCATGTTAAAGTTGTGAAATACAACCTCACAAAACCCAATGAACACCTGTATGCAAATAACTTGTCACAACAATGGAAGATTCACACAAAACACAAAAGGTTTCTTTGAAAAACCAGAGCAAGAATATGCAATAATAATAATCAGATTGTAAGGGAATTGATTTTACAATGAGATCAATCCTTAATAAAGGAGATAAAAAAACCCTAATGCAACCCTAAAGGATGCAGGCATAAAAGAAAGGAATTATTAAAATAATAATTCCTATAAAAAGCTTCCTAAATTTAGCTTAAGTGAAATAGAGAAAAGGTGACTTAATATTTAAATCAATATGATTTAATTAATTAAGTAAACTAATACCTTTTACTCTAACAGGTTGTGGTTAGAATATGATATTATTTCCAACAACTTGTTATGAATAAGAGTTGTCAAGAATGTAAGTCGTCCAATCGCTCGTATAGTGCTGAAAGCGTAAATTTTTGTACAATGGTTGATTGAAGTAGTTGTTATGCATTATTTATCTTTTTTTTTTTGACCTCCTAGTGCATCGAACCACTTATTTAATTGATTATCAACAAACCATTATACAAGTACAACTAGATAAGCCATTGAGTTATCCAACATTGTCAAAATTTGACACAAAGAGACCTTGGAGTTATCAACCTCTTGAGGTTCATTTCCTTTCAAAAGAGCTAGTGCATTTGGTGTTCTACTTGCATGTTGAGGAACATGTCAAAACACTCTTCAATAGGTTGATGTCACAAATGTGCTGCCTAAAACCATTCTTATTGTGCACACAAAACCATAATAGATTTTTTTTGACACCTCTTCAAATGGAGCTCCAAAATATCTCCATTGAAAGTTATTTGTCTTGTTTTTATTGTGAGACATATTGTAGAGTCCATTTCATGAACTTTTGTGACAAACACAACAATTCAAAATAAATTTTCTTTCAAATCTTTAGGAATTTAGTCTCATCATTATATTAATTCAATTGCATGTTTTTACAGAGTCCTCCCATGAATGAAAGGAATGGGTGATCATCTTTATAACACTTCATTGAAATGCTTCATTATACCACATGAGGGTGTATCACCTATGAGATCTTTCCACAAATTTCCCCTCTGCCAAGTTGCGCTTCAACATTCATGTCAACTACCAAATTAGCATGCATATCCGCATCCTTATTTTCTTCCCTATACATGTTTTCAACTTTGAAATCTTTGAAATTTTTTCACCATCTCTTGATAGTATTGTAAAATATTGTTCAATTTACAATTTGTGCATTTGCTACTATGTATGACATTTATTGTTACTAATTAATCATCCGCAATAATTAGTCTCTTCAACTCAAATTTTATTCTTGACTGTAAACGTAAAACACCACTTGAAATTCCACTTCATTGTTAGCTCATGCATGTTGCTTTTTCATTATTGGCCTAATCATCGTACCAATGTGAAATCTGAATATGCATCCTACACTGGACAATCTTAGATTTCCTCAAGAGGCCCCGTCAAAATTCAATTTGACCCATCCTTCTTCCAATGATGTCCATATTGCATTAAACCTTGCTTTTGACATTGGATTATCCCTAGTCTTCCCATGAACGTGGGGGATATATTTTTTCTAGCTAATAAAAGAAAGATAGATTTGAAAAATCTATAAATATCTTTAAAACCAACACATCTATCTTAAATAAATGTATGCAAAATATATGAGTTCAATATACACCTTCAAAATAGTCTCTTAATATTTTTTCTATGTATTTATGTAAAATAAATATATTAATAAATACAAATATATATTAAATTTTAAAATATTAGTAGGTGCCTTGGTTTGCCTAGCGAAGGTTGAAATTGAATTTCGATGGAATGTCAAAAGGGAATCTCACATTCTTTAGCTTTAGGTGCATTGCAAGAGATGAGAATGGAGTTTTGGTGTGGGATATGTCTGACCATCGAAGAGTCTTAATGAATAATGTTGTTGAGATGACGACCTTAGTCAAGGGGGTGCAAGAATGCCAGTATCACAAACAAAGCACGATTGATATTGAAGCAGACTCAAAGGTATGCATGAACACCACTAGGAAGAAGTATAAAACCAATTAGAAATGGATGAAAGGTGTCCAAAAAACATGGGAGGATTTGGGAAAGATGGAATTCACTATTCAATACATATATCGTGAAGCGAATTGGGCGACAGATTTGCTAGTTTATGTCGGGGCTATTTCAGGAAGCTTAGTGACACTCTTCTCCAATCCCAAGGCTTGGGATGGCTTAAGTAAAATCATTGAGAGTGAGGCATTGAATAGTAGTCCCACAGATGGTGGCAATGTCGACAATAATTGAAGTAAGTTAGTGGATGGCAAATGAAATAACTTGTTATTATCACCAAAGGTGAGGGATGGTATGCAGTGGTAGTTGTGGTATGTTGAGCCTGGGGAAAGATATAAGAACATTGGTCAATCTAAGTGTTTGAATATTTATATTCACGAGGGCGATGCAGATGATAAGTTGGATATGACTGATCTCTTCCTCACTTTTAATGAGCAACGATGCCATGAAGAGTTTATTCCATTGACAATATTGAGTTTAGGATTCTTGGAATGACCTTGGTTTTTGTGTGAGAATTATAATTGGGATGTCGAGGGGCCATCTGTGTGCAGAATGGTGACACAAAATAGATTTGGAGGAATTTAGGGATCAATAGATCTAAAGATTGTTGAAAGCTAATGCAGAGGATATATTGGGATGAGCTGTCAAAATCATTGATGCGAATAAGTGGGTGACCAGAAGTATCCATGATGGAGTGGTCTATGAGATCCTCCTTAGCAACGTGGTTCAAGTAATGGGTGCAGACTTGGGGGGCCACCATTGCTCATAACTTGGTGGTGAACACCAATGAAGAAGCTATTAGAAGGGCCATCCTCACCATCGATAAATCACCCAAGTTCAGAATGATTGTAGTAATCTTCAATACAACAATGGTAAATAAAAATAGATTACCTCTACAAACAAGAGATAGAATGACATGGCAGCTACATTAATTAGTCTGCTTGGGAATTTGTTCTCTCCAACAACGTGGATACTAGATAGGATTTATGAATTCAGTGATGGATTTGATGCACATCATGCACAATGTTCTGTAATATTAAAGTTTAATAGAAAGGAGCTACCTACTATGACAACACTTCAAAAAATAAAAAAATAATCTTAAAAGTAAGAGATAAATAAAATTTTGTTTACGTTACGAAAACTAAATTTGAAATCATGAAAAAGAAAAAGAAATGATTGACTTGAAAACTTAAATACAAAATAAATATAATAGATTTTAATCAAAATTTAAAATTTTAAAATTAAAATTTAAGTTTTTTAAATTAAGAATAATTAATTATTTTATAATTTAAAAAATTCTAAATTCATGTACTTATTATTATTACAATAAAGACCATGTTAGATTTTTAAAAAAATATTTTTTTATTTTAACTTTATAAAGATGTAAAATAATTAATATCAAGAATTAAAAATAAAATTTAAGTATTATATTCTTTATAAAAATAATTTTAATTAAAATATTGTATCAAATTTCTTTAGGACAAATATTTTTTTAGGTAAAAAATAAAAGAGAAAACTAAACTTGAAATTATGAAAAAGAAAAAGAAATGATTGACTTGAAAACTTAAACATAAAATAAATATAATAAATTTTAACGAGAATTTTAAATTTTAAATTTTAAATTTGAATTTTTAATTAAAAATAATTATTTATTTAATAATTTAATTTTTTTAAAATTTATTATTATTATTATTATTTGATCAATAATATTGAGGATTTTATATCAAAATTAAATAGCCATATACATATCTATCTAGTTCCTAAAACGAGAGATAAACCCCAAAGTCTAAGAGCAAATATGAAACAGACTAAATAACTGCCATTAAAGGTTGTACATAGACAACCGCTACTTCCCAACTACCTGGTCCAAACTAAACTATCAAAAATTGGACATAGAGGACAAACAAAAATTCATACTTGATTTTCAAATTTTGGTCAGGACCAAACCCCCGACCATTTGCAACACCAATCTCCATCATCTTGCCACGATCCTTCTTCTTCTTTGCCTCATGAGCCTTGTCTCTTTTGATTTGTGCCAAGCAAATGTACATTAACAAATCCTCCCACGCCTCTAGAGCTTCTTTGGTTCTTGCCACATGGTCTGCACCATCCCACCAAAGCATAAACGATTGATATTCCACATTCACCTGATCTGCCATTACTCCTTCCCCAAATGGACGTCTCAAACCCTACCCTGGAAATGCTCTCCCCAATAGAGAAACCAAATCACACAATGAATGAGAAGGGACACAAACTTTAGCTACCCATTCAACTTCTGCTTTAGTCCCAAAGGAAAGACCCCAGGCCACCAACATGACACAATGTACATGTTTGTTCTGTATTGAAACTCAGACACCAAGTAATTGCGACCCAACAATCACCTGATAAAGTCCAAGAATTCCTCCTCATCACAAAGAAAAATTTACCACCCAACCGCTTATCAGAGATGCCCAGGCTAAAAATGCCAACTGCTGCTTGGTGGAGTGTAGAGTGAAATTGGCCTCCATCTCAAACCTGAGAATTTGAGATTAACAATTCCACCACCACACCTCACCCTCACTTCAAAAAACCAACAAAGCCTCACTCAAAAGGAAACAAATGCTTGTTGAAAATCAAATTTTTTTTATATCAAAACTATGCCAATCCATCTGCACGACAGAAAACGTGTCACCTTGCATACATCCAATCACAGAAGAACTTGTCATAATATTAGTTCTAGGTCGTGGCTCAAAACAAAATGATGGAGTAAGATCAACACAAAGAGGAAAAACAGGGGCGTAAAATTAATGAACTATACATCCCAATGGCAAAAATCATCATTACCACGTACCTGCTTAAGTAGCCCATGCCACATTGGCTCTTGAGCTGTCCCACCACCTAATCCCTTGGGGATCAATTCAAATCCTAGGTTGGACAAAGGGTCGACCTCCCCATTGCCTTCTCCTCGGATATGTGAAATCTTAAAATCTTGAAAAGAATTAAGTTTTGTGCAAATAATAGAAATAAATTTATTTGTTCGCAATACTGGGAGGATCCACTAGAAATTGCATCTGTAACTATCTTGGAGTCCCCTTTGTTGGTGTAAATAATTATTCATCATGGATATTATTACACTCTACTTAAGTTTACTTAGGAAATGCATTTCATAGTAGTTTGGGTATGAGACACTTGGGTGTTTGTGCCACATTGGGATAGTGTGTGTAGGAGAATTTCCACCTTTTATGGTGTGATCTTGTTGTTACACTCCACATTTAGTGGGTGATCCACCTCATGTGGAATATTATATTGTTTCTCCTACCTACCCACACCTATTTCCCACCTACCCTTGTTTCTTATTGAGCCACATGTCATGTTTGTGTGCTCACATATCCATATAGTCTTGCCTATATAAGCAGGATCATATTCGTTGTATAAATAACATCGATTGATGATCCAGTTGATCAGTATTTTCTCTTGATAGAATACAGTTTATTCCTATCAATATTTTGTCTCTCTATTGTATTTTTCATTGAGCCCTGGATCTTGGCAAAATCTCACATGGTATCAGAGCCTATAGGACTTCATTAATTAGTCTTTTGGAGATATTTTGGAGGCTTCAATTTTTGGATTTGGGGATCTTCATTTTTTGGGGGCATTGTACAGCGATTTGGACATCATGGTTGAATCCGGGAGGCCATTTCCATGAATTTTGACTATAAAGTCGACCTATTTTGGTGAGATTTTTTTTTTTTTTGCCCATTTTGGCTATTATTGTACGGATTTCGAAATTTTTTTAATATTTTCCGAAAAAAAATGTATTTTCTTTAAAAAAAAGAAAAAAAATCAAATTTTGGGGGGTCTGCAGACCCCCCCGTGAACTTCGTACCCTGCGTCATCTTTTTGCAGGGTCTGTACTGCGTACTGACTGTGCCTCCCGTCCTTTTCTGTCAGTGCTGCTCCTATGAGTACCAGCTCATGTTGTTGTCCAGTGACGATGAGCTCACTATTGGCGACGTCCTCCCACTGCACTTGCCGGACACCGGACGTTGCTGCCACACCAGCCCGACCCTCCCAACACCCTGCTCCCGTTGACCAGCTCCACCCGTGGCTGCCTAACTCCCCGACTCCCGTGCCTTGGCAACCGGCAGCTGCTTTCTCCCTGATGACCTCCCTCCGGCATCGGTTGCCTCCTCTGCACGCGGTCATGTGGGCCAACCTATCCTCCCGCCCACGCAGCTTCCGCCACCTAAGCAGACCCCGTCACACAGACTATCCACCTCAGCCGAATCACCTGCGCAATCCAAGTGCCACGTCAGCAGTCATACTTGCCACATCAGTGGCCACATCACAGGTCATACCGACACGCAGACAACTCATCATATTTTTGTACGACACGTGGCATAATCTGGTTGGTCCATCCATCAGTCCGTACTGTACGGACGTCGAATGGGCAAGGAGGCAATTTTTTTTTTGATGGGCAGACGGGCGTCAAATTTAATCCCGTGATTTGCTGACGTTAGCGCCACATCAGCAGTATTTTGAAAATTTTTGCAGGCCCCTCTCATTGAGCTTTTTGATTTTGCAGTTCAACTTCAAATGGCCATATCTTGCTCATTTTTGCTCCTTTTTTGGTGCAATTTTTTTTGAAATGGGCTAGAATTGCGTGCTCTTCGCAGTGGTGGAAGAATTTTTTGATTTTGATGGATGGATTTTTCAAAATTTTCAGATCTTCATGACTGTACCTGTCTAATCCCCGATTTTGTAAGTTCAAAGGCTTCGTTTGGGGTCATACGACCTCCTTTTCAGGTGCCATTTTTTTTTAAAGTGCGTATTTTTTCATCTACTTTCATAATCTGCCATCTGTTTGTAGTGATTTTAAGGAGAAATTGTACTTTCAGTATTTGGCCATTTTTGGCATATTTGGTACTTGCATTTTGCTTGGATCTCAGTTTAGATCACTAGCAGTATTTGTTGAAGTCTCTTAGATCTCATTTTGAGAAGTTGTAAATTGAAATCAAAAGTCCACTTTGACTTGTTTTGCAAGTGGCCCATTGTATACGCACTAAGTATAAAGTGCCAAAATCACCATTTTGGGGGGTTTCTTGATTGAGTATTTTGGGGGGGTGTCTTGTGTGATTGTGCCTCTCTCTATCTTATGTTTTTTCATTTTGGTGCTATGGGTTCTCCTAAATTTCCACTTTTAACTCCTCATAATTATGCATCATGGAAAATTAAGGCATGGAGTAAACTAATGGAAAAAGGACTCATTCATTATGTAAATGAAACTATTATAACACCACTTGATCCTAAGGCTGATCCTAATGCTCAAATTGAATGGCTTACTAAGAATGCTATGGCACTTGGAACACTTAGAAAGTATGTATCAGATGACCTCATTTTTCACATTGATAAGTGTACAACAATTAAAGAGGTTTGGGATATTTTTAAGAAATTGTATGGTCAAGTTGATGAGATTAAGGGCTACAAGCTTGATAGGGAACTCACAACTTTGGATCCCAAGGATTTTGATACAATCCAAGATTATGTCACAAAAGCAACTGAGTTAAGAGCAAAACTAAAGGATTGTGGAATTGACAAAAAGGATGCTCAATTGGTTTATAACTTGTTGGACAAGCTTCCTTCAGAGTATGCAGCCTTTGTATCTAGCTTTCACACCCATAGGTTCGCTCAAGGTTCCTCATACACTTCTCCCTCATTTGATTCATTCACAGAGATGTTGATACTTGAGCAATCTAAGTTGACCACGATGGGGATTCTCAAATCTTCAAAGTCACAAGCTTTGGTGGCTAACAAAGGGAATCAAAGTAATCAAGGAAAAGACAACAATCAAAAGCAACCTAAGTCAAAACCACAACAAGATGGAGTACAATCTTCCTCTCCACAACAAGGTGATTCATCATTCTCACCTAAGAGGAAATCATATAAGGACAATCTTTTTTGTGGATATTGCAAGAAGTCGGGACATGATGAACATCATTGTTATAAGAAGGATATTGATGAGTTGAAGAATCTTCTTGAGAAGAATAGAATCAACTTACCTTCTAAAATGTCTACATCGGCTTCTTATTCCAAGGATAAAGGAAAGGATTACTCTTTTGGGACAGATAAAGGAAAGGGACAAGCTCTTTGTGCTACTACAAGTCATGATTCAGGGAGATGGCTTCTGGATTCAGGGGCTTCTCATCATATGGCATCTTCGCAGTCTATGTTTTCTACATTTGAGCCTTGCCAAATGCCACAAATTTTGATGGGTAATCATACATACATGGATGTGATTGGGAAAGGATCTATTGCCATTGGGGATAACTCCTTCAATGATGTGTTGTGTGTACCCCACTTGACAAATAATCTTCTTTCCATCTATCAAATCACACATGGGGCAACTAGGAAAATTGTGGAGTTCACACCTGATTCAGTTATCATTAGAGACTTGGAGAGTGGAGCTATCATTGCGACTGGGGTGGTTGATCATGCATCTCGGTTGTACTCTTTTTCACATTTTGGTCCTATTGATGAGGTTGATTCTTCCTATGTTGATGATTCAGATTTTGAGGAGAACTTTGGGCATTTGAACTTGGGGATTCTCACATGTGACCTCGTTCTTGAGCCTTGCATTTCATCTCCTTCTATTGATATCACACCACCTATTGCACCTAATGATGCAGCTAGTGCGACAGTTTTGCCTTCTTATGATTCAGTGCAGCAGGATATTTCATGTCTTCCAGCTTCAGTTGATTGGGATGCCTACTTGATAGACATTGTAGGTTTGTTTGTGGACTCCTACATTGCAGATTTGGGAGACACCATTCATGACATTCATCTTTTCTTTGATGAAGATGATCCTTCTTTGATTGTTGCGAGGGATAACTCTGACCCTCTTGTGCATTCTCTACATGATCAATCTTTAGAGGTTGACATGATTGTGGATACTTTTGTACAACACTTGGAGGAGGTCTCTTTATCTTTTGAGGAGACATATGAGTCTTTGGACATTGTTCTACATTCATCTCCACTAGATCTTGGAGTGCCTTTTTCAGCAGTGTGGCACAGTTTACCACCTTTGGAGGGGGTAACCTTTAGCATCGATATGGGGACACTTGAGCAGTTTTCAGAGATTCCTTTCATCATGAGTTTTTTTCATACATCTTCCCTTCATGATTGGCGAGACTTCATGGATACACCTTTGGTTTTGTTTCTTCCTAAGGGGAGGAATGTTGTTCGACGTTCATGGAGCAGTTTCTTCATTCATCTTCGAGCTTCTATCATTGGTGCAGATTCCAGATTGAGGGTGGGCTTCCTAATCTCTCTTCTTCTTCTTCTTCTTCTCTCATATGGGGGGGACTTTTTCCTCACATGGGGTTTTGTCCTTCACATTCTTCTATGAGATTTCTTTATACATGGTTTTCATCTCTCTTTTGGGGGAGGTTTTTTTCCATTGGGTTTTTCTCTCTTTCCCCACTTTGTGAGAGATTTCATTGCATTGGTTTTCATGCATTTGCATTTGTACATGGGTACCTAACATGGCCTCGTAGCCAAGACCCATCTTGCATTCCTTAGTTGCATTGTAGACTTTAGTGCATTCCCATAAGTTGCACTTAAGGGGGGGTGTTGGTGTAAATAATTATTCATCATGGATATTATTACACTTTGCTTAAGTTTACTTAGGAAATGCATTTCATAGTAGTTTGGGTATGAGACACTTGGGTGATTGTGCCACATTGGAATAGTGTGTGTAGGAGAATTTCCACCTTTTATGGTGTGATCTTGTTGTTACACTCCACATTCAGTGGGTGATCCACCTCATGTGGAATATTATATTGTTTCTCCTACCTACCCACACCTATTTCCTACCTACCCATGTTTCTTATTGAGCCACATGTCATGTTTGTGTGCTCACATATCCATATAGCCTTGCCTATATAAGCAGACTCATATTCATTGTATAAATAACATCGATTGATGATCCAGTTGATCAGTATTTTCTCTTGATAGAATACAGTTTATTCCTATCAATATTTTGTCTCTCTATTGTATTTTTCATTGAGCCCTAGATCTTGGCAAAATCTCACACCCTTCAAGATGGAGTTTTGAGATTTTGAGACTACAAGCTAGCTCAACTACCAATACAACGGCTCGAGCTTCAACCTCATTATTCGTGTCATTTGGTAACCTTTAAGCACCATTAATAAGGATCCTACCAGCATCATCCAGAGCAATACATCCAACACTCCAAACACCAGGATTTTCCTTTGAGACACCATCAAAATTGATCTTTACCCAGCCTTGATCTAGTCTAACTCAAATAGATGCAAAAGAGTCCCCCACACTAAGATTCATCTTAGAAAGCCCATTAACTGCATTTATTATTATTACAATAAAGAACATGTTACATTTTAATTTTTTATTTCTTTATTTTAACTTTATAAACCATGTAAAATAAAGAATTAAAAATAAAATTTAAATAACATATTCTTTATAAAAATAATTTTAATTAAAATAATGTTTCAGTTTTTTTTTAGGACAAATATTTAAAATTTAGTATAATGTAAAATAATATTTATACGGATATGAAAAAATACAACGAAGTCACATTATACTGTTTTTTGTAATTGTAAAATACGGCTTCAAATTGCAGGCCTGTATCGCGCTAGTTTGCGTCTATAAAACGGCTGCTTTTGCTATCGTCAAATAAGTCCTTTTCACAGCGTCCCATAATTTCCCTCCTCTTTGAACACGCTGGTTCATGAAAATGGTGAGCTCCACCACACAGAATGGAAAGGAAGAAATAATGGCAAAAGAGGTAGATGACAAAGAGGACAACAACAATAATGATAGTCGTGATGCTAATGGAGACGATGCAGCAGAGGAGGAGGAGGAAGAGGAAGCAGAAGCGGAAGCTGAAGAGGACGAAGACGAAAAGACCAAGGAGATTGCCCTCTTTAAAGAGGGCGACAAGGTTCTTGCCTACCACGGCCCTCTCATCTATGAGGCCAAGGTTTTTAATTCCTTCTTTCCACTCTAATTGACTTCAATTTTCCTCTCTACTGTTTATTTAGCTATGTGAGGTTACGCAATAATATTTTCTGTTTTTCTCTTACACCCGCTTTAGTGTTTTTCTATTATAACTCGAAGTAGTAGTGAGAAATTTCTTTTTGCCTCCTTTCATAAATGTTCTCGTCTTTTGGCCATTCTTGCAAAGTATTTCTCATCAGCATGTGAAATTACGAGAGAGTTTGCTTTCCCTCAGTTTGACGTGTTGTATTTGACCTTTGTAGCAAAACGAAAGTGAAAAAGTTCTCTCTGCTGTATGCTTAGCACTTTTTAAGTTTCTTCTTAATTTAAAGTGGCAGCCCGTGGTTCAACCGGAGGTTTGGTTGTATATTCCAAGCGTGGGTGTATGACCGGGTCACTAGGGTTTGTGGATTTGAGGCATTAGTTGTCTGGCTTTCAAATTTGCTTTACAAGGTGTGGACTTCAGATGTAATTTGTTATCATCGTTTTCAAATTTACCCAAAATTTGTCATCAGTGATGCGAAATGTAGCTGATAGATGATTTTGACAGAGTGGTATTATGGTGAAATCTGCTTTAAGAGTGGCAAAATTCAGCTGAAATGTGTTTTAAAAGTTGTGAAACTGAGCCAGTATATGCTTCAATTTTGCGAGATTTAGACGGTTTTTTCTTTCATTGTTGTGAAGTTCAGCCAAAATTTGCCTTTTTATGCCATGGAATCCAGCTAAAGTTTGCGTACGATATTGTGAAATTGTGGGGTAGTTCGCTTATGATGCTGTGAAGCCTGGTTTGCTGTCAATGTTGTGAAATTTAGTAGAAATTTGGTTCAAGTGTAGTGAAATTTAGTAGGAATTTATCAGAAATTTGGTTCTAGTATCGTGAAATTTAGTAGAAATTTGATTCGTGTGTTGTGAAATTTAGCTAGATTCTGCTTTCAATCTTGTGATATTTGGCAGAAGTCTTTTTTCGATGTTGCGAAGTTTGACTGGATTTTGTATTCAATGATGTGAAATTAATTGGATTTTACTTTCAGCATTTTAAAATTTAGCCTAAGTTTGCCTTAAATGTTATCAAATGCAGTTGAAACTTAGCTGAAGTTTGCTTTCAATGTTGTGATATGTCGTTGGAGTTTGCATTCATATTTAGCAATTGTCCAGAATCTGTTTCATTTGTTATAGCATTACAGCTGAATTTTGCTTTTAGTATTGTAAGATTTGACTGACATTTATCTTCAATGTTGTGAAATTCAGCCAAAAGTTGCTTTCATATGTCATAAAATTTAGATGGAATATTGCCCAAGTTTGCTTTCAATTTTGTGAAATTTGCTTGCACATGTCATGAAATTTTACTAGTTTTTAAAAATAAAATAAAAATAATGCTTGGTAAACTTTTTAACGTGACTGGCGATGCTGCATGACATGCCCTCCGGCTCCACGTGAAACACTTTTGACCCGGAGCTATGAACCGGTGAGGCCACAAACAAGGGACCTCATCCCCACACTTCACTTGTTCAAACCTGCAAGCACAACAGCCCAGCGTAGACACAAGGCCTGCGAGTACAATGGCCCAACAGGGGTTTGAACCTTGGGGGGCCACTTCACCAATGAAGTGTTTTAACCACAACACTACATGTTCGAAGACATTGAATTTTACTAGCTGAATATTGCTTTCATCTTGTGAAATTTAGTTGAAAAGTGTTTTCTTACATTGTGAAATTTAGGGAGAATTTAGATGAAATCCGCTTTTAGTGTTGCAAAAATTATTTAACTTTTCAATGACTTATGAGCATGAGGTTTTCACAGTCCATGAGAATGAGTTTAAAACTTATGGTAATGCTGTGTAATTTTATTTTCATGAACATTTCAGTTCACACTCAGTGATCCATCAACATTTCTAGTAAAATTGCAAACTTGTGTCTAGTGTCTTGAAATCTAGCTGAAAATATGTATAGCATCGTGAAATTTGCTTTCATGTAGTGATAAATTCAGTGCAAATTTTGCTATATGTTGGAAACCAAGTTGAAAATTCTTAGCTGGCAAAAACTTGGAAACTTATAAAATTGCTTAAATTTCTTTAAAACACATTGACAAAATATATCTAATGAGTCCATAAAGAGTACAAAAGTGTTTTTTATTAAATTTGATTCGTTTGAATACAAATTGAGTACAAAGTGGCATCATCGTGCAAAATCCTGATACAATAGTTAGCTGGCAACTATTATGAATTTAAGATGATTGCCTTTGAAAATTATCATCATAATTCATAAATTGCATATTACAACATTTGATATCTTCCTTTGTCCTAGTCTAATGAAAACTTGGGGAGAGTTTCTAATCTTTGCACTCTTTTGTAGCTTATTTCTTGACATTGAAGATGTGTTTGTGGCTTTGATTCGACCAAACCAATGAACTCCATTATTTGTTGTTTACCATTCTTATGCAAGGCTGAAGGTTGTATTGTATTTTAGAATAATAGTGGCATTTGAATTTTTGATACTTATAGTTTGACACTTCATCATCGACCAATGATACTATGATAGTGATATAGATAATTGTTTAAGTTGTTGATTGTGGTCTCCACTCCCAAATACCCCCATTGTAATCAAATTTCTTATATGAGGAGAGATCCCAAAATCTAGTGAGGGTCTAGGAGTGGAGATCCAAATAGAGGTGAGGAGCAATGCTCTTCGTGGGGGTTCAGGGGCAATGCCCTAACGGAGTTGAGGGGCAACATCCCTCATGGGGGTTTGGGGGCAGTGCCATTGGCGGGATTGAGGGGTAGTGCTCTGTTGATGTGTGTTTTATGCACATATGAACACAATAAAATACAAAGGTATCTTATTATCTCTTGAATGAAGTCTCTCAAATGCTATACTTCGTGATCAAATGAGACAACTCCAAGGTTATGAAATGTTTGGTCTTGACTTGTGGATAAGTTCAATGGTTTGATGTGATAATGCTGGAATCACAAGAGGACTTACATTGTACATGAATGCTTGAATGTTTGACGTTTGAATAATGCTGGAACTTGATCATCTGATATTGCAATCTTGTGATGCTCTCTCCTAAACTAACTTGAATTGAAAAATAAGGACAAAAGGGAAAGGGTTTAGGAAGACTAATCTACTCCTAAGGACAATGAAGACAATAGATGGTGCTTTGATAGACAAATTTCCCCAAACATAACTTGGCTTCGCCAAGACAAGCAACAACTACACCAAGTTCGTGCGATCTTCTAAGTAGTCGAAAGATTTTCATATTGAGGATCATTCATTCAAATACCCAATATTGGCGCAACTTGAGCAAACATCCACAATTGAACTTAGCAACCATAATCATAAGGTTCAGGCTAACTTTGCACAATCAACAAACTACCAAAAGTATGAACACTCAAGGGATTCATCAAATACCATTGCACTTCTCCATCATGATCAATGAACTTCATCTAAACTATGAGGTTAAAGAATAAGAAACCATGCAACATGTAAAAAGAATCCCACAATTGACCATAACTTCAATGAAAGTGGTGTATCCATTTACAAGCCTTGGCAACAATTTCTGCCTTTTCTCCTCTTACTCTACTCCTAACTTCTAATGATCTAACTACTATCTATCTTCTACTCTTCTACTGCTAACTATTCTCCTACTCTTCTAACATTAACCTTTACAAATGAGAGAGCTGAGCCTTATATAGACAACTCATTACAATGAATGGCTCAGATTGATTCAAGATCAATGGCCAAGATCGAAAGATAGAAACCCAAATTAGGGTTTGCTACAACCACCATTACATTGACCAATGAGAGATGAGGGTAAGTAAGATAAATAATATTTGATGTAGTGTCACGTGTCACTTTTTCTCTCCTTGAATGAGTGTTGACTTGGAACCCTTTGATTGAACGAATGGTGACTGAGATGCAACTTTAGCCTGCCTTGATTAACTTGTACTTTTACCTCGAACAATTTCATCCTCATGTTTGGAAATTTTTTCCAATCTTAGAATCTTGAAATATTTCCTTCCTTGGTGCTCTTTGATATTGAAATTCCTTGATCAAGTTCCTGATTTCTTGATGTGAAATCAGAAATCCTTTGTGCATATGTCTTGAACTTGCTTTCTTTTATTTGTTTGCCATCAAGGTGAAGTCCTCTTCATGTTTGTTCTAGTCCACATCTTTGCCTTTGGAAATCCTTGTCTCGAAATCCTCTTCCCATCCTTGAAGTGTTGATCTTCCCTATCCGCATTGTTTGAGTTTCCTTGCAATATGCATCCTCCTTCACCTCAAGCCTTGATCATCGTGCTTTCCTTGTAGCAAACCTGCAAAACAAACAAACATTGAATTAAACATCTATGGGATAAACTTTATTTCAACCTTGGTGCGAAATCCATCCGCATATGGATGGATTAGTCCTCAAAATATCCGCATTATCCTTGTCCCTTCCTTCACTTGGTGGAAATTTGATGCCAATAAGGGCTACTTTGTTATTGATCTTCATTTGAATTCTAAGTTACCGAATCGGGTACGGATACGGGTACGGGTACGTAGTTTCGGTACGCGGATACGTCAATTTTTTTGGAGGGGGTTGGGTACGTTTTGGGTACGCCTCTTTAATAAACATATGAAATCATAAATATATACATATTTAATACCTAAAACTTTAATGTCATAATAATATAAATCTATATTATATTAAATTTATAAGTTTATGAACTATTATCTTAATACCATATTAATATAAAATTATTTGATATTATTGAGTTTTTAAACATGTTAAATATTAATAATAAATATTAACAAAATAAAAGTAAAACTATATTCCTATCACTATTTTTCAAAACCTGTTAATATAAATACTACTTATTAGATCATTCATAAAATAACACATGTATAATAATAATAAAAATAATTAAATTAACAATAAATATTAAATAATATTTAATTTAATATTAATTAATATAATTTAATATAACTAATTTAAGTTTAAATTTAATAAACAATAGAATTCATTAAAATAATTGTAAGCTTCTTAATGTTAATAATAATAATAAACGATATTAAATTTAATAAAATTTTAGTAAATTAAAAACCTAAAATTAAAGTTAAAACACTTCCGTCGAGCACAACTTTGGTTTTATCTCCGTCAGGAAGAAGCTATTCGAATGGATGGAAGAGTGAATCTTCGTTGGGAGGTGGCTACTTTGCCCTCGTCTGCCCTCATTTGACCTCATCGTGCATCACCTGCCCTCGTCTGCCCTCGTTGTGCGTCGCCTTGCTGCGTCGTCTATGCTTGCATCTGTTCTAAAAAAACCCCTCGAAATCCACATTCGACATTGACTCGTCAAAAACGCCACAGAATCAAAAAATAAACGCCACGTCATTCCAAATACGTTGGGATTCATGGTTGAAAACGCGGATACGTTTCAGAGGGCAAATGCAGGAACCCTGTTCGATTCCACAGGGATTCCAGTTCGAATCCGAATCTGATTCGAATCGTACCCGAATCCAGGTCAAAACCTAGACGTACCGGTAACTTAGTTTGAATTGATATGTCCCTTCCTTTGTAATTTTGTCCTCAAGTGGAAGACTGATCCTCATCCAAACTCATTGTCCTTGAAAATTTTGTTCGATTGGATCATTTGATGGAGTGGAAATTCGAACCCCATGACACTTCAATGTTCCTCACTTTGTCCAAATATTTTTCCAGAATTAATTAAGGTTCTGATTTCAAATAGTTTCGATTGGATCATTTGATGGAGTGGAAATTCGAACCCCATCATGACACTTCAATGTTCCTCACTTTGTCCAAATATTTTTCCAGAATTAATTAAGGTTCTGATTTCAAATAGTTTTCAGACCTATAAGCTCATTAAAATCAGAAAATTCAACATTAGGTAAACAAAAATTCTGGAAAATACAAGAGATTTGATCAAAATCTGGAAAAGTTGACCTCAGAAAACCTGATTTTCAGACTTAGGATAAGTCTGATGGCAATAAATAAGTCTGAAGACACCCCTGTAAACTCAAAAAATGTATGATTTGGTGCCCAAAAATGAATGTCCAGGTCTGAAAACACTTGTCAATGCTCAGAAAATGACTGATTTTAAGTGTCTAAATGTTGCATCAAGTCTGATTTTCTGAGAACAACGTTTGGATACACCTTCCCAATCTTAGAAAATGGGGGAAATTGCAATCAAATGTGTTGTCTTAGTTCTGATTTCTGAGTGTAAATGTTTGAGAACACCCCTAGAAATGGTTGATTTAGGTGCTAGAAAGTTGTCTCAGATTTGATTTTCTTAGTACCAAGTCTGAAGACACCCTGGTATACTCAGAAAATGACTAATTTGAAGCTCAAAAAAAGTATGCCCAGGTCTGAAAATGTCACTTGGAAGTTTGAATACACTAAAAAAGTGACTGATTTTTTATATTAAAGTTGTAATAGAGTCTGATTTTCTGAGGACTGAGTCTGAATACGCCCTCCAATGTCTGAAAATACTCAGAAAATGGTGTATTGAAGTCTTATTTTCTGATGCTAAAGTCTGAATACACATCTTCGAGGTTTGAAAATGGCCTCCAAAAGTCTGAAGATACGTTGGAAATGAAAGAAATCAGGGGTTGGAAGTGGTCATAGCCATGTCATGCACTTGCACTTAAGTTGTTTCACCTTTCTAAACTCAAAAATGGCCATGCTTGAATAAACTATGTGGCTGGAAATGAAGTTTCAGTCTAAAGACAACCTGCAACTAACATGAATCAGCCTTTTGAAGTAGTCATTGCCATGTGAAATGCTTACATATGAAATATTTTACCTCTTAAAGGTCAAAATGGCTAGATGGCTAAGTCTGGGCAATAACAAGTGGCTGGAAATGATAACTAAGTCTGCAGAAAAGACTGAGAGTGAAGCTTCAGACTGTAACAGAAATGGTGCCACCACAATATGCCTGCAAAAGTCTCCAAATTTGATGTCTAGACAAAATCGCTTTTGGCAGGAAGTGAAAATCAGACCTGGAAATGAAGGTCTAGCCAACAATGGTGATCAAGATAACCTCCAGCAATGGCGCCAAATTCTGATCTGAGTGTAATGGTACCCCTCTATCATCAATGGCATCCAACAATATCAACAAAATAACCCCAAAAAGTGAAGGGCTCATCCACATACAAAGTCACGGCTTTCCCAACAATGGCACCACCCTCCAAAATCATAGAAAATGTGTCTCAATCAGCCACCAAACTCACTGAAGCTCCTCTAATGGCAACGACCAGGTCTGATTGGACAAACAATCTCCTCCAATCTGCAACTATAGCTCACAAAAATGATGTCCAATGGACACACAGGCAAAATTGCCTAGCTGGAAACTCTCCAACTTGCCTCCATTCTGCCACTTGACTGTCACAATCAACACTTATAATATTATTTTAATACTGGGCTGGGCTCTTTTAAACTTGTTTTTACCTTTTTAATTCACCACACAAGCAATGTGGGATAAAGCTTGCCTCTTATAGCAACTTGGGAAAATCGATTTGCCTTAGGAAAACATTTTAATTATTAAATGATCATTGCAAATCATTAAATAATTGTTGCTGATTCTTAAATAATTGTTAAAAAGGCAAAAATCATAAAATGTCAACCACATTTGCATTAATTTTAATTCTTTCATCAACTTTGAGCCAATTGGGGAAAATCACTCCATGTGTGGATAAAAATCCACATGAAAAATCATCACAAATCATCTTAATTGCCTCTTGGGGAAAATTGATCCCCATTTGGATGATTATCCAGATCAAAAATCATCATAGGTCACACTTGGGGGAAATTCGCCACACATTAGGACAATTATCCGCACTAAAATCCATCGAACTTGCTCATCATCTGACTTGGGGAAAAACGACATCCAGGAGGAAAATTTCCAACACAGAGACAAATTTTGGGCCTCCAGCCACAACACAGATAACCATAACTTGCTCAAACCTTCATACAGACCTCTAAAAATTGCACTGAATCATCAATCCCCTATAAACCATTTAATCTGCAAACTCTAATAGTCAACATGCTAAACAAAACAAGTCAATGAATTCACTACATCACTATCATAGATACAGAAATAAGTTGACATCAATGAAAACACATCTCTCAGATATGACTAAAGCACATATTTGTAGCATTTTACTAACAATCTCCCCAAACATCCAACAACATCTTCACATGCATTAAATGAGTTATGTATATGAGTTCGAATAATGATTCGATCATATACATGTATATACGTAGGTAATTATGATATATAAAAACTTATTGATTATTTTTGCTTTGTGAAAATTCATTTGATTATATACATATATATACATATTTGGGAAAAACGCCCTCCATCAGGATTTTGAGTGGGGGAAAATAATGGGTCATTGGAAATTTGCTTAAAAACTTGGGGAAAAACGCCCCTCATCAGGATTTTTGACCCTTAGACTTCAATTTAGTGGATTTCCATTAGGAATTTAATAATTTCTCCACTCAAAAACACCTAGACATGTTAAATTTCATAATTACGCATCGGGACTTAGCCAAATTTATCAAAATTTGAGCGAGAAAATAGGGATTTCATCGAGATAAAGTGCAATTTTGACTTGAATCACTTCCTAGGAGCAAGAAAACAACCCCTAAAGGACCTCTTGACGCTAAGGCACAAAAATATCACTGACTTATACTCATTTAGACATATTTACACTCAAATTTCAAGACAAAATTGAAACTCAACACTTAGCAAGAATAAATCAAAATTCTAAGGCAACTTGACACTTAGGATCATTTTAATCATCTCTTGCATTTTGACATGACACCCTCTCATAAGCAAAGGCTGAAACTAGGAGACTACTGCTAAACTAAAACAACCTAAGTGAAACATCTGCCCTAAAAAGTGAAAAGTGGGGATCCCATTTGCAATGGTGCGATGTGTGAAAACGTCACAATATGCCCCTCGTGGAGTTTGAGCGCAGCGCCCCTGGTGCATTCCCTTTTGTGATACAAGGTGGGGTCGAGGGGCAACACCCTTGCCACCAAGCACAAATTAAGGCCTTTGAAACAACACAAAATTTCTTGTCGCACACCATTCCACAATTTAATCACTTAAGGGAGAAATTAGGTATTTGGTGAAAAACACGTAAACTTTTGAGAGCACCAACTCTCTTTACTGCTGAAGCACCAACTCCAGAACGTGAACAACCTTAAATACAAGAATCAATGAGATTTTTCTGAGCAATTACAGCACCTCCATCACTAGCAAGAGATATACAACATCCCCAAAATTCAAGTTATTCAGAAGCAATTCATTAACCACTAAGATACACTCAGAACTCTGAAACAAATACTTTAACCTCACAATTCTATCTACCAATCTGAATTTCTTGAAGATGAAGCTGCGTTGACACACTGCACAACTTTTCAACAGTAATATTCCAAAAAATCTCGATTCAATATGAAGCCACAAACATCAGTATAGTCAAAAGGATTTCAGCCTTCACTTCCGTCCACTCCAATAATCGTATTCTTCTCTTCTCATAGAAACAACACTGGAATCTATATTCTTAAAAAATAACTGCAGCTTAAAAGACTTTTTTCTTTTTCTTTATAACACACCGCTATTACTTCTCTCATCCAACTACCCCCGCATCTCACAATGTCTCAATATATACTTTGACAGTTCACTTAACGTATAGCAGGAAACCAGCACTGCAATTACCATCATCATCTGTTTTTATTTAATTGAGCATTTAAAGCCCCACGGCACAAACAGCTGCATCCCTCTATTTAGCACCAAAACAGATTCCCAAAGAGATATGCACGGTGGTCATGAATAATCAATCTCCTTAAATCCAAAAAATGTTACAGCCTGCTCGACACTAAAAACACCCAACACAAAACTCCACAATGACTGCCCAGCTGACATAAAAGTTAAATTTTTTTTTATCGGGAATTCAATTATTCTAAAGTATAGCCGCTCAGCAAAAGTAAAGAATTTGGACGCAAAAAATGTGAGTAGCACTTCCTTAAAAAAATAATTCACTTCAACTCCACAATTAAAATCGTGGCCCAGTTGTAAAATAGACGGACTCATTCAAAGCACCACTCTACAATACGATTCTATATAAAAACTTTTTGCAAAGGAAAACACGTCATTCATACAGCTGGAAATTCTTTTGTCTTCATGCATAGAAGAAGCGTTACATGCAGCTGGAAATTCTTTTCGCTTTCTAGAGAAACGGCTTAATGAAACATTAAAAAGCTTTTCAACCATAACTTCCAGCTGTCCCCATATTCTGAAGCAATAAACTATAGCCAGCCCATTGAATAAGACAAATATACTTCCTTTTATCGGCTGATATGGAAGAGTCAACCTTCCAAAACGATGCCATTCACAATTAAAAAATCTGAAACCGCAGCCCATAATAAAATATATGAATTTGTTAGGCTCCACAAACTTTATAACGGCAGCCTTTAATAAAATCTCCTTGCCCACGATATGAAAAAGGAAAATTATGTCTGAAGCCGTCAGTCCTAAACATAGTATGTTAAAGGAGTCTCATGGAGGTGGTAAAGAATTAAAGTGCCAGCTGTAGCTAACAATCGAATCTAGAAGAAAAGTCAACCTCTTCACATAACACCCAAAAGCTTTAGACATACTTCGATTGGAAAAAGATATTAACAACCGTTTTGACTATTCAAAGGATGACATGGCACATGATATGACTAAGCAGCTGATACAAAAACAAGTAAGCATCCAACTAGCTGAAGCTGTCAGCCAGACACCTGAAGCAGCCAACCAGGCAGTTCAAGCAGCTCAAGCAGCTCAACCAAAATTGAGAAAATTTAATGAATAAACAGTAGCTCGAAAATCACTTCAAACTTAGTCAAATATTACTTGAGTAATCCTCCAACTTGAATAGCACAGGCTTGACAAAAACACTTGACATCAATGACAAAATGTCTAACAATTGGAACATTTTTATGAAGAATGTTTGCTCTCCAAGTGTTATGCGAGGAAGTGTGAGGGGCATTCATGCATTTTTAGGGCAAAACTGTGACTTTTTAAACTATTTTTTGCATTTTACATTTTTTAATGTGTCTGGCGAATACTGGCCAAGAACTCGATGAGGAAAAACTTGGCGAGTTTCTTTGGTGAGTAAAGATGGGAAAAGGTTGTTTGCAAAGAACTCGATGAGTACTTGTAGGTCTGCCAACTATGGAAATTGTTTTCATTGATGTAAAACTTATCTGAAAATTGCTTTCATTATTGTGAAATTTAGCTATAATTTGATTTAACCAAGGCTGTCCTCCCTTTTTATTAAACTGTGACTTTTTAAACTATTTTTTGCATTTTACATTTTTTAATGTGTCTGGCGAATACTGGCCAAAAACTCGATGAGGACTTGCCAAAAACTTGGCGAGTAAAGATGGGAAAAGGTTGTTTTGCAAAGAACTCGATGAGTACTCATAGGTCTGCCAACTATGGAAATTGTTTTCATTGATGTGAAACTTATCTGAAAATTGCTTTCATTATTGTGAAATTTAGCTATAATTTGATTTAACCAAGGCTGTCCTCCCTTTTTATTAAGATAAATGCAAATAATTTGTTACTATGACCTGATGGATACACAATATTGAAATTCTGATGGTTCAGCTGAAGTCATTTGTTTTTTGTCTTTTTCTCGAAAAATGTGTGTTTTTTTTAATTTTTTTTTTAATAAAAATAACATTTTATTGTAATGAGTCAGTCTTTTACGGAGTCTAAATCTGATCTCTCATTCAAGGAAATTGTTTCTTGTAGGTTGCAAACTTGGAAACCTGGCACATTTATAATTTTTTTGGTTTCTAAATAGTTTTTGGTTCCCAAAAACTTAGTGCCTGCAAAGCAATATTTTAGGCGATTATGAAAACATTTTGAGAAGCTTCAAGTTTCTTGCAATTAAATTTTTTAAACTTCCGATACTGTTTCTAGGAGTATCTTAAAGTTTCTATTGTTGTTTGCAAGAGTTTCATGACCCTTTTGTCATTTTTGTCTTGTATCTTTGTTACTAATGTTGACCTATAAAATCTAACCTATAGCCTAACTTCTATATCCTAGAAGGCTCTTCTATCCCGCACTGGCGGTTCAGGATGCAGGGGTTAGCAATGGCACATTCCTGACTAGAGGGTATTGCCTTCCAAGTTCCACCCCCGGATGGAGCAGAGAGAGTTGTGGCTATCCAAGTTATGGGAGGCTATCCTAAAAATTAGATAGCTAAGAAGTTGATCCAGTTTATCCAGAACTAGCAGCGGATCTAAATGCGGTAGACCTCGTAGATGCAATTGCAATTCCAGGTGCAGTTCCAAATCCGATTGTTGACCTGGTTTATTCACCACCACCAGTGGAGTAAGTAGCATAGCCAGTTTGATAGCGTAAAAATTGAAGCAGTTCCAAATCTTGCCGATACAGGCAATCCCCCATTTTCAATCTCTTCTCTCAGGATCTCTCACTGCGAATCCCCCACAGAATAGTAGGGCCTGCTTCTGAATGAATGAGAAAAAGGTATCTACTACTCAAAGGTTCATTCAACTCCGCTTTACCATTCAATGTTTTGCTGTGAAGGGGGATGCAATTCCTGCCGTGTACCGACTTTACCATCTTGGTTTTCTATATGGGAATTTTTGAATTTCTAAATATCCCTTTCTAATTTTGGAACAAGATAGTATCAAGTATATTATTAGAAGAAGGAAATTGGTGAGATAGACAAATCATATCCCAATTGAGAGAAACATGCCTACCCTATAGCAATTATTATTCAATAGAGTAATTCGGGAACATGCAGATCTATAAATGTGAATCTAGCTATATGCAAACCCTATTTGTGGTCAGATTTACATATATAAATTTGTATATGGCAATTTAGTCCCTGTATTCTACTCTATAGTCTTTTGGATAGTCGTGGCTTCCATTGCCTAACATTGTTAAACATAGCAGCAAAAATCTGACAATGGAAGCAATTTAGTCCAGTTCTTATTAACTGCTCTTCTATCTTATCTGATTGGTGGTGATGTCACTGGATGCTTTTGATTCCTTTCCTTTATATCTCTCAATGTGAGGGAGAGGTCACACCTCTTCATCATGTATGCCCTTTGGCAAGAGACATGCCATTATTAGCACCCTTCTGAAAGAGTGCAACTCTTCATTATTTCTGCCCTTTGAAAGGGACACAACCTTTCCAATCAGATCTACACTTCTTATTTAAATTAGATCTGCACTATTGATTCCCAAATTATCCACCTTTCAAATGAAGTTCTCTTCTCACTTTAATATCTCTTGTTTGAGGGAGTCACAACTTTTCATCTTAGGCCTTTTGACCATTCATTAAACTTAACTAAATTTTAGTAACGGTTATGTTTAATTTTATTCTTTATATTTATAATTTTATTATTATTGTTTATTATTAAATCCTATTTTGAAAAGGGGACATTACAGTTCGCCCTTCTCAAAATTGTTTGTGCTCATGCAATGTTCACGGGGTCTTAATCATAATTCACCTTCTGCTGAGCGACGCTGATATTAACCAAGGCATTGAGAATTTGCAAGGTTTGCAATTTAAGACAAGTTTTCTCTCATCACTCTTAGTGAAGGAACTAGGTCATCTTGTAATAGCATCAAAACTGATTTGGATTGACCCAATGTTTGCACGATAGTATGACCCACGTCTATGACTTCAAATGTAATAAATCCCTATCTTTTGATTCCCCCGAGTTATTCTCATATTCTAGATTAACTAAAAATATGGAACCAAACACGAAGCATACACTTGAGAACACGAAGTATACACATGAATGCATGAAGGCACGGAGCATATACAAAGTATATACATTAATATGTGCAAACACAGAGCCTTCACACGAGTACACACATTGTTAGACCATTCTTATTGTCTAGAATGCATTTATTGATTTGCCTTTACCCTGCAGGATGGTAGGATCAAAGTTCGGATACCAATCGTAATGTCCCCTTACAAGTTTTGTCCTAGAAATATAATTATAACAAATTAGCGTTAGGGTTACTCTTAACTAAGTAAGGTTTATTATATTTCTAACTAGGAAGATCAACATATTTCAACATAACTATTATGCTGAGATTCAATTATTGCAACTAATGAACATTTACTTTGATAATACATTTGATAAGTATTATATTTAATCCCCAATCTCTATCTCTAACCTAATCCTCAACCCTACGGAAATGGAGAACAACCATGTTAGGGTGCTAGAAACTATCCTCACAAATAGTGCTATTGTAGCATGGTCCATTCCATTGCAGGACTTACCTATCTTGCGAGGTATTAAGCATATTAACTGCTGATCAAGATGGAGTTTCGTTTAGTGCTTTTCCATGATGAAAAACAGAAGCAAAACCTCATACTCTAGCTGGCCGAAACCTTTAAAAAAAATTTAGAATACGGAAATAGGGTCACCAATTATAGAAATAGAACAACTTTTATGCTTTGTGTTTGGAGAAGGGTCGGCTTCTCTTTTAATTTTAAATATTTAGATTTAATTTTTAAGTTTCATTAATTTTAAATTTGTTTTTTAAATAAAATTTAATATCTCTTTAAATCATGTGGATAGTTAATGTAATTTGTCTTTTTAATTAAATGATAATATATTTAATATACAGTATATAAAATTTGATATAGTTATTATTTATATATTAATAATATTTAAATTAAATTTAAAAATGTTATAATATTATTAATAATATTTAAATTAAATTGTAAAATGTTATAATATAAATAAGTTTTAAAATTTATTATAATGTATTCAAATTTAACATAATATAATTTTTTTATGGATTTATTATTTATTTTTAAAAAATATCAAATTTATATAAGGCGAATTTAATGACTTTTTTTTTTTCGAATTTTTTGACCTAGCCAAACTTCATCCGAATTTTATTGTTGTCGAACATGAATTTGAACTTGAACTCGAACCTTGTGACATAGTTAATGACTACTTATCATTTTCTTCGATTAACTATTTTTCATTTGTTTATCATTAATTTCCTTTCACCATTGATTATTATGTGATTTCTATTGTGGCTGGGTAATCATGGATATATCCATAATTGATTTCCTCTTAAAATACTTTTATTTCAGTATTGATCGGATGTTTCTACTTTCTAGTTCGATCATGATTATTAATAAAGTCATATTATTAATACTTTAGTGTCAAGCATATATTAAATTTGATCAAAGGAAATATGAAGGTTAGGAATGGGGCATGACAGTCTGAGATAAAGGTTGTGATCCAATTGATAAACTAGCTACAGTCTATCCTGATAGGGCTATGACAGTCCCTATGCATACCACCAAGAACAAGAACAAGGATGTTACTGCCTGTAACTTTATAACAGTTCTGTTCTGATCTGATTGATGGTGATGTCACTGGATGCTTTGATTCCTTTTCTTTATATCTCTCAATGTGAGGGAGAGGTCACACCTCTTCATCATGTATGCCCTTTGGCAAGAGACACACCCTTTCACCATTAGCACCCTTTGAAGGAGTGCAACTCTTCATTATTTCTGCCCTTTGAAAGGGACACAAACTTTCACAATCAGAGCTGTACTTCTTATTCAAATCAGATCTGCACTTCTTATTTAAATCAGATCTGCACTTTTGATTCCCATATTCCCCTCTCAAATGAGATTCTCTTCTCCCTTTTATATCTCATGTTTGAGGGAGTCGCAACTTTTCATTTCATGCCTTTTAACCATTCATTAAATTTAACTAAATTTTAATTATTTTATTTTTATATTTTAATTTTCATTCTTTTATATTTTAATTTTATTATTAGTATTTATTATTAAATCCTATTTCAAAACGGGGACATTACAACTCTCCACTTGTTCCTTTAATGGTTACTTAGTTGGATTGTCACTGTTCAGAATCGGTATAAGCACTTCCCATCCACCTGATCCACTTTTTAAATAATTATTTTCTCAATTTAATGATTATTTTCAGGTCCATGCTAAAGTTGGCTGCCAATTCTATAATTCTTTATTTTTTTAAAGCTATGCTTAATAGATATCCGATCAAAGGAGTCCATTGGGAGAAGAATTTCATCCAACTAATTCCTAAGATACTAGCCTTTTTACGTATCTTTCTAATTACCTCTCCCTTTCATAGAGTCTACTTCCAAGAATTTTTTTTGAAGATCCTGGCACTTGGCAATTCCAGGACCCTTGCATTGTTGTTAATGGCTATGAGTAAATCTGTTGTAGAAGCAAAGCCAAGTTCTCTTCAACCCCCACCCAGCTCCATCTTTCCCATGGCTTTCCCTTGATGCATTATTGAAGTTTATATCCACCGAAATCTTATCAGGAGGTTCCCTTGTTATTATTTTCCTCTTCTTTCAACCCTAAAATCCTACGTTACTGGATTTGCTTGCAGACTGGCCGGATCTTGGTTCGGTTTGAAACAAATCTGTGATCCGGTCTGATCTGCCTGTAGATACGGGTAAGATGCATGAGAATGATGGTGGGGTTCATTTGGGATGAGTCCAAGTGAACTCAAGCAAGATCCAAAACATGCATCCATCCATTTTTTTGCCTCTTAATATTTTTTTCACCTTTGACGTTGCCTTCTAAAAAATTACGAAAATGGTGTGCCCCATGAAGGTCTATGTAGTTTTGAAGGTCTTCATTTGGGGGCTGCCCCCTAGATCCTTAGAAGGGGTGTTGCTTGTCGACCCTGTTAGGGGCATTGCCCCTAGACCCCCACGAAGCTATGGGATATTGAGCTAGAGCAAACTGATTTGGATGCTTCCAGTTTCCGACATATTACACTTGAGCTCAAAAGTGAGCACACTTTCAGTGCGAGTGGTAGTGGCATTGCTTGTGGTTCTTCTAATCTTACTACATTGTCTAATGTTAATGATGATGTTGGTGTCGATGATTTAGAAAATCCTTAGTACGCTGAAAATTGATTGTTAAACTTGGTGTCATGATTATATTTCTAGTGATAGTAAGACCCAAAAACAATGTGGTCATTTGGCAGCGATTTCTTTTAGCATATCATGTTCATCCGGTCATTATATTATCATATTTACATATTATATTACTATATATTTATTAATTATATTATGATATATTTATATATTATATTATATATTTATAAATTAAATTATTATATATTTATATATAAATATTTATTAAATTAATAATTTTAATAGTATTATATTATATTTACATGTTTCTTGTACGGACATGCCCAAAACGAACCCAACCCCCAATTTTTTTAGCTGAATCCACAAACTGGATATACGAACTGAAAACAGGATCCATAACTGAACTGATAACTGAGACATTTAATTATGACACTTGTTTTGATGTTTGTGCATGCACAACTAGGCCCCATTCCACTACAACTTGGTTGGAACGATTTATTGCAAACTCTAGCTAAGTGGTTGCGCTAGTTAACATTTGAGAATTATTTCCTTAATCTACAGCAGAAATTTAGGACAATTTCCACTAAGGTAGGAGGACATGATGCGACATGGTCACATGGCCTATTCTATTTTGTTAAATTATAACATATTAACCTGAGCTATTTTATCTTCTTGAACAATCAAATAGTCTTATGGGCTTATAGAATATTCTAAAATATAGTATGCATCTGTGTGTAAACCTTTCTATTATTATAATTTCTTCATCTAGATTTTTTTTTGTACAGGTAGAATTGTGACAAACACTTTCAGTTCCTTTCATTTTTGCAATTGTTTTCTTACTACATTACAGCTTCTTCATAGTCATTCAAGAGACAATAAGTTGACACCTCTAAGACTTTTGTTTTTTCTTTGAAAGATAATTTATCATTCCTTGCTTCAAACATTGTTGAGTAGCTTACGTGGCCTTTCAGCATTGAATTTTTTCTGTTAGATTTTCAGAATCTTTTTTTTGTGAAATACTTGAAAGACATGGATGCAGCACGGAGGATTTTGACTTGAAATTGAGTTATGGTTGGTCATTTAGAATTATTTCTAGCAGGAGTTTGTAGTTTGTCTTTAGATGATTCAATTACACATTATCTAACTTTGTCTCTTTTTTTGGCTGAAGGTTCAAAAAGCAGAGATTCGGAAAAAAGAATGGAAATATTTTGTACACTATCTTGTGAGCACCATGCCATCGTTTTCACCTCTTCGTTTATAAGTTGTAGATGCATTAACACTGTAAATTAACCTTCAATGTGAAGGGTTGACTCTTTAGTATGTGCATCTTATTCTTGTGGCCTTACAGCATTAGGTTTGTTATCAATTATTCCTGTTGTAAGTTGCCAGGGTAGGAAGAAGTGGTAGCTAATTGGATAATATAGTATTTCTATCATGTGTAATAAGGTTAACTAACTTTCTAATTCCTTTCCCTTGTATCATGTATTACAGGGTTGGAGCAAAAAGTGAGTTTTCATCTCTTGGTTTTGCCTTTCTTTTAGTTTGCGATTTACAGGTGTACTCCAGCTATACAATAACATTTGTATATGGATGAAATGTCGTATTGTATGGTTTGATGCTATTTTGTTGTTTATGCTGCATTATTTTAGATTGCCATATTGACATGCTTATTGACTCTCTGTCACTGAATGCGGTAAGTAATATTTAAATATTAAATAATAAATACCAATGTATTCAATGCTATTCTGTTTTTGTAAAACCAATCTAGTCATAACATGGCTGCAGTGTTCCTGATTGAAATGGGTGTGAGGGTCTTGAAATTGAATTCAGATAGAAAATGAAAGAATATGAATTCTTGTTTCTATTGTTGTCTGTTTTTTGGACACCTGTGTAGACAAATGGATGTTGATATTACATTAATGTAATAATGGACAGCTGGGATGAATGGGTTGGCCCAGATCGCCTTATGAAGATCACGGAAGAAAATGTACGAAAGCAGCAAGAGTTGATCAAACACACAAGTGCTGACAAAAATATCAGGGGCCGTGCAGCACAAAACAGACCAAGAAGCTTTATTGGTTAGTTACCTCCCTTTGTCTATTTTAAAATTTTTAACATGTCTGCTAAATTTTCTGCCAGACAAATCAGATATTGCATTATTTGGTTAAACTAATGGGAAATGCCCCAAATTTAGGCATGCTTATTTGATAATGGGCTACATTCCACCATTTTGTTTTAATGTAATCTGACTTCAGCGTGGCACCATTGGTTTTTATTATTTCGATGAGGAGAAGCAACTACAAACTACTAGGGGTTCTTTTAACCATCCAAGGCTGGTACTTAGAAATCTTTTGTTCGGTTCTAGCCATGCCATTAGAATAATAAAACATGATTGTTTGGGCTTAGTAATGAACTTAGAGTTACAACAAAAAGTGGATTGCCATATAGCATATTGCAATAATTTATGATTTTTAAATATGTTCTTATCTTTGTTGACTGTTATGTTGCATATGATTTCACTTATATTATATGTTCGGGCATGTCAGGTTCATTCGTTGTGGCCATGTGACGAAAAGATAAGGGTCCCACATGAACTTACATTTTATATTACAAATTCCTGCAAATCAAAAATTACATTCTATACCCATATCACCTATAAGAAAAGCAATTTAAGGGTTAGCTTTCTAACTAATTTGTAGTTCTAAGGTTGGACTAGCATAGGACAAATCCCATCATTCAATTATCAGAAAAGAACGCCAACACAACTCGTTTCTTATTTTGAGTGAGTATGGTGACTTGTAATGCAATACACATCAATTAATTAAATGATGATTAATTACCTAGTAAATGATGCTTAATTGGATGGACGACATATCAATTGATGTGGAGATTGGTCAAGGAGTGCAAAGATACATTCTAAATGAAGTTAAATTGGTTGGATGTGATATTAAATGTGCCAACAAATATGCAAATACCTTCTTATAATTGGCAAGGTGGATTGAACATCCAAGTCATTTGGGCGGATATAACAGCTAGCAAAGTAGAAGAGTCAATTTGGATAAATTAATATTGATGGCAAAGTTATATCCAATTTATTTGGATTAAAACATTTGTGATTGTTAGTTCTAATTGATTGCAATTCTTGATGATTTAAGTGAAAAATCATTTACGTTTCTTGATTAAAGTTGCAAGGAGAATCGCTATAGTCAAAGAATTGATACTGTCATGGTTCTTTTACTTTTCCTGTGAAGAAGTTTTAAATCTTTGAGGTTGCATACCAAATCTAATTGTTTTACTTTGCTTTGGAATAACTTGAAATTTGTACTGGAAATGATTTATTGATGAGCAACATTCATCCTATTACTTATCTTTTTAATGTTTGGGATGCCATATTGTATGTTATTACTACATAATGTAGTTAATATAAAAGAGTTTGAACTACTAATGTGCTAATGCCTAAGGATATTATCAAAATTCTCTTTGCTCTTTTAATTGTAATTTTACCTATCCATCAATGTTAAACCTTACTAACATGAAATATCTTGTTATTGTGCATGTAAAATATCTACAAACAAATTCTTGCGGTTCAATCTATTTTTTTGGAGAATAAAGATAATAGTACAACAAAAGATAAAGGTAACTTGGTTGAAGATTTTACTTTGCGTATTTATTCTATGATTTAAATTCTTATGCTTTGTTATCACCATAGCCTTGGTAAAAAAATACATTGCCATTCTTTTTAGTAAAATAATCTTTGAGTTCCTTGAGGTGCTAGTAGTTTTCTTGTAATCTATCATCATTTTTTTGTCTCCCACAATTTATTTTTAGATAATATGTGAACATAAGTACATATGGGACAAGAAAAAGTTTAGATGAACAACCCTAATGACCTCACAAGGGTTAATCAAACATTGAAAAACAACAACAATAAATTGAGTACAACCCTTTGCTCCCCCAAGTTTCAGGGATGAGGATGACAGGGAACGACAGGATGTGTTTCTGGTAAGGGGGGCTTTTGGGCCATTTTTTAAGGGATGACAGGGAATGGTAGGTCATGTTTTTGGTATGGGGGTACTTTTGGGCCATTTTTTAGAGGATGGCAGGGGATGACTATTAAAAATTTGGGAAATATTTAAAAATATAGAGAAATTTCAAATATTTATATCAGAACATTGATAAAGCATTTGTCATAGATATTGTAGAAGTTTAATACATAACATTAGATTTGAATTGAGATTTCACATGAGAATTGACAAACAAATTAACAAAATTCAAATGCTTTCATTGTCAATGCATGTACATTTTAATTCTTTTCTTCAAATCTGAAGCCTTTCTTTATTCTTGTAAATTTGGGCTGTCGTTAATGTGGTCTGGAGAAGCATTGGATGCCATTCTTGTTGGGGATAGGATTGGGCAGTATCGTGCATGGTATTCTTGGACCACATTTTGAACTCTTAAGCATCATTTATGCTTTATTGTATACCATGTTTATTACATCATAATTATTACATATCTCCATGGAGATTATGAGCCACAATAATTAGAAACTTGGTCACTGCTATTATGTTGTCCTTTATCAACATTATGCAGCAACCTATTGGATTTGTTTTATAGGTGAACTAGGGAGTAAGGGTCTCTCACCCATTATATTGAACTTCACAATATTTTTGTTTGACAGTTTTTATCAAGTCTATATCTCCAAGATACCGAGTTGGTAAAAACTTAACAAAACCAACCTATTTAACTATCCAAAAACAATATTCAATAGGAGACTGAAAGTTGAAACAAAAGTATGAAAAAGCATTACAATGGAGTGACTATTCAGATCCAGAAGGCTGGCCTTCAGAGTGACCAGCTGCACCAGCTGGTGCTCTAGTTGATTTAACCCCCTCTGCCGCTCCAGCCACACTTAGCATATGAAAAATGACCCCACAAGCCCTGTTGTCTTGTTCTTTCTCCGCATAAGGTGATGTAGCTGCAGTTGATTTTCTCAAATAGGAGAAGTCGGCAACTTGTCTTGACCAAGAGCTACAACAGGAATGACAGAAAGCTGCTGCACCTGAGTTTAAAGAACATGAAATCTTTGTTCATGTTCTTGAAAGGAATCAAAGGAATCCACAAAAACTGATCCTCTAAACTCTACTCTCATGACATGTAATAATGGAATTGGATTCTCACACAATGGAAATGAGAATAGAAACTAACATAGAGGCAGTCTTTGAGTTAATTACACTACAAATGTCCATTTCCAAATTATTGGAACTCAAAAACTCTAAAATGGCCATTTCCCCTCTGTAGCAGAGAGGAAAAATATAGTGACCCCCACTGCTTTAAACAAAACTCAAAACATTGCTGGGCCATAGGGGAGGGCTAGCTGTCCCTTGTCATTTTTGGGGTGTTTTGGGGACATGCCCATTTTTGCAATTGACAGGGGATAGGGGTTGTTGGGCGGGGTGGGGGGGGGGGGGATGTTTCCATGGCGTCCTAGAGTCCTTGAAATGTTTCGGGATGGGGATGAGGCTAAAAACACAGGGGACACATCCTCAGGGAACATTAGTACAACTACATGCATCTAGACAACTACACATAAAAGACAAAAAGAGAACAAATCCCACAGGACCCACACTACACATGAAAGAATGCGTGCCTTGTCAATAATGGATTCACAAAAAATAATATAAAAACCTTGAGTATAGGAGTAAGATACAAGAGTCTAACCCAAGTATGAAGAATTGACGACTATGTAAGAGGGTTGAAGGCAGGATGCCAAGGCTTTAGAAGCAAAACAACCTTTACTTTAGAATCACAATTCCTTCTCAAGAATGCATGCCTTGTCAAGAATGGATTCACAAAAAATAACATGAGTATAGGAATAAATATCAATAGATTGCCAAAGAAATGTCTTGCAATTTAGTGACACCCCAGGGTGAGGTTTAGCAAACTAGGCCAAAAATTATTGAACTTGTGAATCAAACCCTTTTGTGTGTAGTGCTTCTTCATTCAACACCTCTTCCCTAAGGACAAACATAGGAATTTCCTTAGAGCAAGAAACAAGGTAGACCCATTTTGTAGGTGAGTCACTTTTAGCCATTGACAGAGTAGGAGTCAATTGAACATAGTCAAAACCTTAACTCTTCACCACCAAGCCAATGACCATTGCAAATGAAGAATGTTTGGGAGGCAATATCAATTCAAAGGACACATTCTCACACACTTTACTAGTTGAAACATCCAATGTAGGAAACTTATCGACAAACAGGGAGTAAGTAGCTGCAAACACATTGTGGGAGGCACGGTTCTAATTGAGTTAACGAAGAAGCCAACTTCGGTGCACAAAAAGCAGCCTTAAGTGAATCAGCCAAGCTCCGTTTACATGGAATAACAGGGGTAGCAATATCTGATCCAATACTGCGTAGTGTATTCACCTTGACCACTAGAACTGACAACCTAAACAATGTTGATGAACCCCACAATAATGCAACAGATGATCCATTTGAATCAATGATGAATGAACCAGTAAGTTTCCCAATAGATGTGGGATCAATTCCTTGTTTTCGATGCCTCCCTACCTCAATAATTGCTATCATGGTATCCAAACATTGAATCAACCTAGGTGTACTTGATTGAATCTGAACTGGGCAATCTCATTCATTCCCATGGTAGACCTGGACTTGCTGTTATGCAAAATTCGTGGTAAGCAATCAAACCTTCCATAGTATAGTCTCAGTTAGATATTTACATTTTTGTCAATTTTTTCACTACATGGAGTATTTTAAAAGTCAAATCATTTTGATGACTATTTTCCATGAGTAGTCATTTTTTTCGACCTTTTGCTTATTTGAGTTTGTTATAATCCGAAGGCAAGGGATCCTACAAAGCACTCGACCATATCTAATTCATGTTAGTTCCAAAGATAAGGATGATGGTAATACGTCAATGCAGGGACTTGCATCTTGAAATTGGTGCTTTGGCACCACCAAAAACTTTTGGTGCATGTAATGCTAGTTTTCTCTATAGGGAAGTTTGTATGCATGTTGTTTGCTTGCTCTAAGTGTGTTAGAATTTGCTCTGCATTATGTATCGTTCTCTAGTAGAATGAATCTTCTGGCCAATGCTACTATTATATTTCCACTATTAGCCTATTTAACATGGTCTTTCTCGTGTCTTATACCAAGTTTAAAGCAACACTAGCACTGAGAAGTTATTCATACCTACTTGAAGCAGGCTGATTATCATCAATGTCTTGTTGGGCTTACTTTTTCTTGATTGTCCTAGTCTTTTCTTTTGGGCTAAACAGGCATTGTTTAATGAATTTGATCCTTCTTCCTCATTTGGGTCACTTTTGTCTAGGCATAGTTGTTCTTGCTTCTTGTGAAGATTTGTTGCATTGGTGTTTTTTGCTCTGTGCTTCATGTCTTGCCTTGCTTGTTTCCTTTCATTGTTTCTGTATCTTTGGCAACAAATCTGTAAAAATACGGATTGCAGTTTTTAGCTTTTTCAGGTTATATGAATTGGTTTTTAAACTTAATCAATAGTTTGATTAGTCTTTTGCATCCACTATTTTACAAAGCTGTTGAGTGCTTGTTTCCACAATTGGCCAAGCATTGCTTCCTTTTATGAGGTTTATAGGTTGGCATTCCCATGAATTTAGCATATTGATAGTTTCTAATGAATTGCTAGTGATGCTAGAAGGTTTTGATCTCAATGCCCACTAGTATCTCATATTTGTTGGTCTATCCCATTATCTGCTAATGGAAAAATCTATAACAATTTACATTTCTGAACTGGATAGAATAGAAAGATTTCAATTAGGTGAGCTTGTCTACAACTGATGAAGCACCATGCTAAAGAACTACAAAACTAGAATCTAGAGATTAAATCTGATCAATACCATTTGCAAATGGATATGCGCATAAGATCTTTCTGTTGAGAAAATTTTGAGGATTTTCTAAGATGTCTATGTTGAAGACTGGATGGTAACATTTGAAATGTTTATGGTGCAATCAAGGAGACTACAATAGAGAATATATGTATCACAAAAAAATGGGGATGTTTAATTCCACTAGAACTTAATTAACGATGCCAAACTAAACATACATTCCTGTCAAATACAAAATTAGGAAAATATGTGCAATGGCCAAGCTTCTTAAATTATGGCCCATGGTATCATGAACTACATCACACAATTAGAAAGTTAGAAGGAAGCTTTAGTCTTAGTAAGGTACACCTTCTTGTAGTGTACAAAGGTTTTATTGACTCTTTCTCTCTATCTGTCTATCTAACTCTTCATCTCTGATTGCTTGACCCATTGTTTTAGTGACTATCCAATTTTGAATTAATCTGGTCTAGCTAGTTGCATCCATAGCCTTGCTTTCATCCATGCATTTAACTTGGAGTCCAAGATTATGGGACAAACATTAAATCATTCATCCAATTTTATTCTAATCTTTGCATTTCATATAGTATATGTGCTCAATCCATAAACATACATCAATCATGCTCACAAATAACCGCATCAAATGTTGTCATCCACATTGTAATAGCTATACTTTATAGCTTATGAATCTATCTAACAACAAAATAGATGAAACGTAAAACAAAATTAATGTTTGGAAACATAAATATGTAACCATATAAAAAGAATCATTGAATATACATGCATAAACTTTAGGTGTTGAGAAAGTCAACTAGTATGATAGTCTTTCTTCACAGTACTGCTATGGCAAATCTGAAGAGGTCCTTAGACTTCTTACACTTTCGAAGTTAGCCATGGATTGACCTTCAGACGTCTCTGCCGAAGGGTTAAATCTTCTCTATTTGTTTAAATAGGCCTTTAATCACACTTAATCATCAATAAAGAAACCAATGATCATGCAAAATGCAAAATGGAGTTGAGTTTTTCTTACGCTGTGTGCTGAGGTGCTCGGATTTAATGCTGCAACCTGAACTTGAAATATCTTGCATAGCCTTTGTTTATCTTCCTTTCATCTACACGTTTCTTGAATGTCACCTTGTCTATAGTCAAGCCTTACGTACATGGCCCATTAGAGATTCTAGGATTTTGTCATTCATGATGTGAAGGACCTTAGTTAGTGGTTCTAAGTTATAACATATGGAGTTTTGAGCATCCATCTGTATATTTGCATTGAATACAACACACTGATCTCTGATATCATCTATCATTCCTTCTACAACGTCCTTGTTTCCACTACTGAACATCAAGCATCCTCTTCAAACTTAGCTTTTCTATAGCTGGCAAATGGAAAGAGGTGAAATGTGTATTGATGTAGTTAGTAGCTGGATAGGCAAGCTTTTCCTTGTTATGTGTGTATGTTCTTATCAAGATGAGGACTCCAGCATGGTGATAAACATATTTGGCTATGGACTTTTCCTTGTCTACAACTAGTTTGAGCAACTCAAACCTTGCAAAGTCATCCCATCAGCTCTTTAGAATGAGCCAACCTTGATATGGGAAGTCTATCGCTTGAACTTCTGCATGCTATCTTTAACCCCATCATTTTATGGAGGGTAGTTATAGTGCCATCAATTTTAATGCTCTGAACTCTACAATCTGGAAGCATATGAATTCTGTGTTTGGAATCTGCTCATGGTATAGCTATGACAAGAACAAATACAACCTAACTCACTTTGAAATGAGCCTATTTCCTTTAATTAAAGAGAACCTGTCTTGCTTTCTTGTACTGGCTATGCTCACCTGTGAATTTTCACAACAGAAAAAGCTTCTAAGTAAGAAACATTTTTATTTCAAATGCAACAATAAAATTGCTATATAGGATGAAGAGCTTCAATCTAGAACTACTCAACTATTAGCCAAATACTTGAGCCAAATTTTTGGAAATGATCACGACTGTCTACAATTATTTCAGACTAAATACATATGGTACTCCTTACAATTGCAAATAAAAAGAATCCCTTGACTAGTTGTCTGTAATATCTCTTGGCTAATCTGACCCTGTTTTTGTTTATTTGAACTCCAAGGAATATTGTCAAACACTTGTCTTGCAAAGTCTGTATTTGCTGTTCTTTGTTTCAGTTTTTATAACCTGCGTGTTATGCAGTTGGGACAGCTAGTATAACTTGCGTGTTATGCAGTTTTTACTTGGCATATGACTGATGAAAAACTTCAGACTTCTTTAAGAGTGTTAACCTGTAATATTCCCTGCTAATATAGGTGTGAAAATGGTGGAATCCAACTCAAGGAATAATGTCAAACACTTCACATACAAACACTCAATTTGCTGGTCTGAGTTTAGTCTCATATAATATTGTTTGGGTGACTACACAGCATCAAAATTGACTGCAAATGATCCCTGCGATGTCTAGGCTTGAAGTATAATGCATGAATAACTTCTATTTAGCCCCTCCAATGCATTTACGTGACTTTGAAAGGTGAAATGTGCAGTTACAGCCAGCAGACATAAAGACAAACATTTGGCATGCAAACTACAAACATAATGAATATAGATATAAGATCATATAGAGTGCTGCGACAGCCATCTCCTTAATTATTTGCAATCATCAATTACAATGAACGAGTAGTTACTTGGACTCTTATCATTCAATAATATTTCAGATTAATGGCATCTACAACAACAACATATATATAAGATCAATGCTTTACAAATTCATTAAGAACCTGGCTGAATGATACGATCTGATACAATAAACCTCTGTTCCCAGCGTTGAATTAACACAGCCCCATAATTATTGTGCACTTCACAAAAATATCTGCTCAAAAACCTTGATCGATCTTTCTCCAATTTGCACAAATTTGACTGCTGGTTACAGCCAACTCAAAAGTAACCCTCGGAAGATATTTCACCACCTTAGGTAGCTGTCACAATGAAGTAGCTACGCACTCCAATGCCAAAAAGCTCTCAAAACTTGCAGAAACCCTTGGTCTCTCCAAATCCCAATGCTCTCCAATATCAAGTTGAAAGAAATAATAATCACATAATCAATTCGATTTAGCTTGAAGACTCTTATATTCTCCACATGTTTCTATTTCCAATAAAGCAATTTAAATAACATTTAAAATGTTATTTTCATTTAGACTTAGGAAATCTTTTAATTTCTCATTAATTATGGACCCCATAATTAATTGTATTAATGGCCCCCTTTCAATGATAACTTGACCCTCAATTATTAAGTTATAGCTTAATAATATAACCTTTTAATAAATAATTACTATTTAGGCCAATTAAACATTAATATCTCCCAAAATACCTACTGTTTTGCTATGCCGTCTGAAATGGGAGCCCACCCTGCTATTCCACATGTGACCATATGTTCTTGCTAAAAATAGAAAGGGTCCATCTCGATCATCTCCTGACTTACTATAAATAGTAAATATGGCAAATGTATAGCAAATGAGGTCCAAATGATGCCAAACGAAAGCCGAACCAAAGCATACTGAATCCTGGAGTAGATACCAACTGAAAGAGACCCTTTGTCCATCCTCATTAGCCTACGAGGGTCAGAATGATAGGCTAATCTTTCAAAAATAGGAACAAGCTAAAAAGGGGACATTACGTCGTCAGAGCATATATTGGATTTTTTATTTATTAAAGATGCCTATTGAAGGTTTCTTTCTTGTATCACACTTCTACTCTTGATAGACACTTTCTTGATTGTTGCTTGATCAATATTTTTTCTTGACTTGCAGGTTGTTCTTCTTGGAGTCAGATAGCTGAAATTTGCTCACAACTCAAAGGATGGTCTTTTGGAAACTTGTAGCAATTTATTATGACTAACTTGAAAGTTATTCTTTTGGAAACTTGATCAATTTTTTTTCTGATTTGATGGATGGTCTTTTTCTGACTTAAAAGATGGTCCTTTGGGAACTGTGCAAATGAGAATTTCCCTATTAATGAGAAATGAATTATTGAAAGCTGCTCCATTTGTTGCTATATAGTTATTTTAATTGGAAAATATTGTTTTTGATTAGATTAGTAGGGAAAGGGCCCTGATCCCAAGTATAGAAGAGCAGATCAAACCATAGTTGGAAACCCGGACTCTTTGCGGACTTGGACTCGAGAAGAACTCGGGAAAGGAGTCAGCAAGGACTTAGCAAAAAAGAAAATCGTAGTTTTACAAAAAAACAAAAAAACAAATTAATGCATTTAGAGAACATAAGAGCCATAATTGAAACATTACACATGTCATATGATCTCCAAATGCTCAATATTTGAAATTTCATCATTCATACTTATAGTTTCAAACCAGTGTTCCATGAGGATGTGTCTCCCCCTAAAAAAAATCCTGTCCCTTGTAGGGGGACGTTTCCGAGACTTAGGGACTTGGGGGAAACGTCCCCCAACAACACCATCACTTCCACCACCTCCACCACCTTTGGCGGGGATGCCGCTAGGTCATTTGCTATATGTCACATGCCATTACATACCGATTTCAACCTTTAACTTTGTGAAAACTAGTTGGCCTTTCATGGGGCACTCATAGAGATGTTATATTGCTGGTTTTGCTTTGAAGATTTCAATTCACCTTTATTTTTAATATCAGCACTGCCTCCCCACCACTGTTCTGCCGCCGTGCCCCCACCGCCCCCCTCGCCATCCCCAAATTTAGGTCCTTTGTCCCCTTGTCCCCGAAACCCGTCCTTATGCCCCCCTATCCCTGCGTCCCAAAAACTCTGTGGAACACTGTTTCAAACCCTACAGACCCGTTTTGAGCAATAAAAGACCTATTTTGAGCAATAACAAATGATTGAAATGAGGAAAAGTGAAAAAAAAAATTGTTTTAAGTTTGATTATGCGTTTCCAGCAAACACCGAGAGTCCTAATGAAGGACTGGCGAGTCTCGATTTCAGACTTGCCCTGAGTCCACTGCAAAAAATCGTGAGATTGTTAAATGGACTCGCTCAGACTCGGCTCGTGAGTCCGTGGTGAGTCGACTTGGCCCGCCAACGGACTCGTGAGTCTTGGCAATTTCGTGGCGAGTCTGCAGAGTTTTCAAACTATCATCAAACCATTAACCCAGAAATAGAAAGAAGCTTAGTGCAATCATCTAAGGTAAAATTCATAGATATTCAAATGAAATCCTACTAGTCAAGGTCTCACCATCAATGATATTGCCTAGTAGGACGATTCAATGAAATCCTACTAGGCAAGGTCTCACCATCAATGATCAATTTGACACAAGCTTAGTGCAATCATCTAAGGTAAAATTCATAGATATTCAAATTATCACCATCAACATCAATACCATCAAGGCAATGCATACTAATGGACATGCAATAATTGAAGTTAAGTTCAATTCTAAATTCCAGTTGACCACACAAGGCGATCCTACAATTAGCAAGACAACTAGTGGTATGGATTAAGTGGATTTCAATCAAATGCATTCTACACTTCATTCAATCTAAGAAACTTGAAACAAATTCTAATCTAACTTGGAGGCAATGAGAACCACAAATGCATACAACACTTAAACAAAATCACCAAACTTCAATGATTGTATTCAAATCTGCAGCATATAGGCGACAATTCTCAAAAATCTCTCTTACAAATGAGAGGCAATGGGGTATATACAGAGTCTCAAATGAAATGAATGACCAAGATTCATTTAGAATCAAGGACAAAGATCATGCCAACATAGCCCTAGATTTGCTCTAATTAGGGTTTACATCAAAAGAGGAATCACCAACATGTGATCTAATGGAATGATGCCTAATCATCAAGTAGAGAATCTTCTAGAAGATTTGGGCCTGCACTCCTCTCTCTAGCAGCATATTCCAAGAGTCTAGCCAAAACTGAATCTGGCTCCATGGTGATGTTGGGCAAAGCCTCCCGTTGTGCATCCATTACATCCAATGCATCTGAACTAGTATCCAAGACATTCTCCCAATCTGGCATAAGCCTCTGTAAACTGTGGATGTGGATCAACAGGGAAATTAAATCATCAATTTGATTCTTCTACAAATAATCCAACTGGCTGGAGTACATGAACTTTATCCTTTCTCTCAATTCTTCTAAGTGAAGACCATTGGAAGCACCAACATCTACCCCTAACAATTCTTCAATGGATGAACGGATTTTGGATTGAATCTTATGGATCGATCCTTCCATCTCTACACAATCTTTCTTTGCATGTTCATAAGTAGACATCCGCATGGCCAATGAGCAATACCATCACTGAAAGTCATAAATATATCCCTCATGCACAACTCCCTCATGGATCAATGTGGGCATCGAAATTCTCTTCAACACCTTGAGGCGAGGAATTGTCTTCTCCTGTATTGGCTGGAAATCATCCCAAACTCCCTCCAAATATTGTATCCTGAACATGAGCATTGACGATTTATCAAATGCCTAGGCAAATTGAGTTAGGAAATCATCTGTCTGCCATGTCACATCTTCAATCCACTTTCCAAATTCTATGTGTATTCTTCCCTGCCTCATGATTAAAGTGAAATCCACGATCGATTGCAATAGGAGAGACAAAAGTGGGATCTTCATACCTGTGGGAATTCATACTTGCAATATACTCCTTAAGTCTCATATTCTCTTCCTTATACATATTCTTCTTCTCAATCTCCCTATCCAATTGAGCCTTGATTGCTTGGATCGTATCATCGAGTTCTTGGAACTCCTGTGTCTTTGCAGTTCGTCCAAGGGCAATCAAAGTGATTTGATAATCCATGGGAGTGGCCACATCTTTGGTCACATCACCCATCGGGATAGCCACTTGTGCAATTCGCACACTTGTTTTATCTCTAGTAACATTGGAAAATGTCTTAGCCTTCTGCTGCTCTTTCTCTTTGTCTTTCCTTGCTAAGACATCATCAATATTCTCAATAGGTTGCTTTTTATCATTTTGCTTTTCTCCATGCTCCATAGTAACCAATCGAGAATGGTGGAAATTCCCATCCCATCATCAAGGCACATCTCTCGATCTAGTCGTCTCAATGTTGAGATGACATAATCATCTTACTCCTTATCCTTAGTTAAATCATAAACATTGTTGCCCAAACTAACATTCAAATGGATTGTGCGAGATGGAGGTTGCTCTTCATCCTCATTCGGCAGTGCCGACTATGCTGTAGCCTGTAATTCTTGAATGTTCTCTGACAAGATCTCCGTATTGGAACATTATTCAAACTCTTTATGATCACTATCATCAACTACCTGATCAGGAATGGAAAAGAGTTCACATTTCCTTATGAAATCCACTGACATTCGGGACCACATTCTCTTCCTTACTGCTTGCTTATCCATGAGATTAGCCTAGTAATACTCAATGTCAATCTTATGTATGAACTTTTCTCCTTTGATTTTCAAAACATTATTATGTGGATCAAATCAATTCTTGCTCTTGCAAGTTCCAAGGCGATAGAACTTGAGCTCATCAATAACTAAACTAGCTGCAGCTGCATTGTGGCACACTTCCAAAGTTTTCCGTAGTGCAATACGGAGATATATCTCTGTTTTGTGTTTCTCCTTTTGGATAAAATCAAATTCCAGAAGTTGTCTCACCACCTCAAGTAGGATCATGGATACATAGGAAGTTTGTAAGGTTTGGATTTAAATCCCTGAATTCGTAGGTATGTGAAGGTGGGAAACTGAATGTACCACGCGCCATATTGTTCAATAAGCTCCATTGCCTCCTTGGACAATAGTTTGTGGACTCCACGTTGCAGTAGCCTCATGAAGCACATGGTGAAAGCATCGTTCACCCTTCCATAATGTTCAATATTGTGCATATGAAGTTGCGGATAGCATTCGTAAACTTTGTATTGTCCTGGTCCGTTTCCAACTTCACCTTTGCACATCAATCCCTTGTATGTAACAAATCTTGCAAGTAGGTACACAAGGTAGGAAGTCATTCCAAATGACTTGGTTTTCTCCACATTTCTCAACTGGAAGTTGAGATTATCGCTTATAATCTTGGACCAATTGACCATTATTCCTCTTATACAATCTTGGATAAAGTAGAACATCTAGCCCTCAAACAAAGCTCCTTGAGACATCCCCATCACTTGATCGGGTAAGAACAACAGGTCACTATACTCATCCTTAAAATCCATACACATGAGCCTCTTGGGCATCTTTAAATGGTGAGGCCTTGGTTCAATCATCCACTCTTTATTCACAACTATCATGCATGCATCCGCTCTCTTCAAGAACTTTGCTTCATATTCATCCTTAGTTTTTTCTCGCATATCCACACTCTTGGGGATTCTAAACACTTCCACAATCTCATCTTCGGCAAGGTATGCAAGAATGACCCCTTTAGGTGATCTGATCATTCAAGTTATCGGGTCATAGTACTTTGCACTCTCACAATTAGCTCACTGCACTGTATGGATTGAGGAAAGCCAACCGCTTGGTATATGCTACTCTTCATGATATTGGCAGAAAGTGTGGAAGGAAGCTGATTTTTCATTCCGAACCGCATTCGCTCCATGTTTAGGAACTTCATGTTTGTATCCATAATTCTCTTCCATCGGGATGACAACTGTGAATCTGGAACAAAACCTTCTTGTACTATCTTCAATTGATCCTTCCTCGCAGCGATCCTTGCTTTAGACATGGTACCTCCATGAAACTCGAAGTCAATATCATGGAAAAAATTACCTAAAAACTTATTTTTAGAATTGTAAAAGTTCTGATTTTTTACGATTTAGTCAAATTTAGGATAAAAAATCAGAAATTCTAACAATGCTCCTTCACAAATCTGGAAAATAGAATGAGAATTCGATAAAATAGGGTACAAAACCCTCATAAAACCTTAATTTTCAGACTTTATAAGGTCTGGTCATGCGAACTTAAATCTGAAGACAACTTAGTATACTCGGAAATTTGTCAAAATGAGGTCAAAAGAGTATAGTGGAAGTTTGATTATACTTCGAAAATGGTGTGCAAAGGTCTGATTTTCAACTTTCTATGTCTGAAAACACTTTCCAAGGTCAATAATGGCTTCCAACAATTCTGAAGACAACTTGCAACTAACATTAATCAGCATTTTGAAGTAGTTGCAGCCATGTAGAACACTTGTATTGGGACTGTCTTACCTCTCCAAGGTTGAAAATGGTCAAGTTTGGGCAAGAACAAGTGGCTGGTAATGATAACTAAGTCTGGAGACAAGACTGAAGGTGAAGCTTGAGACTGTAACAGCAATGGTGCAGCCACAATATGCCCCCAAAAATCCCCAAATTTGGTGTCTAGATAAAATCGCCTAAGGCTGGAAGTGAAAATCAGGCCTGGAAATGAAGGTCTAGCCAACAATGGTGATCAAGATAACCTCCAGCAATGGTGCCAAATGCAGATCTGAGTGTAATGGCAGCCCCCCAGCAATAGCGCCCAACAATGTCCCCAAAATATTGCCCAAAAGTGAAGGGGCCAGCCACACACACACAAAATAATGGCATCCAATGATGGCACCACCTCCACAAATTCACCAAAAAATGTGGCCGATACAGCCACTGAACTTGCTGCAACTCCCCTTGTAATGGTGGCACTAGAGATAATTGGGCAAAAAATCGCCTTCAATCTGCAACTTGAACTCTCAAAAATTGTGCCCAAAATGGCACTTAGACAAATTCGCTCAGGAGGAGCCCCTTCGACTTGCTGAAGTATCCCCCTAGGGATATTTATTCCAAAAATTTGAACAAATGAACCACAAAAATTCAACATACAATTTGCATATAATTGATTTCAATTTATTCACCAAATTACACTGAAAATCATTAAATTTCATATTTAAACAGAATTTCTGAAATTTAGATACGGATATAGCCTCAAATCCTTAATAGAGCAACAACAGAAAAAAAAATCCAATCGTAGCCACATAACTTACAGTCTGATTGGATAACCAGTAAATAAAAATTGAAGCACAGAGTGAGCCACCTGAATGATAATTCCAACTGACAATGGGTTTCCGGCCACTGCCTCTAAGCTCGAGGGTTTGTGTCCTCAAACGTACTGAAAACTAGAGCTTCCCAGAGACTCTCCAAGAGAAACAATTTCTAAACAGAAACCACGCATGTGAAAATGAGCCTCTCCAAGTTATTAAATAGCTTAACCCTGTGACTCTTTGTTCGCCCACTGCCTGTCTCTTGGAATTCCCTTCTATTTATTAAGTGACTTTACTTTATAATTTGATGTTGACAGAAAAAGTCACTTTAATCCACATTAATAAATAATTAAATTGTCTTTTAAATTATTATGTCTTGACAACTTAAACTTAATTATTTAAATGGATTTCCTAATGTCCCAGAAAGGGGACATTACAGTCCTCCCTCCTTAAAGATTGCTTGTCCTCAAGCAATCATATACCCGCTTACCAATACTAGGATCCCAAACCATCTTTAGGAACACTATTCTACAAATCCGCTGTACCACAGAGATTAAGACATCTGCTTACCAACTATGTAGCAACATATCTTGGTCCACAAGAGCCAATGCACCAAACATATCACTACTTGGATCCCATATCAATCTGTAGAACCCGCTATAAGTCATGAAAGAATCTGTCAGCCAATCACCTTGAAGTAACCCTCTATACATGTAGAATAACTGGACAAGATGAAGATGAACCCCCTCATGCCCATAAACCAACATGAAGGAATACCAAAACTCGTTGCCATAACTCTGATCAACAACATAAATGATTTCAAACATGTCACCAAACCAATGCCAATCAAAGAAAAACCTCTCACACTCCATCTCTATCCAAGAGTAGCACCCTTCAACACTCCCATACTATTTAATGCAAAATCAGGAAGTGCTATATGATTCCGACTAGGACAGCCACCAGTCCATAAGAAATCAAAGAGTATGAAGTCACCAAGCAAAAAATACACCGCTGCCCTATCAAGAGAAATAGATGACAGTGAAAAGGTTGAGGTGTGTATGCCTGCACTGCCCAACACTGATAACTCTTGAAAGTCTGATTCACTACAAGTGTCATCAATAAAATCAACTTCTTCACCCTCGGATCGATCACTATTAAGTGAAACTTCAAAGCTGGTAAAGTCCTACCTATCATCATCCTGATGCATGGCTTCTTCCAAATTTGGAAGCTCATAAGTAACCGTTGTCCCATGACTGCAACTACTTTGAAATCTGCTCGTATTCCCTGCTATCACAGCCATTTCATTGCTGTAAATTAATTTTTCATGATCCAAATTAATGAGTTTGTTTCCTTGCTGGTTCTTCTGCTCTTCATTGTTATCTTTTGAATAACAAAGGGTAGGAACATTGTGCATTGTTTCATCCCTTCCAATAGTATTGATCCCTTCGACGATTTGCATCATCTCCATACTCTTAAAATTAACTTCTTCTTCCTTGGAAGTCGCTGTAGTAGTAGTTTGATTTGCTGATTTTGATAATTTATAATGCATCATACTCAGTTGTAAACAAAGCTCATCCAACTCCTTCTCCTTATCTTCTGCAAACTTAATAGCAAGATCCCTGTCCATAAGCAGTTGCAAGAAATCTGATTTCATCCTTTCAAAGGCTTCTTTGATCACGCTCAACTGAGTGCTAGTGATTCAACTTGCAACTCCCTTGTGTGTCTCCTAAACTTGTATTTCCCATGTAAGATCCTCAATGTACTTGTGAGATTCATCAGCCCTAGTTAGGACTTGTATAACCCTTTCCTCTGTGACTAATAATCTGTCCTTCAAATCTTGCAATGCTAGGGGCTTAGGTTCAAATTCATCTAAATTAAATGAGCTATCACATATCAAATTTTCTGATTGGTTATCAATTGTAAATTTTTTTTCAAACTCATCTATCTCACTAGAGGATGGTGTGCACTCCTCATGAAGCTCAACTGGGCGCAGCAACATGATAATGAGTGGGTTTATTAAGGAAGTTTTTATCTTCTCCTACTTTATCAATAATGACTTGTAAATCTCCAATGAAGAGTTTGGAAAACCCCTCACCTGAAGCGATTGTTTCTTCCTTCAAATTATTCACCTTAGTTGATTGAAAATCATTATCCTTTTTTCTTTCATCATGCCTAGTAAGGGATGTATTCAAGGCTGCAATTTTAGTTTGTTCCTCATGAGACATGTAAGCATTCTCATTTGTAATTCTGCCCTCATTACCTCTTGGCTGCAATACATTTGCTTCCTTATTAATTTCACAAATATGATCAAGTGTCCAAGCCTTTTGACATCTGAAACAAATCTGCTCTCTTGTCATTTTGTTCTTTGCTGCAGAAGCATCCCCAGTTCACAACAATCTTGCATCAACCAAAAACATTTTCTTTCTGTTTGCAGTTTTAGTTTTCCTTTATGTGTGTCCCGGTTTTGGCTCACTGGATCCTATGGAGTTGGATTCTATTTGAAGACTTGATCATCTTTCTTGCTTCCAGACCGCATCACATTTGGATCATTTTTCGGCAAGATATTGCTACCGGTTTCCATGACAATTTCCTATTACCAGTTGACAATCCTTTGTTACCGGTTGCCTGGACCTATTTTGGCGATCTACCAGAACCCTTTCTGAAGCTTGCGGAGCCTTGGACGTTGATTCCGATGTTCCGTGGCGTGTGGCTGACCTTTTCCTGCGATCTACGTTTCATCCCTTGGATTTTCCGGAGGAATCTCTTGGCGGAGGCCGACCTTGTTGTTTTACACGTTAGGTCTTGTTCTTTGGCTTTTGATCCCTTTTGGGCCGACTGGATCCTTTGGATCGATATATATATATAATTGTAATTGCGCATTAGAATGTAAGAAATCAGAGACTAAAGTAGCTAGATTGTGCGTAGAAGGCAGACCTTAAGATTCCCGGTTGTGACCTATTCTACCAGGCCTGTGAGTCGGTATGTTGTAACCTGGTTGTTACCGGTTGGATGTAATCAATTTTCATGAAATAAAACAATCTGTTTTGCATTGGCTCCATCATATCTTTGTGTTTCCGTTGTGTTTACTCATGCTGACCGGTCCAGATTGATCTCTTTGAGGTCCCTCCTCACTGGTGACTGCTTCATTCTTGCTCTTTTTTGGAGGTCCCGAAACCTGTAAACCCAATGGAGATTAGTTCATTTTTAGTCATCTGTTCCCTAAACCTTTCAATTTTTTGCTTAATCAACCCTTTGGAGAACTCATAAGCACAAGGTGAGACAACCAACTCCTTTCTCCAAATAGCTAACAAATTTGATTGCAACTGCCTGGAGATATCATCATGCTCATCTAGGATCATGGACAATATGTCGAACATGTTTGTCTTCACCTTGTTTGAATGGTGTTTCCTGATTTCAGCAATGAAATAATTGAACATTTGAAGAATTAATTTTTCACATTTGAGATCCAACATAATGATGAATGATCTGGTACTCCCCATGAATTCTAAAATCTTAGCCCTCTTACCCAAAGTAGGGGCTTTAACATTATGTAACCAATGTAGGCTCTCCACAATTAGCTGCAGAACCCTCTTCAATATGTTATCATTATAGGGTGCTACAAGAGCTGTTATTCTTATAATCTCATTGAAACAAGTAGCCACTGCAAGCCTCTCCTCTTCATATGGATGTCCCATGAACTCGTGTCGGACCACAGCAAGCATCGAGGGCTGTAAAGCCCAATTCAGAAGCCTCCAATCTGATTGGTCTACTTTGGTCAAACATGAATCTAATTTCTCCAGCTTAGAGAGAACACCATCAGAAATTTTCATGGATTTCAATTGTAATCCAATTACATAGAGCCCATTGCTTACTTTTTGTTTCTGTATATCCCTTAGCTGCTCATTATTAAAAGTGTCATTAAATTCTTTTGAGAATAAGACACTTTTCTGATCTGCCATTGTCTTCATTTTGTTTTTTATTTTCTCCACTAAATGTCCTACCAAATCTGATTTACACTTCCACAGTTTGTAATAGTCTACCCCTGTTAGCCAAACCAATTTCCCCAATAACCTAGAAGAGTTTGTTCAAACAATTTGTAATGCTACCACCTTGTATTTTGATTTTTTTCTGATGTATGAACTGTGGTTTTACATGTTGAAACATTACACAACATTCTACTATAGTAGACTGCCTATTAGCTGATAATTTCCTTGTCAAATCACACTGTGGGTGATTCTTCAAACTGTTGGCAGGCTGCCCATTAAGGTCTGAGATTTTTAAAAAATTTCCCTGTGGTTTTGTTGAACCTAGTGTGTTTGGTTTAAAGTTTTGCAAACATTCTTTCATTACAATAGCATGCATTAATGAAACCACATTCTAACAATTGAGTTCTTATTCATTGGCTATTCAACTAGCAAGGAATTTATTTATCTCAAACTCCAAATAATCATTTCCAACTTACCATAAAGCTGCAGGTTTCTAACAATCAACTACAAACTGAAACTACAGTATTCCAATTATAAACTAATATCTAAGAACTTGGAAACCTTGCCGCTGAGGATCATTTCTTATATCGCTATACTATCTCCAGCACCTTGCCCAGAACAAGCTGCGGCTTGTGATGCTTTAACGTCCTACCCAAACACAGTTGTGACCCTGGAAGCTGGGCGGCTACTAACAGCAATTCATATTAGTCCCTTAGTTTTTCGATTCACCTTCGAAATCGTTGCCAGTATGACACACAATTGTGTGAGTTAATTTCGACTAGAGTTCTGGCCACGACTGACTGTAGCTAAACAATGGGAGTCATGCTGATAATTGTTTAGAGTGGACTGTCCTACTGCAACCCCCCTCGAACTGCTGAACTAATTTAGATGTTGGTTGATATGGTCTGCCAAAACACCGAATCTGCATTCCTTCTGCCAGAGCGATTTACAGGTTATACTGAGAATAACCACAACTCCACTCCATACATGCAACTTCCAATATTAGCGTTAAATGATAAACTCTAACACCAATCACACTTCGGCCAGCTTTATGGTTTCCAACAGTGTCAAAACTTCAAACTTCAGCTCATCTGCAAATTGAGATTTTCTCCAGAAATGCTTCAACCTGATAATTCCTGCGACTTCATGTGCTTGCAATGGCGGTATACTGGCTGGTTGTCACAGCGAAAACCATCCCAACTCCGTGTTCAACTGTTAGTATGTAAGTTGGCTTTACCAACTAGACGACACCACAAACCTCCTCATCCAACAACCCCAACACACTTACGAGATCTGCGTGTTTTTCTACTGCTATGTCGACCTGTGCGGCAACTGCATTACAGGATGCTTTGTGCATATTTCCCACTAGCTAAGCCTTTTCTGTTTGGAGTCGGGGGTATCTCTTTCCTCTGTTTGAGCAGCCGGTATGAATAACTACGACTTCCTTCACTGCCTTACTGTAGTTTGATTTGCTTAAACAATTTAGCCAATAAACACTTCATCTCCATTTAATGTCGTCAGTTAACTCAGCAAGAATATGGATTGAAGTGGTGAACGATGGCTGTGCCTAGATGAAGCTATCACCAACACGGCAAGGAAAACACCCACGGAATTCATATATGGCTTTCCAAAATTCGTATTTGGCAGATCAAACAACTTGCGAATACCTATCACCTCAGGCCGTTGCAGATTACACAAGACACTTCGCCAAATATGAATATGAACTAACTCCGCCTTTCAATCTTCCACGAGTAAATTAGAACACCTCCCGCACACAACAAATCACCCACGATTCTGAAATATAAGCTTTACTCAATAATTTCGCCCATGAGTTATTGTAAGAGCTGTGATAAAGGAATGCAAACCCCCAATTATTCTTTCAAATATTGATTCTTTCTTGCGATGATTGATATCGCTTGCATTGGAAGGAAAAAACTGGTATTACAGACTTAGTTCATTCTGCCAAGACCCCCGACTTAAATATCATTTGGTGGTGATCTTGCCCTTCCTTATCCCGGTGAGATAAATAAAAACTTTGAAGGATTTTCCCCGCACTATGCTGGATTGCCAATGCCATGTGAGAATGAATTATGCTTTCGTTACGACTGGTAAAATATTATATCGGCCTTCTCTACAACACTTCTCAAGGGTCAGGTTGCTTCGTATTTCTTTGCCCAAAAATTGGATTCAACCACATAAAGATCGTACCCAATAGTTATATCGCTCCACAAAAAATTCTGGCCACTATATATAATATTAATTTTTCTTCAATTCCATCATGAACCCACTGCTTTTCAGAATTATAAATCCTTCAATTACAATGAAGCATAATATTGTTTTTTTCTGAAAATTGCAGAGAATAATTTTTTTTCTGAAAATGAACCCTATCATACAATACCTCCAATTTAGTCCTCAAACTTCTGCAACTGTCTTTGATGTTGAAAAAAAATCCTTCACAGGTTGCAGAATATTTTTAGCTCTGATACCACCGAAATATCCCCCTAGGGTATTCCAGAAATTTGAACAAACGAACCACAAAAATTCAACATACAATTTGCATGTAATTGATTTCAATTTATTCACCAAATTACAATGAAAATCATTAAATTTCAGATTTAAACAGAATTTCTGAAATTTAGATATGGATATAGCCTCAAATCCTTAATAGAACAACAACAACAAAAAAAGCCAATCGTAGCCACATAACTTACAGTTTGATTGGATAACCAGTAAATAAAACCTGAAGCACAAAGTGAGCCACTTGAATGATAACTCCAATTGACAATGGGTTTCCGTGCATTGCCTCCAAGCTCGAGGGTTTGCGTCCTCAAACCTGCTGAAAATTAGAGCTTCCCAGAAACTCTCCAAGAGAAACAATTTCCAAACATAAACCAAGCATAAGGAAATGAGCCTCTCCAAGTTATTAAATAGCTCAACCCTGTGACTCTTTGTTCGCCCACTGCTTGTCTCTTGGAATTCCCTTCTATTTAATAAGTGACTTTACTTTATAATTTGATGTTGACATAAAAAGTCACTTTAATCTGCATTAATAAATAATTAAATTAAGTTGCTTTTAAATTATTATGTTTTGACAACGTAAACTTAATTATTTAAATGGATTTCCTAATGTCCCAAAAAGAGGACATTACACTTGCCTCCAAATAATGTCTTCAATCAGTCAACAACAAAATTTAATAATATTTTAATGCTAATTGGGCCTCTTTAAACTAGTTTTCACCTCAACATTCCACCACACAAGCAATGTGGGATAAAACTTGCCTGGGAAAATTGATTTGCTTTGGAAAAATATTTTAATCATTAAATAGTTGTTTCTTGACATTAAATAATTGTCGTTAAGGCAAAACAATTAAATCTGACCATATTTGTCACCAAATTCATCTTCATTTCTGAAATTTGGGCTAGTTGGGGAAAAACGCCCCATGTCTAGATAAAAATCTTCATTAAATTTCTACATAACTCATCAAAAAATGCCATTTGGGGAAAAATGACCCACATCAGGGTAGTCAATTCACTTCATTTCATCAACTTTGTCCCAAAAATCCACCTTGGGGAAAAATGCGGGCCATCTGGATGCCCAATCCACACATTTTCGTCATTAAATTCCCTTTTGGGGAAATTCGATCGCCATCAAGACAAATATTTGCACTTATTTCCATTAAATTTGCTCATGAACTGACTTGGGGAAAACGACCTCTGTAAGGATAATCAATTTCATCCGCATAAAACTTCACACTTTATTCTTGGGAAATTCAACCTTCATCAGGAAAATTTCCAATACTTAGGCAAATTTTTGGCCTCCTGGTGGAAAAACGTGGTCCATCAGGACAATTATTATGATATCTCAGGAAAAGCGCCCCCTATCAAGAAAATGAGTGTGGAAAATCATGATTCATTGGGAAAAAGTCCATTTATGCCTTAAAAACTCAGGAAAAGACATCCTTCAATGGAAAAAATCATTTTGACCTTGATTTCATGTTTTCCATTAGGACTTAGATGATTTTCGCACCACTAAGTATCCAGACATGTCAAATTTCATCATTATGTATTGGGATGTAGTCCATTTTAACTGAATTTGAGAGGGAAAATAGGGATTCCATTGTGACAAAGTGCGATTTTGATCTAATTTACCTACTAGGAGGGAAAAAACAACCCCTAAAGGATCTCTTGACGCTTAGGCACAAAAATATCACTGACTTACTCATTTAAATTCTTCTACGCTCAAAATCCAAACTTAGACAAAATTTTAAGATCACCTAGACAATTTATCATTTTATTCACTTGATCCCTTTCAAAACTCAAAACCTTGATATCACCTTAGGCATGATCACTTCAAAATTGAGACTTGGGCACTGCAAAGCTGAAAACTTGCCACCTAACTGCCAAAACCCTAAAATAACATGACACAAAAACCAGGAAAGAGGGGGGTCCCTGTGTGCAATGGGGCGATGTGTGAAAAGGTCACAATAAGATCCATGCTCTTGTCATCTCTAGTCTGGCTGCTTCTCTTGAGATGTTTTTTGATCTTGGACTATCTCGTCGAGGTGCCCATAATCGCCTTCTTCATGATACCATTAGTGACTCTGATCAAGGAGGTTATAGTATTCGTGATATCCTTTATCTTCTGCTTCTTGTAGATTTTCTCCATCTTAGTTTCCAAAATAACCATTCTCATGTGGAGATCCTTAATTTGTACTCTAATCTATCAAATTTATTATCAACATCCAAGTTTTTAGTAGAAAAATTATCATTGTTTTTTTGATCATCAGATTCCTCAACTCCCATTTCATCTTTCGCCATGCTATCCTCATTTTCCTTAGGAGACATGTCATCCTCTTGAAAATCTTCTTCTTTATTTTCCTGTATCATTTCTTCCTCCAAATGAGTGGCTTCACTGTCTTCCTCAGCTTCTAGAACAAAGTCTTTTTTAGAGGACAATTTTCCTCTTCATCCACTTCAATCCCCTTTCCTTTAGGGTCAGGGGTAATGTCCTTAGATGCCGGGTAGACTTGCAACCACCAGAGGAAACAACATCCGTGTCTTCTTGCGCAACTTTTTTACCTGTAGTATTTTCCTCCTCAATTTCATCAAAAAGGGTAATAGCGACACCTTTGTCTTTAGTATCAATGTCAAATTTTCTCACTTTTGACAACCTAGGGGAAGAGGAGGTGGGTTTCCTTTTTTCCAGAGTAACTTTAAGCTCCTTGTTCTGAGAGGCCAAGGAATGGGTATGGCTTTTGTTAGGGATTTTCTTCCTCGAAAGGTTGCCTTTTTTTGAAGAATTTTGTTTACTAGCAATAATTTGGATTATAACAGAGTTAGGAGGAATTGAGGGGTTTTCCAAACACACCATTTAGGGATTGTCAAGGAAAGTTTGGTTTTACCAGTACTCTTCTTCACAATCCTCAACCCATTATTCTCTAAGCCCATTGCATCTGCAATCAGTTGAGGAGTCACCATGAAGCTAACTCTACCAATTGGAAATATTGTTAAAGGTTGCTTCAAAGGGATAATCCTTAGAACTCATTTATATTTTTGGAAATATGGAAAATCGTGGAAAATCTTTATTAGCCTCATAAAAATATTTGTGATTTGTCCACGTGATTTTGATTTTAAGGTTAGGTCAACTAGTTGGCAAATAATGGCCAAAGGTATTGTGGATGGTACACGAAGCAACACATATGGTGGGAGTGCCTAACACATCACCCTCATTTCAGATCTAAAAGTAATTAAAAATATAAATGAGTACCCCATTGATTCTATTGTAACATTAGAATTCCTAAAGAGGTAGGGCCCTAGGACCAAAAACAAGGGACAAAAAAATTCCTTTTGATAGGCCAACACTGGGGCACAGAATGCAACAGAATTAATGTTTAATAATGAATTTTAGTTGGTCTATATGTGTCGATCCGGGGGCGTAAGCTTGTGAAAGGTGTCCAGGCAATATGCCATCAAGGGGTGCTAGTTGTGAGTTGAGTGATTATGAATGCAACTACAACACACAAAAATAAATATATAGCAAATCAAAGCAATTCTGGCGACAGGAACTGTCACTTCCTGGCGGCAGAAACTACAGGAACAGAAACAACAATCTATAATTAAAATAAAAACTCACAACAAACAATTAATTAATTCATAATCTAATTCAAATGAAATATTATTGAACAACAATGAACGTGGATAAGGTTTCACTGAACATATAAACAATATAATACTTTAATCAATCTGCATAATTACATACATACCACACCCGATCAAAGTATGATGGAAAACAAAGTCAAATGCACTCCACACAGAACTGAAAAAGAATCACCAGGTAACTTCGGAGTGGGCCCTGCCTCCTTAGCTGCCAAGTGATGAAGCAAAGAAATGTTTCTACACTTTTGTAATCATGCAAGTGTGGGTTTTATTTATTAGAAAATATTGATATCCATCTGCATAATAACCTGCGTACAATGTTCTTCCTGTCCGTATTCTATTCTGCCCTCTATAGCTTATACTGCGTTACTTATATACATGCAGTTTTTAACAACAATTATCTAAACTGGTAAAGAATAGGATTGTTTGTTTCGATACCAATGGCCCTCAAAAATCGATGAGTACTGACCATGAATAAAATCACAAATCTGTTACAACAATGAGCGAAAATAGAGATGAGAAGTCTGCAGTTTTCTCCAACTACTAAAAATGTCCATTTGCCAAATTAACAATTGTGATTTCCTCAACAAATTGCATCCTCCACATGTTATTCTCCACGTGAACAGAACCATTGAACTCAATCTGCTATAACAAAAAACAAGAATAGCGAATGGGGTGATCTGTGGTTGAAGCAAGCACATTTCCATCTTGTGTGTCTGTCCTTACTGCAAGACACAGTGGCACATGTTGCGTTGGGTCCATCTTTGGAATAATATAGTCAAAACTGATCTTGTCACAACAGAAAATGAGAATAGTGGGAAAGGTTTTCGGTTATCTCCAGCAAACACAAGCTTCCAAATAACATGGGATTTGGTAGTGATGAAGCTTGCAACTATTTCAACATGGTTTGGCTGAGTTGGCAGAGGCATTGACAATAGTCTTGTAACAATAAAAGATCATAGAAAGAAGCTAACAGTCCACATAGTCAGCATGAGTAATTATAACCACTACCACCTTGGAAGGAGAAAACTTGCTGGTCACAAATGAATACACATAAGTTCCTGACCACAAAATGACAGGAAGATTTGTACCCTTAAATCTGCATGCTATAAAGTATACCTTCCAAGGCATAGAACAACGCTTATTAGCAAAAACAATCAATAATTAGTTTCCATACTTTACCTTAAAACGAAATTAAATATCACTTATTAATATTTAACCATATGCAACATAAATAATAAAATGGTGTGAAAATGCAACAGACATGGTAGGTGCAAATGGGTATGAAGGTGCATGAAATAGGCTGACATATGACATAAAATGGGACGTATTTGGCTCTCATCACCTTTCAATGGATTAACTTAAGATTTTATTAGTTAAATCCTCTCTCATTATTGCCAATAACTTTGCAATGAGAAATACTAATGTTTTTGGTTGCTTTTTTGTAGGATGACAACATTACTAGTGGTTAATCGCTACTCTGGAAAAACACATCTGGTTATGAATATTTAAAAAATGTTTACCTTTTTTTTGGGCCAATTTTAACACAGATTGCTAAGGTTTTGTTACGGTCTTTGCTGTTTTGATGTAATGTCCCCTTCTTTGCCAGAATCAATAGATCAGGATCAGTCTATTAATGAAGTCCTTGTAGACTGATAAGGACAGGCAGAGGACATTGGACTGGTGATTTTCTCCTATTTCAGAGGGCACTTTAGAGTAAACATGGGTGGAATCAGTCGACAGTATTGTTATCTCCAAGTTGCCAGTCTAAAACTACATTAAACGCTAAAGTATTCCTTCAAAGGCATACATGAGTCTAGAGAGAGGGTGAGGTGCTTCCTTGCTAGGTATCCATGAGGAGAGAAAAAAACAAATTAAAAGAGATATTAAAGTTGATGCATATTACTTTATAATCTCTCCTTGGGTCACTTAAAACATATTTATAATATTAAGTTTCACCTTTCATATGTACCTATTCCTAGTGAGAGAGTGAATGGGGAAGAGAGAGATAAAAGGTTATAAGTGGAGAAAGCATATAACATAAAGTGTACGTCTTAAGTGGGAGAATTGTTATGAGGATAAAGTAACTATTATCTAATTCATTAAATTTGATTGAGGTGTTAGGGTTTCAACCCTAATTAGGGCAACTTGAGGAAAGTTTTTTTTTAATTTCATTGGAGACTCATTTCTTCTTTTTTTGATAATTCACAGCTGAAGCAGTGTTTTTAGCTTTTCCCTAGAGCTAAGAACCGGTTGAGTAGACTCGAACCCTATACCTCCCATGTAAGAGGCTTGCAGCTAACCGCTGTGTTGTGGGGTCATCCCCCATTGGAGACTCATTTCTATTCGTGTTTTTGCTGATAATTATTTCTAGATTGGAAGGCTTGGAAAATATGTTTTTGGCCGTACTTTCTAGATTGGAAGGCTTGGAAAATACGTTTTTGGATCATCTTTGCACAAGGGTTGTATTGGCATATGAGAACAAGTTTTGTGAAGACCTGGTAGCAGTTTTGAAGAGCTTCTTGGATCAGTTGAAGGGTTTTTATAGTGGTTGTAGTGAGGTGGCTGCTTGGTAGGCCAACCCACTTTATAACTCTTTTGGTGGTTATCTTTGTCACAAACTTTTCTCTTGGTATCTATCTTTGTCACAAACTTTGCTCTTGGTGGCTGTCCCTCATCGTAGTCTCATATCCAACACATCAGTACAGTCCACAAGGATTGCAGCAGTTAAAAAGGGTATGAAAACCATCAAATCAGATTTATATCAGACTGTATTTGACTGAGGATTTGGAGTTCATAAACTATCCCAACTTAAGGGATAACTTCCGTCTATGCATTGCAAATCCATTGTCCCCAGCGAACCTACCTTATGACAGCAATCTGGAGTGGAAAAGATTGGATTTCTGATCTCTGTGAGCTGATTTTCTGAGTGAGCTGCTTAGCTATATGTTCCATCAAGAATTCAATTTCTCCTCCTCTAACCATCAGGTATGTTAGTAGTGAGTTAAAGGACTTCATTGTTTGTAATTGAACTATTGTCTGGAGATTGATGTATCTAATTTCAATGGAATATTGGTGTAAGTGTTGAACTTAAATGCGTTTTCAATTCAGTTTAACAACTACTAGTTATTAGAGGTTCTTTGAAAAAACTTCAAACAAAAAAAACACTACATCTTCTTCAATTTCCATGTAGCTCTGAAAGAACATATTCAAAGAAAAGACGCATAGTAATATTAATTTAATTAAAGAACTAGCAGGTGTTCTTCTCCTAGTCAGAAATTTCAGTCTCCCAGAGAGGGTGAGACATTACGTTTGAGCCCAGGGAATTGAATTTGATTTTACATTTTGGGCAATTGTGTTAGTGCTGTGTAAATGGATTGTTACTATTGTCTAAAATCTTTTATTTCATCAAAAAATTATTGCCTATTGTTCATGACGCAACCTATGATTGCTCATGATGTTTCTTTTTATTCTAATATCAAGGTTCTGTGCAGCCAACACGATTTATTTTGAATGTTTTATCTTAAAAGAATGATTTCTGAAAATGCCATTGTCGGCTTATCATTGCTGACCCATGGTGGTCTTAGTAGTGAACTAAGCAAGGATTTTTGGAGTCAATGGAATGCCATATCTAGTAGCAAATTTTGATTTGCTTTTTTCTTTCTAATAATTAATTCAACTGTTATTACGATGGAAATAGATTATGAAGTGTCAATTTGCAATTGATTGGAGAAAAAAGGATGAATCTCTATGGTGAACATTATAAAAAACAAAATATGTATGCAATACAAAAACCAATGCAGTAATGATAAATTGTTTTAATGTAAAATCAAGGTAGGGCTACCTCATTGATAAAAATAAGATCTCGGAAATAACTCAGGGATAATTTAAATTTAGGAATATTGCATATATTGAGTATATTATATGAAGTTGAGTATAACATACTTTATTTATTTTCGCTTTTTGTGTCTTAATAATTTGATACCCATTGTTGACTCCTCACTTGGCCATTGCAGATACAAGAGTGGAAAAAGAGGATGTTAAGAATTATGGTGAGTATATTAAATTCCTTTGGCTAGTTTATGCATTTTCATTATCATGTAAAATCACAAATGGTTCATATTCCATGGGGAAGTTTTTGAATTATTAAGTAGTATATTTATCCTTTTTTGTATTTAGTGACCATGTTAATTGCCTAAAACTAAGCATGCCTACTCCAATGAGATTTACATGGATGTTGATGTTGTATTTGCTACCTAGTTGCTATTTTAGTATCCACATTTCCTTATTGATTTATTGGTTGATTGTTGGCCTAAGTTACTGGTTCGGGTTTGGGTTCGAAGAAAATTTTTGAATAGGGGTTTGGGTTCGTTAGTACAAAAACATGTAAATTTTTTTTTTTTTATATATATATATATATATATATATATTGATATTTGTGAAGCCTATAAGCATGAATTAAAATTTGCATGTCACATAGCATCATATAAACAACAAAACAAATATAAACTTGTAATCATAGCATCATGATCATACCATAATAGCATCATATACATCAAGTTTAATATCAAAATGACAAAATATTCAAGTATCATTGTTTCAACTTTGAACAATATAAACTTAAAGTTTAATCATCAAATGGATCATCCAAAAGTGACTTTCTTTTTCAAAAGCAACACGACACCCCTACCTTGGCATATACGGGTTTTTTTGTAGAAAAGAGAAATCATTTTCCAACAAATGACACATTAGCTCTGACAGACAAAAGAAACTGCAGCCCAAAATTGTTTCAAAAAGAAACGCATAAAGCAGAAATTGGTGCTGGAAAGAACATTTCTGACAAAAAAAATCATCGAACAAACTCACAGCCACAAAAGAATAACGCATATTTTTTGGAATATGCGCCATTTAATATGTGCCAAATACAACAGCTGCCAAAAAGAAACGAAGCTCAAGAATAAACACAAGGAATCGACTGCTCCAGACCACACACATATAGCTATCAAGATAAACACTGCTGGGTTCGACCTGGGTCCGCCCGGGTTCGACTGGGTTCGACTGGGTTCGACCAGGATCGAACCACCTCTGTTTTTTCGAACCCTGGTCGAACCCAGTTCGAACCGGACCCATACTACAGACCCAGTCGAACCAGGACCCGTACCAGGGGGGCCCAGAGGCGAACCCGGTAACCTAGTTGTTGGCCGATATGAGCAAAGTAGATACAGAAATATCAACTGGCAGTCATTAAAAAGCTGGAAGATAATTTGGATTTGGTTGCTGTTGAGATATTGCCATTGATGGTCAAGTAAGAAGAGGATATCGTCATTCTCTGTCTAAGGTTGACACAATTGTTTGATCACATACAAGACCAAGAGTACACAGATGAATCAGATCATGGAAGAGATAAATGGAAGTTTGATTCCATTTCAGCATTTAAGTGTTGTCCTGAACATATGACATACATTGATGATAAGTGGCTTAAACTGCATGAAGATTGTGCTGGACAATGATCCAGTTATTGCAGGCATAGATGGGGAAAAACAACTAATCTAGAGTTAGTAATACACAAGAACAGCCCTCTATGAAATAGCCACCTCATATTCATGTTTAAAATATGAATAAAATAAATTTGTTTGAGTCTGTTTTATGAGGACCGATCCCTCATGTTTGGCACCCCACTTTGTGCCTTAAAAGAATGACATATAAATTATTATTGGGGCCCACCACCTTATGTGAGAGCCCTCCACTAAAGACAATATTTATGGGGCCCACCTCCTTATGCTAGAGTCCCCACTAAAAGACAAAATAAAATAATCCTACGTAAGAGTGATAAGGCAGTAATTTAATAATTACTAAAAAGCTGTGATTATTAATACAATGAAATGGAAACGTGGCAATAAGAATAACCAAGATATAGTCAGCAATTAAAAAGGAATGAACAGAAACGTGGCTACAAAAATAGTCGATAAAGTCAGCGATAAAAAACATACAAACAATATATGCAGCGATAGATATGATTAGATAGCAACATAAGAAGGAAATGGCTATCCCAATCGCCGAAGGAAAGAGTCTAAACAATTATTGTTTTTTTTTTTTTTTTGGTCGGTAATCGCTTTTATGACTGGAGCTTTGAACCAGTGGGGGTCACAATAATGGGGGACCCCCTCCCCGAGATTACAACTGAGGTATTGTTGACGTGTATTTTGTACACCATCATACACAGAATAAAATACCAATAGGCATCTTATCCTCTCTTGAGAAAATAGTCTCTAACTGCTGAAGATTCGCATAAAGGATCAGTTAGGTAGACTCCAAGGTTCTTTTAGTAGGGTCTCTACGTGTGGACAAGCTTCCAGCGGTATAATGTGATTTGCTGTTTCCTCCAAGGGGCCTTACGTTTTCCGAAAGTTCAAGATTTGCTAAACTAAGAAACTTTTCAAAAATAACAAAAGAGTAGGGTTTGAAAGAGGTCTAATCTAGTCTAACCCTATGAATGACTTAGTATGGACAAGACTTGGTGAGATTCAACCAACTTCAATTTTGCCATAAGATAACAACTCAATTGAAATTAGTGCGATCTTCTAAGGTAATAAAATGATATTCAATGCATCAAAGATCATGGACACTACCACGAAGGTACATATCCAAGATACAATAATGATTGAAGGTTAAGAGACTCAAAGTATTCTCCAGTCGACCATGCAAGGCGTTCCTACAATCAGCAAGAAGCTAGTGGTTTGGATTACGAATCCTACCAAAAATCAAGTCTCACACTATGTCCTTCAAATTAACAAGCTACTTTGATTGAGCATGATTCAAGTAAATCAAACAACCATGAAGATAACTTAAGAAAGTTGCAACGAAACACCATAACTTCAATATTTCATTGATTTCCAAATCATCATGTACAACAATTTGCTTGAATTTCTCTCTTCAAAACTCAATCTTGCTACAAAATAAAATTGCTTCTAACTCTAATCTCTCTTCTCTATTACATCAACTATTGACTATTACACTATTATCAAATGAAATGAAAAATGGGGGTATAAATAGCATCCCCAATTACAATGAAAGGTCCAGATTGAAAGTAGATCAACGGTCAGGATCATGACACCTAAACTCTAATTAGGGTTTGTTACAAATGGCCTCCTTTTTACTGAACAATATTAAATGCATAGCCAAATATTAAATTTGGCACAAAAACCTAGGAGACATAAGCCAATGACAAATAAGATGCCATGTCATCTATAACAACCTTTCATCTAGAACCTTATTCCCTTTCCAATGTTCTTTTTTGGCATATGCAATGAATCTTGTCACGATTCCTTCGATTTCTGCAATTGGAATCTCGGGAAGATTCTTCATACTCTCTTCCAAGTGGATGACCTGATCGAATGCATCTAGGAGAGCTGCGTCCCATGAAGCTTCAAGTTCCTTCGTTCTTTCAATCAGGAGCATGGTGGCAAACATTTGATCATATTGCTCATCTGTAACATTTGCGTCCTTGCAAAAGATGATCTTGATTCTATCCTCTAGCTCCTGCATATCCACATCTGTCTCGACCTCGATCCTTCTGCCAAGAATGGTATGAAGTACCTCAAATACTCTGTCCTGGATCGGATTGATCACCTCCTCAACTTGGCCACATCTAACACTGATGTCCTCGAAGAAAACACTCTTCATATGGAGTAAGGTTAACCAATGAAACAAACTGTGAGATTCTCCATCCAGGATCTTCTCTTGCGCTAAAATCTTCCTTGAAGTATGTCTTATTACCTTCAAGACAGGAATGATGACATCTTTGGTATGGGCAAATGCAGCTACTGTTATCATCAAATTGTGGATTATCTCAAGAACTTGGATAGCTTGATGAATAATCTTCATCATCCTTGTTACAAACTCTATGGCCACCGTATGAGATCTATCCATCCAATTACTTGTACGTTGGACCATGTTCCTGAATCTCTCTGCCTCACTGATTGATTGAAGTGGAAGTGCTTGCACTGGTGATCTAGCTGGATCCTGACGTCCCAAAGGTTCATTGATGTGATTGAAATACGTCCTCCATGCACCGACCTCTCTCTCAAGCTTTCTATTCTTCTCCATTTCTTCTCTAAGCTTGTCTTTCAATGCCTCAAATGAGTCGGTAGCATCATCTAAAGTCTGCTCTGCTGTGGATGGTCCTAACTCAAATGTCTGTATATCATATTCCTCTGCTAGGATCTCACCTTCATATTTGTCTACTGCCGGTGTAGCTATCTGCAGTTTTCTGGATCCAGTTTCATCTCGAATCATCTTGGACATCTTGGTAGCCTTCTTCTTCTCTGTTACTTCGTGTGAGCGTCCAACAAGGCTCTCTAAATCAATTGCATTGTCCTTGTCCTCTACCACGATCACCTTAGTTAATCTTTCCTTCAACCAATCTGGGATATTCGATCTTGTCTCTTGAACTTGTATTTCTTTATGTACCACTTCCTCTTCTCTGGGAGGAGATGTCATTTCATTATCTTCTCCTAACTCATAGTCCTGGAGAGATCCATCTGGTGACCCTTGCTGTGCCTGTCCTCCTTCCTGCCTGTCGTTCTGTACCATAGACTCCATGGATTCTTCCACTTAAATTGTTCTCTTCTCAGGTCTAGAAGAAGTACCGGATGATCGATCTCTGTTAGCCTCTTGTTTCCTCTTGGAAGATTCTCCCTTTCCAGGTCTCTCTTTCCTCTTCGAACCTCTTGGATGGAGATTGCCCTCACTGGCACATCGAAGATTCCCTTCACCTGAATTTCTAGGATTAGGATTGCCTTCACTCACACTAGCTCCACCTTCGGCTGGTTTCTCTTCCAAAGTGAAAGTCATAGCTATGCCTTGTTCTCTCAACTTCTGATGCTGAACGTCAACCCATCTGCGAGTACAAGACGAGACTGGTACCATCAAAGCATCTAAATCCACGACGTCGGGCTCATTCCAATCTAACCTTATTGTTTTGCTTTCTCGATCATAGGAAGACTGGATATGTCTGCCACTGTCCTGAGCTTGGTCGGCCACTCTGTAAATCTTGCATTTCCTGATAAAATCCAAAGGTAATCTAGAATGCATTTTTCGTTTCACTTCAAGATCATCTAAGAGATTCATCATAAAATCTTCAATCTGATACTCATGTCTAATCTTCCTGCCGACTGTCTCCTCTAAATGTCCATGTGGATCAAAGCTTTCTCTCAGAACAAAAGATGAAAAAGAATACAAGGCTAACTCCTTCTCTGCGTCATCCATGGCTAAAGCATTAGGACATACCTCAACTAAATTACCCAAAATGATAGGTACTGGAACTCCATTCTGATGTCTGTGTCTGAATGCCTTCACATATGCTGCCAACTGTCTTGTTACTTCAAGTAACACAATTTTGTCTGTCGGATATCTCGGCAACATGTATGGAGGTAAAGGACATCCATGCACCCTAATATAAGTGAACTTGGGAAACTGAATGAACCAAGCACCGTACCTCTTTATAAATTCCTGGGCATCCTGAGATAACCTGTTGTGAATTCCACCTTGCAACGTCCTTGTGATGTTCATCGTGAAAGTATCATTAACCAACTTATAGTTGCTCCCTGGCGGATGATGCAAGTAGGCATAGGAATCACAAGCTCTGACCTCGCTGGGTCCTCTTCCAATCACTCCTCTGTGAGGTAGTCCTGCGTACTCAACACTCCTAATCAAGGCATAAATGACATATGAACTCATGTGGAAGGACTTAGTAGCCTTGAGTCTCCTCAACTGTACGTCCAAGCAATGGCTAATCATCCTAGCCCAATGTATCGTACCCTTTCCCTGAACGATCACCTGGATGAAGTAAAACATCCACTTCTCAAAATAGAAGGCATGAGGGGCTCCTGTAACTCGGTTGAGCATGGTAATCAAATCTCTGTACTCCTCTTGGAAATCAATCCTGTGTGGTGTGTTCGGGACCTTGCTCAGACGGGGACGGCTCTTAAGTAGCCAGTTCTTATTGATAATGCTTAGACAAGCATCTGGATCATCTTCGTACATTGATCTGGCTCCTCCTATGCTCTTGTATATCATGTCCCTGTGCTCTGGAAGATGGAAAGCTTCACTTATAGCTTCCTCTGAAAGGTACGCCAAAGTGTTTCCCTCTTTGGACAAGATCGTTCTGGACTGTGGATCATAATGACGAGCACACTCGATCATCAACTCATGGCACTGAACAGCTGGAGGAAAGCCGGCCGCCTTAATGATGCCACTCTCTATTATTCTCCGGGCGACAGGCGATGGCTTGCCAATGTAAGGGATCTCTCGAAACTTCTTCGTGCTGAAGTTGCCTAAGTTTGTATCTCCAATGTGGCTCCACTTCGACACGATCTTGGTCTCCACTTCTTCGGTCTTCTGATCTTCTTTCATGAGAGCTGAACGACTGGTGGATGCTCCCGCCTTCGGGGTTGCCATACCTACACAACATTTCATAATGAGAAGCTAGATTTTGCAATAAATAACATAGATTAGAGAATAAATTTTAGGAAACTTCATGATAAGTCTTTGAGTTATCATTTCCTAAAATAAAACGATTGAGCTAGGAATTCAAAATTTCAAAATCAAAATTCAAAATTTAAAATATGACGATCAACAAATAAAACAATAAAACCAAATCGCCATACCTCAAACCGAGAGCTAACTCTAGAATGCAAAAAGAACAAAATCGCCTAGGCAACAAGATCGAGAATATATAGTCTTCAACGTGATCTCTTTCTTCAAAATATCAATTTCGCCACCCTTTTGTCCTTGACGTGATTCTCTAACACCTTGGCAAGTTCGCTCAAATAGATCTTCAAGTTCGCACAAATGAATTTCCAAATTTCGCACCACCTTGAATACAACTTCGCACTTTCCTTTGTCTTCCTCATATCGCATGTGGAAAGGTAAAATGATGATGTGAAAATGAAGATTTCACTCTCCCTTTATAGCGCTCATCTCACCACTCACCCCCAAGGCCGACTTGATAATTAATAAGGCGATTTAAAATGATTTTTAATTAAATAATAAAGGCCGACCTCCATATCCAAGCGCTCCATTCGATTTTTTATTAATTAATAAATAATTAATTAAATGCCTTTATTATTTAAATAAATAAATTTCGATTTTTATAAAGGCAAAATAATTAATAAATATTAAGCGCAATATTTAAATGCTAATTTAATAGGATTTTCAAATTTATCGATCTTAGCATTTAAAATAAATTAAAAAAAAAAAAAATGTTTGCTTGAGCGCCAAATTTTTGAAAATGAAGTATACGTACCTGTTGTGACCATTTCACACATCGCCCCATCGCAAATGGGGACCCCCTCTTTTTGCTCGTTTTTTCGCTCGTTTTTCGTTTCGCTTTTAGGATTTTGTTAGTCAGTCAGTTGTCTGGATTTAGGGTCAACCCTTAGGGTTTTAATTTCTGTCTTTTCAGGCCAAAATCCAGTCGTTTTGAGGGCTTTTGAGCTTCCTTTTCGAAGGATGCTAATTTTGAATGCAATGAATTCGCCAGAATGGTCTAATTTTCAATTGGAATGTTGATGCAAAGCTTAAATTTGTCTAAGTGTTGGAGATGAAATGTGAATTTTTGTCCGATTGAATATTTTTGACCAAATTTTGACCTTTTTTGATTTTGATCCCGGGCATTGGAAATGATTTGTTTTCGCCGTGTGAAGTGATAAAATGTGTAAAATCATGTTATTTTGGCCTGTAGGAGCAAAATCGCTCCTGTCCCTCTGTGAAGGACGGGAGCTCGTTTTCAAATATCTTACTGTCCCTGCAGAGTCAAGATGAATTGCGAATTGGAAGTAATGGAGAAAGGCGAGATCTTTCCATTGAATATAAATTGAAGATTTTCATGAGCACAGAAATGCCTCCAGGAGAAAAATCGCTCCTGTCCCTCAGTGAAGGACCGGAGCTACAAATCCAATTTTGCTTTGTCCTTGCGAGATTTCGACGACTTGACGATTTGAAGAGGTCCAAAGGAAGATGTTTTATCAGATGAATATAATTTGAAATGCAAATATGAAGAAGAATGGTCCAGAATGCTAAAATCGCTCCTGTCCCTCAGGAAGGGACCAGGGCGAAGTGCATTATAGGCTCTCGTCCCTCTCCCAAGGACCAGAGCGATACTCTTCATTGGGCAAAATCCAGGCCAAGATCAAGACAAGTTCATGTTTGGTGGCAAGGAAGACGGTGAAATGAACTCATTGAATATAAATTGAATATTTTGAAATATCAACAAGGGTCCTAAAGTGCCTAGTTCGCTCCTGTCCCTCAGGAAGGGACCAGAGCGATTTTTGTTATAAATGATTTTTTTGCCAAGTTGCAAACGATTTCAAGGCATGGATGAATGGAAGGACGCATTACGAACCCATTGAATATAAATTTGGAAGCTAGCAAAGTGAAATGAAGACCACAAGAGCAAGTTCGCTCCTGTCCCTCTCCAAGGGACCAGGGCGATACAGTGAGTATGTTGTTTCTCACTTAAGTTCAAAACCGATCCAAGTCAGGAACAAGGAGGCAAAGGACGTTTCAAGACATTTTTAATCAAACACAAGCATCAAGGTCGTCACGTTGGAAGGATTTGCGCTCTAAGACCCCAGATCGCTCCTGTCCCTCTCCAAGGGACCAGAGCGATATTTCCATTAAGGCATAGATTTCAAGAGACAAGCAAATATCAAGCTACCCCAAGGATCAAAAGGACGTCATTACACGCGTTGAAGATAATTGTAAGTTGAAATAAATAAGAACAAGCTCACAATGATGAATTTCGCTCCTGTCCCTCAGGAAGGGACCAGAGCGATGTTGAGTATATTGATCAATTCATGCAAGAATTACGTTGAGTCAAGGCTTCACAAGGTTGTAAAGGGTTCAAGACGTCTTTTGAGGATGACATGCAAGAGTTTTGAACGTCCAAACGTTATCAATCAAGCTAAGGAGTCCATATCGCTCCTGTCCTTTGGACAAGGACCAGGGCGATCCCATCAAAAGCACTCATACTCATTCGAAATTAAGTTAAGGCGAGGATGGGCATGGTAAAGGACGGCGTTTGGAAGACATCACAACGAAGATTGGAGTTAAAAGTTGCTAAGATTAAGGAGAAAGACATGGATCGCTCCTGTCCCTCTCCAAGGGACAAGGGCGATGATCTTCTAAACGTCCAAACACTTCATGAAAGTAAGTGGAACGAGCGTAGAAGGAATAAGCAATGATGTTATTCACCTTGCGATGGAAGTTCGAAGATTAAAGATGTAAGATCAACGTGAAGATATGGAGATCGCTCCTGTCCCTCTCCAAGGGACAAAGGCGATGAACATCCAAAGGCACTCGTGAACGCATACATGACGATCTAACTCAAAGGACCCAACAAAATGATCGATATTGAACGTAGAAAGGAAGGAGATGAACGTTAAAATTGCAAGAATTATGACAAAAATCTTGGATCGCTCCTGTCCCTCTCCAAGAGCGATGAGGTACGTCCTCTTCATTTCATAATTTTGGCGCCAAATAAACATTTCAAATTTTCCTTAAATGCTAAAACCGATAAGTTTTGAAAACCCAATTAAATTCGCATTTAATATGGCGTTAGTCATTTATTAATTATTTTGCATTTATTAAAATCGAAGTTTACAAATTAAAAAACGAAAGGCATTTAATTAATAATGAATTTAATTATTAAAAATCGAATGGAGCGCTCATACATGGAGGTCGGCCTTGTTATCTAATTAAAAAAATCATTTAAAAATCGTTTGAAATTGTTATATTTTACCAAGTCGGCCTTAGTAAATGGAGAGGTGCAAGCGCTATATATAGGGGGGTGAAAACTATTATTTTCACATCATTATTTTATCCTTCTACATGCGAATTGAGGAAAGCGAAGATAGTGCGAAGTGTGTTTGAAGAGGTGCGAATTCCATCCAAGGTGGCGTAAGCAATCAAAGGTGGTGCGATCTTTAAAGACCTTCATTTGAGCGAATTTGCTAAGAGTTGAAGACCACGTTAAAGGTGAATTTGAAGATCACATTGAAGACAAAGGTGGCGAAATTGATATCTTGAGGAGATAACGTTGAAGATCATCTATACCTCAATTTGGCCTAGGCGAATTTTGTCTTTTTGCATTCTAGAGTTAGCTCTCTATTGAGGTATGGCGATTTGATTTTTATTGCTTTATTTATTCATCGTCATATTTTAAGTTTTGAAATTTTGAATTTTGAATTTCAATAAGCTCAGTCGTTTTTAGGAAATGATAACTCTAAAGACTTATCATGAGGTTTCTTAAAAACTTTATCTCTCTAATCAACGTTATTCATTGCAAAATATAGTTCTCATAATGAAATGTTGTGTAGGTATGGCGACCCCGAAGGCGGGAGCATCCACCAGTCGCTCAGCTCTCATGAAAGAAGATCAGAAGACCGAAGAAGTGGAGACCAAGATCGTGTCGAAGTGGAGCAACATTGGAGATACAAACTTGGGGAACTTTAGCACGAAGAAGTTTCGAGAGGTCCCCTACATTGGCAAGCCATCACCTGTCGCCCAGAGAATAATAGAGAGTGGCATCATTAAGGCGGCCGGTTTTCCTCCAGCTATTCAGTGCCACGAGTTGATGATCGAGTGTGCCCGACACTATAATCCACAGTCCAGGACGATCGTGTCCAATGAGGGAAACACTTTAGCGTACCTTTCAGAGGAAGCTATAAGTGAAGCTTTCCATCTTCCAGAGCACAGGGACATGATATACAAGAGCATAGAAGGAGCCAGATCAATGTACGATGATGATCCAGATGCTTGCTTAAGCATAATTAACAAGAACTGGCTACTCAAGAGTCGTCCCCGTCTAAGCAAGATCCCGAACACACCGCACAGGATTGATTTCCAGGAGGAGTACAGAGATTTGATTACCATGCTCAACCGAGTTACAGGAGCACCTCATGCCTTCTATTTTGAGAAGTGGATGTTTTACTTCATCCAGGTGATTGTTCAGGATAAAGGTACGATACATTGGGCTAGGATGATTAGCCATTGCTTAGACGTACAGTTGAGGAGACTCAGGGCTACTAAGTCTTTCCACATGAGTTCATACGTCATCTATGCTTTGATCAGGAGTGTGGAGTACGCAGGACTACCTCACAGAGGAACGATTGGAAGAGGACCCGGCGAGGTCAGAGCTTGTGATTCCTATGCCTACTTGCATCATCCGCCAGGGAAAAACTACAAGTTAGTTAATGACACCTTCACGATGAACGTCACAAGGACGTTGCAAGGTGGGATTCACAACAGATTATCTCAGGATGCCCAGGAATTCATCAAGAGGTACGGTGCTTGGTTCATTCAGTTTCCCAAATTCACTTACATTAGAGTGCATGGATGTCCTTTACCTCCATAAATGTTGCCGAGGTATCCGACAGACAGAATTGTGTTACTTGAAGTAACAAGACAGTTGGCCGCATATGCAAAGGCATTCAGGCACAGACATCAGAATGGAGTCCAAGTACCTATTATTTTGGGTAATTCAGTTGAGGTATGTCCTAATGTTTTAGCCATGGATGACGCAGAGAAGGAGTTAGCCTTGTATTCTTTTTCTTCTTTTGCTTGGAGAAATAGCTTTGATCCACATGGACATTTAGAGGAGACAGTCGGTAGAAGGTTTAGGCATGAGTATCAGATTGAAGATTTTATGATGAATCTCTTAGATGATCTTAAAGTGAAACGAAAAATGCATTCTAGATTGCCTTTGGATTTCATCAGGAAATGCAGGATTTACAGAGTGGCCGACCAAGCTCAGGACAGTGGCAGACATATCCAGTCTTCCTATGATAGAGAAAGCAAAACAATAAGGTTGGATTGGAATGAGCCCGAGGTCGTGGATTTAGATGCTTTGATGGCACCAGTCTTGTCTTGTACTCGTAGATGGGTAGACGTTCAGCATCAGAAATTGAGAGAACAAGGCATAGCTATGTCTTTCACTTTGGAAGAGAAATCAGCCGAAGGTGGAGCCATTGTGAGTGAAGGCAATCCTAATCCTAGGAATTCAGGCGAAGGTAACCTTCGATGTGCTAGTGAGGGCAATCTCCATCCAAGAGGTTCGAAGAGAAAAGAAAGGTCAGAAAAGAAAGGGTCTTCCAAGAAAAAGCAAGGTGCCAACAAAGATCAAACACCAGGTACTTCTTCTAGATCAGAGAATAGAACAATTCAAGTAGAAGAGTCCATGGAGTCTATGGTACAGAATGACAGGCAGGAGGAAGGACAGGCACAACGTGCTTCGTCAGATGGATCTCTCCAAGACTATGAATTAGAAGAAGATAATGAAATGACATCTCCTCCCAGACAAGAAGAAATGGTGCATAAAGAGATTCAAGTTCAAGAGACAAGATCGAATATCCCAGATTGGTTGAAGGAAAGATTGACTAAGGTGATCGTAGTAGAGGACGAGGACAATGCAATTGATTTAGAGAGCCTTGTTGGACGTTCACATGAAGTAACAGAGAAGAAGAAGGCTACCAAGATGTCCAAGATGATTCAAGATGAGACTGGATCTAGGAAATTGCAGATAGCTACACCGGCAGCAGACAAATATGAAGGTGAGATCCTAGCAGAAGAATATGATATACAGACTTTTGAGTTAGGACCACCTACAGCAGAGCAGACTTTAGATGATGCTACTGATTCATTTGAGGCATTGAAAGACAAGCTTAGAGAAGAAATGGAGAAGAACAGAAAGCTTGAGAGAGAGGTAGGTGCATGGAGGACATATTTCAGTCACATCAATGAACCTTTGGGACGTCAGGATCCAGTTAGATCACCAGTGCAGGCATTGCCACTTCAATCAATCAATGAAGCAGAAAGATTCAGGAACCTGGTTCAACGTACATGTAGTTGGATGGATAGATCTCATACAGTGGCCATAGAGTTTGTTACAAGGATGATGAAGATCATTCATCAGGCTATCCAAGTTCTTGAGATAATCCACAAATTGATGACAACAGTAGCTGCATTTGCCCATACCAAGGACGTTGTCATTCCTGTCTTGAGAGTTATAAGACACACATCAAGAAGAATTTTAGCGCAGGAGAAGATCTTGGAGGGTGATTCTCACAGTTTGTTTCAGTGGTCAACCTTACTCCATATGAAGAATGTTTTCTTTGAGGACATCAATGTTAGATGTGGCCAACTTGAGGAAGTGATCAATCTGATCCAGGACAGAGTATTTGAGGTACTTCGTACCATTCTTGGCAGAGGGATCGAGGTCGAGACAGATGTGGATATGCAGGAATTTGAGGATAGAATCAAGATCATCTTTCGCAAGGACGCAGATGTTACAGATGAGCAGTATGATCAGATGTTTGCTACCATGCTCCTGATTGATAGAACGAAGGAACTTGAATCTACTTGAGACACAGCTCTTCTAGATGCATTCGATCAGGTCATCCACTTAGAGGAGAGTATGAAGAATCTTCCCGAGATTCCAATCACAGAAATCGAAGGAATCGTGACAAAATTCATTGGATATGCTAAGAAAGAGAATTGGAAAGGGAATAGGATTCTGGATGAAAGGTTGTTACAGATGACATGACATCTTATTTCTCATTGGTTGATACCTCCTAGGTTTTTGTGCCGAATTTAATATTTGGCTATGTATTTAATATTGTTCAGTAAAAAGGACGTCATTTGTAACAAACCCTAATTAGGGTTTAGGTGTCATGATCTTGTCCATTGATTTACTTTCAATCTGGACCTTTCATTGTAATTGGGGATGCTATTTATACCCCCATTTTTCATTTCATTGAGTAATAGTGTAATAGAGGAATAGAGTAATAGTCAATAGTTGATGTAAGAGAGATTAGAGTTAGAAGCAATTTTATTTTGTAGCAAGATTGAGTTTTGAAGAGAGAAATTCAAGCAATTGTTGTACATGATGACTTGGAAATCAATAAAATATTGAAGTTATGGTGTTTTGTTGCAAATTTCTTGAGTTATCTTCATGGTTGTTTGATCTACTTGAATCGTGCTCAATCAAAGTAGTTTGTTAAATTTGAAGGACAAAGTGTGAGATTTGATATTTGGTAGGATTCGTAATCCAAACCACTAGCTTCTTGCTGATTGTAGGAACGCCTTGCGTGGTCGACTGGAGAATACTTTGAGTCCCTTAATCTTCAATCATTATTGTATCTTGGATATGTACCTTCGTAGTAGTGTCCTTGATCTTTGATGTATTGAGTATCATTTTATTACCTTAGAAGATCGCACTAATTTCAATTGAGTTGTTATCTTATGGCGAAATTGAAGTTGGTTGAATCTTGCCAAGTCTTGTCCATACTAAGTCATTCATAGGGTTAGGCTAGATTAGACCTCTTTTAAACCCTACTCCTTTTGCTTTTTTTTTTTTGAAAGTTTCTTTAGTTTAGAAAATCTTTGAACTTTTGGAATACGTAAGGCCCCTTGGAGGAAACAGCAAATCACATCATACCACTAAAAGCTTGTCCACACGTAGAGACCCTACTAAAAGAACCTTGGAGTCTACCTAACTGATCCTTCGTGCAGATCTTCAGCAGTTAGAGACTATTTTCTCAAGAGAGGATAAGATGCCTATTGGTATTTTATTCTGTGTATGATTGTGTATAAAATACACGTCAATAGTACCTCATCGCCCTGGTCCCTTGGAGAGGGACAGGAGCGATCCTAATGTTTTCACTTGAAATTCTCCATTTTGACATCAACTTTTCCTTGTATGGTGAATAATAACCTCGTCTCTTTACCCCACGCTTGCATCACTTGCTTTTTACAAGCCATTTTTGATGTTAGAAGGATCATCGCCCTTGTCCCTTGGAGAGGGACAGGAGCGATCCTTGTCTTTTCTCCATTTTAAGCTCAAATTGGTAATATTTAACGTCCATTTCCCTTTGTATCGCCCTCCAAATGATGTTTAAAACTTTGTACAACTTTGTTTTGATGTGGTCTTTAAAGGATATCATGCGTTTTGGCAAATATCGCCCTGGTCCCTTGGAGAGGGACAGGAGCGATCTCCATGTTCTGGCTCAAATTTGTAAGCATTTGATCTTCGTTCTTCGTTCATTGTCTTCCAAAGGATGTCCTTTACTTCGCCAATCCTTGCATTGTCTTGATTTTGAAGGAGCATGAGTGTTTTTGTAAAAATCGCTTTGGTCCTTGTCCAAAGGACAGGAGCGATATAGGCTCTTTGTACAAATTGGTAGCATTTTAACGTTCAACACTTTGTTATATCACCTTCAAAAGACGCCTTAGACCTTGGGTGATCCCGAAAGACCTTGACTTGGCATGAACTTGAAGGAAAATGAATGATTCCATATAAATCGCCCTGGTCCCTTGGAGAGTGACAGGAGCGATATAGCTTCTGTATTCAATTTGACGATCATTTTACGTTTGAAGCCTTTGAATATCATCTTCTAATCATGCCTTGGACCTTTTACAACCTTGTGAAGTCTTGACCTTACGTGATTTTTGCATGAATTAGCCAATATAATAAACATCGCTTTGGTCCCTTCCCAAGGGACAGGAGCGAACTTCAAGGTTTTGAGTTTGTTCTTGCGTTCTTCAGCTTGCCATTACCTTCAATGCGTGATATGACGTCCCTTGACCCTCCTTAATCGCTTGATGCTTGACAAACTTTCAAAATTTATGCCTTTATGCAAATTTCGCTCTGGTCCCTTGGAGAGGGACAGGAGCGAACTAGGGGTCTTAATGTAAATCCATTCAATTTAGCAACTTTGGATACTTCGTGCTTGATTGAGATGCCTTGAAACGCCTTTGCCACCTTGTTCCTTGTCTTGGAGTGTCTTGAATTTTGGGAGAAAAGGCAATATAATCATTATATCGCCCCGGTCCCTTGGAGAGGGACAGGAGCGATTCTAGCTTTGTAGGCCTCATTTCATTTCGTCATCTTCAAAACTTATATTCAACGGATTCGTAATGTACCCTTCTATTCATCCATGCCTTGAGATCGGTTGTAACTTGGCAAGAAAATCATCTATAACAAAAATCGCTCTGGTCCCTTCCTGAGGGACAGGAGCGAACTTAAGCATTTTGGTCCTTTGTTGGCATTTGGCAATCTTCAATTTATCTTCAATGAGTTCATTTTACCTCCTTCCTTGCCTTCAAACATAAACTTGACTTGATCTTCGCCTAAATCTCGCCCTATGAAGAATATCGCTCTGGTCCCTTGGAGAGGGACGGGAGCTATAATGTACTTCGCCCTGGTCCCTGACTGAGGGACAGGAGCGATTTTGGCATTCTGGACCATTTTCCTCCATGTCGACACTTCAAGTTATATTCATTCGATAAAACATATCCCCTTGGACATCTTCAAATCGTCAAGTCGTTGAAATCCTGCAAGGACGAAGCAATATTTGATTTGTAGCTCCGGTCCTTCACTGAGGGACAGGAGCGATTTTGATTCCTGGAGGCACCTCTGTGCTTGTGAAAATCTTCAATTTATATTCAACGGAAAGATCACGCCTTTCTCTATCATTTCCAACTCGAAATTCACCTTGACCCTGCAAGGACAGTAAGATATTCGAAAACGAGCTCCGGTCCTTCATTGAGGGACAGGAGCGATTCTGCTCCTACAGGCCAAAATATCATGATTTTACACATTTTATCACTTAACACGGCGAAAACAAATCATTTACAATGCCTAGGATCAAAAATCAAAAAACTCAAAATCTGGTCAAAATATTCAATCGGACAAAAATTCACATTTCATCATCAACACTTAGACAAATTTAAGCTCTGCACTCAAAATTCCAATTGAAAATAGACCATTCTGGTGAATTCATTTCATTCAAAATTTGCATCCTTCGAAAGGAAGCTCAAAAGCTCTCAAAACTGACCGGATTCTGGCCTGAAAAGACGGCAATTAAAACCCTAAGGCTTGACCCTAAATCCAGACAATTGACTGACTAACAAAACCCTAAAAGCGAAGCGAAAAGCAAGCGAAAAACGAGCAAAAAGAGGGGGTCCCCATTTGCAATGGGGCGATGTGTGAAATGGTCACAACAGGTATTAACACCTCTGTGGATTTGTCTCTTGCTGCTGAAGCATCATCTACTGTCACCTATCTTATCCCTCCAAGCACCTACACCCTTATCACTCCTTGCGCATCACTCCTTATCTCTCCACTCCCCTTATAACTCCTGCTCCTTATCACTCTACGCGCTCCCCTTATCACTCCGAGCTCCCTTATCTCTCCATCCTCACCTTATAACTCTCGCGACTTATCTCTCCATCTGCTCCTTATCTCTCCTTCATCCATCCATCTCCTCATCCCTCCAACCCTTATTACTCCAAATGGCCGAGTCAGCTCCTCCTTTGACAATGAACTCCCTCCTCGCCTTCACCTTCCAGCGGCTGCTGCTCCACGAATCTCCTTGCACCGTCAGCAATCCATCCTCACTTCAGCATGTGGGGGCCGCGTTCGAAACTCCTCCCGTGATCTGCATGGGATTCGAACCAAGACTGCCATATTAACAGGGCTTCGCAACTACCGTTGCGCTATGGGGATGTCCCCAAAAGGGTTTATGGTAACACTAGTGAGAATCGAACTAGAGTTGTTGCGTAGCACTGGGATCATTAGCCTAACACTACGTCTCACGACTCGCCTTCACACCAACTCGGCTACTCATGCACCCTTAAAAGGGTTTATGGTAACACTAGTGAGAATCGAACTGGAGTTGTTGCGTAGCACCGGGATCATTAGCCTAACACTATGCCTCACGACTCGTCTTCACACCAACTTGGCTACTCATGCACCCTTAAAAGGGTTTATAGTAACACTAGTGAGAATCGGACTGGAGTTGTTGCGTAGCACTGGGATCATTAGCCTAACACTACGCCTCACGACTCGCCTTCACACCAAGTCGGCTACTCATGCACTCTTAAAAGAGTTTATGGTAACACTAGTGAGAATCAAACTGGAGTTGTTGCGTAGCACCATGATCATTAGCCTAACATTACGCCTCACGACTCGCCTTCACACCAACTCGGCTACTCATGCACCCTTAAAGGGTTTATGGTAACACTAGTGAGAATCGAACCGGAGTTGTTGCGTAGCACCGGGATCATTATCATAATTTTGAGCAGTTAAATTGTTTATATTTATCATATACTTAACTAAAGAACAGCGATCATAAGAAAGGCTAACTAATATGTTGCAATAAGAAACAATAATTAAACAAGTGTGATCTGTTTGGAAGTTAAATTTTTTATTAACAAGTAACTATTATCAAGTGGTGCAAATTGCTAACAAGACACGATTATTATACATGAAAAGATGCATTTGTTGCAATGTATTGTTATTTGCAAGAGGTGTGAACTTGCATTAGGTACGATCTACATTAACAATAGTTAAGGTGCAATTTGAAAGAGATGCAATGAAGGGAAGCAATTTGTATTATGACTAAGAGAAGTCAGTAACCAAGAGAAAGACATGTCTCTTCAAATCTGGAAGGGTATGTCCTTTAGAAGAAAAGATATATAGATTATAGAGATTAGAAAGGAGTTTGAGGAGATGTGTGTGGTAGTATGTGAGTGAAACAAAATGAACTTTAAGAAGAAGTGAAAGGATGAAGTATACAAAGAATATAGTATATACTACAAGCAAGAGAGAATAATAAGTAGATACTGTGTGAGAAATACTGTTATATCAGATCTAGATATAAGACAAGAAGTTCATACAGATATAGAGGAAGGGTATGCGTATTAAAAGGACTGTTGAGCATATGCACCAAGGACATTGATAGAAAGTAAGATTGCAGATCCAATGAAGAGAAGTGTACAGAAGACTATTACAGATTTATGTAGAATTATATGGACATATTAAATGAGGAGATTGTAAGAAGTTTTATGGCATGTTTGTAAGGAGATAGTAATCAGTTTTATGGAAGATTTCTGATCAGCATAAATCTATTGTCAAATCAGAGAAAGCTGTCAAGATAAGTTCTACCCTTTGAGCTATTCTTAGAATTTTAAATTAAATATTATAATGAAATGTCCCCAAATTGATAAAATTATATTTATAAATGTATTACACTTCACTTTAAAGTTGGAATTGTTGTCTCAGGACTAAATTATGGTAAATCTCAATAGGGGGACATTACATTCGTGCTTTCTGGGTTGTCGTAATTTAAAATTTATTAAATATTAAAAACATAAAAGATTAAAATATCAAAACATAAAAGAACAGAATGAAAGATGAGCAGCATAGAAATGAGTTGCCATTTTTCCCCCCATTCGTAACACAAAAACAATGAAAAATGTTTCACCTCTCAGGTTTTCAATATTCTTTTCGAAGTTGACGAGTGTTCTTTTGCCAAGTAAAATTAAAAAACACGAAAATTGCATCAGGTGTTGGAATCGTGTTGGATTCCATGAAAAAATGCCAAGTCAACACCAAAAATGGGTCAGGATCTTGTTATGGATCGAAAAAAGTTTTGGGCTGCATAGATATGAACCTTGGTCGATTCTGTAGGTTTCTTTAACTACGCCTGATTTTGGGATGTATCCTACTTGGGATTAGCAAAGGAAATGGCCGATTTGGCAATTTAGGTTTATGGCATCTGACATTCCTTATCATTTAAGGTGATAGTATTTCTCTAGCTAATAGCACCCTTTATTACCCTTGTTTTCTCTTTGTTAATCAACAATTCTTTTAACCCAATCTTGATTTTATTTAGTTTTAGTGTGGTAGATTACTGTATCAAGGTCTCCCATTGTTATTAGCAAATGTTTTCCAATGTTATGAGTCAAAGGAGAATATAAACTATCTTTTTGTTAGAGGTGTGGCTCAATTATTTTTTCAAAACTACACATGCATGAATTGGAAAAGCAACAATACCTTTTAGGGAAAATGCCTCAGACATTCCAAGAAACACATAAGAGTGTTGGGGGTTTCACTAAAGGGCACACATTGACCAAGAAAACTATGATAAGCACCAATAAATGATCGCTTAAACCCTTACTTGTATCACTGCCAAGCTGGACTGTTGCTCATTTATGCCACAAAAGATATGCCAATAATTTAATTTCCCCAGCAGCTTCCCTTCTACTTTTTTGCCTCCTTTCTCGTAAATAGGGGAAAGCATATTTCTTTTTTCATATTGCACCTTGGAAGGTAGTGTTGTGATGTTAAAGGTTAGCTTTATTAAAATATGGTATCCTACCTCTAATGAATGATGACTTGTGTCTTTTTTCATTATAATTAAGTTTAATGATATAAGAAATCCTATACCATGCCTTTAATGTAAATATATTGTGCTTTGATGGATTATGGACCAACTAAGATGTAAAGGTTATTTAGGTCAGTATAGTTGATGTTTGTTATGTCGGTGATTTGAGAAAAGAGTGTGAAGCTGAACTAGTGTGGTGTATCTGCCAGAGTGTAGCAGATTGGAGTTGAATTGGATCTGAACAAGCAAGCAGTTGGTGCTATTTCCAGATCATTCATCTATTGTTCCTCAACAGTTACAACAGACAAAATCCCTTAATCGGGTAGGTTCTAACAGGCCTTAAATTGTAAATCCCTTAACTAGGTAGCTCAACATCTGAGTCTTAAATCCACTTGCGAGGTTGCTTATAACAAGGCAAAGCTCCTAACAGGGCTCATCATAGCAATCCCTTAATCGGGTGACTCCTAACAGGGTCTGCTCCTAATAGGGCATCATTGTAAGCTCCTAATCGGGCTAGGCTCCTAACAGGGCGCATTCCAAAAGAGTGCACAATTTTTGTGGGTACCAATTCCCACTTTGGTTTTTCCCTATTTGGGTTTCCACGTGAAAATTCTGGTTTTCATATGGTGAATGTTTTTGATGTGTTGATTTGATTTACTTTCAGTTTATTCATGTTGATGAACGCTAAATGAGCAGCTCTGATAAATCAGTTTAACAGTTGGATATTAGTGATTATTGGTAGTGGTAAACAGTTTATTACTGGTTTGTGATTGATTTGGTGAAGTTTTATCAGTTTAAGTTTAAAGTTATGAATTGTTGTTAATACTGATTCACCCCCCCTCTCAGTATTAACCAGATCCTCTCAGATTAACAATTGGTATCAGAGCGTTAGGTCCTTTGTGTGCAGAAGCATTAACAGCTTGAGGAAAAGAACCCGAAGAAAGATGATGGAGGGTCCCAAGTTTACCAAGGACAACTACTGGATATGGAGTGATCGAATGAAGATATATATCAAAGGAATGGGTTCTCAGTTTTGGTATCATGTGACAAACAAGTATGTGGCTCCTACCACCAGTCCCTTAACACCTGATCAACTTAAGGAGCAGCAAGAAAACATCTAGGCACTTTAAGCAATTGTAAGTACTTTGTCTGACTCTGAGTATATAGATGTTCATGGATTAGAGATTGCATTTGAAGTATGGGAGAAATTAGGTTTGATTTATGGAGGTGATGAACATGTACAAAGGGATAAGGAAGAAAGTCTTAGAGGTAAATTTGATGACATGAGAATGGTTGATGGTGAGAATATAGAACAATATGGACAAAGGATTAAGGAAGTTGTAGGTGGTATCAAGAGTGTTGGAGGTAAAGTTGAAGAAGATACTGTTGTTAGTAAGATGCTTAGAACTCTCTTACCACAATATGCTATTAGGGTATCTCCAATACAAGAATTGAGATTTGTTTCTAAAGATAAAGTTACTGTTGATTCCCTTATTGGTAAATTGACTACATTTGAATTAAACAACTTTGATAATAGTGTTTCTAAGACATTTGAATCTGCTTTTAAGGCTTCTCTAATCGATACATCAATGAAGAAAGGAAAGGATATTTGTCATAATCATGACTGCAGGTCTAGTCATGGCGGTAGCAAAGGAGATGGTGATGATGAAGATCATCTGATGGAACTTGAGGCACTATTGGCTAAAAGATTTCATATAGGCACCGGTAAGTACAAAGGTAAACTTCCTTTGAAGTGTTTTTCCTGCAATAAGATTTGACACATTGCTGCAAATTGTCCTAATGGTGATAAAAAGGAAAAGTTCAGGAAATTTAAAGGAAAAGGAAAGAAAAGTTGCTATGTTGCAGTGGATGATGGTGTAACAGTTGAGGAATTTGAGGAAGAGGACAATGAGGAAATTGTCTTTGTTGCTGTGAAGGAAGATTTGACTGATGAAAAAGCTTTGGTATCACACATGGATAGCAGTGATGAATGGATAATAGATAGTGGTTGCTCACACCACATGACCGGTGATAGAAACAAGTTCATATCTCTTGAAGATTTTGATGGCGGTGTGGTAAGGTTTGGTAACAACTCGCCCTGCATGGTTAAAGGTAAATGATCTATTTCATTGAATGGAAAAAGTAATGCAGATGATTTCTTTCGGGTAGATGGATTGAAACATAACTTATTGAGTGTTGGACAATTAAATGATAAAGGATATCTTCTTGAATTTAAGAGTGGAGTGTGCAGGATCCTTGGAAGTAAAGGAGAGTTGATTGCTATTGGAAAGCAGACTAGAGGTAATCTTTTTCATCTGAATACTAATGTGAATAGTTGTTTGGTGGCTAAGATTGAAGACAATTGGTTATGGCACAAGAGGTTTTGTCATCTGAACTTTGACAATTTGATTAAGGTTAGCAAATCAAGTATTGTGAGAGGTATGCCCCAACTTGTGAAATCGGACAATGTGTTGTGTAAGGACTGTCAGATGGGTAAGATGACTTCTATATCTTTTAAAAGTAAAACTTTTTCTTGAGAGCATATCCTTGATTTAGTTTACACTGATCTATGTGGTCCTATGAGGACTAGAAGCTATTATGGTGATAAGTACTTTATGATTTTTACCGATGATTTTTCAAAGATGATGTGGGTAACTTTTCTGAGAGAAAAGTCTGAGGCTTTCAGTAAATTCAAGGCATTTAAATCTTTATTTGAAAAGGAAACCAGGAGGAGTTTGAAATGTTTGAGATCTAACCGAGGAGGTGAGTTCACTTCTGATGAGTTTGTGAAGTTTTGTGATGAACATGGAATTAAGAGGCAAATGTCAGCACCCAGAACTCCACAACAAAATGGATTTGCTGAAAGAAGGAACATGATAATTGTGGAAGCTGCTAGAACAATGTTGATACAAGGTGAAGTACCTAAGATGTTTTGGAGGGAAGTAGTTAGTACAACTGTTTATACTTTGAACCGGGTACTTGTTAAGAAAGGTAATGATAAAACACCTTATGAACTTTGGAATGTTAAGGTTCCTAATGTCAGCTACTTTAAAATTTTTGGGAGTAAATGTTTTATTAAGAGAGATGATGCTACTGGAAAATTTGGTGCTAAGTGTGATGAACGGATATTTCTTGGATACTCTACCAAGAGTAAAACATTCAAGTGTTATAACAAGAGAACTAAGAAGATAGTTGAAAGCGTAAATGTTAAGGTTGATGAATTCTCTGAGAAACCTGATGAGACCAGCATATCTGAGCCTGAAAATGATGAAAAAAAACTTGTGTTTATAGAATCAGAAGTGCAGAAGGATGATGAACATAACAATGAAGAAATAGGTTCCCAACCGGTAAGTGATCCAATTCTTCATTCATAGCATTAATCCAGTCATCATCCTTCAATGCTTCTCTTACTGTTTTAGGCTTAATAGGCATGCACATAAAATAATCACATAAGCAAATACTAGATAAAACTTGCCAACCATAATACAATGATTTATACGTGGAAACGCAAAAGGGAAAAACCACGGTGGGAGTTAGTACCCACAAGATTCACTATTTGCAAAATAGAAATCTCTGACCAATTAAGGTCTTACAAATACGCCCTGTTCTGAGCAAACCTTGTTAGGAGTCACCCGGTGAAGGGATTTGCTATGATGAGCCTTGTTAGGAGCAACCTCGCAAGAGGATTTAAACTCAGATGTTGAGCTACCCTGTTAGGGGATTTACAGATTAAGGCCTGTCAGGACCTACCTGGTTAAGAGATTTGACTGCTGCAACTGTTAGGATAACAACAATTCAATGATCTTCATGTAACACCTCTGTGTTAGATAAGATCCGCTTCAATTCCTCCCAAAATTTCAACAACACATCAATACAGAGCTTCACTAATCATCGCACAATCAAGTTCACATCCTTCGCTAATGATCTCACACTCTTATCTCATACCTCATCACAATTTTTTTAGACATCAACTTAGTCGGCTCATAATTTTGGAACAATTTCCTAGGTTCAATGAATCTAGACAAACTTACATTACATGCCTTAGTTATGTCGACCACTGACATAACAAACCAAAAATAAAAGAAAAACTGTACCGATTTACGGATCTTAGTGACTTTATCACTACCGGTTAAGTGTTCTTCGAGATAGCTTGCTCTGTACATCAAATCTCGATCATCTTGTTGAATTTGCTAATGCGGTCATGAATATAGCACAAAATACTTGTCTCCATCACTCCTGTAGAACCCCATCATCCAACTCTTCGTCAATCGCCTGTACCGGTAGCTCGAATGCAACTTTGTTCTTGTTTACCGATTGAAGACCTATTTGTCGGTTCACTGTTAAATTGTCTTCTCTACTGGTTAAGCTTTACCGGCTGGCTTACAAGACTTATGTGACTATAAAAACATAGCTGCCATCAATGACAGCATAAAATAAGTCACCAATCAACTCTTGACATCAAAACATCATCATCAAACCAACAATCTCGGCCTGGCATTGATGTCAACACTTAAGAAATTTTTTGTCTAAGTGTGCAATACAAAAATTGACTCTATTCATGGCACATACTCTCCCTTAGCAATTACATGCTATTACAAAAATTTAAACCATTACAAGACTCATACTACGACTCCCCATTATGACTACAACAAAATTTTGACTGACTCTTTTCAACTACTACTCCCCCTTTGATAACAATGACAAAGGAAAGTAAATACATGAAAAGATAAATACATTTACATCAAAATTGCATAGCATATATAGATATAGGAGTTCAAAATGTTTTTACAATGCAATTTTAGAAAAAGCATCACTAAAATGAGATTTCAATTGCTCCAGATCATTATGCCAAGTCTCCAAAATAGTGTTGGTTATCTCCACTTGTGTCCTGATCTGCCCAGCAAGCTCCTCCATGGCATCTATAGTGCTCATCTCCGGGGAAGCAAGGATAGCTTCTGACTCTTTATACTCTCTGTACAAGATCCCAACTTTTGGTATCAACTGTGTTTGTAGTTCCTGCAGGGATGTTGTTCTCTTTACCTGTTCATTTTCATAAGCTTTGAGCTTAAGTTGAAGTTCTACAACGGATCTACCATAAGTTATAGCAAAATCATTTAGGGGCTTAAATGATTAACTTAGAACTTCAAGTTCTTTTTTTGCTTCCCGCTTCTTTACCAAATCATCACAAAATAAAGAAAAATTTGCCACAGTAGAAAGGATCTTACTGCCAGTCTCCAATGCTTCCATCAAGTAGTCCTTATTAACAGTCAAAGCAACTTTAGCTTTATCAATATCTTTCATTAATTGCTCTGTCCTTTGCTTTTTATACTCCTTTTCTGCACAAACATATGCCGCATCCTCAAATGTTTTCATCTGTTCACTAGCATCATTAACCAATTGACCTAACTTATCAATCGGTGTAGCAAAATTGTCTGTATCAGTCTCTGGTAATAAACTTGACAAAATTTCAATTGCATGTTGGATTGTCTCAGCTTCTTTTTGTTGTTCCTTCATTTTCTTCTTCTTTGCTCTAGATTGCATTGCAGTTGCAATCTCCATTAATTATGTAGAACTCATCATATCCATATTAATGGGTCCTTGTATACTTAATGCATCATCGTCCTCATCATCATCAATTTTCTTCTTAGAAGTAAAGGATAGAGGTGTCACTTTAGGTTCAGATTTCTCTGTTTCCTTCTCTTCTTCCTCTTTCTTCTCTTTAGGTTTATCCTCTGTCGTTTCTTCTGTCTTTTCTTCTTCCTTATTCTTTTCATTGTCATTTACCGATGGCAGAACAGTTTGTGTATGTACCGGTGGCTCTTTAGAGCTCTTGTCTTCTTCATCTTTCTTCTCTTCCTGTCCCTGTTGTTGTTTAGACATTAGCACATCATCAACCTGCACATTTAGACTATCAGTTGCATCAACATCATTAGTACCAGTGTCATCATTAGTAATGACAACTGTCTTTGTTTGTGTATTGACCGGTTGATCATCTACCGGTTGGTCTCCTATTACAATTTCATTAGGTTGAGAGTCACTTATATCAACATTGTCCGGAATATCTTCTACCTTAAGCTTCTCCGGTTGCTCTTTCTCCTCATCTGGTAATAAACCCAGTAACTTTTTCAAAATTTGTTCAGTTTCCATATGAACTGATTGGGTCTCACCAATTAACATTCTTGTCAACCTTTTCTTAGATCTTAAAGATGATTTTACCTTTGCAAGAATTTCATCTATCTCCTCTCTTGTAGCTTCAGGTTGCAAATTTTTAAGAATGAATTCAATAAATTCTCTGTCTTGTTTCATGCCCGCCTGCCATCTTGCATCAATCTTGTTATATAAAGAATTTGAAATTAGCCCTTGCAATTCAATTAGGGCTTTGCTGTATTTATTCATCATGAAAACAACTGCATCCTCTATTTGTCTTTGTTCATCCTCACCAAAACTATCATAAAGTTTCTTCACGACAGTTAATAAACCATACTCCTTAACATGCATTATTAACTTTTCAAAAGATGTAAGTTTTGTTACCGGTTCTTTACAGTCTTGACAGTGGAAGTTCCAATACCCTTTGATCTCTTACCACTAGCTCTTAAGGTTTTCTTCTCACCTTTTGATTCAGTTTCTTCTTCATCAGCAGCTACCGGTTTCTTCGCTTGTTCCTTTTTCCTTTTCCCTGTAGTTACCGGTGCTTTAGGTGCATGGGGCTCAACGATTTCACCTTTTTCTCTTGAATTGTATCTTGGAAGGCTTCTCCTTCTTTGCTTCAGCAGGTATCTCTTTCTTAATCTTTGCATCTTTACTTCTTGTTTTCATATCGGTGGAGGTACCGGTTGGGGCACTTGATGCACCTGCCTGTTGTGCTGCATGTCTTGCTCTTGCTTTTGCAATGGCTTCCTTTGTAAAACCTTGTTGTTCAACAAATGCCTCCACTTCCTTTCTCACTTTCTTAGCAATTACCGGTTTATTTAATTCAGAGTGCACTTGTAGAGATTTCTCCTTGTAGGTGCCAAATCTTTCTGCAGTCGTAACTATCGGTTGAGCTAACAAGTGATCTGCATACGCCACCAAAAGATCAACCTCGACTTCATAACCCATAGGCATCACCCAAGTTATCTTGGGATCAGCTGCCTCCATCATATAGGTATCTGTATCAACCATGAAACAAATTGTATCCTCATATCTTTGGACAATACTCTACGGTAACCTCTCTCTTGCATTTTTTTCTTCTGAAAATCTTTAAAATATCCCCATGCAATCTTATCAAAACCATTACCCAACATTCTAATGCTGTTCTTCATCTGTAATAGTGCCGGTGTGTCCTTAGACCACTGAACATCACCGATACTGGGAAAAGAGTTATGAAAGTAGAAAAATAAACCAATGATCAACTGTCCAAATTTAAACTTCAATCTCTTATCCTTCTTGATGGACTCAAGATTCAGTATCAGTTGACTTCACAATGCCTCAGACAAATCATAATCAACATCTTCAATTATCATCCGGTATGTGGTATGAATGGCTACAACAGGGATGCTTTTCATCCTGCTAGAATGATATATCCGGTAACCCATAACCATTGAAGCATATTTAACTGTCAGATCGTTAATATCATTCACTGTCATTGCTCTTCCATCCCATCTTGAATCAGTCAATTTAGCTACATCATTCTTAGGAACGGATCTCAATACTAGAACCTCACCGGTGGCACAAAGTTCGGTGACTGCATGAATAGCTTCTTTTGTAATCTTATGTGGTCTATCGAGCCACATAAATTGGTCGTGAATCCTGCTAAGAACATATCTGACATGTTCACCATCAAAATCATCAATGGAATTTAGTGCATGGTGAAAACCTTTCTCGGTAACCTTCTTAAATTGTTCCTTCAACACTTCGTTCTTATCACACAACAATTTATGTTGGTCAACGATCGCAAAAATACCAAGATCCTCCAATTTGCAATGATAAAAAGATCTAACATCTTCTACATGTAACACTCTATAGGGAAGTTTGGATAAGGCTCTGGCGGGATCAGTTTCAACAAACTTAAACAGGTGCCTTTTAAATTCTGGACGAGGCCTGTTTGTAACATCTACTAGATGCAGGGTATCCATTCTCAAGGATTCAGACTTTATCAACAAAAAATAGGATTTGTCGGATAAATACCTTGTACAACTAGGGTTTTGACACCGACAATGTTCTCTCGCCGATTATCGATTGTGGATCACCTCAAATCTCCTCAAAACTCTGTCAATACGGTTAGATGGTGCAAACACAAACTTTATTTTTGCTCTTTTCGCTCTTCGAGTGCTCACAAGAATCCAAAGTGACAAGCGACATTCAGAAAGTTCTTTTTATTTGCCCATTATCTACCGCATTAAATGCTCTTACTGGTAAAACCCTAAAACGTCTTTTAACATACTACTGATTCTCATAACACATCAAACCTACTGGTTTGATCATAAAATCACTTCTCAATATCATCATGCATCAAAGTATGCAGATTTAACTTACCTCATGGTCCTTCGGGGGGTTCTGAAATGGATCTAACATTAAGCTCCCCCTAAGCTTTTTAACAACTTAGTTTGCCGATGAAGGGTTCTCCACACTAGGTGAGGAATTAGAATCTTCAAATGGTTTCTCATCATTCTTCTTTTTCCCGATTCTGTTCATTTCAGCTCTGGTCTCCTCCACATCAATTTTGATCTTCCCTTTTGGGTCAGTAGATTGATTTACTAGTTGATTCACCTTTGCTCTGCAAAACTTTGCAATATGTCTCGGTTGATGACAATGATAACAAGCCATACCAGATGCTCTCCAAGGTCCATCATTGCCTCTACCAGTCCTTCTTCTGCAGTTCATAGCTACATGACCGTAGTTATGACAGATTGTGCAAACCACATTCATCCTCTTTTCTATCTTATAGGGGCTAGACCGGTTAACATAGGGTCTCTGCCAATTAGGACTTCTTCGATCATTAAAGGTTCTTTGCCAATCATCACCGAACCTCTGACTCATGTGAGGTGTTGGATTATTTGCTCCATACCTGCACTCAACAGGTCTATGCCCATGCATGTTGCAAGTGTAACAATATCCATTAAAAGTTCTAGGCTTATATCCTTGATATATATTAGGTCTATAACCATTAGTAACATTAGATCTGCTATTACAAACATTAGCAGTATGTCCTGGCTTATGACAATTGAAACATACAGGTTTATAAGGTTTCTTACCGGTGGATTTCTGAATATTAGGTGCAGATTTACCTTCTTCCATGTTGTCCTTTGTACCGGAAGACTCACCTTTCTTAAATGTAGTATAACCTAATCTAGTTGTCTCACCTTTCATCCTTTGTGATTGAATCTGTTCATCAAGCATGGTAGAACTTTTGTTAAACTTAGCAAGTTTTTCATTAGCATCAGCAAGTTCCTTTGTAAGGTCTTCATTCCTTTTCATAAGAGTCTCTCTAAGAGACATTGCCATATCCAGATCTGCCTTTATTTCTTCTTTTTCCTCTTTTTCCTCATGCCAATGAGCATACAAGGTACCAACTTCCTGATTCAGCTTAAAGATCTCATGTTCTTTCTCTTTGATCTTGTCTTCTGCTGTCCTCCTTGCTTCAAGTTCTTGACTCATTCTGATGGTTAGGGCTTCTAGCTCTCTCCTCAAGTTAGCCTTCTCATCATTCTGTTTCTCCACTTCATCAACTAATGCATCTATGTTTGCTTCATCAGAAGAACTGCTCTCAGAAACTTCCAATAGTTGTTCAGTTAGCTCTCTTCTCTTAGCAAGTGAGGCTTTATACTCACCTTTCAATGTTTCTAGGGCTTCCTTAGTTTCTGCAAGTTTATTAGACATCTCTCTATAGCTCATTCCTTCCCTCGTGTGTACCTTAGGGATCCTTCCCAAGCGGTTAAGCCTCAAGGAAGTTTGGTTCTGATACAAATTGTAAACTTATAAGGCATTGAGGGGGATGAGGGATGAATCAATGCAAGCAAAAACCTTAAGAATCTGATTACACCTCTTAACAACTTTAAAATCAATAGGCATGCAAGGAAAATAATCACATAAGCAAATACTATATAAAACATGCCAACCATAACACAATGATTTATACGTGGAAACCCAAAAGGGAAAAACCATGGTGGGAGTTAGTATCCACAAGATTCACTATCTGCAGAATAGAAATCTTTGACCGGTTAAGGTCTTACAAATACGCCCTGTTAGGAGTCACCCGGTGAAGGGATTTGCTATGATGAGCCTTGTTAGGAGCTTTGCCCTGTTAGGAGCAATCTCGCAAGAGGATTTAAACTCAAATGTTGAACTACCCTGTTAGAGGATTTACAGATTAAGGCCTGTCAAGACCTACCCGGTTAAGGGATTTGACTGCTGCAACTGTTAGGATAACAACAGTTCAATGATCTTCATATAACACCTCTGTGTCAGATAAGATTCGCTTCGGTTCCTCCCAAAACTTCAACAACACATCAATACAGAGCTTCACTAATCACAACACAATCAAGTTCGCATCCTTCACTAATGATCTCACACTCTTATTTCATACCTCATCACAATTTTTATAGACATCAACTTAATCGACTCATAACCTTGGAACAATTTCCTAAGTTCAATGAATCTAGACAAACTTACATTACATGCCTTAGTTATGTCGGCCACCAACATAACAAACCAAAAATAAAAGAAAAACTGTACTCATTTACGAATCTTAGTGACTTTATCACTACTGGTTAAGTGTTCTTCCAGATAGCTTGCTCTGTACATCAAATCTCGATCATCTTGTTCAATCTGCTAATGTGGTTATGAATATAGCCTAAGTCACAAGGTTCGAATTCGAATTCGGATGAAATTCGACAAGGGAAAAATTCGAAAAAAAGAATCGGATAAAATTTGACTTATATAATTTTGTTTATTTTTTAAATATATGTATACTTCTAATAAATTATCAAAATATCTTAACATTGCTAAATAGATTTGAAGTCATTATTAAAAGATGGTACATTTATAAAATATAAACCATAAGAAACATGTGAAATCACAATTGCAAAGATGTTTTCTTTTCAAAAAGTTACAATAAAAAGCTAAGACTTTAGAACTTCAAAAAAGCTCTAAGTCATCAAGAGCACTTGGCTTAGATGGTGTAGCATAAACCATAAGAAACATATGAAATCACGATTGCGAAGATGTTTTCTTTTCAAAAAGTTACAATAAAAAGTTAAGACTTTAGAACTTCAAAAAAGCTCTAAGTCATTAAGAGAACTTGGCTCAGATGGTGTAGCATCATCATCTGTATCACTATCCAATTTCTCATCAAGAAAGTCAGGCTCATCTGCAATCGACACTTCTATGCCTTGTGGAATGCGTTGTTGTGAAGAAGAAGTGGAGTCGCTCGCTGATTTGTTCATGAACAATTTCAAATTGCTGCGAACATAGACAAGATCTCCCAACTTTCCAGACAACAATTTGTTCCTCTTCTTGGAGTGGATGTGGTCAAAGCAACTCCAATTCCTCTCACAAGTTGATGAACTTGCTCCCTGACTCAGTATTCTAATGGCAAAGCGCTGAAGTTCAGGAGTTTGTGCTCCATAGCTCATCCACCATCTATAACTAGGTACCGCAGCTTGTGTCATATCATATTTGGCTCCTGCTACTCCAAACAACCCTTTTGCTCTGGTATAGCCAACTTTGGTCTCTAATTAGACATGCAATTGCTGGATCTAGTTCAAATTTGCTAATGGCTTCATGAAACCCTGCCATAATTTCAAAATCAGCTTGTCGATTAATATGAAATAGCTTAGGCTCTAAATAGCAAGCTGCTGCATGTAAAGGTGTGTGCATCATTTTCCCATCTGGAATGAACTGCTGCCCATATCTCCATGTACTCTGCATCTACATTATTTAGTGCTCTCTGAATAGCTTCCTTACAACGATCCATGCTTTCATAAAGCATTCCAAGGCAAGGTTTGTCACCATCAACCATACGAAGCACATCAACAATTGGCTCACATATACACAAAACCTTTGTTCCACTCTCCCAAAAGCTGCTATTTAAAACAATATGCTCTATGTTCTTGCCCTTGGCACTTTTAGAAAGCGCTGAATTTTCCCACTCGTTGGAACAAACAACAGATCTCAAAGCTGCTTTCTCTTCAACAACTCTTTTCAAAGTGATATAAAATGAAGCAAATTTTGTGTCACAAGGCCTCAACAACTCCCTAGATGCATGCTGCCTGTAAAGACTCAATGTGAGACGATGATTTCTTATGAAGTTTGCAATTGCTCTCCCTCTATGAATTGCTTCATGTATCCATAGAAACTTAGCCAAATCATGAAGCAACAAATCCAAACAATGTGCTGCACATGGATTGCAATATATTTGTGGGTATTTCTCAACAATCAGTTTTCCAGCTCCCACACAATTTGCTGCACTGTCAGTTACCACTTGAATCACATTTTCCACCCCTACTTCAAGAATGGCTTCCTCTAATATTTGAAATATGTATTCAGAAGTTTTCTTGTGGTTCATGGTGTCAATCACTTTCAAGAATGCAACACCTTCAGGACAAGCCACCAAAACATTGATCAATGGCCTTGACATATATCTGACCATCCATCAGTCAATATGGTGCAACCTGTTGCCTTCCAAGAGGCTTTGACCTCAGCTAGTTTCTCAGTCACTCTTTCTTTTGACCTCTCCAGAAGACTTGTCCTGAAAGCCTCAGAAGTGGGAGGTGTGTACCCTTTGCCAAACTCTGCAACTTTTTGAATTGCATTGTGAAAATGCGGATTTCTAGCTACATTGAATGGAATAGCACTTGTGTAAAACAAATCTGCTAGTGCATACTCCACCTGTTGTTTCTCTACTGGTTTCCAAAGACTCTTCAAAGTTCCACTCTCTTTGGATGCCCTTGTGGCCTTGGGTAGACTTGAAGATGAAGACATAATAGATGTGGATCTAGACACATCCTCTTCAATTCTCTGTTTCTTTTGTGTTGCCTGCATCTTTCTTGCAATCGAAGAGGCTTGCTCTTTCTCTAAAATAGCTCTAATTTCTTTGGACACATTTGGACATGCAGTAACACCTCCATCTTTACCCCTTGAAATACCAAGCAAGTGGTCTTTTATCCTTGTTAAAGTTCCGGTATAAACTTTTGGGCACAAGTTACAATGAAGATAAGTACCATTGCGGGTCACATGTTTCCATCCCTCTAAAGTTGATTTGTTGGGAGCCATTACAATCTGTACAATTTAGAAGAAAAATGATTTTTAATATTTAAAAAATGGACTAAATTTTATACTGGAATTGAATACAGTAAATAGAATATTGGAATAGAATACAGTAAATAGAATACTGGAATGTAATATAGAATACGGTAAATAAAATATACAGTAAATAAAATAATACAATAATACAAAAAAAATATACAGTAAATAAAGTAATATAGAATATGGTAAATAAAATATACAGTAAATAAAATAATACAGTAAATAAAATCATACAGTAAATAAAGTAATATAGAATACAGCAAATAAAATATACAATAATATTCTATAGTACTTAATTTACTGTATGATTTTATAATTTATTTAATTACTGTATTATTTTATTTACTATATATTTTATTATAATCTAATAATAATAAAATATACGAAAGCACAAAAAAAATCACTGTAATAGAATATATATAATTCCCAGTGATATATGATAAAATGAAAATCACAGTAATAAAATATATAACACAAAAGAATATATCTTAAAAAAATAAAAAATAAAATAGTTTATTAAACATATCAAAAAAATATAAAACAATGCAAATTATATTATTGCGTTATATATTTATGAACTATATTTATCATAATATATAGTTCATAGTTCATAAAATTGAAATCACCTACTTGAACAAGCAACAATGCGACGACAACAGGCTTGGCAGCGACAACGACCCTTGAGAAGGCCTTTGCAGCCCCACCACGAACTCTAGTCTATTGTAAATCCGGCGAAAGTCACGGGAGTGAATACCGACGACGATTTCCAGCCTTTTCAGCCACGAGAGTGAATACCTGACAGTCAATACCCGCTACCCAGCAGACACAAGATCACCTCTCCACGTCGAAAATCTGCTAGAAATCTGCCGAAAATCACCTCTTCACAGGAGTCGTGTGTTTACAAAGGCATAGAGTAGGTTTTATAAAAAAAATCTGTCGAAAATCTAAGAAAAAACCTAAACGCTTTTCTAAAACCCTAAAAAAAAAAACGCTTTTTAATTGTTAGCTTTAATAAAAAAATAACGTTGTGGCCATACGAATTTATGGCCGAATTTGAACGGATTTTTGAAAAACGTTAGAAATTCGAAAAAAATCAGGCTTAATGCTTGAAATTCGCGGATTTTTGTGACTTAGAATATAGCACCAAATACTTGTCTCCATCACTCCTATAGAACCGCATCATCCAACTCTTCATCAATCGCCTGTACCGGTAGCTCGAATGCAACTTTGTTCTTGTTTACCGGTTGAAGACCTATTTGCCGGTTCACTGTTAAACTGTCTTCTCTACCGGTTAAGCTTTACCGGTTGGCTTACAAGACTTATGTGACTATAAAAACATAGTTGGCCATCAATGACAACATAAAACAATTTTTTGCACATGCTGTCAATTTCCCTATGCAAATTTAACATTTCTGTTTTGTAGTGGTCTTCAACCCAATGTTCATCACGTCTTTCTATTTAATTCCTAGATTGTTCAGTCCACTTGGTCTGCGATTGGCTTCCTAATTAAAAGTGATAATGCCTTACATGCAAGATCTGTATTTTCAGCTTTGTGCTTGAAGAATTGGATTATTCCCATTAAATTATTTATTTTCCTGCGATATATCATTTTATTTGGAAATTTGTATAGTGGGATTTTTTTGTTTTCGGGTACGGATACAGATTCGGGTATGAGTACGACAATTTTTTTTCCTTGGGTACGGGTATGGGTACGTCCGTATATATATATTTTAAATTATAAGTAACAAATTTAAATGAGTAATAAAATAATAGTAATATACTAATATGTTTCAATATTTAATAAAGATAAACATAAAACAAAATAATAATAAAATATGTTTAAAATTTAATTTAAATTATTATTAATATTATAATTTAAATTATTATGTTAGTCTAATTTAAATATTTTAAAATTTTAAATTTAAATATAGTAATTATTAAATTATAAAATTTCCAAATCGAACGATTTAAAACATATAGTATAAATAAAATAAATTCTATTTTAAAAAGGAAAAATAGAACTAAAAACAAAAAACTTTGGAAAGTTGAAGCTAAAATAAAAATAAAAAATAGATTTTTAGAAAGTCGATCGCAGGTGGAAGAGGGTTGTCATCTAGGGAGGAGGAAGACGGAGGAATACAAAAGACATTTTTGTCAGGGACGGAAGATAGACGAAGGACAGAGGAAGACAAAACCCGTGGGAGTATAAAGTTTAAAAAAAAAATTCAAATTTTTTTTCCAATTTCCAATATGGCTGAACTGGGAGCAAACCTAGGGCTGGATCCGGCTCAAACCCGGCCCCGCACCTTGCCCTACAACCATGAATCTGGTATCTGAGTTTTCAATTGTATGTAATGTTAAGTTTTAAATGCACCACCCATAGCTAGGATTGTTTATTGTCAGATCATTTTAATTAATAACTTGTAATCACCTAGTGCATTTTTGGCATCTAATTTCCTAATAAGCTCTATCCTCTTGAACAATGTCAATGTGGCTAATACATCCTGCATACAACTATACCATGTGCAAATGAGAACTATTTAGTGCCTCTTGGAGAGAGAGAGAGAGAGAGAGAGAGAGAGAGAGAGAGAGATTATCTTAAGGGGATTGGTGTCTCCTGTGTGTTGGAGAGAGAGAGAGAGAGAGAGAGAGAGAGAGAGAGAGAGAGATTATCTTAAGGGGATTGGTGTCTCCTGTGTGTTGGTGCCTATGAAGATTATAAGAAGTTTGTAATACAAGCAATATTTTGCTATGGTTTTCTGCTGCAAGGGTTTCCACCTAAATCTTGTGTTTATCTTGTGTTCCCAATTGCTAGATCTTGCATATGTGTTACTGCTGTGGTCGATTAGGTTTTGAAGTATTGCTTTTGCGGTTAATTAAGTATTTGAAAAGTAAAAGTTTGTTGTTATACTGATTTACATCCCCTCCCTACCCCCACTCTGTATAAGAGTGCTTTTGTAGTCTGATAAGTGGCCTATTAACTCTAGCTACTATATAATGTTCAGAAACCTTATTAATGCTTCTTTCAATGTGTGACTGTCCATGTACATAGCTTTCAAAATGTGTAGTGTAAATACAGCTGTTAAAGGATGTAAGGTGTTTACTAATTTATATTGGCAATTAGAAGACTAGAATTCATTCAAGTGGTTTATTTGTTTTAAGACACTGGAGACTATAGATAGAGTAGATCATTAATGTATTTGGACCAGATTATACCTTTATTTTCGGGAAATGGCTATCCAGCCCTTAGAATGCACCAAGATATCAATACCCTTTGTACATTATAAATACATTGCAATGGATGTTTGGTGCATCCTAAGGGCTGTATAGCTATTTCCTTATTTTCTAAGGGTATGTGGAGATTTTATAGGCCTCATTTTCATCCTGGGCAATGTTTTAGAACAGCCTGCCTTACCTCAACAGGGCTTGTGGGGTGAACCTGCCAGGGGTGCAACCCAAGATTTCAACCCTTACTAGTTGGTTTGGTAAGATGGACGTTGCACTGGATGATACCAAATGTGTTTAAAATAATTAATTAAGCTATATTATTTCTGAGTGGAAACATTTTAGTTTTATTGAACAATTACATTGAAATAAAATTCAAGTGAATTCATACATGATTGTACAGATTTCTTCTACAGTTGCAATAATTATGTAGTTTTTGCTGTGCCTGATTGTATGTGCTGTGTTTTTTTAACTGTTCAGTGGCCAGGGGTAGAAAGCGGAAAGGTGATTCTGGAGCTGAGGTATGTGTGGCTTGGCATGATGGAAAATATGATGTATTCAAGTTAAATACAGAAGTTATTCTCTCAATAAACTAGTTTGGATTCCATTAGCAGATATATGATTTCGGGATTTGGATAAGTAAAACATTGCATTAATGAAGATTATAAAATATTCCATGAACATGAAATGCTAGCTCAGGTGTTCACCAGTTGTTATAGGAACTGCTAATATTTTAGCTGTAATATTCTCTGTTGCTGGCTTGGTTAAGCAGTTCACTGATTATTTTTTTCCCAGTTCTGTACAATATAATCAAGTTTATATATACACATGTATGCGCGTACACATGCACAAATGCTGACGTAAGCATTTCACGTAAGAGTGACACTGAATATTGATAATGAAAACCTGATTAAAAAAAAACTTTAAAAACGAGGAGAAATTTACATGCCAATAAAGTGTTTCACCTTGAGTTTCTGCAGGAAATAACTGGTGTTCTCCAATTTCTTAACACAGCCATCTGACTCTACCAATTTTTTGCCACGGCCATCTACACAACATTCCTCTTTTTCTGGTGACATCAATTATCTCCTTTGTCAACTTTACTAAACGCTCATGTATAGTATTTTGAATCCTTCGTTAATGGGAAATAAAAATTTTTTCACTGCCAAAGTGCCAGAAATATACTGCACTGTCAAATCTATTTTGCCTTAGAAAGAGGTACGTTGTGTAGGTGGCTGAGGTAAAAAAAAAAATGTTTTATAGAAAGAGGTATGTTGTGTAGGTGGCTGAGGTAAAACAAATATGTTTTATTTTGGAAGAAAATCATTATTTTGCTGTGCCAATTTTGTCTAGGTTCGTCATGTGTACACACCAGGCACTAACACAGTCCTGTGCATTTGCCTCAGGTACATCTAAGACGTACCTGGGATGAATGCTCAGTGCTGATGGACGTGCCCTGGGCATACCCAGGTCAGATGTGGCCTGGGATCTGAATCAGGTAAGGGATCCAAACCTGGGTCAGTTCAGTTTGGGTATGGCTGGGCATATGGTCATACCCAAAAACATAGGTAATAGCTCAGATCTATCTGCATCATTGTCTAGAACTACTATTTTTTTGTTCTCTACGCAGGACTGGATTGACAAGATTTCATTTAAAGATTCTTTATAGAATAATGTTTGGTCCTTTGGACTTTGATTCCATTGGAAAACCATTTTATCCGTTGTAGTTCCTTGAGGCCTAACATGATTAACCTGTTAAATAAATTTCATTTTAACTACACATAAAAATTTGCATTTTAATACTTTTTGGTTGGGTGGTTAAAACAACTCTTGACAGATTTTTTTGAAATTTCCATAGTTTGATTACTGTCTGCAATTCTTATTGTTGATTAAACTCTTATCAATTCCTTAGTAGTTGTCCTCTTTGAGGGGTCCAGTAAAAGTCTAAATTATTCTTCCTTAAGTGTGGGCTTCCTGTGTCATTGTGGTGTTCAAGGGCTTTGTGAAAAACCTGTATATCTAGGGTTTGAGAACTCTGTAGAAACAGATAATCAAGAACTTCACTGTAACAGTTTCCTTGCTCCAGGGACTTCACATGTGCCAAATATTTCAAATTCTTAATCATGCTCAGTACCCTAAAGACCACTAAACCCCAACTGAAAATACTATATCAGTTACTGACATCTTAGTTCAGTTTCCAGTTGTATTCCTGCTAAATAATGTTAGTTTGTTCACAATTTCACCAAATATACCTTGTAATTTACAAGTGCATTTGATGTGTGAATGATACATTTAGTGAGAGACAAGAAATGTACTTATAGCTGTTTAAGTGATTTAATGAAGCCAATCTGGCCACCAGTTGGTTCAGTCAGCAGAAAGTTAATGTTCAATCCTGCAATTAATGCCAAGTCTGCCTGAGAGAAATGTTGTTTTTAGATTTACAATTCATATTTTTAAATTAACATCATCGAAGAATTAATGGTTTCATTGATGAGTTTGGTGATATAATGTATGAAGTCATGAATGATTATTGTTTCATTCCCTCTCTGGTTTGGATATTTTTCTTTGTTTTCACTTGTAGACTGTCATTCATTAACTTAAAAATGCTCTTGATAATTACCTTGTGTAGTTTAGTCCTAGTCTGGGCAGTAACACTGGCTAAAAATAAAGAATAAATGGGGGCATACACTTCTTTCACTCCAGAAAAGGAGTGAAGAGAGAATGTAGGGACATAATCAGAATGCATATTTCATCATACTTGAATTTTGTAATGTTGAGAGATCAGGATTTTGTAATCCTAAATTCTTGTTGGTTTGCCACATATATGATGTTCTTGAGACATATGTTTTGGTCATGGTTTCATCCTCTTGAAAATTTTGTTACCTTTTGTTAGGAGAAAGATGGAGAATCTCCAGAAAAGATTATAAAGATTCACTTGCCAACTACTTTGAAAAAGCAGTTGGTTGATGATTGGGAGTTTGTAACTCAGTTGGGTAAGGTAATTAAATTAAATATTGCTTGAAGTTTATACATAATCTTATTATTTGGAAATATAGGATATACTGCCTTGGCTTTCATTGTAAAAATTAATTATGTTCACAATCTAAATGGAATATGATTAGCCATAAGAAGCATATAGAGAAGGGGACTTACCTTTATATCTTTATAACTTACATCTAATATGTATATTCAATTTACATTTTGTGCATAATGTATCATTTAGACTTTCACAGCCATTGACTAGATTATATTTTATCATATTTGGCATGCTTATGTTTTCATCAGTATGTGATTGCCTAGGTGTTTTGATTGTTTAGCATCAAAGTTCTATACAGTTCATACTGTTTTGATTGCAGTTGGTTAAGCTTCCACGTAACCCAACAGTGGATGATATTTTGAGAAAGTATCTGGAGCACAAGACCAAGAAGGAGGGCGCGTAAGTGAGTTTTTTTGAATATGCATATTTATTTCTTGCCATGTCTAACTACTTTGGTACCATTTGTTGGTTTTCCTCATATTTTTTATCTTCTTTGCTGTATCTGTCTGTAAGATACACATTGTAAGGTGGATCTTATTGTATTAATGCTCTCGAGTTCCATTCAGTATTAGTGCATTTAGTTTGTAAAATTATTTGATATTTGAAGACTATTTATATGCTACTACTGTTGTTGGGTAAATTATGGTTTTTTGTATTTTAGAGTAATCGAGTAAGTCATGTCAGCATTAGAAAAATTGAGAAACTGTAAATATAATTTTAAACAAAATCTGCGTTGTGGTGGGATGTTGTATTTGAAAATCATGATCACACAATGCTATCTACATCATAAAGAGAAGAAATTTATTTACCAGTGTCAAATTTATAATCCCAAGATTATCCAACTGTTTCAGTTAATTCCAAATTTATCAAAACATCTTTTTCAAGTTCACAGCGTTTGTCTTTTGATTTCATCAAAATTCAACTGTCCAACCTATCACATATAAATATGTGTTGCTGAATTGGCAGGTTTACCCACCAATTCCGGGTATGAAATGTCCCAGAATCAAAATCTCTCCTGAAATGTTGGTGGAATCTTCCAGGGTACTGTATTTTCCCCACTGAAACGATTCCGTCGAACAGCTCCTGTACGCATGTGAATTGTCCATTATGTTACATTTCCATAGTGATTTCGGGCATTGATTGTTTCTTTCTGATCTTTCAAAAACATAAAACTCTAAAACAAAGCTTTTCCCAAATGCGAACAGGGACGAACATGACTGGGGATGGGTTTTCTATTTCCCTATGAATGAGAATTTCTGATTTTGCAACAGTACTTGGTCTTCAATGCACTTTTCAAGAATAGATAAATTCTTAAAACCCTCGCTTTGCATTCAAACTCTGCTTATTATTAATATATTATTACTTATGCAAATACTAATTTATTATTTAATAATATTATTTTTAGTATTAATACCTTATTATTTCTATTACTTATTAAAATAGTATGAGTAAATACCATATTTAATATTATTAATTTACTAATCTGTAGATAGGAAATTGGAAATCATCAAAGCAAATAGCAAATTGGTCTAGCTCAATCACGAAAACTAAATTGCAGTGACAAATCCTAATTACATTCAATAGAGATACATGAAAAACAAGACATTCAATTCAAATGCAAACCATCACAAATGTGAAATGTCTCCTCAAGAATTCTCCATTGTCCTTCTTTCTCCTTCAAATTGCTTTGTTTTGTGGATCTCACCTTCAAGTGCATAAGTATAATATGAAAGCAAGATTGACAAAGCCTACATGGTGTTCATCAAAGCAATGATCGAAGAAATCAATTTGGGTACACCTGACAACCCTAAGGTCATTCATTTCGCTGCTTCTTTATCAAAACAGGAAAAGATAGATTTTGTCAATTTCTTTTTTGAGAAGAAGATCAGTTTTGCATGGTCCTATGCAGATATGCCTGGCCTTGATTCAGAATTAGTCCTTCATCACTTGCCATTAAAAGCAGATGCCAAGCCTGTCAAACAGAAATTCAGAAAGATGCATCCCCAGGTGGCTCTTTTGGTCAAGGTAGAACTGGAAAAATTACTAGATGTGGGCTTTATTAGACCCATTGATTATGCAGACTGGACTTCAAATTTGGTACCAGTTAGCAAGGTAACTGGGGGCATCAGAATCTGTACGGATTTTAGGGATCTCAATAAAGCATGCCCTAAAGATGATTTTCCACTACCAAATATAGACATCATAGTTGACATGACTGCTGGATATGAGATGCTCTCATTAATGGATGGTTTCTCCGGCTATAACCAAATTCGCATTGCTCCTGAAGATCAACATAAGACTGCATTCACCTATGCTTGGGGTACCTACTGTTGGAATGTGATGCCCTTTGGTCTTAAAAATGCTGGCGCAACATATCAAAGAGCGATGACGACAATTTTCCATGATTTCATGCATACTTTGATGGAAGACTATGTTGATGACTTATTATGCAAATCTGTCACAAGAGATAGTCATCTAGCCATCCTGGGCCCAATCTTTGACCGAATGGAGACCTACAAGCTTAGACTCAGTCCAAAGAAGTGTGTCTTTGGTGTCACAGCCGGCAAATTACTAGGGTACATTGTTTCTCACAGAGGCATTGAAGTCGACCCTGCCAAGGTTAAAGCAATAATGGATATGCCTCCTCCTTCCAATCTCCGACAATTAAGAAGTCTGCAAGGAAAGCTACAGTCAATCTGCCGCTTTATAGCTCAATTGGCAGACAAATGTCATCCATTCCAGCATTTATTGCATAAAGGAGTCGCTTTTAAATGGACTGAGCAATGTCAATCAGCATTTCAAGCTCTTAAGGACTATTTGCTGTCGCCACCTATTCGAATGCCTCCTAGAGAAGGAAAGCCATTTATATTGTATATTGCTGCAACTGAAACGACACTAGGAGTTCTCTTGGCCCAACAAGATGAGAATGGCAAAGAGCGAGCTATTTATTATATCAGCCGGACATTAGTGGGCTATGAGTTGAATTATTCAACTATTGAACGAGTATGTTTAGCAGTAGTCTTTGCAACGCAGAAGCTTCGACACTATATGTAAAGTCATTAGACATTGCTAGTTGCAAAAATTGATCCCTTGAAATACTTGCTTAGTAGGGCAGCTTTGATAGGTCGCCTAGCAAAGTGGGTGATGATCCTCAGTGAGTTTGATATTGAGTACATGGAGCGAAAGGCAATAAAAGGACAAGTAATAGTAGATCAACTTGCAGAGGCTCCTATTTATGATGATCATCCCATGTTGACCGATTTTCTGGATGAATCAGTCTTTGCTCTTACATCTACTAATGAATGGAAGTTATACTTTGATGGGTCCCATACCAAATTCGGGTCCGGAGCAGGTATATTGTTTGTCACCCCTCAAGGTGATGCTATTCCCAAATCCTACAGAATAATTTTCCATTGTACCAATAACATTGCAGAATATGAAGCTCTGGTCACAGGACTCTGAGTAGCGGTCCATTGGAACATCACACATTTACAAGTCTATGGAGATTCTCAGTTAGTCATCCGTCAAGTGAATGATGACTACGAAACAAAAGATGAAAAGCTTATTCCCTACAAGCATATGGTAGATTTCTTCAAGACAAAATTCACGGCTATCCATTTCAGTCAAGTTCCAAGAATTCAAAACAAGTCGGCAGATGCGATGGCTATGATTGCTTCCATGTTGAATATGCCCCACAACATGGACAAATGTGAATTTTTGGTCGAACAGTTGCTTGTCCCTTCTTTTGACATTCCGACAGCAGATGTGATGTGCGTTCTTGTTGGTCCTAACTCCCCGTGGTACAATGATGTATATCAATACTTGAAATCCCAAACCTTACCACCTAACCTTTCCGCTAACCAATGCCGAGCCTTCATCCGACAGACAGCCAAATTTGTCATCATTGCCGACACCCTTTACCGTCGTTCCTTTGACCATACCCTCCTTAGGTGTTTGGATTCTGATGAAGCACAAACGGCTTTACACGAGGTTCACGATGGTATATGTGGGGGCCATTTCAATGGTCTGAGCTTAGCCAAAAAGTTGATTCGTGCTAGGTATTATTGGCCCACTCTGGAAAAGGATGTTCATGATTTTGTTAAGAAGTGCTACAAATGCCAAATCCATGGAAATTATATTCATGCGCCAGCCCAAGAGCTTCATTCTGTCATATCCCCGTGGCCCTTTTCTCAATGGGGATTGGATCTTATTGGCAAGATTCACCCGACATCTGCAAATGGACACAAGTTCATCATTACAGCCACAGAGTACTTTACAAAATGGATCGAGGCTATCCCCATGACCTATATCACTGGTGTGCAAATTTCAAAATTCCTATTGAATTATATCATATGCCGATATGGGGTTCCCCTTGCCACAGTCACTGATAATGGCCGTCCCTTCAAGAATAAAGATGTCAAGGAACTCTGTGAAAAGTTTCATATCCAACACCGTTTCTCTAGTCCATACTATCCACAGGGTAATGGTCAAGCCGAAGCATCAAATAAAACCATTATCAAGATCCTGAAAAAAGTTGTCAATGACGCTGGTCGAGATTGGCATGTCCAGTTGAATCCAGCACTATGGGCTTATCGCACTTCTATCCGCACACCTACTAGAGCAACACCTTATTCTTTGGTGTATGGTGCGGAAGCCATTTTACCCTTGGAAGTGGAGATTCCTTCTTTGTGTGTTTCCTTGCAACATCTAATTGATGATGAAACGCACAGAGTCTCTCGGTTGCATCAACTTGAGATGTTAGATGAGAAGTGTCAGATAGCTTTGACACATTTGCACGCATATCAAAACCGTCTCCGTCGCTCTTATAATAAGAAGGTCAAAGGGCGACACTTCGAAGTGGGAGATCTGGTTTTAAAGGCAAACCCCAAGAATGCACAATCTACTGACGTCATCAAAGGCAAGTTTGAACCTAATTGGGTTGGGCCTTTCATAGTGACTGCAGCCTATGGCTCGGGGGCATATCAGCTTGCCACCCCAGAAGGTGAACCTTTGTCTGATCCTGTAAATAGCATGCACCTTCGCAAGTACTGGGCATAATTTTCTATCAGCAATTCTTCAAATATGATCCTGAAAAAATACAAAAAAAATCAAAAAGTGAAAAAAAAAAAACAAAAAAAAAAAGTGAAAAAAGTGAAAACAAAGAAAAAGAACAAAAAAGTAAAAAAAAATGATTCGCCCTCTAGTGAAAACCTGGCAAACAGGCGTTTTGGGCAAGTAGCATGGTGAAAACCTGGCAAACAGGCACCATGTGTAAAAAGATCATTGCTTCGTCATCTATCCTGACCTCTAGCTATGCTTTCTCTCTGCAGGTTTATCATGTCCTGACCCAATGTGCTGTTCCAGGCTTGTGATTGGTCAACATCATTGTCTTGCATACTCCGGTTTCTTGTGCATATGTTTCGGTCCTGGTCTCTATATATGTCTTTCCGATGTGCATTGGGTGTGTTCCCCTTGTCATGATCAATCATTGGAACTTTCGAATCAATAATCCAAAAAAAATTGAAAAATGTCCTGAAATAATCCAAAAAAAAAATGAAAAATGTCCTGAAATAATCCAAAAAAAATTGAAAAATGTCCTGAAATAATCCAAACAAATTGAAAAATGTCCTGAAATAATCCAAAAAAATTGAAAAATATCCTGAAAAAATCCAAAAAAATCAAATAATGTCCTAAAAAAATCCCTAAAAATCAAATAAAGTCCTGAAATAAATCCCTAAAAAGTCAAATAAAGTCCTGAAAAACATGAACAAAAAAATTTCGAAACATTAAAATCCAAAAACAAACATTTTGCAATAAATATCCTCTTGATGCATACGACAGATCACTGAGCATCCCTCCAACGACATGCAATCACGCATTGTGCTTTAATCAGATGAACTTTTTCAATCAAACCAGACATTCAAACTGATCAAAATTGTCATATCAATCAACCTCAAACTCATTTGTCCTTGGCATACTAGCATGGGTCTTATACAGGGTGTGGTATACTCGAAACCAGACTGTGTCCTGTCTTAGACGGGGTACCGCATGTCCTGAAACCATGCATGCTTTGAATGAGAATTTCTGATTTTGCAACAGTACTTGGTCTTCAATGCACTTTTCAAGAATAGATAAATTCTTAAAACCCTCGCTTTGCATTCAAACTCTGCTTATTATTAATATATTATTACTTATGCAAATACTAATTTATTATTTAATAATATTATTTTTAGTATTAATACCTTATTATTTCTATTACTTATTAAAATAGTATGAGTAAATGCCATATTTAATATTATTAATTTACCAATCTATTAAATATAACGTACTCTAACCCTCCCAAAAGAATTTGCTGTACCAGCATACCATCTTCACGTACCTGTACCTGGTTTGGCAACTATAAATAAAATGGTATACCTGATATACCATGTGTAAAAGCTTTCCATTGCTATCAAGTATCAACCAGAAGTTAAAAAAAAACAACTCTTAAGAGGTAAAATCTACTGTCAGGTTGGTGGCAGGAACAGAGGGGATGACAAATTGATCATCTTGACCACCAGTTGTATCAGCAGTATGGGCAACACTACGTATCAAAACCCATTTGAAGAATAAATTTTTTTATATTTGAATTAATTCAGAAATAATCTGCATTTTATCTTGTTCCAATTGACTAACTGGTATTTATCTAAGGAACAGATATCATAAGAAGTTAATTTTTTTTAAGATCATTGCATAGTAGAGTAATCTCAATTTTTGGCCAATAATTAACTTTTAATTTATGAATTCCACCAGAATGTCTGATCTCTAATTGTGTCCTTTGTTTTAAGAAGAATGTTATTACGGTTATAAGGTAATGCTTTCCAAGGTAGAAAAATGACAATAATTAAGACCAAATTAGGAAGCATCATCCATTTGGGATTCAGCCACAGGGATTCAGTATAAGAGTAAAATATAATTACCAATGCCTTCCATGGCTAATTGCCATGCAAAGACCTAAAAGGGGACAATAAAGCAAAATAGGTATCTTCAGTTATTAAGTTTGTGAGAGTTCACATCTCCTTGGTTTCTTGGCAATACATAAAGAGTTCATCTATTTTCATCCATTTGTTTTGAACCTTTTGTACGATGTTTGAAGTGTAACTTAGGAAGTGATACGTTTTTATCTTCACAGTAATTTGGTGCATATTGTGGATTAACAGTGTATGGACTGATATAAAATGGATTATTATTACCCAAGGTTTATAGTATCTGAGATTGAATCAGTATGACCTAATAGTCAGAATAATGACTCATGCAAATCTCAGTCTCTTAGGCATCCACATGCGTAAATTGATTGGTTAAGTTACATGTCGTGCCATATCATGGGGCTGCAATATCCATTGTCAATTAAACCAATGACTCAATAATGAAACAATAGCCGTGATTTAGTAATAACTAATAACTCCTCTTTCATTTAAATCTAACCAATTTACAACAGTCAACATAATGGATGATAAATTTGAAACAGCAATTAAAACTTTTTGACAAACTAAAAAATGGAGTTCTTGGATCCTTAAAAAAATTTATGTTTAGAGATCAACTGGTCTTTTGTCATTATTGTCTGCATCTTATTCAAAGTTATTTAATGTTTGCTGGAAACAATCCTGCTGTATTCCTAAAAAAATCACAAAAGAAAATGCAAAAGCAATATTGAACTAAAAGTAAGCAAAGATGGAAACGGCCACCTGATATGGGCTGCATGTACAAATCTGGGTGTAACACACTAGTACTCACACAATGGTGACTTTTTATAATGCATGAACAAAATAGGGTTGAAAAGAGATACATCTTTTAGGGCATTCCCTCACTATATATTAAATGAAAAGGAGATCCCAACTAACCCATGATTTAACTCTTCATTAATTTTATGTAAACATATTTAAATAATAACTTAGGAATAAAGGGTAGAAAAACAGTAGTATAATAGGGTAAACAACATGTCCTTACCCATAGTAAGCATTGTACCCAAGGCTAACAAATATAGAAACTAGTAAAACATAGACTTTGCTCCCTAACGTAGTTAAAATTATAAATTATGAGTTATGAGTGATGTAGATGTGGAGAATGGAACCCATGACTGCCAAGTGACAATATATAGTCCAAATGGACACGCCAAAAATACAATGTAATGTATACTTTTGGGATTGCCCTAAATCTTGCCCTTACTACTATCAAATCTGCCGGCTTCCTCTCTTTATTATTCTGAAATCAGTTATGAAGTTCGATGCTTCCTTGAACGGACCGATTGATCTTCTTCTTGGCTCAATCCTTCTTCATATGATGTCTCCTTCACTTTATACCATTCATGAAGAAAAAATGTCACTCTTTGGTTATGAAAAGATACATCTGTTTGGCAACAATTGCTGCTTTTTCACGTCTTGTTTAATCTTCACCTATCTCTCACTTCTCAAATCTGTCTTTACTGCTTTTCAAATCTGCATATACCCCATTTAAGATCTGCATGTCTTCTTCTTCTAGTTTTGCATATCTTAGTTTCTTCTTTCCTTCTCAAATCTTATTTCAGATCCCTCCATATAATTCTGCTCTGAATCTGCTCTAGATCTCCTCTAATTCTACTTCATTTCCCTCTATTCCATTTGATCCTTCTTCCCCTTTATATCTTCCAATGTGAGGGAGGTCACACCTCTTCATCAAGTCTGCCTTTTGGCAAGAGTCACAACCTGTAACAATTAGCACCCTTTGAAGAGTACAACCCTTCATAATTTCTACCCTTTTGAAAGAGTCACTTCCCTATTTACTTCCCATTCCTTTCTTCTTCCCTTAATCGTTCCTTGATTCACATGCTCCATTCTTTCTTCCTTTCTCCATATCTCCCCCTTCAAATGAAGTTCTCTTCTCCCTTTTATATCTCATGTTTGAGGGAGTCACAACTTTTCATTTCATGCCTTTTGACCATTCATTAAACTTAACTAAATTTTAATTATTTTAATTTTAATTAATTTTTATTCTGTTATATTTTAATTTTATTATTAGCATTTATTATTAAATCCTATTTTAAAATGGGGACATTACATACAACTTAGTGAATTTGAGAAGAAATGGATCCTTATTTTTTTAGAACTCTGTGGAACCCATACTTGTCTTGGCATATTCCTCAAAGCAATGGCAACTTTAGATGGTTTCTCATGAATATGTCATTCTTGAGTTTTGCAGATCTGGATCCCAGTTGGTTGATGATCCCATCTTAGTGAAAGATAAGTCTATAGATTATCCGAAGGAAAACATGAAACAAAATAATCCCATATATATTAGAATATTTAATTATATTTTAGTCACCTATATTTAGTTCCTTGTTTAAAGGTCATTTAGCTTTTTATTTTTTAGCTCGTTAATTGTAAACTATTGCTTCTTTATTAAAGATGCATAGTTAGCTTTTATTTAATTTACCTTTAAGCTTTATTTAGCGTTTAGCTTTTTAGTCTTTAACTTTAACAATCTGTTCTTTTTATAGAATGACGTCTTGTAACCGCTATATATATGTTTGTATATCGTTCTATTAATTTATCCGATTATTGAATCATTCATTCAATTATTTTTCATGGTATTAGAGCATGGAAATTAAAAATTTCGAAAGTTTTTATTGAAAATATTTTTGAAGTTTTTTTAAGAGATTTTCTTTAATCTGTTTTTAAAAAAACAAAAAAAACGAGCAGGTTCTTTCTCTTATCCTGGGCGAATTGGATCAAGGATAGGGTTTGATTTGCAGGGTTCACGTTTTTTATCATGTAGGTCTGAGATTCGGCACGAGAGACAGTCTGTTCTTTTGTGCGCTTTTCAGATTTTTGGCTGCGTTTTTGGCATCCGCGATTTTCGCGATTTTTCGGCATCGCCCAGTTCATTCTGCACTCTCTTTGCGTTTTTCTCTGGGTTTCATCTGCGCCAGCTAGGGTTTTCAGAGTCGTGATTTCCGCGGCTAAGATTCTTTTTGACCTGCGCCTAGGTTTTTTTGACCTTCTGCAGACAATATTCGCGATTTTTTTTTTTGGATTTGAAATCTGGAAAAGTTTTGGCGGCTAGGAAAGCAAAAAATGACTGCTGTCCACTAAAAACCCTAGCCGTCGAAATTTTTCCAGATTTTCTTCGTCACGGTTGTGCGTGAATCTAGGGTTTTTGACCCTATTTTCTTACGTTTTTTTATTAAAAAAATTGTCCTTTTTTTCTGTTTTTTTGCACAAAAAATTCAAGAGGTAAAATCAGTATTTTTTTTTTTGCAACTTATTTTTTCTTTTGCGTTTTTTTTTTCAGACAACTACCTCGGGATCTGTGCCAGTGTTTTTTGACTGATTTTTTTTTTAAAAATCAATCCTATTTTTGCAGATTATTACTTTTTGAGTTTTTTTGCAAATTTTAATTTATGGGTTTCTCCCAAACCTTGAAATTTGTGCATTGGGATTCATGCCAAGAATTCCACTGGTGTTTCTTTTTTTTTGCAGCTGCTTCTATTCTGATTTTTTAAATCAGATTCTTCTATCTCTTGCTTTCACTCAGTTGACTTCGTTCAACCTTGGTTTCTGTGATGGCATCTTTGATCAACACCATGTCGGAACATAGTCAAAAGTTCAACGACCGCAAGTACAACACCTGGAAACAATGCATGTTGACCATTTTTGAGTATCGTTGCCTTGATCAGATTGTTTTGGGCAAGGAATCTCGTCCTACAACATTAGGTGATGATCATGACAAACATGATGTGAAGAAGTGAGAGGCTGTCATGCTTATCAAACTCTCAGTCACAGATGATCAACTCCCTCAGGTGCCTTCAGGTAAAGTAGCTAAAGAGATCTGAGATCTCTTGAAGGATCTTCATGAAACATCCGACAAGAGCCAAACTTTCTTTTTGAATAATATGCTGTTTTCTATCATGATGGATGAGAAGTCATCTATCCAGGCACATGTTATGAAGATCAAGGACATCTGTGACCAATTGGAAGCTATAGGCTGAACCATGGTGGAAGAGGATATGGTAGTCATCATGCTAAAAAGCCTTCCCAGATCCTACGAGCACTTCATTGATATGCTCAATATCTCCTCTACTAGTGTCGATCTGAAGTTTCTTGATCTCTGCAACAAGCTTCTACAACAGGATCGATGGAAGCGGCGCTAGTTCATCCACTGAACAGGCTTTCATAGCCTTAGCTTCGCATAAGAACAAGGGTAAAGCTTAGTCCTTCCAGCAGAAAGGACAAGGTCAAGGTCAAACTCACCAGTCTTCGAAGAAGAGCTTACAATGTTTCTATTGTCATATATATGGCCATTTGGTGAAAGATTGCAAGAAATTGATAGCATCCTAGCAATCCAAATAGGGAGGGTCTAAGCAGAAAGCCAATTCTACCACGCATCCTGATAAGAAGGAATCTGCCTTCTATGCGTTCATGGCCCAAACCTCATCTGATGATATTCAATCATCAGCCTGGTACATTGACTCTAGAGCCTCTTGACATTTCACAGATCATCGGGATCGGTTTACAGAGTACATGCCTTTCACTGATCTTTGGTGGAGGCAAAGAGCATACTATTGTTGGCAAGGGCAACGCTCATATTTCACCTGGTGGGAAGGATTTGATATTCCTCAATGTATACTTTGTACTTGGTATGAAGTTCGATCTATTGTTAGTTAGTCAGATTATGTAGCATTCACCACAACTGGATGTCATTTTTGGGTTGCACAAGTGCAACATTATTGACAGGGAGAGTTGCACTACGGTTGCAGTTGGCATTGAGGATCAAGGTCTTTATAGACTTGTTGATTCTACTAGTTCTCAAGAGCTCGCCATGGCAGCTAGGAGTACTTCCATCAGCACTCTTTGGCATCAGCGATATGGACACTTGAATGTCCACTATCTCTCTCAGTTGGTTTGAGAGGATCTAGTTGTAGGATTACCTACCATTCAAACTCAGAATCATGGAGTTTGCGTAGTGTGTCAAGCAGCATAGGACTCCGTTTTCAGATGGAGATGCTTGGAGAGCATCCAAGGTCTTGCAGCTCGTTCATGCGGATATCTGTGGTCCCATGAACACTCCATCAGTGACTGGATGCAGGTATTTTCTATTATTTGTTGATGATTTCAGCAGACGCATGTGGGTTTATTTTCTTAAGCAGAAATCAGAGGTGTTCACCATGTTTCAGAAGTTTAAGACCTTAGTGGAAAAAGAGTCTGGTTGTCAGATAATCACTCTTTGGTTCGACAAAGGAGGGGAATTTTGTTCTACAAAGTTGACCAGCTTTTGTGCATTACATGGCATTAAGAATCAGCTTACCACACCTTACACCCCTCAGCAGAACGATGTTGTTGAGCGCAGGAACCGTACAGTCAGTGAGATGGCTCGGTCTATGTTGGAGCATAAAAATGTTCCAAAACACTTTTGGGCGGAAGTGGTCTTCACTGTACTCTACCTTTTGAACCGGTCTCCTACAAAGGCCATTAAGAAAATGACTCTAGAGGAAGCTTGGTTTGGCAGGAATCCCAAAATTAGTCATTTGAAAGTTTTTGGCTCTACAGCTTATGTTTGGATTCTAGATGCCAAGTGCACCAAACTGGATCCTAAGAGTAAAAAATTGATGTTCACGGGCTATAGTGACAACCACAAGGCATATCGACTGATTCATATAGACACTAATAGCCTCATATTCAGTTGAGATGTAGTATTTGATGAAGAAAGAGGGCCTTTTTAGCCTCCCTCTCCTGATTTGAGCATTGAGGATCAGCCTCCAAAGGTTGCAAGTGCGGGTGTTCGCTTCCCCTTAGCTCCACCTGATGGGAGGGATTCAGTTGACTCTACAGTTGTGGGGTGTCGTAAGCATGACAGTGCACCACCCGACTTTCCTTAGGACCTTCTAGATCCACATCCAGAGGACCTTGCTCCAGATATTCCAGGTAATCTTCTTTATCTTGCAGCAAATGTTGGTACTTCTCCCTCTGGCCTAAGTGGTGGGCCAAGACCATTGATGATCTTCATGATGAAGAGCTCATTGAGGGTAGATCAGCTAGAGGCAAGAGCAAGCAAAACATTGTTAATTTGCTCTTATGGCCAACATTCATAGTATTTATGAGCCTCATACATATATAAGGCTAAAGGTGTACCTGAGTGGGAAAAGGCTATGGTAGCTGAGCAACATGGTCTTCTGAAAAACAACACTTTGGTATTATCAGATCTTCCTCCAGGGAAGAAGCCCATTGTTTGCAAGTGGGTGTTTAAAGTCAAGTATAAAGCTGATGGAACTCTTGATAAGTACAAGGCTCGATTAGTAGCAAAAGGGTTTTCACAGAAGGAGGGCATTGACTATGAGGAGACATTTGCTCCCACAACCAAGATGAGTACCATTCGGCTTGTCCTCGCTCTCTCAACTCAGTTTGGATGGAAAGTCCATCAAATGGATGTCAAGAGTGGCTTTCTCAATGGTGATTTGCAGGAAGAAGTCTACATGACACAGCCTCCCGGTTTCAAGGTTTCCGGTAAGGAACACCAGGTATGTAGACTAGTTAAAGAACTCTATGGCCTCAGACAGGCTCCTCGTGCATGATACATAAAAATTGATAAGTACTTGATTGATCAAGGCTTTCAGAGGAGTCCTTCAAATCCCAATTTGTATGTCAAACATACTAGTGATGATATTCTATGTCTAGTAGTCTATGTTGATGATCTCATCATTACTAGTAGTGCAACATATTTGATCATGCAGGTCAAACATAATTTGTGTAAGCATTTTGATATGATAGATTTGGGACTTCTCCATTATTGACTCGGTGTAGAGGTTTGGCAAACTGATAGCCACATATTCATTTCTCAGTCAAAGTATGCCAAGAGCCTACTGGATAAGTTTCGAATGCAAGATTGCAAACTTGCATCTACACCTATGAAGATAGGGCTGAAATTATCAACCAAATCAGATTCACTTGTAATGGATGAGTCTTCATTCAGGCAACTAGTGGGCAGCCTCATCTATCTCACCGCCACTAGACCTGACATCAGTTATGTTGCGAGCTATATTTCTTGCTTCATGTCAGCCCCAAAAGTTGAACATTGGGTTGCAGCAAAGCGTGTGCTTAGATATGTGAAGGGCACTCCTGATTTTGGCATTTTGTACCGCAGAAGCAAAGATCCTAGGCTGGTTGGTTTCATAGACTTAGATCGGACAGGTTGTGTTGATGACGGAAAGTCAACCTCTGGGTATGTTTTCAGCTTGGGTATAGGTGCAGTCACATGGACCAGCAAGAAACAACATGCAATAGCTCTTTCCTTGACTGAAGCAGAGTATCGGGGAACTGTTAAGGCAACATGTGAGGCAATTTGGCTACGTAGGATGCTTGCAGACATGCAAATGTCTCAACCAGGACCTACTCCCTTGTTTTGTGATAATCAAGGGGTTTTGAATTTAGCCAAAAATCCAGTCTTCCATGAGCGGACAAAGCGTGTGGATCTTCATTGTCATTTCATCTGCTAGCATGTTGAAGATGGATTAGTGATACTGCAGTACATTCCTATAGAAGATCAGACTGTAGATATCCTCACCAAGTCTTTGAGCCTGACAAAGTTTCTCAAATTTAGAGGGTAGCTTGGTGTGATAGATAGAATGACCATTAAGGGAGGGTATTAGAATATTTAATTATATTTTAGTCACCTATATTTAGTTTCTTGTTTAATGGTCATTTAGCTTTTTATTTTTTAGCTCGTTAATTGTAAACTATTGCTTCTTTATTAAAGACGCATAGTTGGCTTTTATTTAATTTACTTTTAAGCTTTATTTAGTGTTTAGCTTTTTAGTCTTTTACTTTAACTATCTGTTCTTTTTATAGAACATCGTCTTGTAACCTCTATATATACGTTTGTATATCGTTCAATTAATTTATTCGATTGTTGAATCATTCATTCAATTATTTTTCAATATACAATTAAAGAGAGCAGAAGATGTATAGCAAATAAGTGCCACCTATATCAAGCATAAATGAATAGGGTACACTTGGGTGTTGCAAATAGCAAGTTTAGGAGAATTCTTACAACTAGAAAGGGGCAAGCACATCAAAATAGTTTTCCTAGAATATTCAGGTATTTGATTACGTAAAACCACTTGACAATTGTGTTTGGCAATGGTTGGTGTTCTAATACCATGCTATGAAGAAGAAGCCTTATTTGGATGCCATATTTGTAGGATTGCTAAATGGCCAGTGTAGGTGTGTTGAGACATACATGGTGGTGTGTAATGTAGTGACTTGTGTGCAAGTCTTTGTGATGCTATTGGATTTTGTCGTCTAGTGTAGAGTTTTGTCGAGGCACACATAAGGTTCTCTAAGACTTGCATGGTTGCACTATGTTCATTCGCTCTTTCTTGAGAAGTGATGACCCCCATGACTTCTTCGACAAGTAGTGGAAACTAAACGTGGAGCTGTCCAAATTGAGCTCATTGAAGGCACACTATTTTGTAGGTATCTAGGCAAATGTTACCTAGGTGCACATGATTTGATATAGCAGCCAAGAGATGTGCAAGAATCTAAGGACAAACTTTCAGTAGAAATTTACGAATTTGAGAAAGATGCATTAGTGATGTTATGTAGAAATGGGTAGTCTTTAATTACCTTGATTTTCTCTAGATCTACATGGATGCCTGCACAATCAATGATGCTTGAAATTGGGTTGCCCAATGTAAAATCATTGTGTCTTCTTTTGTGATGGTCATTGCACATAGTTTTCCTTCTAGGTTCGATGTATTTGATTGCCAAAGTCCAAAATGTTAATTTCCTTTATTTAGATTTGTATGTTGATTATAGTATGTATAACCAAGTTTATGGATTGGTAGTACCATGGACACTTACACCTTCTTGAAACATGACAAATAAAAGACATCATGGATTCTCCTTTTGTTTGGGCTGTCTAGTACATATGCCACTTTCTTGAACTTCTTCTAAATCCTTTATGGAACATGTAATAGCGTTCGAGCTACTATTTTTCTTTCACCTTTAGCATCATTTGTTTGTGTTGGTGTAAATAATTATTCATCTTGGATATTATTACACTTACTTAAGTTTACTTAGGAAATGCATCTCATAGTAGTTTGGGTATGAGACACTTGGGTGTTTGTGCCACATTGGGTTAGTGTGTGTAGGAGAAATTCCACCTTTTATGGTGTTGATCTTGTTGTTACACTCCACATTCAGTGGGTGATCCACCTCATGTGGACTATTATATTATTTCTCCTACACACACACATATTTCCTACCTACCCTTGTTTCTTATTGAGCCACATGTCATGTTTGTGTGCTCACATATCCCTAGCCTTGCCTATATAAGCAAGCTCATCTACATTGTATGTAATTGATATTATTGATCATTTTCTATTGATGAGAATACAGTTTATTTTTGTCCTATATTGTGTCTCTATTTTGCACATTTCATTGAGCTCTTGATCTTGGCAAAATCTCACATGGTATCAGAGCCATTGGGGCTTCATTGATTCGTCTTGAAGAGGCATTATTGCGACGTCAAGAGGCAGATCTGAGGAGCAGCATCTTTTGGAGGCGTCCTAGACCAGATCCGACCCCACCATTGCGTCCAAAAGGCCGTTTCCATGAATTTTGGTTATAAAGTCGGCCTATTTTGGTGAGAAAATTTTTTTCGCCAATTTTGCTATTATTGTACGGTTTTCCAAATTTTTTATTAATTTTTTGAAAAAAAAATAAAAAAAAGGTGCTTTTTTGGGGGTCCGCAGACCCCCCCTGCAGTTCCGCGTGTTGCAGGTCTGCAGCGCCGCCCGTACTCGCAGAATGTCCGGCCGCTCCGAATGCCGCGTCGCCGCCGTGCTCCCTCCCGTCGGCCGTCCTGGTTCCCTCTCGCCGGCCGACTTACCTGCACGCCGCCTGCAGCACCGGTCCCGTCGTCGTTGAGACCCGCCACTGCCGCCCACAGCAGCACTGCCCGACGACTTCCTTTGGCACCTCAGCTCCCCCGCAGCCGCCGGCTGTCTCGTCCTCGCCGCTCGTTGCTGCCGCCGTTGCCTTCTCCGCGCTAGTCTCTACCGCCTCTGGCAGAGCTTGGGCCCGCCGGTCTCTCCCGCTTCGCCAACGACCACCCAGACCGGAGGACCCGCGTCCGCCCCGTGGCAGGCGGCCATTGGCCCGCGGGTACAACCCGTACACACGTTAGCTCCGTACGGCAGCCGAGTCATCCGCCACGTCATCTGCCACGCAGAGCCGCCCAGTCAGCAAATCCGTACGGTACGGCCTGCATAGTCACCTGCCACGTCAGCTGTCCGTACAGTACGGACGCCCAGTCAGCAGAGAGGTGAAGTTTTTGCGACGGTCATATGGCCGTCAAATTTAACACAATGACTTGCTGACGTCAGCGCCACGTCATCATTTAAAAAAATTTACAGGCCCCTCTCATTTGCATTTTTGATTTTGCAGTTCAACTTCAAATGGCCATAACTTGCTCATTTTTGCTCCTTTTTTCGAGCAATTTTTTTTGAAATGGGCTAGAATTTCGTGTTCTCTGCAGTGGTGAAGAATTTTTTTGATTTTGATGCACTGATTTTTCAGAAAATGCAGTTTTTGGTGACTGTACTTGAGTAATCCCAGTTTTTGCAACTTCAGAGGCTTCGTTTAGGGTCATACGACCTCCTTTTCAGGTGCCGTTTTTTTTGAAAGTGCGTATTTTTTCGTCTACTTTCACATGATGCTATCAGATTGATGCCATTGTAAGTAGAAATTGTACTTTCAGATTTTGGCCATTTTTGGCTCTCTTGGTACTTGTATATTTGCTTGAATCTCAGTTAGATTCATTGCACTATTGATTGAAGTCTCTTGTATCTCATTTGAGAAGAAGTAAAATTTGCATCATAAGTCCACTTTGCCTTGTTTTGCAAGTGGCTCATTGTAATCGCACTAAGTATAAAGTGCCAAAATCATCACTTTGGGGGGGGGGTACTTTGATTGATTGAATTTGGGGGGTGTCTCTTGTGCTTTTGTGCTCTTGTGTTCCTTCCTTTTTGTTGCTATGGGTTCTTCTAAGTTTCCTCTCTTAACTCCTCATAATTATGCTACTTGGAAAATTGATGCATGGAGTAAACTTATGGAAAAAGGACTCACTCATTATATTGATGGAACTATTGTTGCTCCCGGTGATCCTAAGGTTGATCCATTTGGTCACTTGGATTGGCTCACTAAAAATATCATGGCAATTGGTACCTTAAGAAAGTATGTATCAAAGGATCTCATTTTTCATATTGAGAAATGTACTCTAATCAAGGATGCTTGGCAAAAGTTTCAAGACTTGTATGGTCAAGTTGATGAGATTAGGGGATATCAAATTGATAGTGATCTCACCATGTTAGATCCCAAGAACTTTGATACTATACAAGATTATGTCACTAAGGCAAATGAGTTGAGGGCACAACTCAAAGATTGTGGCATTGATAAGAAGGATACTCAATTGATATTCAACTTGATCGGCAAGCTTCCACAAGAATATGCAACATTTGTTTCTAGTTTCCAAACCCATAGGATGACAATGGGTTCAAGCTACAAAATGCCTACATTTGATGCTTTCAATGAAATGTTGATGATGGAACAAACTAAGTTGATAAGCATGGGCATTCTTAAGGCTTCTAAGTTTCAAGCATTAGTGGCAAATCAAGGGAATAAAGGAAATCAAGGAAAGGACAACTCAAACAAGAAGAAATGGCAATCAAAGCCTAAAGAAAAAGCACCATCTTCTCCACAACAAGGAGATACATCCTCTTCCAAGAGAGATAATTCACCAAAGAGGGAGAGACCTACTTGTGCTTATTGTAAAAAGATTGGTCATGAGGAGCATCGTTGCCATTCTAAGAAGATTGATGAGCTCACACATATCATCAAAAAGCATAACATTGATTTGCCTAAAGTCTACAAGAAGGATGATTCATCAACTTCCACTTCCTCACATTCAAAAGGAAAAAGGGCAAGCATTCATGGCTTCTACAAGTGGGAAGACTCACTCTTTTGGAACAAGAAAAGGAAAAGCTCTATGTGCTACTATCAGTCATAATTCAGAGAGATGGCTTCTAGATTCAGGGGCTTCTCATCATATGGCATCTTCGCAGTCTATGTTCTCTACATTTGAGCCTTGCACCATGCCATAGATTTTGATGGGCAATCATACATAAATGGATGTGATTGGGAAAGGATCTATTGACATTGGGGATAACTCCTTCAATGATGTATTGTGTGTACCCCACTTGACAAACAATCTCCTTTCTATTTATCAAATCACACATGGCGCAACTAAGAGAGTTGTGGAGTTCACACCTGACTCAGTTTTTATTAGAGACTTGGAGACTAGAGCTATCATTGCGATTGGGGTGGTTGATCATGCATCTCGGTTATACTCCTTTTCAGATTTTGTTGATGATGATGATTTCACATTTGATGATTCTACGCATGATGATCACATTTCTTGTGATGGTTCAGATTTTGAGAACTTTGGATACTTGAACATGGGGATTCTCACATGTGACCCCATTCTTGAGTCTTGTATTTCATCTCCTCATATTGATATCACATCACCTATTGCACCTGATGATGCGGATAGTGCGACAGTTTTGCTTTCATGTGATTCAGTGCAGCAGGATATTCATTGTCTTCCAGCTTCAGATTCATGGGATGATTACTTGATAGATATTGCAGGTTTATTTATGGAATCCTACATTGCAGATTTGGGAGACATCATTGATGACATTCATCTTGTCTTTGATGAAGGTGATCCTTCTTCGATTGTTGCGAGGGCACACTCTGACCCTCTTGTTCATTCTCTACATGATCATTCTTTCGAGGTTGACATGATTGTGGATACTTATGTACAGCAGTTGGAGGAGGTCTCTTTATTTTTCGAGGAGACATGTGAGTCTTTGGGACATGTTCTACATCCATCTCCACTAGATCTTGGAGTGCCTTTTTCAGCAGTGTGGCATAGTTTACCACCTTTGGAGGGGGTATCTTTCAGCATCGACATGGGGACACTTGAGCAGTTTTCAGAGATTCCATTCATCATGAGTTTTTTTCATACATCTTCCCTTCATGATTGGGGAGACTTCATGGATACACCTTTGGTTTTGTTTCTTCCTAAGGGGAGGAATGTTGTTCGACGTTCGTGGAGTAGTTTCTTCATACATCGAGCTTCTATCATTGGTGCAGATTCCACATTGAGGGGGGGCTTCCTAGCTTCTCTTCTTCTTTCATATGGGGGGGACTTTTTCCTCACATGGGGTTTTGTCCTTCACATTCTTCTATGAGAGTTCTCTTGTATGTTTTTCATCTCTCTTTTGGGGGAGGGTTTTTTCCCATTGGGTTTTTCTCTCTTTCCCCACTTTGTGAGAGATTTCATTGCATTGGTTTGCATGCATTTGCATTTGTACATGGGTACCTAACATGGCCTAGTAGCCGGGACCCATCTTGCATTGCTTAGTTGCATTGTAGACTTAAGTGCATTCCCCTAAGTTGCACTTAAAGGGGGGTGTTGGTGGAAATAATTATTCATCTTGGATATTATTACACTTAAGTTTACTTAGGAAATGCATCTCATAGTATTTTGGGTATGAGACACTTGGGTGTTTGTGCCACATTGGGATAGTGTGTGTAGGAGAAATTCCACCTTTTATGGTGTTGATCTTGTTGTTACACTCCACATTTAGTGGGTGATCCACCTCATGTGGACTATTATATTATTTTTCCTACACACACACATATTTCCTACCTACCCTTGTTTCTTATTGAGCCACATGTCATGTTTGTGTGCTCACATATCCCTAGCCTTGCCTATATAAGCAAGCTCATCTACATTGTATGTAATTGATATTATTGATCATTTTCTATTGATGAGAATACAGTTTATTCTTGTCCTATATTGTGTCTCTATTTTGTACATTTCATTGAGCTCTTGATCTTGGCAAAATCTCACAGTTTGCATGGCTGCAAACAAACAAACAATATTCTCCTCACTTCAAAGCTTCACTCTCTTATGTTGGTGTACTTGTTGCTTCTAATGCCTCTATAGTTGCAAAGATCATCCCCCTTTGTACTACCCCTATAAAGCGTATTAAGGACATCTACCTATATAGTAGTGAAAGGGAGACATCTTTGTGGCTTAGTGATATGTGGTTCTAAATCAATATTTATTCAATTCACTTGCTCTATTTATCCCTTGCATACATCATCAGGTACCTTGAACAATTATCGATTGCCTTTGCTTGACCATATGTTTGGAGATGATAGTTATTAGTCATGATGAATGCTACTCTTGCTAATCAACACTTGCTTCAAAAGTTATGCTCCTCACAAATGGTAATCTGTGGTATCTCATGTTGCTTGAATGCATGTTGGAAATGAAATTAAGAAAATTTAGTTCTATCGAATCTTTCTTTTGTTGTAGGAGTGAATTGAGTATACTTGGTCATCCAAGCTACAACAACATATATCTTGTCCTTGCCTTGAGACCTTGGTAAACTTGAGATAAAGTCTATTGATGCATGTGACCAATTTCAAGTAGGAATGACGTTATCTTGGAGAGTCTTGGGGATTGGATTCTCTTAGATTTGTTTCATTGACACATGCTACATTCTGCCACAAATTGCCGAATATCGTCATTCATGTTCAGCAAGTAGAAATTGAAGGTGATTATTTGTAGATTTTTTGAAACCAATGTGAATTGTAGGTGAGGATCTATCTCTTTATTCCTATGCAAAAGAAAACGTCCCCATTGTGAACTGATCAATCCTTTGTGTTCCTTGTACAATTTACTCTTTGATCAATATTTTTGATGAAGATCTTGGAGCCAATAAATTTTGCTAATACAAATTGCATGAAAATTGGTAACTTTTCTTTACATGATATTGCAATTGCCACCACACTATCTTTCTCTTTCTCATAAAGGATCTCAAGGTGATATGCATATGAATGATCTTCCATAGTTGTTGCCCCCTTTTGAGTGTGCCTGAAGTCAACATGTGCATAAGATTGAGAATGTAAGTTTTAACAAGGAATTTTCTCTCCAATAGAAGTTAATACCACTTGGCTATTGCATGCAGAATGGATAATATATTCTTACTATGTGTTGACTAACTAAGCTTCTTCTCAAAGGCAATGGGGTGATCCTCTTCAGAGAGAGTTCTTCATCAAGTCCAAATTAAGAAGCATCAAATTTGATGATGAATGGAGCAGGGAAATCGATACTTGCTAGTGTTGGACTAGTCATAAGAGCCATCTTGAGCTCACACACATTTTATGTTTCTAGAGAGCATTTGAAATCATCATTTTGGTGAGGGTAGTCAATGGATACACAATGGTAGAGAAATTTCTCACAGACCTCTGGTAGAAACTTGCCAAGCCTAAGAAATTGCAGGCCAATCATATATTGCCTTATAACTTATCGGGGGCAGAGTTCACCCCTTATGCAGAAATAGTTATATCCAAATATTTCAGTAACTTGTAAGAAAACACACTTGGACATTTTGACTACAACTTCTCTTTAGCCAAAATATTGAGCATGGTTTTCATATGAATTAAATTGGATGTTAATGGTCTACTGTAAACAAGGAGACGATAAAAGATTACTAGAACAAACTTACTAAGGGATTTGTTGAATATCTTGTTCATTATTGCTTGAAATTTGGCAGGGGCATTGTGGAGACCAAAGGTTATGATTGGTGATTTGTAATGACCTTAATGATTTTGGAATGCTGTCTTTTGCTTGTCATATATTATGATTGTGTCATGTCCCCTACACTCCAACACCATGACTTATTTATTATAATAGTAAAAGTGTTTTTAAACTCTATTAAATAATAAAAATATTATTTATTTCAATATTAATAATTAGTTCATCATGAGGCTGACTCAATTTTGATTTTGTTGGGTGCCAACTCACTCACTTTTTGGAGGCTAACTTCTCCTTTGAGGGGTGCAATTTGGCATATATATATATAAGGCTTTGATATTAAAAAAAGAAAGCAGCTGTTTATGCAAAAAATAAGTTCACTTCTTTTATACCTCCATAGGCTGGTATTGATAATGAAAACCCCATATTCAGCTAACATGGTTTAGGATGAAACCTTTACCCTTTAATTGTTTATTGAGTTTATTTTTCTTACGAAATCTACCTTGGTTTTGATTGAGTTACTTATCCATCAAGTATGCAAGGCACTATTATTGCAAGAAGTTTGGATATCCTTACAATTCCAATTACACATTCTGGGTGAAGATCCTATTGAGTGTGAGGAGCATTGAAGCAAGTTGTGAACAACATCACTAGGGACACTCTGATCGATTCTTGGTGGACAAACGTGCAAATTTGAGCCCTTGTTGAAGAACAAACCTAGGTTTAGCACTTTATTGTCCTCAAACCACCAGTTCAAAGCCATTACCAATCGTACAAGGGTTAGTACTAGTAGCATTTAACATAGATCCAAAGGGCATGATAAGAAGAAGCACAAGTTAGATCCATTAAGGCGACAAGAAACCCTAGACATTGGTCCACATGCCCACTAGGTTACTAGGCGAACAGCAAATGTTGAAGTATTCTCATCATAAGGAGGGTGAGACCATAGAAGCAAAAATCTCCAAAAAATATTGATTATACTTGGTTTTTTCACGAATTGGTCTTGTGGATATTTTCCCCCTCAAAAAATCTAGTCTTTGTAAAATATTGTTGACTACGATTTTCAACAATTTTTTTGTGTTTAAATCACATAAAAATTGCATTTAAATCATGTCTCAAACCTTCATCAATCTCTTGCCAACTTGTGAAACCTTCAAAACTTGTGAAATGGCAAAATATTTAATGAATAATGCAATCACATAATATTTTTAGGGCATGAGTACAAATGGGAGCTTGTTGAGGACATGCATAGAAGATGCAACTAGTTGCAAACTTGCAGGTAGTTGGGAGGCAGTACTTTTCTGTCAAAGGTAGGCCATTTTTTCTTGTAACATTGCTGCAAATACATTTTATAACTTCATGCCATATAAATAGTATTTACACAAATTTCAACTGGTGCATACAAATGGATGAACAAATTGTTAAATAAAATTTTCAATTTGCACATCATGATGATCTTTCAATTTAAATCATCAAGATAAAAGACAACTTCTTGAAATGAAATGAAATGCATCTTCTTTCCAATCCTTTCTAACAAGCTCTTGATGACATCAAATGTAAGTATTATGCTGCCCCAATGCGATTTGTTGAAGAAATTTTTCTCTTCCTCCTTGCTGGTTGCTCTGATATGCACTCTTGTTTTTCCTCACAACTCACTCTTCTCCTCCAATTTTTCCAATACAATGAAATGAGTTCACTTTTAGAGCTAAGGAGACAATACAAGTCAAATAAAAAACAATTGAATTGAACATTTTTTAAGTTTTTTTTATGTTTTAATTTGTGCTTGATGTCAGCCGAGTTTGGGCATTGGGACTCGCCAGGTTTCGCCCAAGACTCGGACGAGCCTGAGTCGGGCCCCTGGGACTTGCCTAGGGTCACCTGGGTCGAGACATGCCAAGTCTAGGTGAGTCCAGGTGAGTCCTAGAACTCTGATATATACACATTCTTTCTAAGTCGGCTCCAAGTGTAACTGCCCTATAGCCGGTTCTAAGAAGAGATCGTTACAAAAAGCTAAGTCAGCCAATGGAACTGATTTAATAAAATTGTTTACTAGTTACCTTTATTAATAATTTTCTTTCTTCTTTTGATTATTTAGAAAGCAAACACTAGCAAACAAAAGAGCCAACCCTCCTTAATTGGGGACATCACAGCATTTTTGTTCTTAGACTTTGGTTCAAAGTTTGATGATTACACATCTTTAGTTAGATAAATTTTTTTGGACTACATACAAAACTCTTACTCTAGGGTTTGGAACAATTACAACATGTTTTTGTGAAAATTGTATGTTGAGGGTTTTTTGACAAAACCTTTGGGTTCTCCCCTCCATTATTCCTTCTATCAAATTGGCACTATCCATTGGGCAAGTCACATACAATTTTACGGATATCAGTGACACTGTCAAATGCTAACAAGATCTTGATTCCTTTCATCAAGAGCACAATCAATAAAATATCCAAGATGCTAGGATGAAAAGGAATTGAAATAATTTTCAATTAACCAGAGCCATTAGATCCTAAATAAAGAAATGGTGAAGACTGTACATTAATGAAGCTGGAAATCTATCAAACTAGGACCAAAGCACTTTATGGGAATCTGAAGCATGATAGGGCTGAAAATCATCTCTAGCAGATGTTAGAACATTCACTTGTGACAGAACATGACATTTGTGTCAATAAGGTGAAGGTATTGGCCAGGGAAGATCACCACATGAAACACCATCTGAGCTGGTTAAATTGAACAACATAAGAATAAAATTGACAGGAATGATGGTCGGAATTTGAGTAGCGATTGGGGACCTATTATTATCCATAAAGATAATATGGGCCATAACAATGAGTAATACATTTAATTATTACTGTATAAAAATGACAGACTTGGCATCATATGTTCCAAAACACCCCTGTAATTGGTATCTATAGGTCAAAGCAGCCTATAACATATATAATACCTTATCATGTGATCATAAGGGGTCTAGAAAGTTGATCAGAAATCTCAGAAATAAAAGAGGACATGGCATGATAGATTCTGGATATATACATCCAAATAGAAACTGTACAGTAGATAAGAGAGTAAGGAGAATATAAGCCACGATATGAGCTGCCAAGTGTTTTTTTACGTGGTAGCTGGTTCTGGTGACTTTAGTTTTAGGCTTTTAGCACTTCCACTATAGAATGTTTTTGGAAGACTTTCCTTTGAGATTGTTTTTCCTGCTGTCAATCTGAGCTTTAACCAATGCCACAACACCAATGAAGATCTTAGATATGATCAGTAATGGTCTCTAATGTTTTGATGCTTTAAAAATTACAGAGGATAAATAAGGAATGCAATATAATCATGCACTGTTCATTTGCAGACAAAATTCTTTAAGTTACATGCAGAATATGCCTGATTAAGATATATAGCGAGATCAGAGTTCAAAGTTTCTGTATTACAACTCGAAACATGTCTTTTGCTTAACCCTAAAATTGCCCAGCCTATTTCAAATTGATGTAAGACAGCCTGAGAGAGAAGACCAGGAGAATTTATTATTATATATTTTTGTTCAGGGGAGTGAGGTTTAATAAACAAGTACCCATGGGTTTATTCTTCCCCCAAATGTTCCCATGCTCACATCACATGCATTCTCCGGCAATGTGTATGGATTGAGATTATGCATTATCCCTAATTTTCATCATCATTTACACTCATCTATGTTAGCACCCCATCTGAGATTCTGAAATTAGCAATGGTAGTTAGTCTTTGCCATAGTTTGCCATTAACATTTGCTTTCTTCCATGCTTGATTTCAAGTTGTGATGATCATTTTAGGCATCATTTCTCTGTTTTGGTGTGTGTACTTTCCATCTTAATGGTCACTAACTTGTTCCTATTCATCACATTTGTAAAATTTAAAGGGAAGAGAATTAAATATTTCCCATTCTGTGAATGAGCAGTGAAAGAGAATATTGAATGGTTAACGGTGGCATCTTACAAAGATGATTGCATATGTTACTCAGGCAGCAGTATAAATTTCATATCTTAGTGATGAGAATATCAAATGCTGGACATGATATTAGAAAAGAAACAGAGAACTATCACTCTCTTGACACTTGGCTTGTCATTATACTAAATATTGTACATACAATATCCTATCTGAGTGTATAACTTCTTGACCGCTAGTAGCTATGTTTACATTCTTTCCTTTTAATACAATTACATATTTATCTGTGAATTCTGCTTCTTTTATATTTGCACGGCTTGAAGGTGAACAATGATGCTGACAATCTTACAATTGTAACAAAACAGAATACTTACACTGTGTCTGTGATTGGCATTTGCATGTTAGTAACAGAATAGATGCATATTAACACTTTGGGATTTCATGGAATACTCTAATTGGAGGAAGGCAATTATAATGAATGGCTTTGAAATGGTTTTCTTTCCTTCTGAGGAAGGATTTCATGTTCTTTCACACAGTTCATGTACCTTGTAGATAGATCACTATGAGTGGTAGGAACTGGTTATGGTCATGTATATGAAAGCAAATGCAATATGATGTTAATGCAGATTCTTGATGTGTGTCTAAATAGTAAATACAGAAGAATGAAATAAAATATATTGATACCTAGAGATGACCAAAAGCCAGTGGGACTCGAACAGAGAGATTTTGAATAGGATAAAAGGGATTTAAAATCTGATATCAACTTATGTTTGAGTTTCTACCATATGTTTGAACTCTATTTTGAAGTTTGTTTATGGCTGTAGGGTTGGCGACTCAGTTGTGGAAATACTAAGTGGTGTCCGCAGCTATTTTGACAAGGCATTGCCTTCAATGCTCTTGTATAAGCAGGAAAGGCAACAATACAGCGATGTAGTTCCTGAAGGCAATAATGTAGCTCCATCAACTGTGTATGGGGCTGAGCATTTGCTTCGCCTTTTTGGTATGGTGTTAGTTTCCTTTAGAGTTTTTTTTTGCTCTCGACACTGTTTGCTTGCGGATTTAATTTCATGTTAATATTCATCCGGTAAAAATGAGGGATGTTTTGATAAAAACCATTATAGCCTTATTTGGAAAACATACATTACCATCGTCATATCAAAGTTTATATAATATTTTAATGTCTTATGCAGTCAGCAATATGAGTGTAATCTGCAAACAGTCTTATAAAAGCTCATAAGACTGCATAATGAAATTGGGCTCCATTAGTCTATATAAGCTTGTCAGACTTATGACATTTGTATGAGTTCGTGGATTGTCATGAACTGAGACGTTTCTATTATCTGAATGCTTTCTAACCTAAATAAATGATCAATCCCCAATAGGGTAATGAATAATTGTCTTTTCCTCTTTCTTCTTGTGGTTTACTAATCGTAATAAATTTTATGGTCTTGCAGTGAAGTTGCCTGAGTTGTTAGTCTATGTAAATATGGAAGAGGAAGCTTTGGCAACACTACAAACAAAGTTACTTGATTTTCTCAAGTACGTACAAATCTATCCTTAATAAACATTGTCTGAAAGGAAACATATTTTCTATGAAAAACAAATTTCAGTAGAATACAGCATCCTTCTGTTCTTTGTAGTATTTTAGGACTAGTATTTTTTCCCTTAATGTATCTTCAACTTATTTTTACAAGTGGAGATTTTACTACATTGATACAAATAAACCTTAAAAAGCACATTATCTTGGGGAACATGCCCAATGTGCCTTAAACAAAGGTTGACATGGCTATATGATCAACCATAGAGTTTGCCAGATTTCATTCAGGGAATTCAAATTCAAGTCTCTTGCCATTGTTGTGCAGCATGCTGTGTGCTATTGTTAGGTTCTGTTCTTATTTTAAGGATTTCAGCATCCTTTAAGTTTCAGGCTTTCATACTTGAAGGGTTTTGTTTCAGTATTGCTGCTTGTGGTTTGAAGTTTTGAACATCTTTGAAGTCGCTGTGCATTGTACAGTAGGTGGCATCAACCATAGTAGCATTCCATTTACACGCTATTGACATGATTTGACAGAAGTGTAAATGGAATTCAATTATCCTGGGTTTAAAATGGGAAAAACTTGGCAAACTAAAGAATGATTAATATTCATAAAAATAGAGAAGATCTTGGTGTTGTTATATTAGAAATAAACATAGTACATCAAAAAGTTTCCTATTATAAAAGAAGAGTATGGCTTTTAAGTTTTTGAAAAAGCTATTTTACTTTGATTGAATGAATGAAGGAATTTTAATGGTGTCCACGAGACCCAGCGGTCTAAGGGACCGAGAACCAAAATTAATCCGTTTTCAAGTTTTTTTCCACATTGATTATTCTATTATGAATATTGAGTAAGAAACTTGCTGTTTTTTGAAGCCTTGACAACTCTTCAAAAAACTGATTCAAATTGTCCACCTTTAACTCATTATCAAATTGACTGTGAATATCGTCATATGCTGTGCACTCCTTGATGAAATGCCATTCTGTTTCCACCACCCTTTTGCTGCAAAAAATGCACGTCCTTTCTTCCCAGTCTTCTTTGGGCACCTTTCACCTACCAGTTTCGCATCTCAAATGATGAGATCTAGTCCACAACTATGCAATTAAAATTTTGGCCTTTCTGTTGATCGTAGATCTCAAATAAACTTTTTCATCATTCTACCAAGTAGGGTTAAATTCTTAATATAGTATACTTTTTTTTTGCATATCTGATTTGTCCATAGGGCATTCCTGAATATTTCTAACACCCACTGTTTTATCTCCACTTTAGTGCTTAGGACAGTCATGTAGATTTATGCCCCACTTGTTCATCCACTTGCTGTTTTGTTTCTTACACATTTTTTTCCTATGACTTAGCTTCTCTTCAACAATCATTTTGGGCCAGTGGTGCTTATTCATACTTTCAACTTTTTAAAGTAGCATAATAATATTGCTGAAGCCTCAATTGGGAACATATCGGCTTTCGCTAAAAGAATCTCATAAGGTATTGTTGATTTGACTTTGAGGCTGCTAGTGATTAGATGTTTTTGAATTCTTTCTATTTGTCGCCATTTATGGTTTGACATGCTATTCCCCCAAATTTCACACTTGTAAAGGATAATTGGCATCACTAACTAACAAACCGAGAAGGGTTTTTTTAGTGTTCCAAACCCACAACTTAGCTTCTGAAGAAGGTATAAAGCTCTCCATCCCTCTTGGATCCTCTTTGATCTACATGTCTCCAAACTAAGCCTATTGTGAAAATCAATTCATAGGTATTTGTATTCCACCACTACCTCCAAGGGGCTGCCCTCGAAGATAAAATTGACCTGCGGCTTCTTCTTTTTCAAAGAAAAGATCACCACTTTGGTCTTGTTGGTATTCACTTGCATCCCAACCTCCTCACAATAGAACTCAAGAGCCTTCAAATGCCCTCTCAAACTTTGTGCTGATTTTGCAATAAGAATAAGGTCGTCTGCATATAGAAGCAACTTCACCACATATCTTGCCAACTGGATACCTTCTCCATTAGTATTGTTTAACCACTCTTCAAGTTTATCAATATATAAACCGAACAATGTGGGAGACAAAGGACACCCCTGTTTGACCTCGATTTCACTACTGAAGCATTTGGACATACCCTCTTTAGCTTTGATGTTAGCTCTAACCTGCTCATAAAGTTTGTGGAGAGCAGCTCTAAACTTTGGTACCCCAAGTTGTTCCATTCTGTGCCAAAGCTTATCCCTAGGGATGACATTAAGCTTTTTTGAAATCAACAAAGCAGCAAAAGGCTTCTCCACCTTGGCTGTCCCAAACTTTTTGAATGAAGTGCCTTAGAGTGACGCAGTGGTCAACTTTGGAGTGTTTAGGCTGGAAACCAGCCTATCCTCTTGCCCCTTTTCCCACTTTTTCTGCCCATTTACTGATTCTACGCTCTACCATGCTCCCAAAAAGCTTCCCAAATAGAAGGTTGACCATAATAGTACAGTAGTTAGAGGGGTTATTGATGTCTCCACTTTTGTGAAGAGGAATAACAACACTAGTTGTCCATTCTACCAGAAAGATGTTTTGAGTAAGTCTGTCAAAGATCTTGATATGTGGAGCGAGGAGATCAACTCCTCACTTAAGAAAATTCTACTTGTAGAAGATCAATATCTTGTGCTTCACCTTTTGCCAAATTCTTTAAAGGTTGTTTGATGTTTATTATTGAAAAAAGCTCAACAAAAGTGTCAATTGTAGGTGGATTACTTTTCTCATTTGTTCATTCATATAAGAGCTTCGCATATTCTAACCATTGGGCATTTGTGATATTATTTTCAATTTGTTTTCTCTTTTGCTGTAGTTCCTGTTGGAAGGTTGGTGCTTTCATCCCCTTAGTTGTTCAATGCCACCTTCGGGGATCCGTGACATGGCTTAATTGCCTCTCATAGTTTGTTTATCTCTGGTGTTTGTATCGAGCATTAATAGGTCGATCTTTTGGTGCAACGACAAAGCTTGGGCCAAGAATTGGTATTAGAGCTCAAGTCACAGGTTTGAATCCCTTGGTCGCGCTTGGGAGGGATAGTTGGAAAGTTGGTGCCTTCGTCCCCTTGGTTGTTCAGGGCCGCCCTTGGGGATTTGTGACATGGCTTAACCACCTCTTGCGGTTTGTTTATCTTTTGTGTTTGTATCGATCATTAATAGGTCGATCTTTTGGTGCAACGACAAACCTTGGGCCAACAACTTCCTCCAAAATCCGTTGGGATTTTGTTTCCCCAAAGCAATTTATTTCTTCCTCCTCGAAATTAAATATCTTTCTATTTTATATTTTATCAATTGTTTGTATATTATCTTGTTTTCCCTGTTTGAATCCTTCTCTTTAAGAGATTTTTTAGCAGCCTTGCACTATTCGTCATACCAAGGATTAGTTGGGAAGGTATTTGAAACTTTCTTCAGAGGTTTAGATCATTTACACACCTTCAAAGCCTTGTGTATTAAAGGGATCAAACATACTCTTTTTCTCTCTTGTTATCCTTGCACTCTATATTGTATTTTGCCAACTGCAGGTTTTTTTTTTTGGTGTAACTAGGATAGGAAAATAAAAAAGGATTCGGATTGCCTTAAGGCATCATCCGAATCCTTATAGGGCTGGGCCCTTCTTCAATAAGGAGGCATGTAAATAGGGCTGGGCCCTATCTCCATCTAATGTATTTATGTAAAAGGGCACATATGGTTGGGCCCTATCTATGTGCACAAATTAGGATAGGGCTGGGCCCTTTCTCTTCCACATGCCAAGCAAGGTCAAACGTGTGAGATTGTAGCATCTACCTTAGCACCCAGGATAGGGCTGAACCTAAATAAATTGTGGAGTGAGATATAGGGCCAACCCTATCTTGCACATATAACGTGGGAAAAGTACAAAGACTTTAGCGCCAAAAAGTGCCTTATTGGGCCGACCCAATAAGGCACCAATCCTCATATATAAAAGCTACATAGAATGCATCTTGATACAATTATTATATATGCGAATCGGATCTGCAATAATAGTGCGAAATATATCTGCTCTCCTTTGGTGTGAAGATACTTGATCTATAGATGCAACTCTGCTCCGATTGATGCGAACTTAAGTCTATTGTTCATGCTGAAGAAGGTACGGTTATGCTGATTACAAAAAGGTCATTTGAAGCTGAAGATATCTGCACATGTATTCAGCCTGAGATAAGTGTTGTAAGACTGCAATTTTATTCATAATGAATAATCAGATCTGAGGATCTGTTGTTGCTGGGTTTTTCCTCCAAGAGGGATGTTTTCTCAGGGTAGACTTGTGTTGTGTGCCCTTTCTATTTGTGTGCTTTGATTCTTGTGACTCAGCATTATTATTTCCTGCTCATTATTGTTAATTTGATCACGAAAACTAACACAAGTGGTTTTCCAGAGCAGCCTCGAAGAGCTCATGGTTTTCTTGATTTATAAGGATTTTACCTTGTTTAAAGACCTTTTTGTGAGAGTGTTGATTCTTCTCTGCTTGCAGGCCTTTAGCATTTATGCCAAGCTTAATAAAAAGAGGCATATTGTCAAAGTTCAACTCTATAGGACAGCTCTCAATATTGAAGTTCAACAACTTGGAAATAGAGCTTTGAGAGCATATTACATAGTCTACCACGCTTTGCCCATTGTAAGTCTTGCAAGTGATACTATTGGATCTCGGCCAATTCTTCATGCCATTACATATAAGCTGCAAAGGCCTAACAACTCTGCCCCAAAGTGTGATACACTCCCATTCCCATCCTGTGAAAGTCCGTTTCCAAAGACGATCCTCATTTTCCCCAAGCCATAAGGGGTTGTTGTCTTCTCCTACACTGCTGCTCAACTGAATAGATTGGTTGTTCGTTGTCATAGCGTTGAAATCTCCAATTAAGATAATTTATTCTAAAGTGCTATAAGATGAAATATCTTTTTGTAATGCAACATAATGGTTTTTTTTGGTAGAATTTTGAGCTTTTTGGGGCAAAATAGCAAGCAGCCATCCAAATTGTATCCTCAATGTTTGTTATTTTCAGCCAAATAAACTGTTTATTTGGGTCCCCTTTCTCCAATTTTACAATATCACGCCACATTTCTGTTATTAGGAGCGTTATCCCTCCATGTCCTTTACCTATTTCCATCTCTTCATTCTACACGGATATTTCAATGTATACTTCAATGTTTGGAATGTTGCAACTGTCATGTTCATGTGTTCTCATAAGAAAAATAATGTCTTCCCCCTCTGCTATGGGCCCCAACCCTAGTCCTCTTCTCCATGGGTAACCTTTGCAATTCCAACTTACCATGTTTATATACTCCTGTGGGGCCCCGAATCCCTATTTCTTGTGTGTCCAAAAGAGGGTCCTAAAATGATAAGCATTGCCTTCATGGAGCACAACCTTTAGGAGCAGCCCCATACTTGAAAGTTAAAAGAAAACCCCTCATTAATGTGTAAAATTTTAACTCAAACAAATCTACTCAAAGTAGAACTTAAAAAGAAAATTTTAAATGCCAGAGTCTAAATTGTAAGCTAAAAATTTTTGGTCTTCTTGTGCTATATTTTTTCCTTATAGTGGAAAGTGAGCCAAAATGATGTTAGGTATTCATTAAAATGTTTCGAAATGACTTTCAGAAAAGCTGAGGTATTGACATGGAAAATCTGAAAATGTGAGGAAACAACATGGAAAATTTGGTGGTTCGAGATTACTCAAGATGAATCACAAGTTTTTGGTGTGTAATGCTACTATAGCGTCAACTTTTGTGGTAGCTAGTAATTGTTTTGGGTTGAATTAAGCTTACTGCCCATGGACTTAGTTGATAAGTAGGATGTATTTTCCACAGCGAGTCAAATTATATTATCGCTATTAGGATTCAACTGTGTAGTTTTCGAGTCAAACTCATTGACCCATGATTCATGAGTTTGACTCGAAAACGACACAGTTGAATCTTGAGAGCAATATCATAATGGACTTAGTTTTTTGTTTGGTAAGATTTTTATATTTTAAATTATAAGCTTATATTTAGCATTTATAAATTATTATTAATGTTTAATTTGAAATTTTAAAATATGGAGATTATATTTTAATATTTAAATGTATTTAAATTTAGTATGATCTACTTAAGTCCTAAATTAAATATATATTATATTTAAAATATTTGAATTAGAATTTAAATTATAAATATATTTAATTTATAATATTTTTAAATTCAATATAATTATATTTAATTATGTGTTGTTGGATATTGACGACCCTTTTTCTTTTGGCGTGGACCTGCAACAGGTTGCATAGGGGATTTTGGAACCTTAGATTTAGTTCGCAGGAAGAGCTATTGAGGAAAGAGAATTTTCACGAAAAAGTGGAACTGGCCGACTTTTGTCAAGAGTTGGTAATGGTTATTACCCATAAAAATAGGAAGTTGGAGATAACTAGTCTTTTCTACATGCCCTCTTTGGTAGTTGGCAAACTAAGGCAATTTGCAAAATAATAGAGTTGTTGCTAGGCGTACAGTTTTCGATAAGGAGGATACCTTGTTCATATCTTTGGTTAGGGTGACAGGGTTGGAGGCTTTGTTGGCATTTTGGTGCTGGTAAAAGAAGGCTGATAAGGTCCCAACTAAGTTGCCAAATTGGGTACGTGTATGTGGGTACATCCAAATCATTTTGGGGGCCTAGGTACATTTGGGTACGTTTGTACAAAAAACATATAAAAATCACATATAATTATATGCACAGTACTAATATATGATTATATAATATCTATAACATATAAAATATTAATAATTAACTATGTTACCTCGAGTTATCGAGATGTGGGGGATAGGGAAACAGGTTTCTAGGATGGATTTTATTTTGCCATTTTTGGGGACAAAGGGGATGACTACAAAAATAGGGAAGATTTAAAATATATAGGAGAATTTCAAATATTCATATGATAACATTGATAAATCATTCATCATATACACTATACATAGCAATTGAGTTGAGTTGAGAGTTCAAATTAGAGTTGAAAATCATAAATTTTTTACACAATGTAACTTAATAGTTAATACATGAGGGGATGTTCCCTACTGTCCCCCTGTCCCCGTGATGTTTCCGTTTTGCGGGACGCATGATTTTACGTAGGAAACACGTCCTCGGGTATTAATTAAATATCAAACTATAAGCAACATATAATATTTATGACATATATGGTGTTACTGTTACTATTAATAAAACTATTCTTCAAAATACTTTAATATAAATTAAAATACCATTTGATATGACATTAATAAAAAAATTCATATATATATATATATATGGCAATGAAATAATAATATTAAATAATATTAAACTTAATAAACAACTAATTTAATACTAATTAATATATATTTAAAAAATATTTTATAGACCAAAAAATTAAGTTTATTAACAATAAGCTTCAGTAAAATAATTGTGAGATTAATAAATAATAAAAAGTGATATTAAATTCAATAAAATTCTAATAAATTTAAAACTGAAAAATTAAGCCTAAAGTTTTTGATTTGATTCGTGGATTGTTTTGTTTCTTTCGAATTATGCACCCACAAAGTGAATTCTAGAGTTGTCTCCATTTGCGAGGATGCAATGAAGAAAAAAATATCGAGTCATAAAATGCATTCCAATGGTGAGCTTTGAGAAAGAAATGGTAGTTAGCTCATGACGCAAAAATGTTTGGGGAGTCAAAAACAAAGAACCTTTCAAAATTGTATTTGTAGGTTAAAGTGGTTGGAATTTGTTTTGGAATCTTCATGTGGTTCTTGGAGTTGACCATATTTGACAAGCAAAACTTTGAATCACTTCGGGTGAGAAAATTGCGTGCCCTAGTAGATTCCATAAATGGTTCAACCCAAGATTCAATTCTGGGATGTTCCCTACTCGGAATCGGCATACATGTGTGCTGATTTAGTAACTTAGGGTCCCAATGATAGTATATTAAATATTTGTGTTCAGTGGCATTAAAAAAATTAGAGAATCTAGTTTCTCTCCCCACTGAAGTGTATTGGATGTAGATCTTGCATGAATCCAACAGGGGGAGCTCTAAAAGGCTTATGCTAAATTTGTCTCTACAATGAAAGAAAATAAAAGGGATGTATTCAAAGATTGCAGTCCAAGTTAAATTGCTTTATCTGCAATGTGTATGCAACTGTGCTTGCCATAGATGTTTGAAACTTTGATGCTTAACATATTTTCTATGACCATACTTAGTCTCAAATTTGTATGACTCAAAGTCAGCAACCATTGCCCCTTGATGATTGCAATCTTGAATCATCTAAATCTAATATGCCCAATCCTTATGCTATCTATTGTAATACTCCTTATATTTCTAGTTCCAAGTGTTTAGAGTGCCTTTATGTGTCATGTCTCTCCCTTATTGAGGCCAGCATCCCAACCCTTCAAATAAAGGTGTTTATTAACACCACTTAATTCTAATTAATTAATAAATATTTAATATAAACTATAAAGAATAAAATAATAAATATCAAAAGTAAAATCAAATAAAGTAATTTCAATTTAAAATTTGGGCACCCAATTAGGGCCTCGAGTTAATTTCAAATTTAAATATGGGTGCCCAATTTAGGACCTTGGGCAAATTTCAAATTTAAATTTGGATGCTCAATTTAGGGCTTTGGACGAATTTCAAATTGAAATCTGAGTGCCCAATTTAGGACCTTGGGCGAATTTCAAATTTAAATTTGGATGCTCAATTTAGGGCTTTGGACGAATTTCAAATTGAAATCTGAGTGCCCAATTTAGGACCTTGGGACCTAAATCTGGAGTGAGGTATTTCAGTTGCTTGGGTACCATTTGAAATTTTGAAGGGCACTTCTAGATATCAATTTGCTGTTGCAACTATTGTTTCTGCTCAATAGGGACAAAATCCTCTATTATAAAGTTGAAGTTAGGAGGAAACCACTACCTCATTAGATCAGTTTCTTATAGCATTTTTTGATTCTAAATTTCACAATTACCTTCTATAGTCATTGATTTCAATCCCCGTTAATCCACATGCTGAGCAAAGGGATTTCACTACACTCTGTGTTGAATTGTTGCCCTCCAACAACAGGTATCATGCTCATTGTGTAGCTTTTGGTGACAAGAAGCTACAACAAACTCATTCAAGGGCTATTCACAGAAGAATCTGAGTGAATCTACATCAACATCTATTATTCACTCTAGGGCGACCACTATTAGGAGGAACGACCAACAACAACGTGCAGCTCTAGGTTATCAACTAAGCACAGTTCCAGATTGTTACCAACAGCTCCAAAATTAGAGTGCAGCCATCTACATTCAGATCTATCATCTTCTAAGTGTTAGAAATTTAGAACCAACATATTGGAACGATACAAGTTCCAACCATTTGCATTGGGTCTACTATCTTTCAGGGGCTTGGGTTTGAAGAACACAGTTTGCTGGCAGGTTACAGGCTGAAGACCACCTGATCACTCAATAAGGAGCACCACACCCTCCAATTACAATATCAAGAGTAAGCAGGTCCACAGAAGAGAACTACAACGCATGGTTGCATGAGCATTTAATGCCTAACATTGCCCTAGATCCACTCGCCATCTGTATTTGCCATTCACAGCCAAGATCCATCATCTGTCAAGGCAGCGCTAGGACCATGCTATCCAATTGTACGCCACTATTTGGATTTGCCAACTAATACAGCAGTATTGGGTCTCTAGACTGAAGCTGAGCTCAAGATGGACTTACTTCCCAAACCCATGACACTTCAATTATGTTATCATCCTAAATATGTCAAGCCACACTTCAAAAATGAGTACGTTGATGAAACAAGGATTTTGGAAAAGATATGTGATCATGATATTAAAATACCATTGATGTTTCTAACTACACTGTGATCCATCATCAGGATGAATGTGTTTGTGAAGGTAGGACCCCTCAAGGAAGCATGAAGTTGACAAACACAAAAATAGGAACCGTAATAGAACACAAGTGATGTTGTGTGTAGCAAGGCTTGGGCCTGAAGAGTCAACAACCTAATCATCTATCACTACAAGAGAGCCAATACAAAATTTGATAATGTCGTAGGGGAATGTATAGGGTTGATGGGTTCATAGATACAGGAGTTTGTGAGTCCAGAGGCGGGTCGACTCTGCAGAGTCCTGAAGACTCTGGACTTGGACTCGGTCGAGTCTGGTTGATTCTGTTAGACTCGACAGACTCGTCGAGTCTCGAGCCTCAGACTCTGCCGCACCCAACAAAAAATAATAAAGAAAAATATTAAAAATGGTTTGTTTTAACTTGAACAAAAGGTGAATAATTTTTTTTTAAAAACTCAGTTAGATGTGTTTAAAAACTAGAAGATTCTGTTAGTCTAAAAAATATATCCTAGGCACATAACCTAGCAGCCAAAAATGTATATAATACAGAAGAGGTATGACATTTGAGTGTAATTTAGTTTCAGTTTAGTAAATGACAATTTTTTTTATTGTTTTTGTTAGTATTTCGAGTGGTGTGTATTTATGAGTTATTGGACTCAAGTTTGCAGTTACAATTGCCTTTTTGAATTCAGAATCTACTTACCATGGTCTGACAATTAACATGATTTTAGAGCACATTGACTGAAATCTTTTAGGTCCTTGTAGGGAGTGCAGCACTACACATTAGAGGGAATTGTCAAAGGATTCACTACTTATTTCAGTCTTAGAGAATGTGACAGTCTAGAGGGCACTTCTAATTCTACACCTTGAAAGTGTAGATTGCAAATGCTATTGTACAAAGTTGATTGACTTTTTGTGGAAGCTAAGATTGCACCTAATAACAATCTTGCTCAATTGATCGAGCATAACAAAAAGTTGGCTAAGACAAAGAAAATCATCCTAGTTTTGGTGAAAGACCATTTGGTCCCTCACATCGCAGAGAAGACACTATCATGAATACTTCTTGGAAGATACTGCCAAATAACAATCTTAGTGCCACATACAAAAATGATACAAACATGATGGCTGTTACCTTATGAAGATCATTAAACATTGGATCAACTTGTTGCTATAGTGGCAAAGGTCAATGATGATGAGTTGCTGTCCATAGCACTAAATGAATTCTTATTTTGGGATCCATTTGTTCAATCCGTTTGCTGTTGTGAGATGCCTACCACTTTTGAGAAGCTTTGGGATGATTATATCCAATATGAGAACCTACCTTTAGTTTCACTTCAAAGTAGCTTCTATTTGATGAGATTATTGTGTCTTTAAGGTTTATTTATTAAAGGATTCATGAAACAAGTTTTAAGTTCTTAGAAATCTTTGAATTTATTAGGTTTTTCAATTTGCCAAGTCTTGGCCGAGTTTTTGCCAAGTCTGGGCTTTAGTTTGAGTCAAAATTCAGCTTGCCGAGTCCAAGTCTTGTAACTATGGATAGGTTCAAGCCAAGCAATCTTAGGAGAAAGTTGATAATTGCCTCTAGAATCTCAACTTCAGATTAATGCTTGGTGAAATTGGTGGCAAACGAAAAACTAGTAGATTATAGGATGTTCTAGTATCATGTGAGGGTAAGTTTGTTCAGTAAATACATAAATTTTATATGTAAACTAATTGCAAAATATACATTAATAAATGCCTTTTCTTTATACTTAGTGATTACATTGCATTATTACTAAATATACATTACAATTTACAACAATATTGACTTGCAAAGATACAAGTATAGATTAATTATTTTGGACTTTGAATTGAAGTAGAATTTGTATAATTTTGAAAAGTTTAAAGTCTTAGTTTCATCTATAATTTTGCAAGTTGTTATATGGAAATATTAGGAGTAGTTATTGCTTATTTCTTACCATGGACAAATTTGATTGTATTTAGAACTTTGAAAATTTTGAAGGCTCTCTTCCTATATAATTCTATATTAGTAAAATCCAAATTGGTATTCTCGTTTACTCAAGTTGTATCAAATATGGGTGGGCTTCCTATGCTCTAAGTATGTTGCAGGGTTTGACAAAACCCTTCCCTCCCATACTTGTATGGGTTTGGGTGTTGGTTGGGTTCTTCTAGAGTATGCCTTGGGCACCCTTAGGTAGACTCGAGGTAAATTTAAGCAAACCCAAGGGGACCTAAGGGCCGCCCAAAATAATAAACTAAAAAAAGATTTTTTAGAAACATTTTTATAAACATGTGTCAAATACCTAATTTTGTTCTCAAGTGTTAATCTTGTGAAAATGGCATGCAACATGAAGGTTTGTGTGGTTTCAAAGTTCGTAATTTGGACTTGGTGGTGGTGGCTTTGCCCTTTTGCCCCTTGACCCTATTGGGAGTGCTGCCCGTAGATTCAACCCTACTGGCATTGCCTCCTAACTCCCATGAGGAGTAGTGGGAGGTGTTGCCTCTCAACACTACTAGGATCTCCACTCCTAGACCCCCACTAGTTGTTGGATTTGGGATCTCGTCACATAAGAAACTTGATTACAATGGGGGTGACTAGAAATTGGGATCTAACTCTTGACTGTGCTGACTTGGATGCCATTATTCCACAACTTGCCAAAATCTCTTTAAATGAGAACTTTTACATTTGACATGGTTGGTGGAAGTGGTATTGTAACTCATTGTGTTTCAAATGAAGTTGAACCAAAATTTTACTTCCATACTTGCATAAGGACAGACAAGTTAGCTCTAAACCTGACATGTACTAAGCAAAAAAAGATTAAATTATTTCCTCTTCACGTATGTGTCAGTCATCACTTTTCTTTTATTTCTTTTGGAATTAGATGATCCTGTCACATCTTCGCACAAGCAAGCGTAAATGTGGGGCTTACATGTTAGAAATATAATAGATAATCAAAAGAGGTATTAGAAACCAATTAAGTCAGTGAAGAGAAAAAAAGTAATTAATAGTAAGTGTATGGGCGACATAGAAGGACAGTAGGTTGTTGAGAAGGGAAGGAAACAACTGCAATGCCTTTAATAGGGTATGATGTCTCTTCACAACCAAGGGATTTGTGGACCAGGGTTGCGAGAAATTTCATGAGAGGTGTGGACACCATCAAAGCATAAAGGATAGATGAATTTTGTTAGAGCACCAAGAGATGTTTGTGGAGGAAGGTGAGAGGGTAGGAGCAGACAAGGATAATGGCTGGAAGTTTAAAAGGGCATGGGGTTTTAGAACTGCTCCAGTAGACAGGATATTCACAAAAATGGATTCGTTGAAAAGGTTTTCAGAACTTTTGAGTAAATGCAATTGGTATGTGTAAAGCTAGATTCTACAACCTTCGCATTTCTTCTCCATGCTTGATCAGGAAAGGGAGGTTGCACTAGGTGATGGATGCCTGCTGAAGCAGAATGGGCTAGAGATTTTTGTCAAATAGGGTGGGGGTTTGAATGTAAGGGTTGAGCAGGAGAGGGGAGTGTTTTTCATGCAAAAGGAAGCAGAAGAACAACACATGGCAAAGAGATAGGAGGACGCATAGGTGCTTAGAGAAAAGAGTCACATCCAAGACATTTATTTTGTCCCTTCTCATTGTGAGTATAGGATTCATCGTTCTTCTTTCTCATCATGATGTTGTGCACTGGCATTCCTCGAGGTAAGTTGCAGTATGGTCATCTTCTTTATGAAAATAAAAACCCTGCTTATAAAATCTCAACAGATTGTAGATTTGTGTATAGTTAGGGAATGTGATGATTACCCTGTTTGTGTTGGAGAGTTATTAGTTTTCTGCTCTCTTTTTCATTGTTCCAATTTAACTAGAAAAATAATACAAAAAAATGTTATTAAAAGTTCCTTCTCTGGTAAATTGGATAGGATTTTAGAGTTTTGTAATAAACTTATCTGTGTTGGAAAGTTAAGTTGGTGGTGATCTAGTCTCAATATACTTTTTAGGCAAATATAGATGCCAAAAAAAGAAACAATTTATCACAATAATTCATTTTCTTGTAAAACTTTATATGATTGGTGGGTGTGATAATAAACATCTTTCTGTCAGAAAATCAAGTCCAGATTCTTCTCCAGGTAGATACAGATCCCGAAATTGAGGACAAGACTTTGTCAATCTATCATTTTCCTCAGCGTGAAATGTTGTGAGCTCTTCTACCTGTTGCTAACAAATGGAGAAAATAGATAGATCTGCACAGGAATTTGTGATATTTTTATGATTAGAGTATCTTAAAAGAACATTTTTTTTTTCTGGAAAATCCACCAAGCAAGTTGACATGTGTGAAACTGTGTAGTTTCAATGTTTTTATGCTACGAGTATGGAGATGTCCTTGTTATAAGTACAACAATTTTGCTCAATCCTAGCAGGGAGATGAGATATACTCCCATGCTGTTAAGATGTAAGATTCTGATAGTAAAGATGCAAACATCTTTTCTTGGCTGCTGAGTACTATTAATGTTGAATGGGTTTGGACTGGGTTAATGCTATTTAGAATAATGTGGTACTTAGAAAATAGAATTTGAAGGTATATTAGACTATGAAGCTGGGTTGAAATTGAGTTATAGCTTGGAAATTGATACATACTTTCCTTAACGGTTGCCCTAGCAAACTAAAATGGAATCAATATAATCTCCCTAAGGCACGACCTTTGCAATAATGCCAAGTGGAAAGGAAAATTGCTTTGTCTCCATATTTTGTGTATTAATGTTTATAATTTTTGGGATATGAAATATATGCAAAAGAATCATTGGCTGATGGTTTATTGAAAACCTATATAATTCTATAGTTTGTAGTTGTACTATTTCAATTAATAAATATTAAGAATATTTCTTTTGGCAAAACTTTAGTGATGCTTGACTAAGGGCCAATTCAACGATACCCCACGTGTTTAGTGGGAATGGTATTTAGGGACATTGGTGTTATTCTTCCTTGTTGAAGTTGAGTAAGAAGATCTTGTTGTTGACTATTTAAGTTGGTGAAAGTGAGGGAGCCACCCCTATGAAATTGTTTCTCCTAATTATAAATGGGGTATCTATTGGAACTTTTCTTGTTTAACTAAGATACTGCATAACCTTTTGTTTACAAATTACAAGTAGCCTTTGCTATCTTTTTGTTCCATTGTGGCTATAAAATGATGGGTTTTAGCAATGTCTAGTCCATGTAATTGATGGTGGTACTCTCTTTTGTCAAATACTAGAGTGATACAATAGAGAGTGATTTTGGCTGCAACCCATGAAATGTTGCCAAAAGATGTTGGTTGCATTATGATACAAGGTTGATGTCAAATATAAGATGTAAATAATTTAGATATATTTATGGTGTTATCATCAAGGTACCAAATGTTGCATGATATTGTTTATAGGTAATTGTTAGGGTTTTGGGATGTTCACATTGAATTAGGATTAATAATAGTGGGGAAGGCAAGGTTGAGATATAGATGTCCTTTGTTAGAAGTTCCTCAAAATAGGTTTGCTATATTGTTAGCTTAGTTATGTTTTTCTATACATTGTTAAGTGTTATTGATTGATGGTAATCATTAAATGGAACCTTGTTGGGATAAACAATAGTATCAATGATATTGTATGAGATATGGTCATAGTTTTGGAAGGGTATTGATAAAAGGGTGGTGTTGTGACCTATTTCACACATCGCCCCATTGCAAATGGGGACCCCCTTGTTTTTTTTGCTTTTTAGGGTTCTGTTTTGGCGTCGCATCTAATAATCACCAGTGTTTTTACAATGAGGAGTTAGAGTTTTTGAGAATTCATCCCAAACCAGATTGAGAATTTATGCTTAGAATTGAATTTGAATGCTGCCAAAGTGTTCAGAAGGTCTGAAGGACGAAAATCGCAATTGCTTTGAGTCATTTCTGACAACCTGCTATTTTTAGAAATTCTTGCTTTTTTCTTCTTTTTCTGCTTTTTTAAAACTGACATCTGGGTTTTGTTCTTTGAGCTATTTTATTACTACCCATTTTGTCAGAATTTGAAAATCTCGCCTCTAAGTGTAAAAAGCAGGGCTTTGAAAATTTTGCTTTTTTTTGAGATTAGGGTTTTGTTCTTTAGGTTCTTTTGATCCTACCCATGTCTTCAGATTTGAAAATTTTTGCTTCTAAGTGTAAAAAGCAAGGGTTTGAAAATTTTGCTTTTTTCTGAGATTAGGGTTTTGATCCCCATGCCAAATTATTCCTACCCATTTTCTCAGATTTAAAAAATGAGGTCTCCAAGTGCCAAAAGCAAAATGGAAATCCAGATTAGGGTTTTTGTCCAGATGAACCAGCAAGGTATGAATATGGCATGAACACTGTTGACCAAGTAAAAAGAAGGCAAGTGGAATGGCACATCGAAAATTTCGTCCAAGCTGAAGAAATAAAAATGGCAGACAAGTTCAACAAGGTTCAAGGGTAGAATGGTAGACGATTAGTTAAAATGTCGAAGAAATTTGAGCAAGATCAATTTAAAAATTGTCCAAGAAAAATTGTCCGACAAATATTAAACTCCTACCAAGGGTTAACTAACTCATGGCAAGGGTTACTTAACTCTCGCCTAAGGTTAAGCTTATTCATGCACCAAAAATGTTTGACAATTTTTAAAATGCACCTCATGTCCAAGCTAGAAATTCTTTCCAAGTCCACTTTAAAACATGGAACAAGCTAGAAATTCTTTCCAAGTCCACTTTAAAAACATGGCACAAGCAAGAAATTCTTTCCAAGTCCACTTTAAAAACATAGCATAAGGAAGATGTGCAAAATTTGCCAAAGCTTGAGAAAGAATGTAGGGCCCACTTGAAGATGGCATAGAATAAAAAAATAAATAAATTTCCTAGTTGGCAATAAAAGATGACTTGGCATTCCAAGAGAATTAAAAATGGCAAGTAAGATGACTTGGCAATTAAAGTCATTCAAGAATTAAAAAAAAAATAAAAATAAAAATTGTGCATGCCTTACTCAAATTCGAATTTCTAGGAGATTTAAAACAAATAAAACTTTCTAAAACATGATGGAAGCTTCTAAGGATAAATTCCGACTTCTTAGAGGGAGGATAAAACAATAAAACTTTCTAATTTTTGAGAATCTTCCAAGCTTCCTTCTAGAAGAAGGCAAAGGGTTTCAATTTTCTGAAGATAGAATAAAACACAAAGCTTCTAGAAATTGCTAAGCTATAAAGACATGGTGCCCATTCATTAATACTTTGTTTGCCAAGAAGAAGTTTGTATATCAAAGAAGGAAGCATCAAAACTTTGTCAAATTTCGCTAAAGTTGAGAGAAGCTAGTAGCTTCAATGCATGATCAGATTATCCAACTTCAAAATCTGCCATGTCTACAGGTTTGGAAATCAAAGTGAACAGCTTTCAAGCATAAAGATTATTAGATTCATGCCAAAATCTGATCATATTATCAGGTTACCTTTGCAGAAATAAAATAAATTCAAGGGTTTGAAGAAAAAAATTCAAATTCTTCAGAGGAGGCACTTCCAAAATCCAACTAGATTGTCAAATTTTCAGAAGAATTTGGATGAGAAATAAAGCAAAATCAAGGGTTTGGATAAAATAAGTTCGATATTCTCCTTAAATTCGCCATTGATAACAGTTTGAAGGAGAAGATTCTACCTTGAACATCTCCAAAAGGAAGAATAAAGCAGGTCCAAGGGTTTGAAAGGGACATTCAAAAGGTTCAAGTTCGCCATCACCAAGGTTTGCTGATAAAATTCTGAGTTCACCATTGATCATCCTTGAATCTACCTTGGGAAAAGAATTCAAATCTGCACATAGATTTCTCAGAAATCTTTCAAATCTGCCTAAAAATAAAATCTTTCAAATCTGCCTAAAAATAAAATTCATTCAAGATCGTCCAAGACAGCAAATTGAAAGTGGACTTGCCCGAGGAAGAATAAATTGTGCCTTGTCCAAAAAAAAAAAGTAATCTAAATTCACATTGTCAAACTGCTGCTATCATGGTCAACAAGGAAGTTTTAATCATTTCCAAACCCTCCTTGGAAGAGGAAGATTGTTTATATCTGATATGCATGTGATAACCTTCCAAGTTTGAAGTGAAGCATCAACCAAAATCTGTCCAAAGATGTGGAAAGTTCGCCCTTTCATATCCAAGGAAGAAAGTCATCCAAAATTTGTTGAGGAATAAGACATGTCCAAAGATTTTGTCCAAAGAAACTAAGCACAAAATTTCAGCAAATAAAAATTTGTCCAAGGATAGGTGATCTTCGCCCTGCCAAGAGGAAAGCCTTCGAGCATGCCAAACAATCCAAAGCATGAAATTTTTCTTCCCAAGAACAAGATGGCTTGACAAACTGAAAGACAAGTTGTCCGATCATACTTCCGAAGCCTGCCAAGATGACATGACAAAGAGCAAGACAAATTGTCTGATTATATTTCCGAAATGTGCCAAAGACGAGGACATGTGACTGTCTGAACTTTTCCAATCCATAAAAAATGAAGGATGATTGTCCAAGAATATTCCAAGTCCGAGGAAAAGCCAATTGACATGAAGCATGCCAAGACATAAAGACCTACACAAATTTGTTCCAAGACACAAACCTTAATATGTCAGACACATTCAAGTTCCTGGTTTAAGACAACCTAAGAGGGAGAAAAATAAATTGGCACATTCACAGTCAGGACATAAGACAGGACTGAAAATTGTTCAAGCCTTTGTCCAAGCAGGTTGATCAAACTTAGACACGAATTTGTCCAAGGCATAAATGAAATATGTGAAGATGTCGGATCAGGGACCTCAAATTTGATCCATTAGACAAGAAGACCATCAAGCTGGCATGCCATGAGGAAAGACAAATTTTGACAAATTCACATGAAATCAGACCAGCAATCGAGTAGGAAAATAAATTTGACAAGCACATGAAATCAAGGGTCAATCAAACGAACGGGTGGATAAAGGTTTGATACATGAAAAATGGCTAAGTGTGGAATTTTCCACAACCAAAAGAATCAAATTTTGACTGAATGTTGGACAGGAAACAGGAAGAAAGAAGAAGATCAAAGAAGAAAATAAAGAGGAGATGAATCAAATTCTTCTCCAAATTCAAGGCACCTGAAAGAGTCTCCGGGCATCAAGAAAGGTAAGTCTTCAAACTTGGCGAAAGTATGGAAAAAAATTCCAGATTTCTTGAAGGATTTCGCTTTTGGAGAGTCAAAGACAAGCTCCCACGTGCAACAGAAATTGGTGGCAAGAAGAGTATTCTAGACAAATTTCCATGCAGACAAATTTTTCGACACAAATTGGAGAATTCAAGTCAACATGTCCAAGTTCATTGAACACACTACCTCTCAACAGAAGAAGGGGGTGCAATCCTAAAAGATAGCATCTTGTGCCACTTGTCTCTCATCTGACGGATATTTGATCTATTTTAGGAAACCCTAATTAGGGTTAGGTTGTTTTAATCTCGACCGTTGATTAGAAATCAATCCTGGCCATTTAATTGTAATTGGGGTGCCTATAAATTGAATTCACCCCTCATTTGTAAATCATGGGAGCATGTTGCAAAACATGTGGAGACAAGCAATTGTTGCATACAATTGCCAAAGTAATAAGTAATGCATTGGTCGAATTGATGGTGATTACCTCTTTTATTTTGGAGTTGGCATGGTTCTTATCCCTCATCATAGTTTTGATTTTATTTCATGTATGTTAGAAGAATGAAGGATTTGAGAGTTTAGATTGGTGAAACTTTTTGCTCATACTTTTGTTGGATGGATGATTTTCATTCGATATGTAAAGTTAGCCTGAGCTTTTGATGTGGATGCTTAACTTTTACTTTGAGTAATATTGTTCAATTGTTGGTGTTATTCGTAAATGTGAAAATCTTGAGCACAACCTGCTTTGCGTAGTTGTCCTAAGTGTGGCGGAACAAAGTGTTGTTATTAGTTTCATCCAGTCTTTACCGTCTCTTGAATTCTTAGGAATATATTAGAATTTCTAAACCATGTCTCCTTTTCAGTTTTCTTGAAGTCCACAATCCAAAACCCACAAATGATAAACCTCCATTGTGAATTGAACGAGCCAAGTGTAAGTCCCTTTGTGTATTACTAGCATATCACAACACCCATTGAGCTTATCCACACGTCAAGACCTGACCAAAGAAACCTTGGAATCGCCATATAGTCTTCTTGCAACCTTAACATAAGTGGTGGTTTTTCAAGAGAGGATAGAGTATCCTTGGGTATATTATTCTAATGTTCGGTCTATGATAAAACGTACACCAACAGGTGGTTCGCTACATTGTTGGGTTTTAATCTTTCATATGGCTTTCCTTATATAGTGTTCATTCTACTTCACTCTCGAGTAATGGTACTAGATTGGTTATGAAACCTTGGGTATGGGACTCTGTGTATTTTATTTGAGAGAGTTCTTGTGAGGAAAACTTCATGGGACTTTGATCCAGTTTGGAAGTATGTAGTCCTTGGGTAAAGGATGCTCTTGTGACCCAAGTTTGTAAGGAAGGGTTTAGTGGACGTCTCCAAGATTTGGGGTTGTTTTTAAACTCGAATATTTCTCCCTCTTTAATATGGTTTGGCCAGAGGTTGAACTATGCACTATATGGGTTTGAGCAAATGAAAAGCAACCCGTCGTGATCAAGCGATTCAAGCCTATCTACTCAAAGGTAAGTATTATTTGGTATTCCAAAATCTACCCCAATCTTGGACGAACTTAGAGTCTATCACCATGGCTTGTCTCAATGTGAAGGTGTGAGAATGCCTCCAAACTTATATGAACTAAAAATAATTAGAGCTAATTGTTAAACACTATGGCATAGCGTTTGAAATCATTAACAAATATATGAGGGTATAAGTTATCATTGTGACTTTGTGAGCTCTATTTTTTCTAGGCAATAAGGGAGCCATTAACTTGGTCGTGACATGGATATAATGATGTAAACAAACCTTATCCTGCTCATTTGATCTTCTCGCTTTAATATGTATTTGCTTTGGTGTTGAGTTTAGGACAAAGTTTCTTATAACCTCCTTTACCAAATGTAGTCATCAACAATAAGTTTTAATGAAGATGGTTGGGTATTTTGCCCTTGTATCCATCTAGTGGAGAAATGTGTCCTATGATTTGTGATTATTATTAACCAAAATGATACGTACTTAGTAGGACATTTTTTAATATAACTACTATGGGTTTGATTTCTAGTTAATAAATAATGTACTTTGAAATAATGCGTTCTTGAATAGTAGTTTGAATGAAGTGGATGGGCTTGATTATTTTAGAAGTTGGTGTTTGTTTGTGTATGTGTTGAGTAGAGGCCAACTCATGTGGGTTCAATGTGTTAATTGTGTTAGTAATTTGACCTCAAGTCCTATAGGACTTTGTGTGTAGGTTCCGGGATCACTTGGTTGTGACATATTTAGGTCCATTTGTCCTAAATTTGTGAACCTTCGTGATGTGTGGATTATGTGTACTTGGTTATAAGATGTTCTCATATGTTGGAGCCAAGTCTAATATAGATGTAAATAGCTAGCTATCACTAGTACTGTGGAGGCGATTGATGTTATGTGGTATCTCGCATATCTTATAGATTAGCTAGTTTTCATTAGCAACATGGAGGTGAAGGATGTCATGAGCTATTCATGCCATGATACAAGAGTAGTTAGTCAATTGTCACTAGTATTGTCCAAGTGATTGATGTTAGGTGCTATCTGTTGTATCTTATGGATTAGTTGACTTTCATCAGTAGCACATAGGTGAAGGATGCCATGAACTATTCATGTTATGATACATGAGTGGTTATTCCACTATCACTAATACCATGTAGGTGATCAATGCCAAGAACTAACCATTGTGTTAGGGGGGTGTATCAAATGTTCATTAGTACGAAGGTGATTGATGCTAGGTGCTACCCATGTTGTGAAGGGGTTAGTCGATGTGTAACCAAGGCCACATGGTGTTATATGTTTGGTACTATTTCCTTCTAGGGTGGATATACTTTTTGTCAATGGCCTGGGGGCAATAGACGTTGGAATCCACTATCTCGATGGTTTAGTGTCATTAATGGCCTTATGTGATGGGTTTGTAACACATATATCTTATCCGGTGATGATTGCAAGCAGTATGGGATAGTTGCCCATCATCATGGTTGATGTAGAGGATCGGGGATAATGATGGGATCCATGGTATGGTATGGGATGCATCGACATTCCTTTGTTTGGTTGGGATGCACTTAAAGGATAAGTGCAAGTGAAACAAGCAATAGGAAGATACATGTAATAGTGTTGCATTCATTTCCTATTGCTAGTTGGTTACTATGTATGCATTAGCCAATCATTATGTACTTGTGCAATGGCCTTGGGTATTGTGCATGTTGTTATACTTATGGCCTTGCCAATAATGACAAGTTGTATAAGATGATTGTCATCACAAATGGTGGTGGATTGGGAAAAAGGATGGCACCTGAAGTGTAGTATGGGGTACATCGACATTCCTTTTCTAGATGGGATCTACTTACAATCTTATGTGTTAGTGAACTAGGTAGTAGGATGATGCATGTCATAGGTTGCATCCACCTATCAGTTGATCTTTATGTGACCATGTGATGTATAAGTTATTCACATTGTGGATGTGATGGGTGCATGAGATAGACAATATGTATATGTAATGCACGCTCAAGTTATATTGTGTATATATGATGTATCAGTGAGTCATTCACATTATGTATATGTGATGTATGTTTAAGCTAGCCATTGTTTGTACTTATGATGTGCATATAGGCTAGTCACCATGTGTATAAATGATGTATGCATGAGCCAATCATTGTGTGAACATGGAATGTTCAAATGATATGGCCTTTGTGTGGTTTTGTGTGTTTATACAAGAATGTTTGTTATGGAACCAACACTTGATTGGAATGTGTTTATCATCATTTTATTGTAATTGGACTAATTTCAGAACATAATCTTAATGAATAGTTGTGAATTAAAAGTGAGACCTACAAATCTAGGAAAGATTATACATGTGGTACAACCAGCTCTAATAATGTTTCCTTTTGGGGGATATTCCTTAAAAAATAGAATTCACTCAAGATATAATAGTTTTGTCAAGATTTGCAATGTAAATTTAAGTCAATACATCCTTGAACAATACCCAAGTTGATCAAATCGTGAATTCCCCATAAATACCTTGCAAATCTGCTGATCTAAAAGACTTTGTCTCTAACTCAATGGTTATGAAATTAAGGACCTCGTCCCTAGTTTGTCAAAGGTAAGAAAAAGATCTCGTCCCTCCAAACCCTAGCTCACCCCATGAGCCTAGACCTCATTCGGTGACAATACCAAGGACCCTCTCCCTAGCTCGCCAAAGGTTTGGAAAAGACCCTATCCTTCCAAACCTTAGCCCAACCTGTGGGCCTGGACCCTGCCCATTTTGCAAGTACTAACTAGAATTCAAAGTTGATGACTTGGTATATTTGCTAGACTATTGCTAAATACTATTTCTCGATGATTTGACAATCAATCCCTTGAATAATATTTGAATATTCTTAGGAATAAGTCTTGAATCAATTCGAGTGTACTTCTGGAATTCTGTATTGAATTAATGAATTGAATTATTTTATTGATTGTTGATGATTGTAAATTGATAGTCTAAAATGACTGTTGATTGATTTCTGAATTTGTATATATGGTTGAGTGGATTGATATTTGACGATGAATTCTGAATTGATGAATCTCCATTGATGATTGTTGGATGATTGAATAATTTCCTTTGATGGATTCACGAGTGATTATTTAGTAATTGTTGAGTTGATGTATTGGTGAGTGATGATTGAATGAATGCTGAATTGATAGAGAGGAGATGATTGAATCCTTGGAATGATCTCTCCTTTATATTTTTTTTGGTGAAAGAGTCACCACCTTTCACAAGAATTGAGTCACCACCCTTCATTGTGGCCTTTCAAGAATAATAAATTATTTTCCAAATCTCTTGGATTCCTTTATTGCTGAGTGTCATTCTAGATTTCTGCTTTGAATTGTTGTGATCTGAATTGATGCCCCTCCAAATGATTTGATCTCCTTTTTATATTTTAAAATTGGGAGTTAGTCACACCTTTCACTATTTCTACCCTTTTGAAAGAGTCACAACTATTCATCCTTAATTTCTGTCTTTTGATAATAATTATTTATTCTATATTTCCTCAAGTCACTTATATTTTCCTCCGTTCCTTTTCAAGTTGATGATTGATTCACTCCTTTTATACCTTTAATCCTCCAATAGACATAACTCTTTATTTCATGCTCTTTGACCATTCATTAAACCTAATTAAATTTATATTTAATAATTATGTTATATTATATATTTATTTTTTATATTATTATATTTTAATTTATTATTAAATCCTATTTCAGAAAAGGGGACATTACATCCCCTACCTCAAAAAGATGGTAGGGCCACCGACCTGCCTGCCTATCTAGCCCAGGGGTGGGGCTTGATCATCAAGATAAGATGAGAGAGTCGTGATTTAAAAGTGAGATTAGAGATCTCATACAAGAAGAGAAGATGGATTCTCTCTATCATTGGTGTACGGAGGAAGAGAGGATGAATCCTCTCTATCATTGGTTTATGAACTACAAGCCTTTGATTTTGGAAAGGGATACATGGGCAGGGTCACCATGAATAAACCTTTGAAGTTTAAGTTCTGGGTCTAGGAATGCCCTTACATTGTGAGCTACCACTTTATAGTGTAAGCATATGAGTGGTGGCATGGAGTCGCCACCACGATGGTGGTTGGAGAAGTTATGAAGTCGGCACTTCTAGATTAGATGGAAGATGCTTGGTCAATTACGTTGGTACTTGTGAAAAAAAATATTAGTATATGAGGGGCAGTTGTTATAGATTCTAGTGCTGTGCCTTTTATTGGGCTCAAAATGCCTGCTGCCACTATTTTTCTCATAAAATTGGCCTCTTCAAAATAAAGAATTAAAAATAGCATAAATACTATCTCTAAGCTGGGGTAATTGAAGTATTGTGGCTCTCCTTGGACTACTTTCTGGAGATCCTAGAGGAAGTTTACTTGGGCCGTCATTATTTTCTTTTCAGATAACAAACAAATGCTTGCTGTGAGCCTTGATATGTTTTACCTCCCTTTGCAATGTTGGAGTTATCGATTAACCACACAATCCAAAGAATCATCTACAAGCACACCACCTGTCACAAAATGGAGATCAAGCAAGGATAATTTGCTCAACAACTTGAGAATTCTGTATTGATGTGCAAAAGAATATGTTACAAATGAATGAATGGATCCTTATGAAAAGGTTGAATGGATCCCTAGGCTAAACCCTAAAGCAAGCTTAAATTAGCTAGTGCCAAGTGTAAGCCTAATTTAATAAAATGAAAAAGCACCTAAGTTTAGCTTAAGTGAGTAAAGTTATTAAAGGACCTAATTAATTAAATAATAAGATAATGTCCTAATTACTCCAACATGCAACCTGTGCCAAGTTTAACCTTTGGTTGGTAGGTACATGCTTACATTAAATTGTTTTTCAATTTTTTATTGCCGATCTTTTCTCTGCCAATGATATTGTTTTTAACAAATGGGTGTCTGGTTTCTTTTTTATTGTCACTTCCATGCTGCTTGCATTATTCAATGCTAAATGCTAGAGAGGAAGGTAAATGGAGCATTTTGTATGCAGTGTTTTAGGAATGCGTTATAACAATACTTAATATTTTATGCGGTACCACTTATAAAACAATAGGGGTTTATTTCTAAGGTTTCTTCCTAAATCTGCAGGTTTCTACAGAAGAATCAAAGCAGCTTTTTCCTCTCTAGCTATGATGGGCCAAAAGTTACCTCTGAGGTTGAAAACAGAGAGCAGAAAGGTTCCTGACTTTGTGTCTACTCCCAGCAATTTTGTTTCAGAGGGTTCTCATTTTGCTGTGAATTTTGGGTAGAGTGGAGTTCAGCAAGTTATATAACATTTTCCATGCAAGGTTTGGCCATTGCTATGCGGTGTTTGATATTTTGTGACCTGAGTGATCATATCGTGTGGCCTCTTCTTTTTCAAGTCTGAACTTACAGTCTTGCTGATTAGCCTGGTCATGGATGTCCATACTGTAAAGCGTATTTGCATCTAGATGTTAAACTTACACACAAATAATCTGAACTCTGTTTAATTATTACCATACTATTTGCATACATAGCTAACAAATGTAGTAGGAAATCCTTTCAGAGAAGTTTGATTTGATATAAATGTTGCTAAAAATCTGCTAGATGCATATCATAAAAACAAATTGGAATTAATATAGATGCTTCTTCCTTTTTGTTTTGTTTGGTCCTTCCATTAAACCTCTTTTGCATTTGACTTATTTTGTAATTCTCATAAAATCTCTTTACCGAGCAATAAGTCTCAAAAAAGGTTGTTCATTACTGTGAATCGAATTCTCCTGTTTTTCTTGAATATCATTGGGAGTGAATATTCATATGGGGGTGAGTTATGCTCTCTTCTACAAGCCGACGTTCTTTTTTCATTAATGATGCACTTGAGTGCTTGGTAAATCTTTCGGGAGGTTATTGGGCACCTTCAATATGTTGTGAGGTCTGCTGGACGACCTTTTTTAACGTATTGCTTGAACGTAATGGATAAATAAGAGTACATTCATTATTCTCTCGGTATGTTGGTCCTAGGGTGGAGTATGTCGAATCATAAACAAAGTAGATGGTAGATTTGATAGATAATAAGTTTCATTGTATTGATTTATAATCAAAGTGTCAGAATTTCAATTGTTTTCTTTAATCAACTTATTATATTCTTGCTATGAAGTGCTAAGTTGAATTAAAATGTTAGACTTTATCCTTAAGCGCACCAGGAATACTGCTTCCTCACACAACATCTAAATATACAAGGTAATGGCATATCCCAAACTTTCTGATCCACACACCTTCCTAGTGTCTTCGTTAGTATACATGCCTTAAGAGTAATGTCAATGAAAAGGTTCTTATATTTGGTAAATTCCCAAATTACAATAGAAATTAGTTTTTTCTAAACCTTCTTCACTTGCATCATCAGTGCTCATGTCCTCCTCAATAAGAAGAATTTTTAAACCACCATAATAGTATTGATTGTAAAATAGAAGTTCGTGTCAAGATGTACTATGCATGATTTTCAAATAACCTTTTGGTTGTTACCTTCTGTTTTGATCATTATGCCTAGAATTCAAGCCTGAAAATGGATAATTCTTTCCTTTAAAGATGAAGACTGCAATCCTCTTGAAACCTTGTAGGGATTGGTATCTTCTATTTCACGAGAATTTTAAACATACTATTGAAACACTTTGAGATTGATTCTTTTACACATCGTCCAATTGAGATACCTGAACATCTTTCCTGTTTTTGTTTGTGACATTGTATTTTGTCATCAACATTTTAATTTCACACCCATGTTGTCTGTCTGGTCATTTGAATTGAATACCATGCCTTTCTTATTTAGCAACCGACCTATATTTCTCATAGATTCTTTCGGGTTGCTGTATTTTTTGGAGGGTTGACAACCTAAGTTAGGTTTGTTTATTATCTTACGATCAATAATACAATAACCGGTAAAAAATGGAGTTGTCAAGATATTTTCTCTTTCAAATCTCATTCCATGTAGCGAACATGCAAACCAGTGTGTTACACTTTTCAAGCACTATTTATTTCGTACGGTGTCTGTATGCATTAGAAGTTTATCTCAGAACAATGAACAAAGGTTTGAATTAGATAGAGAAAACATTCGAGTTTTAAAATATCGTGTTGAATGTAGGAAAAAGTTCCCAGAAAACTTGATCTAAACAAACTTTTATTCGTTGATTCATCTTGTTGTATATAGAGCATTTTGTGCAAAGGTTTGGGTATATAGACATTACCACCTTTTATTTTTCTTGATTTTTAGACATAATATTATGATTGGGGACATAATAAATAATGGTCCATTTATAACTAATGTAATGTTAATTCGTAGTAGTGTTCTCAACCCTTGTCTTTAGGGATTTCCTTTGAAATATCTCTTTGAATCTAAGATTAGAATTCCCATAGTGTCAAAATTAAATTCATAGATTTGATGACCCAATTTATTTAATCGAAGCCATATGTAAGTTCATTAGGGCATGTGCAAGTATAGATGAATTGAAGAATTGGACGGGATCAAAATGGTAATTATTTGTTCAATTGAGAAGTCTTATTAAGAAAGGAGTTCTATTAAGTGACATTTATTTATTTGATTGAGATGAGTCGATAGATTAACCCAACAATTTGGAGCTTAGCTCTTCAACAAGGTGAGCTATGTTGGCATTTTGATGATGTTTTGATTGTCATTGATGGACACACTTTCTTGATGTATGAGTTATGCTCAACTAGTAATTGTTCCAACCGGTATTATGTATTATAGTCTCTAGACTATCAGTGTTTTGCAGAAGATGTTTACCGGTCACAAATTGATTGAAGACCTCAAGCGATATGGAGAACTCGAGCGGTATGAAGACCTCAAGCGGTACGAAGGAACAAAGCGGTAGTTAACATTTTTCAGTCTTCATTTTTGACAACCGGTAATCGGTATATTGTATGAACCGGTATTTCTGTGAATGAGTTATCATCCACAGACACTTTGGCGATGATTTTGTGCCATGTTACCAAATGTGTTTAGATGCACTGAACCTAGGAACTTGTAGTTTAATCCTATTGGATCGACATGAAATCAATTTCCTTTATAAGGACATCATGTCTAGGGTTTGTATGAATGAGAGATGAATGATGTATGAGAAGGTTATGTGCGATCTTTGCAGAGAAGATTATGTCTATGTGAAGAGTTAGAGTGTGGAGATGTTGAAGACTGAAGTAATGTTGAAATGCATGAACAATGAGCTATCCAGGATCTAACCAAGCATACTGTGCTAGTATCTAGATTACTCACTTGTTGATTACTCACATCTTCGACAAGTCTGAAACCCTTAATCGGGTAGGCCCAACAAAGCCTTTGTAAATCCTCTTAAAAGGTGGTTTACAACTGTGGATCTGAAATCCTTTAGCAAGGTAGTCTTAACATGATTTATCTCCTAATAGAGATCTAGATTCCTAACAAGATCTGTTCTGGTGAAGAACATTGTATGACTTTAACTGGTTTGACCTTAACCGGTCTGGTTTCTATTCTGCAGATAGTTATTTGAGAGTTTCTGCTCACCGTGGTTTTTCCCATTTGGGTTTCCACGTCAAAATATCTTGTGTTATGGTGATTGTGCTTTTGTGGGTGAATGCTTTATTTGCTATTTGGTTTGCATTTATCTTAACCGGTTTATTAGTGATTTTGTTATACCAGTTATATGTTAAAATGTTTAAGAGTTTGAGTTCAGTATTTTTTATACTAATTCACCCCCCCTCTTAGTATTCATCAATTGGTATCGAAGCCAACCTTTCTATAAGTCTAACCACTTGGAAGGAGATATTGGGGAATACACTGTGAGGAAACTTACTCATCGTCTCACTCAGATTGAGAGAGCCTATGATGAACTCAAAGTCGAGTATAAAACTTCTTTGGCCAAGAGAACAGAGCATGTTGAGAAACTGATGGAACTTACTGAAAATAGCTCTTTTGATGAAGCTGACATGGATGCCCTAGTTGAAGAAGTTGAAAAACTGAATGAATCTTAAAGCAAACTTGAGAAAGGAGTTGGAAGGACTGACTATCAGAATATGTCAAGAGTTTGAGAACCGAAGGAAAGCTGAAGATCTGGTAAAAGACAAAGATCATGAGATTTCCAAGTTGAAGCAAGAAATCAGTGCCCTTACCGCTCATCTCCAAGAGAGTAAAGTGGAAAAAGAAGAAATGCAAGGTGAACTAAACATGGCTATTTCTAAGAATGCAACCTTGATGGAATCTAATGTTGCTATTTCCAAGGAACTTACTGAGTCAAATGAGATACTTGCCAAATTCAATAAGAGTACTGCTAAGCTAGAGCAAAAGCTAGAATCGGCAAAACTGGTAAAGAATACCACTGGACTTGGTTTTTTTGGGTATGAGGAAGGTGAAACCTCTGGAACAAAAGCTGAAGCATCAAAGAAGCAACCAACACCCAAGGATAAAGGTAAGCAAAAGTTTAACCCTGTTTGTTTCAATTGTCTCAAGGAAGGATATACTACTAATGTGTGTAGAAGCAAGACCTACATGGCTCCTTGCATGAAAAACACAAATTCTTCCTCCTTAATTCGTTTCGTGATTCATGATCCATCTTAGGTGGAGGTGGTGCACTAGGTAACTATGAAGATGAACTTTGAGAAGGTTTAGAACCTTCAGAAGATTTCATGTTCTACTGAAATGTAGAATGTGGAGGTGTGGTGTCCAAGTCCAAGGTAAGCTGTATAGCCTCCTACAAAGTCTTAGGCTTCAAAGCCTTGACTAAACCATAGTATCTCTCATGAAGTCCCTCTATGAAGAGCATAACTACCCTCCTAATAGGCATCACAGGTACCATCACTAATGTACGTTGAAATTCATTAATATATGTATCCACATGACCCGACTGATTCAAGAGAGCGAGCTAAATCCATGTAATAAAGTTCCACATATTTCGTATCAAATCTGGAAATCAACCTCTATGAACTCTGCGTATGAATGAATGAGAGTGTGATTCTGCGTGACCAATCCATGGTGCCACCAGTCATATGCAGTACTCTCCAAATGTAGGACAACAATTTGAATGGCCTCGTTTTCAGCCATGGGTTTCAAGGAGAGGTATATAACTATCTTGTGAACCCACGCTCGTACACTAGTAGAACCGTTGCCATCAAAAGTGGATAAAATCGTCTTATCTGTAGCCTTCTTTAGATCATTATTCCACTATTGTTTGGTTCCCCTATCATTCTGTCCCCTCATGGAATCATGATGCTACATACAATATTGATGCAATGACAATGCATCTCTAACATGTGTTGGTAGATGTGCCCACTTATCGTTGGCAGACATAACTGTGTCCTTGAAGGTGATTCCATTCTGAGGCTCAACCAATGGTGGTACATCTCTAGGAGTGAACCATGGGAGCATAGGCCTATCCGTTGTCCTAGTATGGGTCTTGTCCCTCCATGGTGAGATGGATGCATTACTCAGGGAAGATGGAATTCTACTACTGCCCCTACTTCCTGCAGGTGATATTGTCCTGGTACGGCTCTTATGCCTTCCCCTATTATTTCCCAAATCCATTATGTCAAGTGTGTCTTGTACCCTATTGATTACTTCAACAATTCTTGGTTGTGCTTCAACCAAGCTCCTTATAATCTCATCAAGATTGAGTGGAATATGTTTCTCCTGTTTGGGTGGGCTCCTCTGTCCTTCAGGTATATCACCCATATTAGTCTCAAAGAGTGTTTTTGTGACAAAATTTAAATCCACTCTAGGTCTCCTGCGTGTGTAATATGTGTAGTTACCAAATCTGCCCCGCTGCATAGAATTACTTCGATGACCCCCAGGTTGGCAGGATCATCACTTTGATACCATAGAATGATCTCTAACCAAAATCTGATCAGATTTTTGCTGATTGCTTCAAAATTTAATCTTTGACCAGCAATAAGGATGATTGGGTTTTTTTGTTTGGTTTTTTAATTGTTTCTGATTTTTTTGTGTTTTTAATGCCTTGTATGGAAAAGAATACAAAAATACAATGAAAAAATTGATTGAAATAGATCTTCATATTCTGAAAATTCTAAACAACAACTATATAAGAAAACTTTGGAAGCTTTATAACTAGAGAGATCAATGTTGCATACCAAGTGGTTCCATGCCTAGCTTGGAATGTGGGTTTATTGATAATTTGCAAATTAATGGCTTCCAATTTTATTCAACCCTTTCAATAAGGTTCATTCACCATAAAAACAATTAACTAAAACAAATTAATGATCAGATAGGAGATCTGAAGCTTATTCCAAAAACTTGTTAGGAGACTTCACTGAATAAGGCCAATTTTCCCCACTATTTTGCTCATATCTCTCTCTGGTGGCATCATAAGCTTGAAAGGATGAGTCTAATATGAATTTCCAATGTTGACAATCATATTTGTACAAAAAATTCCAACGGAAACCCTCAAGTTTATTTTTTGTGACTCTAGGCAAGGGGAGATGGTACAACCAAGCCTAGAGGAGTACGATCTGCAATTTGAAGGTTTGTTTCTGCTGGAAATCACACACAACTTGCTCAGATCTACAGATTAAGACCGATTGATGTTGTTGTAGGTGTGT